>NW_024097358.1:4045000-4648750 GCF_016545835.1 Crotalus tigris | reverse complement strand
AAGGAAGGAAGGAAGAAAGGAAGGAAGGAAGAAAGGAAGTAAGGAAGGAAATGGCCTGGATCAGTCATTATTTGGTAGCAAAAACCATTGAAAAAACCTATTTCACCTATAATTTGGTGTATTCTTCCTGGTCATGTTCTAAACACGCGACTGTACATAAGTAATGCTGATCCCTATTGGGCAAGTGCATCATTTTGGAAATAACCACAGCAAAAGGAGTTCTTGGATTGACAGGGATAAATATTTCTTTTCAGCTTCCTAGGACCTGCGGTCCCAAAGCTTTCCATAGGATTGAGTAAGGGTTGCTCCGTAGCCTTGTGCCCAAGTACTGTATGATTCTACTAAAAAGATCCAGAGTATCACTGAAAATGACCATGAAGTCCTGATAGGGTAGAATATCTGCATATCAAACCCTGTGCAACTTACTCAGTGAGAATGTCTCCTCCATCTCCGCCAGCCATCTTGGATAACTCAACAGTATAGGATTCCACGGGATTAATATTTCCACATTCCCATTGCACCAGGGCAGCGTGTTCACAGCTCTGAATCACCTTCTCTTTGATAACTGGTGGCAAAGGAGCTAAAAACACACACCATACAGGAGTCCTTTGAAGCACTGACAAACGAAAGCTGTTTTTCGTTGAGTGAAAATCTAGACTATAAGTAGCAAAGGCTGGGATCACTAATAAAATATTTGGATTTCTAGGTTGCCTTTCCAGTGGGGAAGAGAATTCAAGGCAATCAACCACTCAGAACACATCCTAAAATGAGTTCATTCAAAATTTAGTCAGTTCAGTTTAAAAGCTAGAATAAAATGGCAATATTGATTAAAGCTTCTTCCCCACCATTTGATATAACTAAAGACAGACAACTGTAGAGGATACAGATCATTTTTATTATATAATTAAGCTGAAACTTTTTTTTTTAAAAAAATAAACTATTGGTTAAAAAAAATCAAATAGCACGACTTTTTGAGAAATAGTTTTTAATCTAAAGTCAGCACCATCTGGATAAACCTTCAAGGATTGGGGTTGTGATCTTAATCTCTCTGCCACAGTTTAGAAAAAAAAATGAGCTTTGAGTAGCCTGGTCCCCACTTTGCATAGGTCAATAAAAAGTTATTGCTTTCCTAAATCAAAACATAACACGGGAAGCCATTTACCTGTCATATAGACGGCTCTTTCGCTGGCTGAGCTGACCCCAGCTCTGTTTACTGCTTTTACCCAAAATTCATATTGTGTGTTAGGCACCAGTTGAGCGACTGTGCAGTAGGTTTCTTTCACACTTAGCTTAAACTCTGCAATTGGAAAGTACAAAGATTTAAGGGCTTCTTTGAAATTGCCACAGATTCTTAAGTAATAGCTTATTTCATTCTGGAATAGCACTGTTCCAATATCTCAGGGGCTGCCCCAAAGAAGAGGGAGTCAAGCTATTCTCCAAGGCGCCTGAAGGCAGGACAAGAAGCAACGGGTGGAAACTAACCAAGGAGAGAAGCAACCTGGAACTAAGAAGGAATTTCCTGACAGTGAGAACAATTAATCAGTGGAACAACCTGTCTCCAGAAGCGGTGAATGCTCCAACACTGGAAGTCTTTAAGAAGAGACTGGACAGCCATTTGTCCGAAAAGGTATAGGGTTACCTGCCTGAGCAGGGGGTTGGACTTGATGACCTCCAAGGTCCCTTCCAACTTTATTATTATTATTATTATTATTATTATTATTATTATTATTATTATTATTATTATTATTAACTAGGCTTCAACTGAACAAGCCACAAATTGTGTGTAGCTCCCAGATAGACACTTTGCTCATTTCCAGAGCTAAAGATTTAATGGCCTGGGGGCAAAATAACAAGTAAAATATGTTAAAGCTCCACTAACTCGAGTAATCAGGATGTTGATCAGAAAAGCAGCAGAGAAAATCACAATAAAACCAGCAGGGAAATGCCACCTCCATTTTTGTCTTTGCAGACCGACCTCAAGGCAGATGTTGTCATTAAGAGTTTAGTCAGAGACATTTTTTTTTCTTCATTCTACCTGATCTGGCTTTGGTGTCTTTACCTTCCTGCTCCGTGCTTGAAGTGTCATTGCTCACTCGCTTGTAATAGAGTTGGTAGCTTTCCACAATATCTTCTGAGAAAAAGCTCCAGCAAACTTTCACAGATGTCCCAGTAGCCGAATTGGGATCCTGAGCATTCATCACTGGCGCACAAGGGGGAGTAGAGACTGAAATCAGAAAGGGAGAAATCTGTTTTAAGATTTGCAGAAGAGGACAGGAAACTTCTAGACTTGCGCATTTGCTCACGGGTGAAAACTGCTATGCACCAGGAAGGGATTTAACGGAGAAGATTTCTACCAATGTCCATATTACTTCCATGAGCCTCTGTGAGACAAGCGTTTTGAGACCGAGAAATTGTATTAGTTACATTTGTCACAAACAGACAAATTCCATGTGTGTTTAATCAGACTTGACCAAATAAAGCTATTCTATTCTATTCTATTCTATTCTATTCTATTCTATTCTATTCTATTCTATTCTATTCTATTCTATCCTGTAATTCTATTCTATTCTATTCTATTCTATTCTATCCTGTAATTCTATTCTATTCTATCCTGTAATTCTATTCTATTCTATTCTATTCTATTCTATTCTATTCTATTCTATTCTATTCTATTCTATTCTATTCTATTCTATTCTATTCTATTCTATTCTAATGTTTCATCCAACTGCAATGTCCATTAACTCAAATTACTATTTTTTTCTTGTCTTGACCAGACCTACTTGATTTTTCTTGACCGAGTCTACTTTTTGCTTGACCAAAATTACTTGATTAACCCAACCTACTTTTTGGAGTGTGGCTTCAAGCACATCATCCAAGGCCTACCATGAACAGATGTTTTAGATGAAACATGTCACACATTCCGGACATGTCTTCTTCATTTCCTTCTCTGATAGAATTCTGAAGCCAGCTGAGGACATGGATGTTTCATTTATGAGGCTCCCTTCTTTTTAATTTTCTGCAAATTGATGGATTGTCCAACTTTGCTGATATTTGCTGAGACTGATATAAGCCTTGGATGTATGAAGTTGGAGCAACTATAATATCAGTTCTCCAGGAGTCTCTCAAGCAGAAGAAAAGTCCTCCAAATATATAAAGATATATATTTGCATCTGTTTTTTCACTGGAGAGGTTTAAATATTCTATTGCAGCGGTTCTCAACCTGTGGGTCGGGACCCCATTTGGGGTTGAACGACCATTTCACGGGGGTTGCCAAACAACGCAGTCCATCATATTTTTCCCCTTTTCCTTAGCTGTGCTACTCTCTTTTATTCTATTGGCTTTTGAAAGCCAGTAGAATAGACTCTCTTGAATAGAGTCTAATTCTATTGGCTTTCAAAAGCCAATAGGAATTGTCCAGGCTGTCTCTGCCCTGCTGAGCCCGCCAAAAGTCTCAGTCTGCAAACGGTGCTGCACCAGTTGAGTAGTCCTCGACTTACGACCGGTTGAGTAGTCCTTGACTTACGATCGGTTGGGGGTCGCAGCATTAAAAAGGTTGAGAACCACTGTCCTAAATTATGCATTGAAAGCATATTATCTCTAGGAAATAAAATTGCCTGCTTCCAACTCAACCTACTGTTTGTATGTGGTATCCTAATGGACTTACTTGGGGAAAAGCTAACAGACTTCAATAGTTCCTGAATGTCTGAGAAATCAATGACTCGGTCTTCAAACTCTGCTGGAGTTGAGAGATCTACACTCACATCCTTTTCCAAGAAGGTGTGCACTCTGAAAATGCCACAAAAATCAGCGTTAGATGGCTTGCGTTAAGATTTATGCTGCTACAAAACATTTCTACTATATTATAGACTGAATGCATGGGCTGTACCCTTCTATTCTATATGGAATCCATTTACAAAAGAAATATTCATAATAGACAGTATTAAAATCCCAAATTAAATATGACCATTAAGAACCTCAGACTTCCAAGTAATGTTTTTTTTAAAAAAAAATTGTAGTTCAAGGATACAGGCAAGTTCAAATAAGGCAGTGTTTCTTAGCATAGAGCTGGAAAGGGACCTTGGAGGTCTTCTAGTCCAACCCCCTGCTCAAGGTTGCCTACCCCTGCCCTAAACCATTTCAGACAAGTGTCTATCAATTCTGTCTTTCCTTTTCCCATAGAAGCTGTACTGTTTTAATCTATTGTTGACCACTTTGTCCCGAACAGTTAGTCTTCCACAATTACAAGTAAGCAAGTGTCTAGTTTCTGTTTAAAAGATTATAGGGAAAAGTTAGGCAAATCTCTACAGCACCAGTGTCCATCAGCACCAAGATCACCACGTGTGATGTGCCCATTTGCTCAGCTAGTTTCAATACTGACATCCATGGGTAATTTTAAAACGTACATAAGGCTGATATAGAATTAATAATCCAAACGTAACAGAGCCCAGTGGTAAATGTTTGAAAATTGGGAAACATTCGGTTTGTTGACCCTCATAGCAAGCCTGACACCAGCATGCTTGAATTTATTTGCTAATTTATGTAACCCCCTACCCCATATCAATAGATCTTAGAATGCTATGTAATTATTAACAGAAATTAAAAACAATATAGATCACAGGAAAATGGAAAGCCAGCTGCTTGTCACTGAAATGAAAGCCAAATTAGTACCAAATCAGACTAAGAGAAATATTTCCATGATTTTATATAGGTAAAATTATATCTGTTGCTCCCAACAGTAGTTCACTGAGTAAACTAACATTAAGGCCAAGTTTAACACTATAGAGGGATGACTACAGAAAGGAAAGCTCTTAAAAATTCATATTTCAGTATTACCTGTGAATTGTTGCAACTGCAGTCTGTTGAAGAAAGAGAGATTGGTGATCCCACTAATATATTCCATATGCACAGAGACATACACACACATGCACACACACACACACACACACACACACTTGTAATAATGGCGCACTGACTTTTTTCTCCAAGATGCGTGATTGAAATCGCTATATTATTTTCATGGCAAAAGCCTAGGCATGCTTCCTCAAAAGTATATTCAGATATGTCTATAGAGAATTGAAATCACAAAGCAGAGATTAAAATAATGTCTTCATAAATGCCATAAGTCATCTGATAAAATGGCAGAATATATCTCTAGCAATGCAAACCCAGAGGAGATAAAATAAAATGCCATCTCAGAAGACCACTGCAAACAGCACGGTATAATGAATAGAATAGAATAGAATAGAATAGAATAGAATAGAATAGAATCAGAGCTGGAAGGGACCTTGAAGGTCTTCTAGTCCAGCCCCTGCTCAAGCAGGAGAACCTACACTATCTCAGACAGGTGAATGTCTAGTCTCCTCTTAAAAATCTCCAGTGATGGAGCGCCCATGATTTCTGGGGGTAAGCTGTTCCACCAGTTGATTGTCCTCACTGTCAAGAAGTTTCTCCTTAGTTCCAGGTTGCTTCTCTCTTTGATCAGTTTCCAAATTTAAGAAGGACGAAATAATAGCCCTTTTAGTAGAGAATCCAGAGCTGTGATTCTTACAGAGACCCACTGGTTTAGGTCAGGTGCTCTGGGTTGCTCTGATCATAATTGTGGTTGTAAGTCAAGAACTACCTGTACAACATAAGCTCATACTTGACCAGGGTTAGATGCAACACTATATAACCTTTGGATCTACAGTGGTACCTCGGTATTCATTGGTTCTGGGAGGGGTGATGAGTATCCAAAACGATGAGTACCAAACACATTTTCCCCACAAAGAATAATGTAGCTAGACAAGTTCTAATTTGTGTGTTGAATACCAAACAAACGATGAGTACCAGGACAAAATTTTCACGTCAAAATTTGTCGGGTACTCAATTTGATGAGTTTCAAAGCCGTTGGATACCAAGGTACCACTGTACATTCATTCTTGTAACTGAACTTTCTTGTTTTGCCCAAACAAGTGTACTCCCAACACCACCAATGTTATCTTCTGGGCTTCCTTTATATTTTTCAGCAAACCCGGCCTAAAGCACTTGTTTTTGTCATGGATTCTTTCTGTCCTATACCTTGATGGCTTCCACTTTTTTTTCACCCTGGTCAAGGTTTTCGATGGTTTCCATGAGATCTTTGCAAGTATCCAGGTTTTCTCCACAGTCGACCAGTTGTTTGTACAAAGCTTCCAGTTTTTCTTTCTTCTCCTCTCCCAAAGCCTGCATATTTTCTTCACAGCGTTGCTCAAGGATCTGTATTATGTCCTCGTAACGCTTCTCAAAGTTCTGCTGCTGCCTAGTAAAATTCTCCTGGAAGAAAATATATTGGTTTCAGGTGAGCACATTCAAAGAGTTGACAATTAAATCTGCAGATGCCTCTAAGAAAAGAAACATTTGTACACACTTTTATTTATACAACACCAATTGAACCCTCCTGGATTCCTGCAAAGAATCCTTGGAACTCTACTAAATTCTAGAAATTAGAAAATGAGAAATATTAGAGCAGAGCTTCTCCACCTTGGCCATTTTAAGATGTGAGGATTTCAACTCCCAGAATTCCCCAGCCAGCCAGGAATTCTGGGTGTTGAAGTTCACAAATCTTAAAGTGGCCAAGGTTGAGAAGCACTGTATTAGAGGATTATTAAAAGGATATCTTAAGGTAGGGATTACCAAACAGTCCTCCAGATATTTAATGACAATTGGAGCTATGGCAATGACGCTCAAATATATTTGGCTAGATTAGAGAAGGCTGTAGTCCAGTGGTGGCGAACCTATGGCACGGGTGCCAGAGGCGGCACTCAGAGCCCTCTCTGTGGGCACGTGCACCGTTGCCCGAGTCCTTCAGCTGGGTTTTATAAAACCTTTTCGCTTTAGGCCTCCACCGCCATGTGCAAAAAGAAAGGTTCAATCAGTCAGTCAATTTCAGCTTCTAGCAGGGAAAAAAAAGATCTTGCAAAGTTGGAATTGATTGATTGAACTTTTTAGTCCCACCCAGTCTGCCGTTACCACCGCAGCCACGCCCACCCAATGGGCCACACCCACCCAGCATCCAACGATGCATAAGTGGATTTGGGGTTGCAGTTTGGCACTCGGTCTCTAAAAGGTTCGCCATCACTGCTGTAGTCTGTAGTCATTAACCAAAAAGTCCCCTTTTATGACCCTGTAGTAGTCCCTATTTGGGATAATATATTGAAAATATTGCTTTCACCAAAATAGCTTTTCATTTGGATACTTTTCCATTTGATTTTGATTGGCTCCAGTTTCTGATTATACGCACAAAATCTGCCAGAAGTAAGATGCCGTCAGGGCAAGTAAGGAGCCAATTACATCTTAATAAACTATTTAGCAACAATATTTTAAAAGGGTACAGATTCCTCCTACCAGGTAAAGAGGTATTTATAGAACAGGACAGCAACTTTGAATTCCTGGAGCTCACAATATTTTTCCTATTTACTACATGTTTATTAATTTATCAAAGTATAAAAGAGAAAAAGAAATTTTAAAAAATAATAGAAAACTTTGGAGGAGGTAAAGGAGGGGAGAAGGAAGTAGGAAGGTTGGAGGAGAAGAGGAGAAGTGGGGAGAAAGGGGAGGAGAGTGGTGAAGGAAAGAGAAGAGGAGAGGCAGAAGAGGGAAGTAGGGAAGAGAAGAAAGGGAGAAAGAAGGTAGAGAAGGAGGAGTGTGGATGCAGTGAAAGGGGAAATGGGCGAGCAACACCAAAAGTCCTGTGTATGTATTTATTTCATTTTATTAAAAGTATCTTATATATGAATGTAAAAAGAATGTATATTAACATCTGATAAATATCATGGTATATATGTATGGGGGAGAGTTTGGAAAAATTAAAAATAATTAGAAAACTTGGGGGGAGGAGGGAAAAAGAGAAAATATGGCGTAAAAGGGAAAAAGAACAAAAAAGGCACCGACTTCCTACTCTTTTTAGCATCGTTGAAGAGAACATTACAACCTCAACTTTTCACTTTCATACACTATATATTAGCCATTTCTATAGCCACAAGCCTATCTAATCAGCAAAAACAAAATCAAAGTTTCATTTTTTTTCTCCATTGCAAGCACAAATCCAGAAGCAATTTCCAAATATAATTAGGTATATTGTCTTCTTTGGACAAAGGAATCAATGTTAAATTTAAATGTTAGATTTAACATCTCTGCTTCTCCTTGTGACATTTTTGACCTGTGATGGCAAATGACAGATTTTGAACAGTTAAGTCTTAAATCTCTGTCTTACTAAGAAGAGAGAGATAACCTTTATTGTCATTTTTTTTGGCACACTTCAAAAATGGCACACTTCAAAAATGAAATTTAGTTGCCCGCTCTCCAAGTGAAACACATACATGACACACACCTAAACATACTATGTACAATGTATGTATAGACGCACACCCCTACACATACATAGCAAATAAATATTAAATACTGTCCATCTTGAATATATAACGGAAGGAGGAAGCTTGAGAGTTCACAAGGTTAATGCTGTATGGGATGAAACTGTGGCTGAATCTGGATGTTCTGCTACGGATACCACGAAGCCTCCTCCCAGAAGGGAACAAGGAAAACAGGTCGTGAAACAAACAAACAAACCATAACACCTTCTTTATCCATGCATGAGATGGCAAGAGGCTGGTGGACCTTCCTTTCCAGTTCACTTAAAACCATGAACTTAGCTCCTGAGAGCATCTTACCTCTACAGTAATAAAAATTTCCTCCAAGTGGCTAGCAAAACTCTCCAGGTGAGCGATTTGATCTTCCAACTGGCCAATGTTTTTCTGAAGCTCATCCTTTCAAAACAAAACATGATTAGATATCTTGCAATATTGCCTTAGCTAAATGCTTCCTGCTTCCTACCAGGATCGGCTTACAATGTCCTCACCTTTGCGATTTCCACCACAGCCGCAAGGGACATGACTTCGTGCTCTTGATGTTTATTACACTTGCTATTAAAGGCTGTTACTGGAACACAGCAAGTAATGCAATATAGTTCTTCCTCTTGGTAGGACTGTCTGCTTTCATCCTTATCCTCAAGAACATTATTGTCACCCTTGTCATTCTCTTCTCTCGTGTCGTCTGTGAGTTGCTGATCCTGACACTCCGCATGGCATGGGCGTTGCTTCTCTACATCTTGGGTGGCCCTGTTTTCAGACACAGACAGATCTCGCCTTCTAAATGGTTCCTCGGGAAGGATATCTTCAAGGGAGTCATAAAGTTCCAAGTGATAAAATCTGGGACTGTCCGGCTCGTTCTTTTTCAATGGAGAGTCCATTGTGGAGAAAGAATATTGGACACCAAGTCAACAGGCCAAGAAAAGGTCTTGTGGGCTGCCTCCCAACTTTCTGCTATCAAGCCCCTGTAAGAACAATAAAAGTACAACACACAATGGAATATATATTTCACATCCCAAAAAGGTAAGAAGGATCCGGTTGATTCGTATCAGGAGACCCCAGGGAAATCCAATGAGACTGGAAATACTGGGAATTAGCGTAAACCTTTGGGAAGACGGTAACATCAACCCACTTCCATTCTCTTGCCAAGAAAAAAGCATAGATGTATCAGGATGCGACATGGAAGATCTGGATGCCTGGGATACAGATAATAAGGAACAAAAACATGTAGAACGCCAGTTAATTTTCTGATAGTCAGAGGTTGCTGGATTGGAACAATGGTATTATGTAGGTGAAATTCTATCATATACGCAGATGGACTTAGTATGTTTAGTTTCTTTCCTTTCTGGTTGATTTCTTTTCTTTTTAAAATACATTATTTTGGGCTTCCAGTGCAGGTAGTCCTCAATTTACAACAGTAAATGACTGTTTGAAGTTACATACAGCGGGAAAACCCTGGAAAAAAGTGCAGCATCCTTATGGTCACGTGATCAAAATTTGGATGCATGGCAACTGATTCATATTTATGATGGTCGCAGTGTCCCGGGATCATGTGATTCCCCTTTTGTGAACATCTGACGAGCAAAGTCACGGGGGAATCCAGACCTGCTTAACGACCGTGTTACTAACTTACGACAGCTGCAGTGACTCACTTAACGCCTCTGATAAGGAAGGTTGTAAAAAGGGGCAAAGCTCGCTTAACAATTGTCTCACCTAGCCACAGAAATATTGGGCTCTATTATAAGTCAAGGACTGCCTGTGTATTTTTTTCTCTTTCAGAAAGATAGGAAATTGTGTTACCAGATTTAAGCCCATTGTGGTCTAAGGGGGAATCTCAGAACGTGGTCTGCTGTCAAGGACAACAAGGAGAGCATTTGGCTAACCTTTCCTTATGATTTAAATTTGTGTACTAACTTAGCGTGACAAAGTCAGAGACCTGCCTCTATAAGAGTCCTGCCCCTGCTCAGAGGACATCCAGGAAAAAGACGATAAGAGTAAATAAAGGCAACAGTACAGATCAAATCAATTCTAAATAGAGAGCAAAATATTTCCCTCTTCTATTTCAAGCAGGGTTCCGTTAAATGTTGCTCCTGCGAGACAGTCAAAGGAACATTAAACATCATTATACAGTATAAAGTCAAGCATTTGTTTCAGTTCAATCTATCAAGCTACACACCGAAGAGATTTCAAAACATTTCCGACAGGCATGTGGGACAATACGTTGGTGTGTGTGGTGTATTGTTAAGGAAACACTGCTTGTCCAATTGCCCTGAATTGAAATTACTTGATCAGCTAGGAGATCTTAAAGAAAGATTGTATGTTGGGAGCAAACACCGAGGCAGCATTTTTAAGTGGCCGAGCCTGAAAAAAATTGCATCTTTTTAAAGTGAGGAATTATGTTCTTAAAAAGAAGACTTGCCTTTTCTGTTAAGGATCCATAACTTCTTCTTCATGGTGAAATGATAAGTGATGCATTTCGCTTCCTCCATATCAAGACTTGATTTTTAAGATCTTGCCATCTTTCTGTAACTGAAAACTTAGTGCTGTAACATTAGACAAGGGGTGTTCCTCCCTCCCTCCATGAATAGCATGCCTGCTATTAGCAAGGGAGTAAAGATAGATCAGCACCTGCCACTGAAGCTCCCTTAAACGTCATGGAAGAAAATGTCACATCCAAATCCTATTGAAAACATCAAGGCCTGAAAGTTTTGAATCCCAAGAGATCCATTTAAAAAAAAAAACAAAATATCTTCTTTAAAAACTCTGGAAGAAAAAGCATTATAGTAGCATCAATTGCCAACTGTAAGGATAGAGAGAATTAGGAACTAATAGACTCCATATTTTGCGGATATGTAATATTACCAAAGTCAGATTGGTAGTTTCATGGAACACCATGTATGTATTAGTAAAATATCTACTGTGGTAGAGTTGCTACAGAACATAAAGAGAAAGAAGATATAATAGCAATAGCACTTAGACTTACAGTACATTCCGCTTCACAGTGCTTTACAGCCCTCTCCGAGCAGTTTACAGAGTCAGCATATTATCCCCAACAATCTGGATCCTCATTTTAGCAACCTTGGAAAGGATGGAAGGCTGAGTCAACCTCCAGCCCCATCAGGATCAAACTCCAGGCTGTGGGCAGTCAGCCTGCAATACTGCGTTTTAACAACTGCCACTATGGCTTCCTTCCTTCCTTTGCAAGCAATAGCACTTAGATGTATATACTGCTTCATAGTGCTTTACAGCCCTCTCTAAGCGGTTTACAAAGTAAGCATATTGTCCCCAACAATCTAGCTCTTCATTTCACCAACCTCAGAAGGATGGAAGGCTAAAGAAAAAATAGTCAATCACTTGGCAGGAGCAAATTTGTATATGAATAATTTTGACTATGTCATCCAGGGTTTCTCAACAATGAGATGGGTGGCATATAAATTTAATAACAAAGTAACTAACTGAATAAATGAAAATTGGTTCTCCAAAGAGTATTATTCCTCTAGTAAAGAACAGGCTTTTTTAGATTCTGAAACATAGTCCCTACTGTATATCCAAAAGCAGTAAAAAATAAACAAACAAAGAAAACCACAAGTGCAGAAAATATTAACGCTTAGTGACAGTTATGGTTTATGTTTGAATGATAAATATTTGTCATTATATTTATGTTCTTTCATGCAGTGCTGCAAATGAAACTATGGGGAAAAAATCTAATTTCCTTTTGGACCCCTGGTCAATTTTCTTTCTTACATTTCACCCTCCCCTTCCACGCCTCAGTATCTGAGGAAGCGCCATTCCGTTTTGGAAATTTTTGTGAATTCTGTTCATCAAAATGCCAGACCCTGGCTGCTCTAGAAAATTATGACCAATTATATAATTCTTCTAACATTTGTGGGCAACTAAGCGAAGATCCACAATTTTATTTGTCTTAACACAAGCAGAAGTACCTGTGTCCGATCTTGAGCAAACACAATCCTTCCCCAGAGAAGCTCTAAAGCATCACACACCTCTGTATAAAACTATCTCTCGAATTCAACTACTCTACTCCCTATTCCCTAATTCTATTCTATTCTATTCTATTCTATTCTATTCTATTCTATTCTATTCTATCCTATCCTATCCTATATTCTATTCTATTCTATTCTATTCTATTCTATTCTATTCTATTCTATTCTATTCTATTCTATTCTATTCTATTCTCCATTCCATTCCATTCCATTCCATTCTATTCTATTCTATTCTCCATTCCATCTATTCTATTCTATTCTATTCTATTCTATTCTATTCTATTCTATTCTATTCTATATTCTATTTCCATTCCACATTCTATTCTATTCTATTCTATTCTATTCTATTCTATTCTATTCTATTCTACTCTACTCTACTCCCTATTCCCTAATTCTATTCTATTCTATTCTATTCTATTCTATTCTATTCTATTCTATTCTATTCTATTCTATCCTATCCTATATTCTATTCTATTCTATTCTATTCTATTCTATTCTCCATTCCATTCCATTCCATTCCATTCCATTCTATTCTATTCTATTCTATTCTATTCTATTCTCCATTCTCATCTATTCTATTCTATTCTATTCTATTCTATTCTATTCTATTCTATTCTATTCTATTCTATTCTATTCTATTCTATTCTATTCTACTCTACTCTACTCTACTCTACTCTACTCCCTATTTCTGTTTTATTCTGTTCTGTTCTACTCATTAATAGCAAAGAATGAAGGAAAAAGCCCTCTGCTTTCCAGTTCTTCACAATTTCTGGCCTTGTTACCCAGCTCCTAAAAAATCCTTTCCCCTCCTAAAATCATAGCCAAAAAAGAAGAAGAAGAAGAAGAAGAAGAAGGCGGGGGAGAGACGGAGAAGCGCGCCAGGCATCTCTGGCAGTCGTCCGGAGACGCCTCTCTCCAAGCCTTGCCCTGCCCACCCGGGATTGGTTGACCGAAGAGGGAATCACGCGTCCCCGCGAGTTCAGAGCTCGCTTCCCCCTCCACACCCCCGGGAAGCCGGGCAGCCAATTAAGAGCCGAGACAGCCGCGCGTGGCGTCAGAGGAGGAAGCCAACCAACCCAACCAACCAACCAGGGCTGTCATTCTGGACACTTTCTCTTTCGTTCCAAGGGAAGCGAAGTTTGCTGAGCATTCTAGAACGCGGCGGGGGGCAACCCCCTTTGAAGTCTCCCCTCCCCACGGGGCGCGCGAAGGGGGAGACGCACCTTCTTTTCTTTCCTTCCCCCCCCTCTACCCACGCTGAAGGGCATCCCCGGGGCCGCCCATGGAGCTGGAGGAGGTGCAGCCGGACAGCCTGGAGGGCTGGGTGGCCATCAAGGAGAACATCTTCGGCCAGCCCGAGCCCCCCCACAAGCTGCGCTTCTTGGTGGCTTGGAACGCCGTGGAGAGCAAGTTCGCGGTGACTTGTCACAACCGGACTTTGCAAGAACGAGCCGGCGCGGAGAAGGACGCAGAGAAGGAGGAGGAGGAAGAGGAGGAGGAGGAGGAGGAGGAAAAAGAAGATGATGATGAAGAAGAAGAGGCCGTGGACGAGCAGCGGCTGAGCTGGGCCGGCTTGTACTCCCCGCAGGCCTTGGTGGGCGTCCATCGGCAGCTGGCGGCTTTGAGCCAGCAGCTGGAGCCCTGCTTCCCCGCCCTGCCCCCTGCGCTGACCGGACCCAGCGGCTTTTGGGCGCTGCTGTTCCCCAGCTGCCCGGTCTTGGGGGAGAGCGAGCTGGAGAGCCTCTGCCGGCGCTTGGAAGCCTACTTCGGCTGGGCCTTGGAAGTCTGCGGACGGAAGACGCTCCTGGATTCGCTCTTCGCCCACGATCAGCAGCAGGAGGAAGAGTACTTTGAAAATTTGCAGGCGTTCCGCAGGAAAAGTTTCAAGGGGCAGCTGACCGCGGCCAAGGAGGCCTTGAGAAGGGTATGGCGTGGAAGGGCCAAGGGGAGGGAGGGGTTGAGCTGGCAGAGGGTCAAAAAGCCCCTCTCGAAAAGAAATCAAGGGGGAGGATTATAGTCAGGGGCTTTCGGGGTTGTTGTTTTGCTTCCCTATCCCAGGGGTCTTCCAACTTGGTCGCTTTAAGACAGTGGTTCTCAACCTTTTTAATGCTGCGACCCCCCAACCGGTCGTAAGCCGAGGATTACTCAACTGGTCGTGAGTTGAGGAGTACTCCACTGGTGCAGCACCGTTTGCAGAATGGGACTTTTGGCGGGCTCAGCAGGGCAGAGACAGCCTGGACAATTCCTATTGGCTATTCAAGAGAGTCTATTCTATTGGCTTTCAAAAGCCAATAGAATAAAAGGGAGTAGCACAGCTAAGGAAAAGAGGGAAAAAATGGCGGACTGCGTTGTTTGGCGACCCCTGTGAAATGGTCATTCGACCCCAAATGGGGTCCCGACCCACAGGTTGAGAACCACTGCTTTAAGACTTGTGGACTTCAATTTCCCAGAATTCTGGGAGTTGAAGTCCACAAGTCTTACAAGCGGCCAAGTTTGGAGACCCCCGCCCTACCCAGATGGGCGAAAAAGTCACCCATGCTGAAACAAAGCCAGCTGAGATTGTTGGGTGGGTCCCCTTTCCCAGGAAAGCCTTTTCCTGGCCTGTGAACTACAGCTCCCAGCATCCTTAGGAATACTGAGTAATGCCGAGAGACGTCAGCAGTTGTAGTTCAGCAACCTCTGGAGTACTACCCATTTGCCCTTTCCTTTGCTCCAAGCCAGGGTTTCGGAGCTTAGGAAGTCTGTGATGAGTGGACTTCAACACCCGGAAGTCCCCAGCCAGCGGGCACTGAAGTCCCCACATCGTAAAATTCCTAAGCTTGAAAAACACTGCGGTAAGCCTGAAGCCACATTTACGAAGCAGACATTTAAGCCAAAGCAAAGAAAGCATAGGACTTCAACCTTTGTCAAAGTCTGTAGGCAAGAGGGCGGTTCAGCCCCCCTGTTCATCAGATTCCTTTTGACTTTAATTCTTCTTAATCCTCAGTATCCCCCTAGATTTGTGGGGAGAGCATAGTGTTTGGGGAAGAGAGGAAGGACTGCAGCCATTAGCGGACAGCCTGACCTCAACTCAATCTGATGGAAGGTTGATTTGGATGTGGTGATTGTTTTGAATAGCTGCTTGAACAGTCACATTTCTTGAGAACTTCGTGGTCGGGTGACACCCTGTCCTTGAACATGGAATGTGATAAAGCATAAACATCATCTTGGCTTTATGTCGAAAGAGTCTTTTACTGTCTGTTGCCAGTTTTCAACGCACGAGGCGATATTCTTGGGGAAGGGGTGAGCGGAGGAACGTCACTTTGTGCATAGTTTTATTTAAACGTCTACAGTATCTTCTCCTCGTTAGATTCTCCATGCCTGTGGAAAGTTAGCCTGGGAGGAAGAACACAGTGCACGGTCTTCTCCTTAAAAACAAAAACAAAATCAACCATCCCGGGTCAGCATCCAGCCTCTCTTGCAATACATTCGAACTAGTGCAGCAGCAACCAAAAAAAAGCTAATACAATCCTGAGTTGCATAAACAGAGGCGTAGAATCAAGATCACGCGAAGTATTAGTACCGCTTTACAAAACCCTAGTGAGGCCACACCTGGAATATTGCAGCCACTTTTGAGTTTGGAAAAAAAAATTCAGAGAAGAGCAACTAAGAAGATCCAAGTCCTGGAGACTAAAACATATGAAGAACGGCTGTGGGACTTGGGTTTGGCTAGTCTAAAGAAAAGAAGAAATAAGGGAGACATGATAGCAGTGTTCCAGTATCTGAGGGGATGCCACAAGGCAGAGGGGGCCAGGTTGTTCACCAAAGCACAAGAGGGAAGGATGAGAAACAATGGTTGGAAACTGATCAAAGACAGAAGCAACCTGGTATTAAGGAGAAACTTTCTGACAGTGAGGACAATCAACCAATGGAACAGCATATCCCCAGAAATCGTGGGTGCTCCATCACTGGAGATTCACCTGTCTGAGATGGTATAGGTATAGGGGGCTGGACTAGAAGACCTCCAAGGTCCCTTCCAGCTCTATTCTATTCTAGATTGTGATGTTTCTCTGTGTCATATATGTGTGTGGTATGTGGATATATGCATAATGGTATTTTTTGAGAGTTGAATGCAACACAGTTTCATTTTAATGTATGCTGATTAGTGTAAATTTAAAGTGACAATGAAGTTTCTATTCTATTCTATTCTATTCTATTCTATTCTATTCTATTCTATTCTATTCTATTCTATTCTATTCTATTCCATTCCATTCCATTCCATTCCATTCCATTCTATTCTACTCTATTCTACAATCTGTCTATTCTATTCTATTCTATTCTATTCTATTCTATTCTATTCTATTCTATTCTATTCTATTCTATTCTAAATTCTCAAACTTTATTACCATCTTGGTAGATTCTCCACAAGCACAAAGATGCTGTTAAGCTGGTAGATTTAATGGAGCTGTACAAGGAAGAAGAGGAAGCCTATTGGGAGCTGGTTACTGTGGCAACTGAATTCTATCAATATTTATTGTTACCTTTCCGAGACATGAGAGAACTGGCCACATTATATAGACTTGAGATTCGGGTAAGTTTGTATTCTTTCAAAAAAAAACAACAACCCCAAAATTATTCCAAGTCTTAAGGATGTACAGATTTCAAACCCTGTAGCTTTTCATATTATAAAATATCCCTTCAGAAATTCCCACTTTTGTACAATAGGTAATATCATCTTTTCATCTTGCTATCCTGCTTTTGAGTTTTGGAGATTCTTCATCTGACAAAATTAAAAATTCAAGGGGGATGTCAGAAAAAAACAACTAGGGCTTACAATGCATCAGCACCAAATGCAGGTTTGATTTGGGATAGGCCAGTGATGGCAAACCTATGGCACGGGTGCCAGAGGCGGCACTCAGAGCCCTCTCTGTGGGCACGCGCGCCATTGCCCCAGTCCTAGGCTTTCAGCTGGGTTTTATAAAACCTTTTCGCTTGAGGCCTCACCTGCCGTATGCAAAAAAAAAAAAAAAGTTTCAATCAGTCAATTTCAACTTCTCGCAGGAAAAAAAAAAAAAGAACTTGCAAAGTTGGAATTGATTGATTGAACTTTTTAGTCCCACCCAGTCTGCAATTACCACTGCAGTGACGCCCACCCAATGGGCCATGCCCACCTGGCATTTGACGATGCATAAGTGGGTTTTGGGTTGCAGTTTGGGCACTCGGTCTCTAAAAGGTTCGTCATCACTGGGATGGGCAGTTTGCGGCCTTTGTATTTTGCTGAGCAATATTTCCCCTGGAGATTAATTTCCATTGGTCCTCGCCCCCTGCGCTAACCCACCCTCTCCTGATAAAGTTAGAAATCTCATGGGAACAAGCTCACTTGTGTGTGAGAAAACTAAATTTTGTTTCTTGAAAACCAACATGTGGACTATGTGTGTTCACTTCAAACAGTATGACTTCTGCTTTCTTGGATAATCTGCTCAGCTGCAATTTATATGGACCACAAGAATCGGACTCCATCTCTCTCTCAAGCTTGTCCCAAAGGTGCTTTTTTTCCCAAGAAGCAATGGGACTTTCTTGGGGTTTTTTTTCCCTTGAAAACATTTCACTTCTCATCCAAGGAGCTTCTTCAGTTCTGACTGACTCTGAGGATACCAGTAAACACCCAAATGGCCTCAACAACTCCCAGAGAACTAACAACCAACCTTCAGAGTGCTAACAACCAGATGACTGCAAAGAATATAAATCTGTCTGTTCCTCACCGTTCAGTCAGAACTGAAGAAGCTTTTTGGGTGAGGAGCGAAATGTTTTCAAGGGAAAAAAAAAAGACGCAAGAAAGTCTAGTTGTCTTTTGAAAAAAGCAACTTTGGGACAACCGTGACCTGGATGATTGAGAATCTGCAGAGACATCTCTCCACCTTGGAACCTGTTTCCCATTTGCATAAGACAGTGGTTCTCAACCTGTGGGTCGGGACCCCATTTGGGGTCGAACGACCATTTCACGGGGGTCGCCAAACAACGCAGTCCACCATTCCCCCCCCTTTTCCTTAGCTGTGCTACTCCCTTTTATTCTATTGGCTTTTGAAAGCCAATAGAATAGACTCTCTTGAATAGAGTCTAATTCTATTGGCTTTCAAAAGCCAATAGGAATTGTCCAGGCTGTCTCTGCCCTGCTGAGCCTGCCAAAAGTCCCATTCTGCAAATGGTGCTGCACCAGTTGAGTAGTCCTCGACTTACGACCGGTTGAGTAGTCCTCCACTTACAACCGGTTGGGGGTCGTGGCATTAAAAAGCTTGAGAACCACTGGCATAAGACATAATGATGGCTGAAGCTATGTTAATAGATGAATGCAGCAGCTCTAAGAGCCGCCTCTTGGTTGTGGGAATTGATGATCGGCACCAGTTTGAACAGGAATGTTAAAATATCTCTCCTGGCAGAAATCCTTGCAAGCCCACCGACTGGGCCCCAAAAGGATAGAAGCGTTGCAGAAAGAGGCCAAGGAATCGACCGATCGGGCAGAAGAAGCCGTGTGCTCCATTCAAAACGTCACCGTTGGCTACTTCAAGGAGACCGTGACTGCACTCGCAGGTGAGAGGGAAACAAGCACAACAGACTTTCATGGAGAAAATCTAAAGTGGTGGCCGTGGTGGCAATATAGGCCAGGCTAGGAGAGCAGGTATAACCAAGGTATGGTATATGGAAAATCAGTGCTTTTGGAATCTGTTTGCTCCCTTCTTCTAAATATATTGAAATCAAGAGATTGTAACAATTGCTTTCCTCAGCAACTCCTAGTTCCGTTCGTTATTGTTTCTTCTTCTTCTTCTTCTTCTTTTTCTTCTTCTTCTTCTTCTTCTTCTTCTTCTTCTTCTTCTTCTTCTTCTTCTCCTCCTCCTCCTCCTCCTCCTCCTCCTCCTCCTCCCCCTCTTCTTCTTTTTCTTCTTTTCTTTTTCTTTTCTTCTTCTTTTTTTCTTCTCTTCTCTTCTTTTTCTTTTTCTTTTCTTCTTCTTCTCCTCCTCCTCCTCTTCTTCTTTTTCTTCTTTTCTTTTTCTTTTCTTTTTCTTCTCTTCTCTTTTCTTCTTCTTCTTCTCTTCTTCTCTTCTTTTCTTCTTTTCTCTTTTTTTCTCTTCTTCTTCTTCCTCCTCCTCCTCCTCCTCCTCCTCCACAAAGTTCTGGTTCTTGCCCTTCTTGTGGCCTCAGCCACAGTTAATTTCTTTCCATCTTTTTCTGGGTCTGCCTTGTGTTCTTTGACCTTCTCTCTTTGTATATTCCATTCATAACAAGCTGCCTGGGAAAGCCAAGGGAAATCATCAAAACAATTAAAAAATGAAAGTTAGAATATTTCGGACACCCAGAAAAATACAGCATACTCCATTTAATCCTCCAGGGAAAGATTGAAGGCAAACGAGGTCTAGGCAGAAGAAGAACATCATGGCTTCAAAATTAAGGGACTGGTTTGGACAAAACTCAGCAGCACTTTTTTGGGCGGCTGCTAATAAAAACAGGATCACCAACATGATCGCCAACGTCCGATAACGGATATGGCACAAGAAGAAGAAGAAGATTCATAACAAATGTTTAAAATGAATTCTTAGAGTTGTTTAGCGTACTTTATTGGGCCATATCTTTTCCCGTCTTATATACCTTAAAGATGCTTTCCTTTTCCTGGAGAAGGAAGTGCAAGATTCTTTTTTAGCCGAGACTTACTCGTGCTTCATTTGTCTTTCGTACTTGTTCATCAGCAATGCACAAACAGATGGAGCAAGATCAAAAGCGATTTGGTCAAGCTGCCTGGGCCTCCGCATCTCCAAGATTAGAAAACTTAAAATATCTGCTAGCAAAAGAAACCCTTCAGCATATGAGAGCCAGAGAATTGTGCCTGAAACACAAAAGAGTCGATATCAGAAAGCAGGTAAGGATATTTCTCCCACTCCCTGTTCCCCTCTGCCATATGCATCCATACTCTGATAAGACTGTGATAAGAGGCTTTCAGAGTATATTACAAGAGGCCTTTTGTGACACAGAATGTCCATTTGCCGTAATAGCACTGAAACTGAAGAAAAAATGGGCAGAACACCAACCCGTGAAGTCAAATGTTAGAAAAATATAACTGGGACAAAGGAACTTGATTATAGTTAGATTTTCCTTATGTACTTGTGATGGATTAATCCAGGCGTCTTCAAACTTGGCCCTCTTTTATGACTTGTGGAGTTCAACTCCCAGAATTCCTCAGCCAGGCATGCCTGGCTGAGGAATTCTGGGAGTTGAAGCCCACAAGTCATAAAAAGGGCCAAGTTTGAAGACGCCTGCTCCAGGCAGTCCAGCAAGATATCATGGCAGATGATATCAACCATTAAGAAGTCTAAAAGGATCAGAAAAAGTGTACTACCTCTATCCAGGTCATGTAGGAGAGCATGCAAAACCATATCTATCCTATGCCTGGATCTGGATTGGGACTGAAAATTAGGATCCAGATAATCCTACAACTTCTAGAAAGCTACAGAGTTGTCCACCATTATCATCTCAACCAGCCTCTCCCAAAGGTCTCATTTTGCATGTAACATTTGTGGCCTTAAAGATGTTTCCTGTTTTGTTTGGAAATTTCCCAAGATGGAGACACTCAGTGAGCAAAAAAATGACGTGGCTGAAGTGGAAAAACTGGAACTAGAGTATTATGAAACCCAATTGGAGCTGTATGAGGTACAGTTTGAAATACTGAAGAATGAAGAAATGTTGTTGGTTACGCAGCTGGAGACTTTGAGAAGGCAAATTAAAGGTGAGGACTGAAGACAGGCTATATTGCCTGTGCTTTGCATTTTAATCTCAGCCAGGCTATTTCTCGTTGGCCCTCAATTAAAACAGGAGAATTCTTCCTTTGCTGCATTTCTGCAATAAATGCATTTATGGAGGATGGAGGGGTAAAGGCTTGGGGGGGAAAAAACATGTCAGAGAAAATTGCAGTGGAAAATAGGTAACATTTATCTACAGAATCTACCATTTAAATCTGACTGTTCCAAATTTAAGATTCTTTTAAAAACCACAGAAAAGAAACTACAAAAAAGGAGGTTTTTAATTTTCCAATCTCTTAATTATAGCCAGGCCTTAAGGCACTGCATTATCTAATTCTCCGGGTCCCAAAGATGCTTTTCCATATAAGGCAACTGGACTTTCTTGTTGTTGTTGTTTTTTCTTTGAAAATATTTCACTTCTCATCTAAGAAGTTTCTACAGTTCTTCAAAACTGACGAAGCTTCTTGGATGTGAAGTGAAAAGTTTTCAAGGAAAAAAAACCCAAAAAAGTCAGCTGCTTTTGGAAAAGCCTCTTTGGGACAACCTTGACCTGGATGATTGAGAATCTCCATAGACATAATTCCCCAGGTATTACTAATGCAATCAAAACATACCAATCTGGAAAACACAAAATAAATCTTCCTCCAGCAGCTTGTTGAAACAGGCAAGATAAAGATGAACTGTCACGATGGAAGCCCCGCCCTTTTGTAAATATATCACCATTGTGCCTGCCCTTTGCAGATGCCACTATTCTCCATTTACAGTGGATGTATATGGAAAATCAGTCATTGCTCCTAATATTGATCCATTAGGCACTAGATGTCATGGTTCCGACTAATGAAACACTTCAAAGAACTTCCAGGCATGTTTATCCTAAAGCCTTTATTAACAGTGTTACAAATTGACGGCACATCATGGAGGTTTATGCCAGAATCTGAATTCCTCTTGCTGGCATCTAACTTTTCTTGCTAAACCCCTCCCTTACCTTGCAGTCACAAGTCACATCTTCCAATTAGCCCAGAGGGCAGGGATTCACTTCCTTTCCTTTTCCCAGGCTTTTGTTATTTCCCCTTCCTTTTCTCTGTCATCTGAATTAACTCTAAAAATACCAGACAGTTCTGCATATTTTGTCAAAGCAAGAATATTCAATATTAGCAGTGTTGACACTAGATGCTAGATACTATATTAGTGGATCTGAAAGACTTCTGGTTGTTTACCATATGCCCCAAGTCTTCAGCTGGAGTTAAAGGACCACAACTATCAGCGAATGTCTTGAGTTTTCTAGCAAGGCGGTAAAGCTGGCAGGAGAGGTTTTACGTACTGAAATCCTTGCTCCTTCTATAGAGATCCAAGATGAAGTGATTTATTATGACACCTGTGAAAACTCGGAGGAATTAGAAGCTATGGATCGGGTCCTGGAAGATAGCCATGCCTCTTCTTCTGAGGTGGCACGGCTCAGGCAGAAGACCCAGCAGCTGGAAACAAAACGGGGCATTATCTGCTCTAGGAGGGCATATCTCAGGAACAAGAAGGTAACTGGTTCAGAAAGAGGAAACTTTGACAAACGTGGCACATCTGTTGAGTCTTGGGGTGCTTCTGGATTCTTCTTGAAAGAAAAACAGAATTTAGGCGGTGGATTTCCCACCTTGGGAAAACAGCATCTCCTAGACGAGAGGTCTCCAATCTTTGGGGCACCAGGGACCAGTTACGTGGAGAGCGGGTTTTTCTGCGGACCGGAGAATGCATGGTTTTGTGTGCTGCCAGCACCCCGCAGATGGGGCTTTGCTTGTTTGTGCGGACTGGTTTCTGGCATGTCGCGGCCCGGTACTGGTCCACAGCCTGAGGGTTGGGGACCCCTGTCTTAGACCTAACATCTCTGAACTATATGGAGTTCAGATGTTGCAGAACTTCAGCTCCAAGCGTAACCATCCCATATTGTGATGAAGGAAAGATCCCGGGAACCAAACCAACCAATAAGATTGGAGGCTCACAGGCTGTCTGAGGATAGCTGAATTTGGATCCCTGTTATCCATAACTCCAAGATTTCAGACCCTGTAACTCCTGTTGTTTTTTGTTTCTTTAAAAAAATGTGTGTAAATTAAACACTAGGACAGTGCTTCTCAACGTTTGTGTGACGGCAACCCCCGTCACACAAACGTTCTGCGCATGCATGGCACCGCCCATGCGCGATGCGCATGCGCGCCACCCCATGCGCGGCACGCACACGGCGCCGCCCCATGCGCGGCACGCGTGCACGGCACCCCCCATGCGCGGCGCCGCGAAAAATGGCGGATCACCGCCTTTGGCGACCCCAGAAAAATGGTCGATCGACCCCAAATGGGGTCGCGACCCATAGGTTGAGAACTGCTGCACTAGGACAATCATTCATACATTAGAAAAGAGTCTAAAAAATATGGACTTGGGAATTCGGGCAGAAACGTTGATTCTTTTTGCATGGAATTTGTAGAGCTGTAAAAAAAAAAAAGGCTTGATGGATTTCACTTGACCTGGCATTGGGGATGGCTATTTGCCCAATTATTCCTTTTATTAAGGAATAATTATTAAGCTAAGTGGAGGCAGGGGATTCGTGCCTCCCTTGGGTCAGGAGAGAGGATCAAAGGCATGAAGGAGGCCCAGTGTTAACCTACTGCTGATTAACAGGGGCTAAAGTACATACAACCAGTTAGCAAGAGTCTGTACGTAATCTAACCCTTTTCCCCATGCAATATAGATCTAAGTAATGCGAGTCAGTCAAGAATCAGTTTTTCTTGGCTGGAAGTGACCATTAGAGATTCAGTAGAAATTTTTTTTCAACAGGATGCTGGCCCACCAAGCTCCTGATTATCACCAGTTGGGAGAAACTCTTCAGAATTGCAAACAAGGGTGTTTTCCATCCCCACCTGGAGATGGAACAATTTTGTTCGCAAATGATTCTAAGTTATGTCTTTTTCCCATAATCCTTTGTGTGGGGGCTTGACTTTTTTTTTTTTTAGAAAGTTCAGGGCAAGTAGAAAGTTGAAAACTATGACCCTGACATTCTGATTCAATGGTAAATCATTTGCCCCCGAATCTTCAGATTTCGGCCCGTGGAATTTTTACGCTGGTTTCTTTCCTCTCTCAGGACCAATGTGAAGAGAGCCGCCGTTTGAGGCTCCAGCAGGCACAGGAGACCACACGCTACTTCCAGCAGCATCACAGCGTCCAGATTGTATGTATTGAGAAGGGGAAAGTAGAGAGAGTGTTCTCTTTCAAGTTATAAGAGGGGTCAGTGTGCTCTGTGCAAAAAAGCAACAAAATGCAGACTTTATTTTATTTTATTTTGAAGGCAGTCTAGGTAGCCTTCATAATACAGGATGATGGCTATGTGCTATTTCAAAACCGAAAAGGCACCCGTTAATTGGAAGCTGTGGTACCCCACAACTTGATGGGGGTATAGATTGATATAGACTGGTATATGCGGGTTATAAACTGGCAAAATGGCTCAGTGGTTAAAGACGCTGAGCTTGTCATCTGGAGAGCTGACAGTCCGAGTTTGAGACCTGAGCACCGCACGACGGGTCTTGCTCACCTAGCAGTTTGAAAGCCTGCAGATGCAAGTAGATAAATAGGTACCACTTTGGTGGGAAGGTAACAGCGTTCTGTGCACTTTAGAATATAGTCATCCTGGTCATATGACCACGGAAACATCTTGGGATGACGCTGGTTCCCTCAGCCAAGAAACAAGAGATGTGCACTGCACTTTAGAGTCGAACACAACTGGACAGGAGCCACCTTTACCTCTTTAGAGTGATCCCATTTATATGTTGCTCTTAACTACAGACTTTTAATTTTCTGGAATTTGGAGCTGAGAGCACAATCTGTTCATTTCTAAGCAAGCTTCATTGTGTGCGCTTTGGTTTGCTCCAAGCAGATATACGTTAGGATTGCTTATGAGTGGGTGGATCTCATGGGAAATTCTAACAACAACAACAACAGTTATAATAACAACATTTATTTATGGTCCCAGACCAACAAACGAGAATCTAAACAAGGTAATCAACTGCTAAGGGAAGAGGTATTTATGTAGACTCATAATTAATTCTATATAAATTCCAGGGCTAGGCAGCACTTTTTTTTTTTTAATGCTTCATGCAAGAGTGCAAATATAGCATCTGTCTGTAACTCCTTAAAACAGCCACGCTTTTTCCTGAGATTGCACATCTGCCTTTCACAGCTGCTTTCAGGTGTGGCACTCAGGTGTGGCAGATTCCAGAGCAGTTTTTGGAAATCAGATCAGAAATACTGCACAACACCCTTAATTTCTCCCCTTTTTCTTTTTTCTCTTCCTCTTCTCCCCTCCCCCAGCCCATTCCATAATTTAGGCAATCTGTTACACCCCCCCCCTTAACACTGTAATGTTTGAAACTACTTAGTTGCACTGGAAACAGAGTTCTATATGTGTCCATTAAGGGTTGTCATTCAACCTGCAGAAAAGAGAGAAGAAAAAAGAAGATGAGAAAAAGAAAAAAGCCTGGATAAAGGAGGAGCGGCAGAAAACTCTGGAGAGGCTAAAATCATTCAAGGAGGCAAGTATCACAATTTATCTTGTTCTTCGGCACTCTTGCAGAATATTTTTGCTTTGGAAAATAGAAAGAAGGACTGATTATTAGTGGCCTGGCCTGGCCAGCCACAAGGACAGCATCAATCATGAGATAATAACTATGGATTTAGGAACCACAAGGAGGGCATCAATAGGTTTTGCGCAGAATTTAATCAGTGTCACCTTGATGCAGACTATGCTCCTGTGGTTTAGGAAGAGAATATTGGAATGAAAGCATAACGGAAGTGGCATGTACAGGAAAATGATAAAGTTCATCTTTCGACACAAAGAGCTGCTTTAACAGTGGGGGGGGGGAAATGACGCCTTTCTAGTTGCTGCTGGGTGGCTGTCACGCCTTCTGGATATAATTCTAAATAAGAGACTTGCTAGAACAGATTGAAGCTCCACCTAGTTTACAGTCATGTACATCAAGTCATAAACTAAACAGACAGGGCTGGATTGAAAAAAATCATACTAAGCCAGAACAAACCTCCTCAAGGTTTCATCCCTTTACAGCTTTACATGTCAAAACAGATGACATCCAGCTTTACATGTCAAAACAGATGACACTGTTAGGCCTTTCACTGAGCTGGCTGAGCATGTTATGTGAAGACCATCAGGACTCTTAGAAGCCCATGGGATATGGAAAACCCTATCTATGGGTTTGTCTATGGAGATTCTCAATCATCCAGGTGATGGTTGCACCACAGGTGCTTTCCCAAAAGGCAGGGTTTTTTTCCCTTGAAAAACATTTTGCTTCTCATCCAAGAAGCTTCTTCAGTTCTCAATGAACTGAAGAATCTTCTTGGATGAGAAGCGAAAGGAAAAAAAAACCCAAGGAAGTCCAATTACCTTTTGGAAAAGCACTTTTGGGATGTCCAAGGGTTTGACGGCCACAGTGGACTAATTGCAGGCAGCTCACCTGCTGTTTTCAAATTGGGCTGCCAGTCATGGGCAGTTTCCCCAAACTGACGCCTTCTCACCTTGCAGAAATGCCCTGCAGAGTTTGTGCTGAAGACTTCCCGCTCTCAGCCCGTCAACTCCAAGCAGGCTGGACCACGACGACCTCCCGCGGTTTCCCCACAAGCTGGTTCAATCAGAAAGGGTCCAGCTGCCAAGCAATCCAGGAATGTCCATCCGGCACAAGTCAGGACTGCCAAAGCACCATGTCGGAAGCCTCCCAGAGATGCTCCTATCCAGATTTTTGTGCCAACACGTGGCCCGGAGCCTCCCAAGGAAGAAGGCGGTGGGGCACCCCTCTCTGTGCCCCCACCCCCACCTCCACCTCCTCTTCCTCCTCCACCCCCACCGCTGCCAAGTGTCCAGACTGTTTGCCTCAAAAGCACAGGCGCCCAAGATAAACCGCGGCCTCTTGTGTGCGAAGGCTCTGCTAAAGAAAATACTTCCCTGGAGAAAGCAGATGTTGCATCCAGATGCCCAACCAAGAATTATACAGGTAAAGGGATAGAGCGCTGTTTTTCTTCTGCACACACACACACACACAAACACACACGCATGCTACAGGGAGCCCTCAACTTATGGCCACTGAGGTCAAACTTTATAGTTAAGGGAGACAGTTGTTAAGTGAGCTTCGCCCCATTTTACGACTGTTCTGGCCACCTCTGTTAAGTGAATCACTGCAGTTGTTAAATTAGTAGCAAGCTTTTTTAAGTGAACCTGGCTTCCACATTGACTTTGCTTGTCAGAAGGTGCCAAAGGGGATCAAGTAAATGAGACTCTGGGAGGCATACAATAAAAATAAGAGTATCAAAAGAAACAAGCCATAAAAATTATTCCACAATAATTGGCCGTAAAGTAAAACAGAATGCTACATTTGGGAAATTGTAGACCGATAAGCAGTTCTGTTTTTGACAAAACCAGGTTTGTAAGCCCACACAAGGCTGCCCTAGGTAACCTTCTCCTCGGATTTATTATTATTATTATTTGGTCCAAGAATGACATTGTTTTCACTTGTTCCACCTCAGGGACCATGGATGAGGTCTTGGCTTCCCTGAAGCGTGGCGAAGTCCTTCTTCGCAAAGTGGACCTGCCCCAACAGGCGTCGTCCAGCAGCAACTCTGTCAATGACAGCATTCTCGCTGCCATTAGGCAAGGGGTTAAACTACGGAAGGTCAATCAAGAGCCCAAGGAAGGCGTCGCGAAGGGTTCCGGCAGTGAACTGGAGCAAAGCATCAAGGCAGCCATCCAGAGGATTAAGAAGGTCTCAGCTGACTCGGATGAGGATGAAAATGGTGACTGCAGCAGCGGGGAATGGAACTGTTAACAGAGCTGTGGGCTGGTTAAGAGCTCCTCAGAAGCTCATGAGGGTTTCTTGGATGAGAAGACAGCTAACCGAAAAGGAGTGCCAAACGGGAAGTGTGGTTTGTAGCCCAACAAGTTGGCTATTGCCTGCATGAATTGGGCATCTCAGAATTCTCAGCAACACTATGGAGTTTTGGGGACAGCTGAAGAAGTGTAGGAAATGCTTCTTGATCAATGTCAGATGTTTCCAAGCTGCCAAGTAAATGTAGGACAAATCCTTTACTGTCACCGAGCTTTGTGCTTTGAAGTTTGCACATTTTCTTTCTCTTTTTGCAAGGGGATCACAGCACCCCATAGGGGATCAGGGGTGGTGACCATTTAATTTTAAAATCCCCCTTGATCCCAGCCCAAACTTTACACTACTGTATGAAAACACTATTCGTTCGATTAAGCCTGTTCCAAAACCGTTATTAAAATTGTCCTAGGAGAATGAATTACTTCTCAGAAATTACTCCTCAGGTGCATGGGACAGAGATAAATTATTGCCACGCGACATGCTTGACAAAACAAAGCAAAAAACTTTTACACGTTCTTAGATCAGTGAAAGGTGAACTCTTTGGATACCCTTTTCTATGAAAATATGGACCTGGTTACACTGAATGTTTGTTGACTAGAAGGGTTTTGGTTTAAATGGAAATGGCTTCTTTCAACATGGCCAAGACAGGGAGATCTGAGTTGATGGTAATATATGCGGGAGGGATTGGATGCCCTTGTCAACCACAAGGAAAATACGAAAATACAAGCAGTGTGATGCATCTGTAAAAAGAAAAGTACTGATTTGTCTCAGCACAGAGTTCAGAACATAAAAAACAACAGATCAGAGGAGAGCTATCAAGACAATGAAGGGTCCAGAAATAAAGCTCCATGAGAAAAAATTAAAAGACGGGGGTATGTTTAGCAACAGCAATAGCTCTTAGACCTATATACCACTTCACAGGGCTTTACAGCCCTGTCTAAGTGGTTTACAGAGTCAGCAATTTGCCCCCAACAATCTGGGTCCTCATTTTACCAGCTTCAGAAGGATGGAAGGCTGAGTAAACCTTGAGCTGGTCAGGATCGAACTGCTGGCATTTGGCAGAATTAGCCTTTAATGCTATATTCTAACCACTGTGCCATCATGGCAACAGTTTAGCTGCAGATGAGACATGACACTTGAAGAAGGTTATATAGAAAAGGGAATGGCCTTATTCTCTGTTGCTCCAGAGAGCAGGATCAGTGGTTAAAGCAACAAAGTGGTGGTTTAGATTAGATATCAAAGAACTTCCAGACTTTATGAGTTGTCATCCAGGCCTCCTTCACTGGAGATCTTCAGATAGTGGTTGGTTGGTCATCAGAAATGTTCTAGTGAAATTTACTCCGAGTGACGGATTTCGACTAGATGACCTCTATGGTTATTTCCATGATCCTATACTTTCAAAATGTGCATCTGCTTTTACTTTTGGCTGTGAAAAAATATCAAAAGTGTTATATAAGAAAGTAGAGCTTACAACTTCAAGCGGGGGTTGCTAACCCAAACAATTGCTGGGCACTCCTGCTTGTTTGAACAGCTCCATCATTAACTGTGATGAAGAATCACCAATCAATAGTCTGCTTCCCTTTTCCAGGATAATTTCATCTCTCCAAGCTAGCTTCACTTGGTAGATGAGGACCTCAACTGTACCAATAAAGGAGAATATTTATAGCTCAGGGTTGGAATAAGGGGTCCTGGGTGCTCTCTGAGTTTGGCTGTTTGCTTGCAGATGTTTCATTATCCATACTAGATGACATCATCAGTGCTAGCCTAGTCTAGCACTGATGATGTTCATTGGGTAATGGAATATTTGCAAGAAAATAACCAAGCTTGGAGATCACCAAGCCCCCCCCCCCTCCTCAACTGTAGGAATAGCTCTCAAAACAACACTAGCCAGATTATTCATCTCCTTCCATCTTTTGATGATGGGAGGTTCAAAAAACTAGATCACCAACTTCCCATCAGTATGGAATGAGTGAATTCAAGGATCTAGGATCCTCTTGAGCTGTTGAGAGCAAAGCATCCTGAGATGGGTGATGTATCTGAATGTCATCACACCAGAAACCCTCCTGGATGTGTCTACACCAGAGCTCTTCAAACTTGGCCCTCAGCCAGGCACGCTGGCTGAGGAATTCTGGGAATTGAAGTCCATAAGTCATAAAAGGGCCAGGTTTGAAGACCCCTGGTCTACACATTGTACTTGGTTGCCTCAGTGAAGGAATAGGGTCTTATTTGCATCAGGCTTATTGCATTTGCCAAATTCCATCTTCATTATCTTCACCGCCATCCCACTGACCAGGAATATTGGCTGAGATCAGAAATAACGTATTATTTAATGTATACTTTGTCTGCAGTGGCCAGAATCTTAAATTGAGCCATGTCGAAAATGAACTTCAACTTTCATGTCTGAAGAGATGGCGTATCTCATTTCTTTTGCCTTGTTTCGCATTTCTATATATTTCTTGTGACCCTGCCAGTGTGCCAAATGCAAAATCTCTTCTATTTGGTGAAATATATTCTTGATCTATGTCAGAATGTTCCAAGCTTGATTGTGTCGAGACTTTTCTCTAATACCTGTTGTTTTCCATTTGTTTGCAATATCAGTGTTAAGTTGTACCAGAAGGCTTAAAATGAATTCTTAATCTTTTTTAAATTAGCAGTATTTCTAATGCATCCGAAAAGCCAACGATTGTAAAACTAACCGTTTTCCAGCAGAGTGTTATAACATATGTCTGTTTGTATCCATCAAGTATTCTGATGTATAAGAGGAGCTAACTGAATCTCTAGTTCTTGAGATGGTTTTCAACTGTAGCTCTCAAAATCTCTTATGCTAAAAACATGGACACAGCACTAATGAAAAAAATATATATTCTCTTTGACCACTTTCTAAAACAGCCATGGGTTTTAAAGTTAATGTTAGTTAATTTTAAAGGATTTACCTTGTAATAAATAGCTTTCCAATTTAACTTGGACAGAAAATCCTTTCAGAACTTTGCAAATGTAAACTCTTCCAATTCATAATGTGTATTTGTTTCTAAATTTACAAAAGGTGTGCACCAATAATCACTTTTAAGACCCCATATGGTTAAAACATATTAATTTGAGGCTTTTTTACATTGCCAGTGATAAACTTCCATCTTTGAAGACCCTGGAATAATGAATGTTATGTTGTCCTCAGCATAGTAGTTTGTCAAACACGATGCTCAGATGGAGACATAACAGTGCTTGTGTGTATCTACCCAAGAATAAGCACCACTGAACTCCTTGGGAATTATTGGCAGCATTTTACTTTTAGTGTTTTACTTGTTGCATGTACTACTCAATGTATCTACTCAACTTTTCTGTATTCGGAAAACTGCTGCCGATTGCTGATTTTTCTTTTTAGAACTCAAGAGATGGAGTACCTCTAAAAATATTTTATTCACTCACTTTGGCAAGTTCGGTGATGCATTCACAAGACTTTTCCTCCACCGCCGTGGGTCTACATCCATCCATTCTTCTTGTTTTGCTTGTCTCGGATTTTGGTTCGGAGAAATGAGTGCCTAATGCAATTTTCTAGAAGGATAGCAGTGACAGAAGTAAGTGCCGAGGTTATTCAAGTTGAGGGTTTAAAATAGAAATGAGATAGCCTTAAAAATCCTTGACAGAAACCCAATATGAGGTTGAAACTCCAGCAGCTACATAGAATAACAGAGTTGGAAGGGACTTTGGCGGTCTAGTCCAACCCCTGCTCAAGCAGGCAACTCTATACCATTTCAAGCAGATGGTTGTCCAGTCTCTTCTTAAAACATCCAGTGTTGGAGCATTCATTGCTTCTGGAGGCAGGTAGTTCCACTGGTTAATTGTTCTAACTCCTCAGTTCCAGGTTGCTTCTCTCTTTGGTTAGTTTCCATCGTTGCTTCTTGTCCTGCCTTCAGGTGCTTTGGAGAATAGCTTGACTCCCTCTTCTTTGGGGCAGCCCCTGAGATACTGGAACACTGCTATCATCTCCTCCCTCATCCTTCTCTTCATAAAACCCAATTCCAGCAACCGTTCCTTATATGTTTTGGCCTCCAGTCCCCTGATCATCTTTGTTGCTCTTCTCTGCACTTAGAGAAAAGGCCAGTCCGTGTAAAAAGCCATTTTACCACAGAAAATGGTTTCCTTCTTTCTCCATTTTGGTATTTCCAAAACTCTGCAGAGGCAGAAAGTCTTCACCATGCCCTGCTGGAAGATCAGGGATTTTTTTAAAAAAAAAAATCAGTGGCAACGTTGGGAGGGAGTTATGAAGAACGTAAATCATTTCTCCAACTCTGAGGGGAAAAAATAATCAGCTTTGTTAGGTAACACATCCTAGCCAAAGCAGAGAATACAGAACAAACGTTAGCCTGATTTAACCTCCCCCTCAACAGAATTACTAGGCAAAGATACTGAATTAATCATAACAGGAGGGAGACAAAGGAATATGAGCATTAGACAATTTAGAAAAGCAATTTTGTTCCATACTTTCTGGATGACCCTTAGGATTTCAACTGCCCCATTTCTCTGAATATATATTTAGTAAAGAAATATTGATACCGGTGCTCCCAATGAGAGATGTAGTCATTTAAAAATGGTGTAATCTCCAGTTCAGTGTCACTTGAAGAAAAACAAATGTCTGCCCAGGTTATCATTGTTTTTATTATTTCATGAAGCATTACATCCAGTCTAAGCTCCAAATCTTGGCTTCAGACACAGCTTCTGAATCGTGGCTACCGTAATTATTAATTTTTTATTATTAGTTATTAAATTTGTATGCCTCCCATTAGCAGTTCGAGGCAACTCTGGGCAGCTCTGAATAATTCTAGAATAAAGTACGGGAAATCTAAACTGAAACCTAAAGAACGAAAATAATTATGAAAGATCAGACCACGGGCAGAACATTTCACAAAGATATTGGTCTTCTAATCACTAAAACATTTGATTAAGCTTGAAAAATCTTCACCTAATTTCTAAAACTAGAAGTGGGTCTGCTAAAGGTGGCTCCACTGGCAGCGATTTCTAGAATTCTTTATTGGTCAAGTGTGATTGGACACACACAAGGAATTTATCTCTGGTGCATAAGCTCTGTGTACATGCAAGCAACAAGTGATAATCATAATCATAAAATACAAATTGTAAATTATAGGTATAATATTCAGTGACAGTCATGAGATACTAAAGGCCTGGAGACCAAAACGTATGAAGAATGGCTGCGGAACCTGGAATTGGCTAGTCTAAAGAAAAGGAGAAACAGGGGAGACATGATAGCAGTGTTCCAGTATCTGAGGGACTGCCACAAGGCAGAGGGGGTCACGTTCACCAGATCATCAGAGGAAAGGACGAGAAACAATGGTTGGAAACTGGTCAAGGAGAGAAGCAACCTGGAATTAAGGAGAAACTTCCTGACAGTGAGGACAATCAACCAGTGGAACAGCTTTGCCTTCAGAAATCGTGGGTGCTCCATCACTGGAGATTTTTAAAAAGATAGTCACTTGTCTGAGATGGTATAGGTTCTTCTGCTTGAGCAGGGGGCTGGACTAGAAGACCTCCAAGATCTTATTCTATTCTATTCTATTCTATTCTATTCTATTCTATTCTATTCTATTCTATTCTATTCTATTCTATTCTATTCTATTCTATTCTACAATCTGTCTATTCTATTCTATTCTACAATCTGTCTATTCTATTCTATTCTATTCTATTCTATTCTATTCTATTCTATTCTACAATCTGTCTATTCTATTCTATTCTAAAGCAATCAACATAAATCACAATAGGATACTAAATAAAAGCAATCAACATAAATCATGAGGTATAACAAGTTATAGTCATAAGAATCTAAAGAAATAGGACAGATGAGAAGGTAAGTAAGTAATTCAGCCCTTCTAGGTTGTTTGACAACAGAGAATGAGATGGCTGGATGGAGTCACTGAAGCAGTAGGTGTGAACTTAAATGGACTCCAGAAGATGGTAGGGGACAGGAAGACCTGGAGGAACGTTGTCCATGGGGTCACGATGGGTCGGACACGACTTCGCAATTAACAACAACAACAACAACAAAGTTGTTTGACATCCCAGGGCATAGACAGCGTTGTGGGAATTAGTTGTTTAACAGGATGATAGTGATAGGGAGAAACTATCTTTGTGTCTGGTTGTTTCTTACTCCACAATAACAGAGTTGGAAGGGACCTTGAAGGTCTTCTAGTCCAGGGGTCCCCAATCCCCGGTCCATGGACCAGTACCGGGTCACGGCATGCCAGCAACTGGTCCACACAAACAAGCAAAGCCCCATCCACGGGATGCAGGCAGCACACAAAACCACGTACCCTCCGGTCCATGGAACCGGTCCCTGGTGCCCAAAAGGTTGGGGACCTCTGTTCTAGTCCAACCCCTGCTGAAGCAGGAAACCCTCTACCATTTCAGACAAATGGTTGTCCAGACTCTTTTTAAACACTTCCAGTCGTGGGGCATCCCCAACTTCTGAAGGCAACCAACCAGATAACCCTCTGCCAATTTTTTTGCATGGGAATCTGCACCAACACCAAGGTTAAAAGAGATTCTGAAGGCTTCTTTCTGTTGCAGGTCTTAGAAATAGCTAAGACAGGATTAGAAATAACTCCTCACAGCGGGAATGGATTAGCAGTGAAACAGACTGCCTGCTCAAGAGGAAGGAAATTTGTCTCTTTCCTGTCTCAGTAATGCCTACCAAGTGAAAAGCAGCATATATCCATTTACAAAGAGAGTAGCTTTTAAACAAAAGGTAAAGTGGATGGACTCTAATGACGTGTGAAGTCAGCGGACACCTCAGGCCCACTTAGGCAGCCACTGGAATCCCACATGGGCAAGGAAACAAGAAAAAGCAATATGACAAAATGGACTACTTATCACAAAAGCTCTAAGAAAGGGGGTTAATCCTGGAGAGGCTACTCAATTTGGTGCTTAGCCGAGAAAACAACGGTGCATTTGGGCTCCAAAGTGGGAGGAAGAGTATTCTGAGTCTTCTCAGGTAAGGATCCGATCTTTCCTGCTCTTCATTACAAAGCTGCAGCTGGCACTAGTTCCAATCAATATCATTAAAGGGTGAGTCACGGCAGCCTTGACTTGCTCTTCAGACTAACTCCAATAACAGTGGCCCAGAGCTGTAGAAGAAGCCACTGCAAATTATCAGCTACTCTGCTCTCTTCACCTACACAGCTTCTTCCACCTCCTCTTCCCAATAAGCCAATTAAAATTAGCATCGGAGTACACAGCGAGAAGCCCTTTCTAAACAGCTATAATTGATCGGGAGGCACAGAACAACCTGAATATCATTTGGTTTGGAGTTGTGGTTTCCCTCCCCCCCACACCCGAAGCGCTTGTGTGCAAACTAGGAACTCAGTGAACTCTGGCGCTAAGGTGCAACTTGATTAGAGCCACAGACTTAACTCGGTTTTTAGACCTGACCTTGTGGCTAGCTCCTGGGGAGGAAAGCTATGGCAAATCTAGACAGCATACTAAAAAGCAGAGACATCACCCTGCCAACAAAAGTGCGTATAGTCAAGGCCATGATATTCGCAGTTGCAATGTATGGCTGTGAAAGTTGGACCATAAGAAAGGCTGAGCGACAAAGAATTCAAGCCTTTGAACTCTGATGCTGGAGAAGACTCCTGCGAGTCCCCTGGACTGCAAGGCGATCCAACCGGTCAGTCCTGGAGGAGATCAACCCCGACTGCTCTTTAGAAGGCCAGATCCTGAAGTTGAATCTCAAGTACTTTGGCCAAATAATGAGGCTCACTGGAGAAAAGGCTAATGCTGGGAAAGATTGAGGGCAAGAGAAGAAAGGGAGGTGGCTGGATGGAGTCCCTGAAGCAGGAGGCGTGAGCTTAAATGGACTCCAGAAGATGGTAGGGGACAGGAAGGCCTGAAGGAACGTTGTCCATGGGGTCACGATGGGTCGGACATGACTTCGCAACTAACGACAACTGTGGCTAGCATAGGTCCACTTCTTCTACCTCACCACAGCTCTTGGGACTTCTCCAAATGACGTATACCTCTGTGGCTGGGATGGAAAAGGAATATGCCCACTCCACAGAGGAAAAGCAGCCCGGGAGCGTAGTTTTGCAAACTGTGTGTCTGGCTGTATGGCTGTTGGGTCATCTCCAATGACAGATCCATTTCATCAAAGATGTGAGTGGTTATGAGAGCAAGGCTTCTGCCTTGCAACTGCTTAGCCTTTCCAAGGGAGAGACTTCTTCTGTCAAACTTACTGAGTAGCTGTTGCTCTGAGGGGATGACTTGGCATCCTATAATTAGGAGACAGTTTCAGAATTGTTCCTGAGGCCTACACCATCGCCCAGTGGTGTGTAGCCATAGCAACAATGGTTGCCTGGATTCCTCCTGCAGCGCTCTCCAATTTGAACCCTTTAGGGGGTTCTTCCTGATGCGGTGTTTCCCCCCAAGGCGATTGCTGACTTGGTGACAGCAGCAGCGAGAAAATGCTTGATGCAAGAGAAGAGGCCAGGGGACACCAAGTGAGGGAAAAAAAGCATTCCTAACTCTCTTTTGTCATCACACCCAAGTAAGTGATGTGAAAACCCCACTGGTTCCTCCAACTAGGCATGCAGCACTTAGGGATGCTAAGATGGCAACTCTCAACTACGCAACATTTGGCAGGGAGAAATGGCAGAGAATGGCTGCCAGGATGTGCTAAGGGCCACCGCTACATTTGCATGGAAGGCTTGTAAACATAGACAACTACACACCTTTGACTTAATGTTGAAGACTAGCCTGTTAGGTACAAGCAACAAGAATCATTCCATAAACAGGCACAAATAGTTTATTGCTGACCACCTATATTACAAGAATCTTGCCAGACTGTCTGCCTTCTCTCGGGAAATGACAAATATAGACCTAAGGCAGTGGTGGCGAACCTATGGCACGGGTGCCAGAGGCAGCACTCAGAGCCCTCTCTGTGAGCAAGTGTGCCGCCGCCCCAGTCCTAGGCCTTCAGCTGGGTTTTATAAAATCTTTTCGCTTTAGGCCTCCGCCGCCATGTACAAAAAAAAGAGGTTCAATCAATCAGTCAATTTCAACTTCTTATGGGAAAAAAAAGATCTTGCAAAGTTGGAATTGATTGATTGAACTTTTTAGTCCCACCCAGTTTGCCGTTACCACTGCAGCCACACCCACCCAATGGGCCACACCCACCCGGCACCTGAAGATGCATAAGTGGGTTTTTGGTTGCAGTTTGGGCACTCAGTCTCTAAAAGGTTCGCCATCACTGACCTAAGGTTTGACCTCAGATATTTGCTCCCTTAAACCAATTCTAAGCTGGTGGTTCCATCACGTAGCCAGATATACCAGACTGAACTTTCTAGCCTTAGTACTAGGCAAAGGTTTGGCTAGTCAGGCTTCTGTTGTGAAACACACACTGTCCTTGTATCTGGGAAAAAAAAGGACATTCGTACCGAGGCCTACAAAGGTTGTTGAACTATATCTCCCAGAGCCTGGCACGATCAGTCTTTCTAGCTAAGGTAGCTGAAAGTTGTATTCCCCAGCAATGTCAGGGAGACAGGGATGCATTGTGCCCCCATATCTTGGGGACATCTGGAATCAAATTTGAAAGCACTTCCCAGCACACATCACACTGGCAAGGATTTCATTTCTCTTAAAGAATAATGTTAAGCTCAATTTTACGGTATGGGGACACAGTGCATTCCTGTCGCCCTGACATTGTTGAGAAATACAACTTTCAGCCACTCTAACTAGCAAGACTGATCGTGCCAGACATTGGGAGATATAGTTCAACCACCCTTGTAGGCGTCAGGGTATGCCTGTTCATTTTTCCCAGGCGTAGTTGAAGCTATGTCAAATCAAGAAATATATCTCCATGTTTCCAAATCAAGATTAGGGAATCAGATCACAACTTGCTCAACATTTAGGAGTACAGTTTGGTTTATTGCCAAGGAATATTTTTACTAAAAAAAAAGTAAGTAGGTTTGAAGAAAGGTTATGAAATTATAGGGAAAGGCAGCTAATAGTAAATAATTCACAGATCTTGTCCAGTGAAATATGCCAGCTTATTTACATTACCACTAACCATCATAGCTATTGATGATCAAAGGAGCAACTTGTACTTTCAGCTTTGTTTATAATTTTTTAAAAAAATGTAATTCAGGGTATGAAACTCTGTTGCCTGCATGTACAAGAGCAAATCTTTATTATGGATTTAGACATAACTTAATAAAAACACCGCCGGTTAAAATAAAAACAGTAAGCTATGATGTCAAAGAGCAGCATAGTCCTCCGTTGTATACTTTTTCACAAAAGACCTCGGATTGTAGATTTCCACACACTGATTATTTCAGATCCTAAAAAACATGTGGCCCAGATATAGGCATATACTGTGCACCGTTGATTAGAACTTGATCCAAGAACTTGACACAACCACACACGTTTGTATATCTATGATACAATGTGTTTTAGACAATCTCAACACTCACTGAATTCACAAACGGTTGTGAACGATGGTGCAATTGTCCCCGTCGCCCTAAAGTTTGGGAAGAAGAATGGGATCAGAATGAAATTTTAGCCAATAAAGCACGGTACTCACCGCACAAAATCCAATCTCTCTCTTGACAACTGTTTTGGGGTTTGTTTGTTTTTTGGCAAACTTAAATTCCAACTGCTTGTTAGTGTGCCTTCGGTGCACAGCCCACATGACAGGATACAGAACCTTTGAATCACATCTTCATTTGCTAGGAAACTTCAGGGACGGGAAAGGAGAACTAAAAGATTTTATGCCATGGTTAATTAAAACCCCTTTCAGACTTAGCCTGGAGAATTCCCTGCGTTGGCAAGCAGCCTGCTAAAACAGTTTGGGCCAAGAAAAACAGAGGACTTTCCCCAACTTATGTTAAACCAAGAATGTGTAATTCAGGAAATCGAAAAGTGATTAAACCAGAACAGAATAAATATACGAGTTTGGTTTGTTTGTTTTTTTTTTAACTTAAAACTATATAGATATATATTTACATAGCCAACTCTATGATACAATAAAATCAGATAAAAATCACAAAAGGTCATATATTTTTTTGTCTTAAATTTTGCTTTTTTCAAATATATATATATAAAACCCCAGGATTTACTGCTACTGTAGGAAATTCAGAGATCAGTCTGTGCTGAAAATTAATTAACATGGAAATAGAAAAAAAAAACAAAAAACCCAAAACCCACCCTTGCTTACAGCAAACATATAACAAGGTAAGACAATTTCACTCCAATAAGCCTGAAATAATTTCTTCAGGTTGATTAACCGTATTTTATATATCTGGATAAAAATACACTTTATTCAATAGCATTTCCCCTGATCATCTGTCAATCTGCCCTTTACTAAACTTTATTCTGAGCAGTAAAAAGGAAAGCATGTTCTAAATTGATGACAAAAGTGATATACAGGGAGTCCTTGACTTACAACCATTCATTTAGTGACTGAAGTTACAACAACACTGAAAAAAGTGACTTACACCGAGTCCTCCTAGTTATGATTGTAGTCTTGGGAACATGGCAACTGGCATGTATTTTACGAAGGCTGCAGCATCCTGGGTCACCAGGTGTGTGACCTTCCCAGGTAACTGCTGACAAGGAAAGTCAACTGGAAAAGCCGGATTCGCTTAATGACATTACTCAGTTAACAACCGAGCAGCTTAGCATCTGTGGCAAAAAAAGGTCATAAAACTGGGTGTGATTCGCTTAATGGCTGCATCTCTTAGCAACGGAAACTCCAGTCCTAATTGCAGTTGCAAGTCAAAGGCTCCCCGTAATAACGTCTAAACATTTAGGATCATCTTAAAATCTTCCCGTCTTTGCGAATTACCAGGAAGTGATGTAGTACTTCCTTAAGCTAATACGTTGCATATGAAAACGCAATTTTAAAATATACAAAAAAAAAAAAAGATGGAAGTGGTTGCTTTTCCCAGGATTCGGACTGCACTGTCGCTCCCGAAGGCAACTTACTCCAGACAAATTGTGCGGGATTGAGAATTCAGCGTGCACCTTATTTCTCCCGACAATCCTATCATCTTGGATAACCTATGGCTAAATAAAATTATTGCTAACCAGTATTGGAAAATCAGGTAAGTCATCCATTCATGGGTCTAAATCATAGAAGCCACCCAGCAATTTGAATTGAGTCAAGCTAAAGGGTAATACGGATCATCTGATATTTCACTGATATTTCTAGACATACACATAGTCCTGGACTTACAGCAGTTTGTTTAGTGACCATTCACTGGAAAAAGTGATTTATGACCCTTTTTCAGACTTACGACCGCTGCAGCATCCCCTGGGTCACGCCATCAAAATTCAGATGCTTGGCAAACGACTCATATTATGACGGTTGCAGCGTCCTGGGGTCACATGATCTCCTTTTATGACCTTCTGACAAGCAGAGTCAATGATTCATTCACAATTGTTTCACTTAGCGACATAAATTTTGCGCTCAGTTGCGGTCGTAAGTCAAGGACTACCTGTATTTCTAAGAATCTGTGCTCCTTTGATTTCTCTGCTTGTACAGAAAATCTGGCTTACTCTCCTTAAAACAAGGGAAGGTTGTATATTACCCCAAACAAGGAACAATCTAAAGAATAAGGAAAAAGAAATGCAGATATACACATATAAACATTTTTTTTTCAATTATTAGGCACCTTGTTTTTAAAAGCTGTTTTCCGATCAGCCTGGCCTGATCACAAGAATATGTCAAACTATAAAATGATTCTGTGATCTATGAGGATATAAGCGGCTTAGAATCTCGTTTCCCCTCTACAGACTGTTGTTATTATTAGCTTCATATTCCTAATGCTCTTTATCTGATGCCTTAAAGTGCCATTTCTCACCTATGAGATCTTATTACTCCTGAATAGGTCATAAATATTTAAGCCAACTTTATAAATAATCTGAACCCAGACTGCAAGCCCGTCAAAGCAAATCAATGTGACAAACACCACTCTCTTAAAGAAAAAAGTCCTGTGTTCCCATTATAAATCCAGATACCTAATAACGATAGAAAGCCTATGATGGCTGAGACAATTGATGGGAAAGTTTTTTTTTTAATGAAACAATTTTTTAAAAACTTCCTTCGCCTTCAGCAGAACTTTATTTATAATTGCTTTCAAAGGAACATGCCTAGCTGACATTTCCAAAGGGGGGGGGAAGCATTGGGTTCAAACACCTCCAGAAAAGTGCTTTCAATACAGGTTGTTTCAAGGAGAACTGGGAAATCCAAAGTCACTGTGGGCTTTTGCAAAAAAGGACTTTGATGTCTTCTGCAGAACGAGTTCTTCTAGCAAGAATGGAAGTCAACAAGGATGGAAGCCCAAATGTGAAAGAGCCAAATTTCTGTCTTCTTCATATTGGAAATGAGGAAGCAGGACTATCACACTTGACTCGCATCTTAAAGATGTTAAGATATACATCTTTAGAATGAAGATGTATCAACCGCTTCAGAGCAATGGAAGCATTCCATGCTTATGGCATCCCATGCAGGCGTGCATGTACAAAATGATCCCAGTAGGATTCAAAGGCAACTTTAACAAGATGGAAGCCATAAAACCAAAGGAGATTTGACTGACCTAGAATGTGCTTGACTGACCTGAATGTGCTTGGTCAGTCTAATGTTCTAGGTCAGGGGTAAGGAACCTTGGCTCTTTTATGACTTGTGGACTTCAATACCCAGAATTCCTGAACCAGCCATGCTGACTCGGGAATTCTGGGAGTTGAAGTCCACAAGTCATAGAAGAGCCAAGGTTCCCTACCCCTGACCTAGAACATTAGACTGACCAAGCACATTCAGGGACCCTCTGATCTCTGTATCAAGAGCACAAGAGCTAATTTCATAGAGATGGCGGTATGAAGGATGGACTTAATCGTTTAGGACTGTGGATTCATATATACGACCAAAATCAGGACAATACTTCAAAATCCCTCTAAGCAGCACAGACATCTTTGCATATTTCTTAGTTTGAGGCTGGACTCCACCTTGGGATTCTGTTTTCTTCTCTCCTTTTTGTAAGATGAAGAACTTTTTTGAACACATGAAGAAATCTACTTCTTTTTCATTCCACTATGAGCAATATCAGCCCCTACTCATTTGGATTTACGGAGCAAGGTTTGCAAACACAAAAGCAAAAGCTTCAAATAGGTTGGCATCTTCCCTTTGGACTTCCTTTCTTACGATGGTCATCTAGGACAGGGGTCCCAACCCCTGGTGCATGGACTGGAACTGATCCATGGCATGCAAACCAGTGAAGCCCCATCCGCGAGATGCAGGCAGCACGGAAAACCACACCCTCTCCGGTCCGTGGAAAAACCTCTCTCCAAGGAACCAGTCCCTGGTGCCCAAAAGGTTGGGGACCTCTGATCTACGACAATGCAGATCTATGCTTAATTGCAAGGATACTGTCTGATTTTGCTGATGATAGGACTAGGTTTTAAGGATGCCTGGATGAAACCTAGCTCTAGAATCTGAATAGAATCAGTTTATTCTTTGCTTATTATTCACCATAGCTATCAAATCCTACTTGTTTATACTATTAGGTTTTAAGGATGCCTGGATGAAACCTAGCTCTAGAATCTGAATAGAATCAGTTTATTCTTTGCTCATTATTCACCATAGCCATCAAATCTTACATGTTTATACTATTAGGTTTTAAGGATGCCTGGATGAAACCTAGCTCTAGAATCTGAACAGAATCAATTTATTCTTTGCTCATTATTCACCATAGCCATCAAATCCTACATGTTTATACTATTAGGTTTAAAGGATGCCTGGATGAAACCTAGCTCTAGAATCTGAAAAGAATCAATTTATTCTTTGCTCATTATTCACCATAGCCATCAAATCCTACATGTTTATACTATTAGGTTTAAAGGATGCCTGGATGAAACCTAGCTCTAGAATCTGAACAGAATCAATTTATTCTTTGCTCATTATTCACCATAGCCATCAAATCCTACATGTTTATACTATTAGGTTTTAAGGATGCCTGGATGAAACCTAGCTCTAGAATCTGAACAGAATCAATTTATTCTTTGCTCATTATTCACCATAGCCATCAAATCCTACTTGTTTATACTATTAGGTTTTAAGGATGCCTGGATGAAACCTAGCTCTAGAATCTGAATAGAATCAGTTTATTCTTTGCTCATTATTCACCATAGCCATCAAATCCTACATGTTTACACTATTATACCTAGAAATGTTCAAGTCTCATATCTTCTCACCGCGTTTATTAGGCCACCACATAAAACCCAATATATTTTTTTTAAAATAAAACCTCATCCAGAATTAGGGTAGTACTTTGAACCAATGCTCAATTTTCCACCTTATTTTACCTGGCTCCTATCATTTTGTTGCTGTGATGTTTATTCTATATTGTAGATTGTCGTGAGTAAATCTACTTGTTACAAGCCCAGGCAGCTCATGAGTGTTTTAAAATAAATGCATCTATGCTGAATACAAACATTCTGCTCCAACCTCTTGTGATAGACAGTGGCTAACGGGCTACTCCTATAGGGCACGTTTTGGTCCCACCCTCATTATTTTGGGGGATGTGTTAAAAGACGCCCAATTTTTCTACACTGTAATAGCTAACATATTATCCACAGTTTTAGAAAAAACTCACCAAGGGCATCATAACGTGCACGTTCGTTCTGCCAAAAGTGACAGGGGAACCTTCCCTTAATATGCTGCAATCTAAAAAAAAAGGGGTGGGGTGGGGTTAAGTGCACATTGAACATGGCAAATCCTCTAGGAAAAGGCATCACAGGTATTTCAAGGAGGCGGAGGAGAAAGAGAAGAAAAGAAGAAGGAGGAGGAGGAAGAGGAGGAGAAGGAGAAGAGGAGGAGAAGGAGAAGAAGGGGGAGCTATGTGGTTGCTCCTAAAATCTCTGTTCCATCTTCGCTGCTGCCTGCACCATAAAATGAGGCATACATGGGCAGCAGCTGAGCATTTTGGAAATGCTACAGTTGCAGCAGGCCTTAAATCAAAATCTCCATACAACACCCACTGCAACTGCAACTGCAACTTTACATTAAGGTAAACTGAGGTTCAGATCTCCCGAGACAAGAGAACTCCACCCCTCCCACCCCCCGTTTGCTTACAAACTCCGAATGGGCTAGAAGAGTAAGATCTAAAAAAAAAGTTGTCATCTCTTTCTTAAAGAAAGGAAGGAAGAAGCAAGGAGCAATTTTTAGAACAGAAAAAAAAGAAGTTGAAAAAAAAAAAGTCTTTAGCCTCTATGTACAAATCACATTGTAAGGAAGAACACCCATCTTTTCACTTTTTTGTAGAAACATATACCTAGGCTTAAAACACACATATATACACACACACACATACACACGCCAAATATTTTGGGGTGGGGGAAAGTTGCTGTCCCCTAATTGTCGACACTCAGCTTGGAGAGTCCTTGCCGAAAATCTTGCAGTTCATCTATCTTTCCGTCTAGGACATCTAAAAAAGTCTGCAGCTCTGTCTTCAGGTTGTTCTGCCGATGTTTGCTCTCTTCTACTTCCGTCCTTAAAGCTTTAACTTTCTCTTCAAGATCTTTATTCCTTTTCTCAGCCACCTGGCAAAACAGAAAGAAAGTTTGAAGGAACCCCTCAGATATTGGAACTCAGCTATCCTGTCTCCCTTAGTCCTTCTTTTCATTAGACTAGACCAGGGGTGGGCAACCGTGGCTCTTTTATGACTTGTGGACTTCAACTCCCAGAATTCCTGAGTCAGCATGGCTGCTTCAGGAATTCTGGGAGTTGAAGTCCAGGAGTCATAAAAGAGCCAAGGTTGTCTACCCCTGGACTAGACATACCCAATTCCTGTTAACTGCTCTTCGTATGTTATATAGTGGTATATCATGCTATTGATGATTGAACAAGACATTACCTTGTGAGTTTCGCCATTTGTGTGATTTCCAGTCAAATCATAAATGGGAAGAATGGCTTATATGTATAAATAAGATGAACATATTGTAGCTATATCTTCTTGTAGAGAGGAAGAATTTGTAGAGAGGAGGAATCTGTAACCCCTTAGATCAGGGGTCTTCAAACTTGGCCCTTTTATGACTTGTGGACTTCAATTCCCAGAATTCCTCAGCCAGGCACGCTGGTTGAGGAATTCTGGGAGTTGAAGTCCACAAGTCATAAAAGGGCCAAGTTTGAAGACCCCTGCTCTAGATATTGATGAATGAAAAGCAACCAGCAGCCGCCACAACCAGTAGGGTTAATGGTGGGGATGATGGGACTTATAACTCAGCAATGCCTAAAGAACTATCTATTCTCAATCCTGGAATTGGCTTCACTAAGAGCCAATTTCACCCTCCTGACTTATATCAGCATGAATCATTGGCCCTGTCTCCTGCCTATAAGAAAAAAAAAGATATTGGCTGTAGGTTTGAAGCAATCTTTTATTTAAACTGCAACATGTTTTACCAAAGACTAATAACTATGCATACCTGCAATTTCTGAGAAACCGTTTCACATTCTGTCATGAGTTGAGGTATAATTTCGCCCTGTTTCCGTAGATCTTCCAATTCCTAGAGAAACGTGCATGCTATGAAATTATAATCATATACACCCTCACCTTGCCACTTTCTTAAATATATATTGAAAACATTAGGAGAAAGCACTAGCACCTGAGCGTTCGGGGAACTTTCCACTGTCAAAGGAAATGAATCATTAAAATGTTAACTTAAGGGAAAAACATGTCTTATTGCTGTGCTTTACTGCAAACGTAGCAATAATTTCAACATTTAATGATACCTTCTGCTTTAATAAACTGTCCAAATACATAGATATGTTTATACATTAAAATGTTGTGTTACCCTTGGGCGGTGCGGGGGAAGAGAATGTATTAAAATAGCAACATCCATGGTGAGCGAAGACTTTGATACAAAATAGGATGACTCTTAGCCTTCAAGGCAACATCCTGAAGAAGAAAACCAGACTAGTTGGGGATTTCGTGAAAAAGTTCCTCCATCACCAATGGGACAGTTTTTGGATGGAGTGGCTCCAGAGAAGCTCTTTCTAAAAATAGCAAATCAGCACCAGCCAAGAGAACAGCGCCAACTAGCTAACAGGGAAGTAATGAGCATTATAACTGCAAGATAGAAGATAGCATTTTTAAATGGCCGGGGAATTTTTTTTTTCATTTATTTATATTCTGCCTTCATTATTTTTATACACTACTCAAGGCAGCTAATATCGCCAACATAACGTCCTCCTCCTACTTGCCCCACCGCAACAATCCTACGTGGTGGGTTGGGCAGAAAGAGAGAGGCTGGCCCAAAACCAACCTATTGGTTTTGATGGGTACAGTGGTTCTAGAATTCACGGTCTCCTGGTGATTGACTCAAAGTCACCCAGCTGGCTTTCATGGCTATGGTGAGACTAGAATGCATGGTCTCCTGGTGATTGGCCCAAGGTCACTCAGCTGGCTTTCATGGCTAAGGCGGGACTAAAACTCACAGTCTCCTGGTGATTGGTCCAAGGTCACCCAGCTGGCTTTCATGGCTAAGGTGGAACTAGAATTCACAGTCTCCTGGTGATCGGTCCAAAGTCACCCAGCTGGTTTTCATGGCTAAGGCAGGACTAGAATTCACAGTCTCCTGGTGATTGGCCCAAGGTCACCCAGCTGGCTTTCATGGCTAAGGCAGGACTGGAATTCACAGTCTCCTGGTGATTGGCCCAAGGTCACCCAGCTGGCTTTCATGGCTAAGGCAGGACTGGAATTCACAGTCTCGTGGTGATTGGCCTAAGGTCACTCAGCTGGCCTTCATGGCTAAGGCGGGACTAGAACTTGCCATCTCCTGGTGATTGGCTTTCATGGCTAAGGCAGGACTAGAACTCAGAGTCTCTGGCTTTCCAACCTGATGCCTTAACCAGTAAGTCAATCTGGCTCTTGGAATTCTTTTCAGTGGCCACTGTGGGAGGGGAATAATGAAGCAAATTGGGCAGAGCAAAGATTTCTTGATTTAACAAAGGGAGCATTTTGTTAAGCCTATATTGCTGCTTATTAATCTCCACAGGGCTGGGGGCTCTGCTTCCTGTAAGGGGGGGGGTTGGGTGTAAAAGGGGAAACTCAGAAATCTCCCGTTGTTTCCCATCTTGTTTTCAAGGCATACCCATTCCATGACAGCATATAAAAAATAGTCTGCAGCTGGAAAAGATGACTAAAATACAGATGGAATTTAAGCCAGAACTGTTTTTGTTAGGAATATTAGGACTTAATTATGGGAAAGAGAATGAATATTTAATACTACATGTATTGACAGCTGCGAGAATTGCATTTGCCCAATTTTTGGAAAAATGAAAATTTACCACCTGATCGGATTATTATCATGAACATCTTAGAATGTGCAGAAATGGATAGACTAACTTTAGAGATTAAAGAGAAAGAAGATTCAGTGTATTTTAAAACATGGGGAATTTTTTTTTATCAACGGTTAGCATTACGTTAGAGCGAGAAAGGATTGTGAAATTTAACATGATGGATGATATTTACTCACTAAGCTTTACTTTTATGATTATTCTTACTATCAGTGATCATAATTGTTTAGTATTATATTAACTACCGTCATTCAGTATTTGTATCCGGACGATAGTCTGCTTGCTAAAGCATTGAATTCTTTGTGGGGAGCAACCCCACTATTGTAGCTACCCTTACCCTTATCCCAACCCTATTTCCCAACCCCACCCACTACCTATATCAATCCTATCCCCTTTCTACCCTTATAAAATCTAATAAAATGTTTTTTAAAAAATAGTCTGCAGCTGAAGAGGAAAAACAATGTTTTTTTCCTCTCTCTCTCTCCGGCTGCCCTCTCCTCCTGGCCATGCATCCCCACTCAGAAAGCGTCCACAGGTGCTCCTTCCACTCTGTCACACTTTCCAAGGGGAATTCACACAAGCTCTGTCTTGCAAAGGCAAAATTAGCTTTCCGTCTAGCGCTGGCTGGGGCTTGCTAACCCCGGGGCGCTGCTGGAGAAGCAAATGCCGGGTAAAACCTCGCCAGCAAATGAAAAGGCAGCTCATCCTATTCACAAGTCTGGAGAGTTACAAAATACTATTAGGAGTGTCGTCCCCTGTGGAGGAGGCTGGGTGAAAAAAGCTCGGTTTTCTTTTTTCCTTTGAAGCTGATGGGCAGAAGATGTTTGAGTCTGGGCGTCAACCTCTATAGCAGGGGTCCTCAACCTTGGCAACTTTAAGACTTGTGGACTTCCCAGAATTCCTCAGCCAGCAAAGCTCTATAGTCTGAACTGATTGGGTGTATGGCCACAACTGAGCCCAAAATTTTTATCGCTACGTGGAAACATTTGTCAAGGGATTTCGCCCCATCCTGGGACCTTTCTTGCCCCAGTTGTGAAGAAAATCCCTGCAGTTGTTAATTTAGTCCAGTGGTTCTCAACCTTTCTAATGCCATGACCCCATAATACAGTTCCCCATGTTGTGGTGACCCCCAACCACTTATACATCACCGGGTACCAGGGGCGTGGCCAAAGAAAAGGGGAGAAAAAATGGCAGACAGCCTTGAAATGGTCGTTCGACCCCAAATGGGGTCCCAACCCACAGGTTGAGAACCACTGACTTAGTCACACGGTTGTTAAGTGAATCTGGCTTCCCCATTGGCTTTGCCTGTCAGGTCACAAAAGGGGATCATGTGACTCTGGGACGGCTGCCACCGTCATAAATATGAGCCGGTTGCGTCTGGATTTGGGGTTTATTATATATTATTATTGGCTACCTCTAGTTTAATGAAGAGAAGGACGAAGAGGGACATGATAGCAGTGTTCCAATATCTCAGGGGCTGCCCCAAAGAAGAGGGAGTCAAGCTATTTTCCAAAGCGCCTGAAGGCAGGACAAGAAGCAACGGGTGGGAACTAATCAAAGAGAGAAGCAACCTAGAACTAAGGAGAAACTTCTTGACAGTCAGAACAATTAACCAGTGGAACAACCTGCCTCCAGAAGCGGTGAATGCTCCAACACTGGAAGTTTTTAAGAAGAGACTGGACAGCCATTTGTCCGAAATGGTATAGGGTTTCCTGCCTGAGCAGGGGTTGCACTAGATGACCTCCAAGGTCCCTTCCAACTTTTTTTTTTTATTATTATTATTATTATTATTATTATTATTATTATTATTATTATTCATTATTCATATGATTGTGGAGATGCTGCAAAGATTGTAAGTCTGAAAAATGGTCATAAGTCACTTTTTTCAGTGCCCTTGTGAGTTCGAATGGCACTAAACAAACTGCTGTTAGGTCCACGACTCCCTGTATAACAGGCCATTGTTCTTCACCAAAGCCTACAACATTCCTGGTCCATGCGCTTGTGTTCAGGAGCTCGATTAAACCCAAAACAGGAAGGGCAAAATTTAGAAGAGATTCTCCGGTGAAAAGCTCAGTCCTTTGTACAAGTATAATGATTAAAAAGAAAGAGAGAGAACAACCCTGCTGTCACGTCTGGAAGCGCTTCGGAACCATTGCCAAAGACAACGTTCCATTATCCTGAGAGAGTGGCTTTTATATGTAGACATTGTATAATTAATGTCTTTTATTGTGACTTAATAGATTAGGAACTGTTACGTTTTAATGTTTTCTGTAAATTTGTAATCTAGTCTTTCTCTTCTCCAGACTAGCCATACCCAAATCCTGCAACCGCTCTTCATATGTTTTAGTCTCCAGGCCTTTAATCATCTTAGCTGCTCTTCTCTGCACCTTTTCCAAAGTCTTAACATCTTTTTTGTAATGTAGTGACTAAAATCGGATGCAGTGTTCCAGTATACCTACCAACTCCTTATCCTGAAGTTCTGTTTCCAGCTCCTGAAGACGCCTGTTAAGCTGTGCGTTCCGATCGCGCTCCTTATCGATTTCAATGCACTGTTCTTCCAGCTCCTCAATCTTAAAGAAAGAAAACACATGGCCTCTTTAACTTTGTACTTGAAGTAGACTCTCGGCTGGAGTTTTAGCACATGAGCTCGACATTAACTGTAAAAACTATATATATCCTTTATTCTGCCCCAGACAGAACAGGCGGCCTTAGTCCTATCCAGGACAGATAGATAACTCAGAGGAATAAACAGAAAATATCGCTTTATTCTGGGAATCCTAAACAATAACTCACAGTTATGTAGAGATACGTCCAAAAGTATATTTCAACAATATTGGTTCATTCCACAGGTAATTTGATAATGGATTTTCCCCTCTTCTTCTGCATAAGCATCACATGTTGGCATAGGAGCTCCAAACCATGTGGCGAGGAGACATGAGGCTGGATGAACAAAGGCATTCCAAACTGGGCACGTAGCCAGTATGTCCTGAGAAGAGATCAGAGGCTCCTCCTCCTACTGACCTGTTAACATGGGATGACTGACTAGCTAAACTACATTTCCCATAAGCCATCTCTTAAGGAGACAGCACTTAACCCAATAAATGCCAGATATTCTAACATACAGATACATGCTCTCTACTTAGGGTTACATAGAGCTATATGATCCAGAACATCCCTTCTAACAATGAGTCCTGGTGGCACAGTGGTTAGAATGCAGTACTGCAGGCAAACTCTGCCCATAGTCTGGAGTTTAATCCTGACGGAGCTCAAGGTTGACCCAGATTCCATCCTTTCGAGATCAGTAAAATGAGGACCTAGACTGTTGGGGCCAAGATGCTCAGAGAGTGCTCTAAAGCGCTAGGGGGCGGTATATAAGTCGACATGCTATTGCTATTGCTAATGAAAAAGTTATCATTGCCCATTCAATTTTGATGGACACCTTAAGAAAAGCAACCTCCATCTTTAAAGAGTTTTAAGCTCTTCACCCTCAACTGATTTAATGAGAATCTTAGGAATAATGGCAAAAAAAACCAAAAAAAACCCCAGACGCTTTCATTTTGTGACATCCCGTACCTTACTCTGCAGTTGATCATTTTCATCTTTGCAAATGGAAAACTGCTTTTTCCAGTGTTCTATGCTGGCTGCGGATTCCTGGAGGGCTGTCGTGAGTCTTGCATTGCTCTCTCTAAGCGTCTGTAGTTCTGATTCCCATTTCTTCACATTGGAGGTACTAAGGATGGCAAAATACACACAGGGACTCTTGAAATTTGTCAGTGCAAGCTTAATTGTCTTTTTTTCAAAAGGAGCAAAAGAACAAGCGCCCCCTCCCTATTCCACCTTTGCGTTTAGTGGAGTTTTCAGGGTAAACCAAATAAATTACATCGCCATTAGGTTGATCCTTTTGTTGCGTTCCTACACTCTTGCAAATGAAAAGAGGGCGCAGTCATGATTATTTAATATTGTTTAGTCCTCTCAAGCCACAAAAAGAATCAGCATTATCCAAACATGTCTACAATTTGCCTTATGCATTGTAAATTATTTTACATACTTCTGGCTGAAAAGAATGAGGTACATAAATGTGCCCTAAACTTGTATTAAACTGGTATGAAGCGAAATGTGTGAATCCGTTCAGTATGTACGACATGACTCTTCTCCCAGGACAAAAACTGAAAACAAATTGAAAAAATACTTTGCTATGTTGGGTTTGTCTAGCACCATATGTGGCCACCAGATGTTGGATGTTCTTTGGTCCTCAAAAGCTCTTAGAACAGGCAGAAATTTTTATAATTCAGAACATGCTCACATCATAGAGTTACCGTTATCACTATCTCCCTACAACGGCGGCATCGGAAGCAAAAATGGATGCGATCCAATTGCACCGTTTTGTTTGATTTTTAGGATCGCACCATTTATCCACCCCTGCAGGAGGAAATGTCCTCTCTACACAGTGGAGAAGCGGGTCGTGAAAATAGTAGAACTTGCAAAAATGGCTAGCTTGATTTGTTTGATCAGGGATAAGAAAAACTACAACTATTTTTTATGAAAGACTGGAAATCCTTTTCTGCATTTTTTTTTGGGGGGGTGAAGATGGATAAGAGTGAGCTGGAGATTTCTGGATTTATCAATTAAAAGGGAATGCATATGGGGAAAAGAGAACTACCTTATGTAATTTTGAGAGAGGAAAATGAGATTAATGGTCTATAAGTGCAATAAAATCACTTCTTTAAATATTTTTTCCTTTGTTATGGCTTTTTCCTTTCTCTTTCCTTTCCTTTCCCTCCCCTTCTCTTCCCCTCCTTTCCTTTCCCCTTCCTTCCTTCCTTCCTTCCTTCCTTTCATCCTTCCTTCCTTCCTTCCTTCCTTCCTTCCTTCCTTCTTTCCTTCCTTCCTTCCCATGTTCCTCTTTTAGCTTTGCAAAACATTTCTTCACTAACATATTTTTATTTATTTATTCAATTGATATACCACCCATCTCGCTATTCGGACGACTCTTACATCCACATTAAAAAAAAAAAGAAGGAAATATACTCTTGTTCAGTAAAATTCAAGGAATGTACTCTCAGCTGAGAAGCAACCAGGTCAACCATGAAAAGCAGCACCATCATCGTTCTCTTCCTTCTTAAGTTTACAAAAGAGAAAAGAACTCTTTACGTATCCTTAAAGAGAGGACAAATTTGCTGTTGCAAAGAGTAGTAGCCTTCTCCCTCTTTTTTTTTCTTTCTTTCTTTCTTAATGCTGCCACCAGCTTGTCACAAGAGTCATTCATAGTTCATGTCATGACGCAAAGATTGCTTCACCTCTGGGCCAGGGCAATCTTAAGTTTCTCGTTTTCCATTTTTAGCTGTGCGTCAGCAGGTCCCCCATGTGAGGCTTTTTCATCATCCGTTCCATTCACGCTGGACGCTCGGGTAGAACAAGGAGTTTCACGGCCAGATTCCTGCATGGTGAGATTTCAAGAGGGGAAAAAGGACCATGATAACCGAGGCATTCGCTTCTTGGCGTGTTATATTAAAAAAGTTTTTATTAGGACAATATTGGAAGAAGGAATCTTTGCCTACATTGCAGGAATGGTTTCTTAAAGTGTCTCATTTGGCGGAAATGGCAAAGATTTCAGCTTTCTTAAAGGGGCAAACGCAAGAGAAATTTCTTGCTGTTTGGGATAAATGGATAAAATTCATACAATTTAAATTTGATATAAAAAAATACTATATAGTTTTTTCATAATTTTTAACTTTATATATATATATATATATATATTCTATTTTATATTCTCTTTTTTTTATAAATATAAATTTTTTTAACTTTTTTTAATTAAGCCTATATTCTGCTCTGGGAGGCCCTGGGGGGGGAAGGGGGGGTTTGGGTAGGGGTGGGGGAAGGGGGTTTTTGTTGGGTAATGTTTGTTTTTTATCTGTATATGTTGTTTTTTGTTTTTGTATTGTCTTTTATTTTCTGTAAAATTTATAAAACTTTTTAATAAAAAAAAAAGTTTTATTTTCCATTTATTCATACAAAATACAATTAACCATTGGTACGGCCTGCCCATTCCCCCCAGGCTGCGTCCACCCTCTCTAAACCTTCCCTACTTCCCTCCTCTTTCTCTCCTCCCCTCCTACTCTCTTCCCCTCCCCATCTCCTCTAACCGTCCTACTTCCTCCCTACTCCTTCCTCCCCTCTCATCTTTTTTTTTTTTTTCGAATGGCAAACTGCCACATCCAGCGCCTCACTTGGATGTGTCTGGAGGTCTTGGAAGCTTGACTACCCTACGTTCTCCTACAAATGGACCTTGAGCTTGTTTGGAGGTTCTAGCAGGGGAGCGCAGCTATCGTATACCCTTGACCAAAGATCGGTACACTCCTTCTATCTGGGATGGTCGTCCTCTTCCACCGAGCGCGCAGCTTCGGGAGGGACGCACATGGAGCGGTGAGGGAGGAAGGGGACACCCGCCTAGCCAGCCAGATCAGCCGAATCAACCCTGGCGATCAATGGGGTGACAGATGTCGCAGCCAGCTCGCCCTCACATCCGCTTCTTGGCGTGTTAGATCATGTTGCAAAACATACAATAGCACCTCTACCATCTTTGGAAGTGAGCCCAGTTCTCACCTTCAAGATGGACACCCTCCCGCTATTCCAGAAAATCTTCAGTATTAAATGTTAAAATACTTTTTTAAAAAATGCCTTATTATTTATTTACAATAATTTTTAAATTTTTTACAATCTTCATTATTCAGTTTATGTGCTGCCTGCTTCACTGTCAAGCAAGTCTGGGCGGCTTACAGCATTGTCAAAGCATGAAAAAAATGCAAACCGTCAACAATAGGAATGAAAAGATGAACACCAAACTACATTTTAAAAAAAAGGGCCGGTGCATAAAGGAAGTGGAGATGGAATCCTCTCCTGATCTACTAACCACCTCCAGGGTAGATGCCCTCATTGGGGTCCAAGTCTAGATGGCAAAGCCAGGCCCTTTCAAAAGACCAAGGAGAGTGGGGGCAGATGTTGCCTTAAAACAGTGGTTCTCAACCTTTCTCATGCCGCGACCCCATAATACAGTTCCCCATGTTGTGGTGACCCCCAACCACTTATACATCACCGGGTGCCAGGGGCGTGGCCAAAGAAAAGGGGAAAAAATGGCGGCCAGCCTTGTTTGGCAACCCCCATGAAATGGTCGTTCGACCCCAAATGGGGTCCCGACCCACAGGTTGAGAACCACTGCCTTAAAAGAACACATATATTTTTTTTTTGCATTCATGGGTTTCTTAATTGAAAACTTCCCCCCCCCCCAGCATTCAGAATCGATACAATATGTTCAAACAATATTCTTGTCGATGCAAACTGATCCCTTAGCAAAATCATAGGTTGTATTCATGCCAACTCAGAGCCCAAGAAAAAGAGTGACATTTTTTTTTTAAAAAAAAAATCCTAGTATATAAAGAAATGCAAATGAGAAGGGAAGAGAAGGACAAATTGAGAATCTTTTCCTCAGGAAATGTTCACTTTTTTTTTTTTTAATATGGGGAGAGTTAAATCTGAGCTGGGAGGATTAAAACGCTCCAATAGGATCCCTTCTTTGTAGTCAAAAGGAACCATGTTCTTCCTGTGATTTTCCACATGCCAATAAAGGAGAATATTCGTAGCTCAGCGTTGAAATGTGGGGTCCTTGGTGCTCTCTGAGCTTGCTTGGTTTTTTTTTGGGCTGATGTTTTCTTGCCAGTTTGGCTAATAAAACATCTGCCAGAAAACCAGCAAGCTCAGAGAGCACCAAGGACCCCTGGTTTTTACGTACGTTGTAGTATCACCTTCAGCTCTGATGTCCAGAAGTCAGAGACTGCATTCACAAACAGAGCAGTAAATCACAATTTGCTGATGAAACAACAGCTTAGCCCAAGTTTAAACTCAGCCAATCTACAGGAAATCCTTATTTTTCTCAGCCAATGCTTTATTTTAAATTATTAAAAATTTATTTCAAGCTCTTAAAGCTTTCGGTCAAAAGCCAGTCTTGCCTTTTGCAAGGTTGATAGGACAAATCAGTCGTCCCCGCGTCCTTGAATAGAGAGCAGACAGAGAATCAGAATAGAGTTGGAAGGGACCTTGGAGGTCTTCTAGTCCAGCCCCCAGTGCTGGCTGTGGAATTCTGGGAGTTGAAGCCCACATGCCTTAAAATTGTCAAGGTTGAGAAACACTGCCCTAGATCGTTTCAGACAGGTGTCAGATCATGACTTACTTGTGAATGGTTACTGGAAGTTTCCATTTTTTCTTGTGACCGATCTCTGGCTAGTCGGGCAGCTTCTTTCACTTCCTGAAATTTCTCAGCAAACTAAAAATGGGAACACAAGGACCAAAACGTTGCCTTAATTTTGGGATTCTAGAGCTATGGAAGTTGAAAAACAAATGCATTTTATATTGGGTTATGTCTTGGTGTCACAGACTGCCATAAAGGTGGGCATATACAGACATAAGACTTTAGTAGACATACTAGCTTGCTCCAATTCTGAATTCTTCTCCATGAATAGGAAAGAGTAGGAAAAAAACCAAAAATACTCAAGACATTGGAAAAAGCTAGATAAATGCACTTTCTGTTTCTCTATAACCTTTTTAATGCTGCGACCCCCTCAACCGGTCATAAGTCGAGGACTACTCAACCGGTCGTAAGTCGAGGACTACTCAACTGGTGCAGCACCATTTGCAGAATGGGACTTTTGGCGGGCTCAGCAGGGCAGAGGCAGCCTGGACAATTCCTATTGGCTTTTGAAAGCCAATAGAATTAGACTCTATTCAAGAGAGTCTATTCTATTGGCTTTCAAAAGCCAATAGAATAAAAGGGAGTAGCACAGCTAAGGAAAAGGGGGAAAAAATGGCGGACTGCGTTGTTTGGCGACCCCCGTGAAATGGTCGTTCGACCCCAAATGGGGTCCCGACCCACAGGTTGAGAACCACTGCTCTATAAGAAAGTCTCCTAAAGCACCTTAGAGCTACTTTATGACTTGTGGACTTCGACTCCCAGAAGTTCTGGGAGTTGAAGTCCACAAGTCATAAAGTGGCCAAAGTCAGGGACCTCTGCCTTAGAGTCCAACTATTTTAACATAGCGTTTGCTGGCTTTTAAGAATTCACCCAACAAGCTAATCCATCATTCAGTTTTAGCTTAGCTCGCAGCTTGCAAACCGTGGTTTATGGTTTATTATATGCAAAAACACCTGTAGTTGTTCAGCAAGTCCTATTTCCCACTCCTACCCCGAAAATCTACAAACCGTGCAGTTGATTACCACCTACTCTTATTTTCTTTCCAGTTGTTGGCACTTGGCAAGGAGCCACACTGCCCCCCCCCCATGAATGAAAGCAGCACCTTTGGTTACAGAGTACTGCACGCTCTCAGGGTTTTGTTTTTTTTTTTTTTGCCATAAGATTTTGTACTAATAAGGACAGGGTTACTGAAAGATAACATCTGGATGCAAACTGGTGCCAAACCATTTGGATGCAAAGTCCAAGAACCGCTTCTCCAGCTGTATTCTAATGGATACCAGTAGACATCTGTTTTGCCCCAAGTCTGGATAATTCTAATTTTAAGAATATGAAGAGAGGCAAAAACAAGTGTGCAGTACATTGCTGAAATGAATTTGAAGCTTCTTAAAAGAGGAGGAGGAGGAGGAGGAGGAGGAGGAGGAGGAGGAGGAGGAGGAGGAGGAGGAGGAGGAGGAAAGGAGAAGGAGAACTGTAGGGTCCCTGATGCTCTCTGGACTTGGTGGTTTTCTTGCAGACATTTCATTACCCAACCAGATAACATCATCAGTGTTCATAAGGGAGGAGGGTTTGCAGAGAGAAGGAGGAGGAGAAGAAGGAGAAGGAGAAGAAGGAGGAGGAGGAGTCATCCTTGGTACTCTCTGAGCTTGTTTGCTTTCTTGCAGATGTTTCGTTACCCAAACTAGGTAACATCCTCAGCAAAGGAGAAGGAGAAAAAAAAGAGAAGAGAGAGAGAGGAAGAGAGGAAGGAGTGAAGTGAAGAAGGGAAAGAAGAAGGAGAAAGAAGAGGAAAAGAAGGAGAGGGAAGAGATGAAGGTGAAAATGAATGGGAGGAGAAAAAGAAAGGAAGAGGAGGAGAAAGAAGAAGTGGAAGAGGAAGGGAGGAAGAGGGAAGAGATGAAGCTGAAAATAAAGGGGAGGAAGAGGAAACGGAGGAAGGAAAGGAGAAAGAAGAAGGAGGGAGAAGAGAAAGTGGGGAAAGAAATGAAGGTGAAATGAAGAGGAGGAGGAGGAGGAGGAAGGGAGGAAGGGAAGAAGGAGAAATACATAGAACAAATACAAAGGAAGCAAGATTTAATCCACTGCCCATCATTTTATGATCACCCACACACTAACCTACAATTAGCCCAGCAAATGACAAAGGGGGAGGGGGGGAAGAGAAGGAAGAGCAATAAAAGAGCAGATAAAATGCAGAAAGGAAATCAAAAAGATGTTTTTGTTTCAGCTGAACTGCAAACATTCATTATCATTATTTTTTTCCACCCTCCCTTTGGTTGCGGCCCCCTTCCACCCCTCCAATTTTTCACCAAAGCATCCTTTTCCTGGCTAGAACAGGGCAGGGTGAAAATGGGAATAAATATTCATTTGAAAGCAGAGTTATAAATCCTGGCTGTGAATATAATTTGTCAGTTAGCCTTCCAGTTACCCTGTGGCTGAGATCACATTTAAAACTTAGATTTGTGTCATCCATCTAGCGAAAGCTGTTGCTAGATTTGAGAAGGGGAAAAGGAAACACATATCCTATTTTTTTTTTCCCCACCACCATTATCTCCGCAAAAAAAGCAACTGGCAAGAAATGGACGCTGCGTCATAGAGGCCCTCTCTGTTGTTTCAATATAATTAAAATTAAATGAAACTGGTTCATTAAGGACCTTATTACACTTTCCTATGTTTGATCATTTTCCTTCTGGGTCATCTTGAAACATTCATCGGGCGGTGACTTTTGACAGCTGTGGGAAGGCAGGTTTTTACGACCCCTATGTCGCTACGGATATCTCTACTACTTCTGAGGTATCTTACAGCAATCTTCCTCAAAAAATAAAAAAATTAAAAAAATCTCCAGATCTGCCAGGAGATCCTTACTAGAAATTTGAGAAATAAACATATAAGGAACGGTTGCTAGAATTGGGTATGTCTAGTTTTACAAAGAGAAGGACAAGGGGGGAACATGATAGCAGTATTCCAATATCTCAGGGGCTGCCATAAAGAAGAGGGAGTCAAGCTGTTCTCCAAAGCGCCTGAAGGCAGGACAAGAAGCTACAGATGGAAAATAACCAAAGAGAGAAGCAACCTAGAAACTTCCTGACAGTGAGAACAATTAACCAGTGGAACAACCTGCCTCCAGAAGCGGTGAATGCTCCAACACTGGAAGTTTTTAAGAAAAGACTGGACAGCCATTTGTCCGAAATGGTGTAGGGCAGTGGTTCTCTTTCTAATGCCGTGACCCCATAATACAGTTCCCCATGTTGTGGTGACCCCCAAGTGGGTGTGGCCACCAATAAGAGGGAGTAGGACAGCTAGGGAAAAGGGGAAAACAAAATGGCGGACAGCATGGTTTGGCGACCCCTGTGAAATGGTCGTTCGACCCCAAATGGGGTCCCGACCCACAGGTTGAGAACCGCTGGTGTAGGGTTTCCTGCCTGAGCAGGGGGTTGGACTAGATGACCTCCAAGGTCCCTTCCAACTTTACTACTATTACTATTATGTTTCCTTCAGGTAAGCTCTCGTTTGAAGGAAGAAGCGGGCAACCATCCATATTTTATTTTCTTGGGTTAAAAACGCTTGACCCTAAGAGGGCTTCCCTTTTGAGTAGCCACGCACAGGGTCGCTTCACAAGGGTCAGGGTTCCGATAGATGAAACCCATCAAAAGAGCAGTAGAGGGATCACCAGCAAGTTGGCCAGTCCAAACGGAATGAACTCCCTTGGAAAAGTACCACGAATCATTCACAGATGAAATGGGAAGCCTTATTCAGGCTTTCTGGAGGAAAAACAAAACGGTGAGAGCTTATTTATCTTTCTCATCGGCCTCAGATGGGGGAGAACAATGGGGGGGGGGAATGTAGTGGTTCTGGTTAAGGGCCTAAGAAGAATTAGTTGCGAATAGCGTAGTCGCCTGCCTCAAAGTCAAACTGGAAAAGCCATTTACGATAGTGAAAAAATGAGAAAGAATGTTGTACTGCAGTCCAAACTGGCTTTGTAAATATGCACAAGCGCACTGCAGATGCACACCCATCTCTGAATTGTAGGCCTGCATTTCAATGACCTGAAGACACCCATTGACAGGCAGCCAGTTAAGAGACTTATCAACTCCACCTCTTAAGAGAACATCCAAGTCCTTGCACTGCTGTTCCGCAGTCACTAAACAGCCCACTATGAAATTATTCAACAGCTTTCCCCAAACTGATATATTGGAGTATTCGTCTTCGTTAGCTGGCCTGAGGGGAGTTACAGTTCACAGTCTTGAGACAGAATTCCAAGGAAAAGAATACCCTGAAGAAAATGTCTGCTTTTCACCCACTTTGAAGAATTCTCACTTTTCCTAAGGAATTCTGGAAGCTGCTACTTCTCAACGTTTTTGAGAATTCTCCATTACTCATAGCAAAGAATATTTGTAGGTCAAGATTTCTCTCGCCAGCACGAGAACGTACATATCGAAGGACATCGTATGCACCTTCCCATATGTGAGATGGATTGTTCTTCTCCACGTTCACAGAGTATCTTCTATAACCCCATTTTCTTAGACGGTCCTTTGATCTTCCTTCCCCCGCTCAGTCTTGAATGTTGTGCATTTATAATTTGTAGTTGCTTCTAACAGGAATAAAGAAGAAGCTCAAAATTGATCTGTCCTTGGTGCTCTCTGAGCCTGGCTCTTTTCTTGCAGGCATTTAACTACATCTAGTTGGGCAAAGTTGGGCAATGAAACGCCTGCGAGAAAACAACCAAGCTCAGAGAGCATCAAGGATTCCACAACTCTCCATTAGAGATTCCATAGTTTTCCTCCCCTCCCATTTCAATAGGACCAAAGCAGACACAGCCCCAAAGTAAAACACAGATTATCCTGGTCAATATTTTTGCATTCAAAATTGCTTCTGAGATTTTGGACTATCTGGAATGGCGCAACACGAGGTCTTCTGAAAACTATTAACCAATTGCCCTGCTTTTCTTTTTGGAAGAGGGAAATAATAATAATAATAATAATAATAATAATAATAATAATAATAGGAGGAGGAGGAGGGGGAGGAGGAGGAAGAAGGAGTCAAGCTGTTCTCCAAAGCACCTGAAGGCAGGACAAGAAGCAATGGATGGAAACTAATCAAGGAGAGAAGCAACCTAGAACTAAGGAGAAACTTCCTGACAGTTAGAACAATTAATCGGTGGAACGACTTTCCTCCAGAAGCAGTAAATGCTCCAACACTGGAAGTTTTTAAGAAAAGACTGGACAGCCATTTGTCTGAAATGGCATAGGGTTACCTGCCTGAGCAGGGGGATGGACTAGATGACCTCCAAGGTCCCTTCCAACTTTATTATTATTATTATTATCGATCATCGCACAGTCAGCCAGATGTTCAGACTGGATTTGGCATTTTGTCTACCTATCGAGTCCTTACCCAGGACCTGGGATAGGCAGATGTGGATGTTTGATGGTATTACAGATATCGTCGCAGGATGGAATACCATCAAACATCCACATCTGCTATTATTATTATTATTATTATTAAATAGGTGACCACTGACTATATGTCATGGATTTCATGTTCAACCAAAACAATAAGTGCAAATGTGAACTATAGTTTAAGGACACAGTCACCAGTCCTTCCCATCACAGTTGAAGATGAAAAAACATTGCGGGGGGGGGGGTCATTATACGTTCAGCCACAAATTTGACTCCCCTGTTCCTAATTAGAGGGGGGGGGAGGAAACGAAGGAAGTCTGAGGCACGCAGGGGCAGATTCACACACGGGAAGGCTGCAAACTCCATAAAGTTTTGGTCGGTGCAATAACCAGACCTCCCCTCCCCATCACGTAGGGGAAGTTGCAGCTGAATTGGCTGGCAATGTGGCCTCTGCTCCAATATCTCATTGCCTTTCAAGGTTGAGAATGGCATGATTAACAGAGAATTCTTAGAACGCTCAAGGGCATTTCATTCAGGGAGCCAGTACAATCTCAGGCAGTTAATGGCTGAATGCTTTGCATTTTTTTACTGTTTGCTGTGTGTGTCAAGATAAGTGCCTCTTTTAGAGCAGGGACAAGCACTATGAGTTTTGTCTCAAGGCAGAAAAGGAAAGCATAGAGTAACACCAGATTCTTCATTATCAAACTGCTGTTGTTCAGTTACTTGGCTCTGTTGCAGTCATCTTTCCTTGACATCTTTCGTCAACACTCAAAAAGGCTACAGTCACACAATCACTAATGCGCTTTACTTTCTGTGCTACGTCCTTGTCCCCCTCTTGCTTAAACAACAGAGAGAAAGTTGAGACTCTTCTCTTCTCTTGCCAATTTACCTGCCACGTGTTGCATTATGCCAGCCCCGCAGATGATGGTTAGTGTCAATTCTCATTGGTTTCAACACATCATCTTCAACCCGTGATGGGTGAAGCTAAGCCATGAGATGTTTGTTGTTGTTGGTCAGGTTGGAGTTTTGAGATGCTCAGCTTTGTGTGGTGTCTGAGCCCAGCCAATTATGCAAAACATACAGAAAAAAAAAAAGCATGGCCAAAGACAAAACATCCAGGGACAAAGTCCAATGTGTTAGCTTTCAGGAGATAAACCTTACTCACTGATGGAGGTATGAGAGTTCCTGGAAGAAAGATGGACTAGGAATCTAACTAAAAGAATGAATCAAGTAATATCTCCTTCCCTGGAGCAGTAAGACTACTTGGTAGTTTTCTATTGGTAGTCACTGAAGGGAGAAGAATTAAAATAATCAAGTCTAGCCCAATGAATCTGTCCTGGGATGGACTATAAAGAGCCCTACCTGCAGTGATGTGAAGGGGCGGATTATCTCAAAGCAGCGATAAGAGTATTAGGTATCCCCCAAATAATTAAAATAGAAAAAAGATCATTAGCACCACCCACAAGCCACTTCCTACCAGCTAATTATAGGAAATTAATCACCTTCCCAGGGAGAAGTTGCTTGTTAGTTAAGAAAAAAAAATGGAAGAACTTCAAATTGATCAGTAAGACTCCCACTAGATCCATATGTCTGTTCTTTTAATTTGGTGAGATTATTGCAGAGCTTACCAAAAAGGGGGAAAAAAACACGCCAACAATAACCACCGCCCCCAAACACATTAAAAAAAGGAAACTGCAATTTACCTACTTTTGTTAGTTGCTGCTCAGACGAAAAACCCAGGCCAAAAACAGTGTTGGCTCTGCTATCAGCCCACTGGCCAAACTTCTGGGATGTTTTTGTGAAAGTCATGTTAGGTGTGATGGTGCTGTTTATAATCACCTGAAAAGGAACACAGACACAACATGCGAAGAACATGTTATTAGAACGAGGATGTTAGACCGGCATGTTGTCACAGGAGCAGCGATTCCCCAAAGAGCTGATTGCAAAGCATAAATATTCAGATGAATTCTGAAGACAACCCTTGATTGGGGCAGTGTGATTTTCCAATCTTGAATTACAAAGACAGATGTTCTCGGCATCCAGCTGGACCACAAATTCACAGCCCCTCAATCTTGCTGCTGTTCAGCTGGTGTCTATTTTGCCCCCATCCACATCTCCCCAGCAACAGACAATGAGACAGGACTTCAGGATCCTCATTTAGTTAGCCAGGGGTTGAGATGGATGGCTGAGTAGTAGTATTAGTGCCAAAGAAAGCAGTAAAGCTGACTGTCCCTCAAGAGAAGACGGTAAGAAAGAGTGGGAAAAAAACAAAACAAAATAATACTCTCTTGCAAAGACACCTTGACAGCTAACTAAAAATAGATGGTTAGTTCATGTGATTCAATGTGGTTTTTTTTTCAGTTTCAAGTTTTTTTTATTGGTTTTACAATATTACATTCACATATTTGAAAAGTAGCGTGGCAGCTGAGCACAGTAATTCCGTTACATTTGAATATCATCAGTACGAATCTCAAATTATTACAACAAACTAATTCCCTCTCTTTCCCCTATGTTATCTACTGTCATGTTCAAACCAATACAGTTCTTATTCTATTAATCAAACAAAAAATACCTTTCTAGTATTCATCAATAATCTTCAGTCTATACATATCTTAATTCATTTGACATTCCACCTTTTAGACAATAACCTAGTAAGTTTTTCTTAACTTTAATTTCCCATTGATCTTTAAATTTAACATTTAATCTTTATCAATGATTCAATGTGTTGCGTGGACAGGGCTACACTATCAATCATCCAGTAGGTGCTCTTCAGCAAATCAGATGGGAATCTTTTGCACCCCTACTGCAACAGAGAGGAGAAAGGCTTCACAGGTGTCTGCCTCACCAGGTAGACCAAACAAAAAAACAACAACCCTGAAATAACTGAGTCCAAAATTGATGTTGCCAAGTGAGAAATTTGTTGAGTGAGCTTAGCCCCATTTTACGACTTGCCTTGCCACGTTTCCTGAAAAGGAGCAGAAGGGGACAATAAAAACCTAATTTCTACAAAAACAGAAAATGCCATCTTGTTAAGACTGCTACAAGGCTTTATTTTTTTTAAAAAAAAAAAAACGTGCACCAAAGAAGCATATACCTATAGCATCCAAACTGCCGCAAAGCAATTGCCTTTGTTTTCAGCAAAACTGAAAAACATCCAATACTGTAGTCATTTGGAACACACCAGGAGCCGTACAGAAATTATTATAGCAGCTGGGGGTGTGCAATATACTTCATTTTGATGTCTTCCTGGAATGTTGGTTCCGATTCAGGCTTTGCACATCTGTTGGTAACATGGGAAGTGTATTAAAGAGAATTATGAGCCATTTCCTGGCAGGTTTGTAGAATGCCTTAGAGCAGTTAATCCTTCTCTGAAGGAAGGTGGTAAAGAGGACTGATGTAGATAGTTGGGAGCCAATTAATTGAGAATTAATTGACGTCGAAGGGAGTCAGTTCAAGATAGCTCAGGGGGTCTTCAAACTTGGCCACTTTAAGACATGTGGACTTCAACTCCCAGAATTCCTCAGCCAGCACCTTTGGGTTCACCATACTTCGAAATAATGAACTTAAGAGCCCTGGTGGCGCTGTGATTAAAATGCAATATGGCAGGCTAATTCTGCCCACTGCCTGCAGTTCGATCCTGACTGGCTCAAGGTTGACTCAGCCTTCCATCTTTCTGAGATCAGTAAAATGAGGACCCAGATTGTTGGGTGCAATATACTGACTCTGTAAACCACTTAGAGAGGGCTGTAAAGCACTGTGAAGCGGTACATAAGCCTAAGAGCTATTGTTATTTTTCCTTATTTAATACTCTAGAAAATATTCTCCAGGTTGCCAAATAAAGCCTAGCGTTGAAGGCAGAAATACCTCCCATGGCCACTTTAGCTGACTGTGTTCAGCAGGTCAGCGGTTCAAATCTCACCGGCTCAAGGTGGACTCAGCCTTCCATCCTTCCGGGGTAGGTAAAATGAGGACCCAGATGGTTGGGGGCAATGTAAATATATATATATATACACATTGCTTACTGGTGTACACCGCTTAGAGAGTGCTTGCACTGAAAGCGGTATATAAGTCTCATAAATAAATAAATAGAATAGAATAGAATAGAATAGAATAGAATAGAATAGAATAGAATAGAATAGAATAGAATAGAATAGAATAGAATAGAGGTGGCACAGCAGTTGGAGTGCAGTACTGCAGGCCACTTTAGCTGACTGTGTTCAGCAGGTCAGCGGTTCAAATCTCACCGGCTCAAGGTGGACTCAGCCTTCCCTCCTTCCGGGGTAGGTAAAATGAGGACCCAGATGGTTGGGGGCAATGTAAATATATATATATATACATTGCGTACTGGTGTACACCGCTTAGAGAGTGCTTGCACTGAAAGCGGTATATAAGTCTCATAAATAAATAGAATAGAATAGAATAGAATAGAATAGAATAGAATAGAATAGAATAGAATAGAATAGAATAGAATAGAATAGAGGTGGCACAGCAGTTGGAGTGCAGTACTGCAGGCCACTTTAGCTGACTGTGTTCAGCAGGTCAGCGGTTCAAATCTCACCGGCTCAAGGTGGACTCAGCCTTCCCTCCTTCCGGGGTAGGTAAAATGAGGACCCAGATTGTTGGGGGCAATGTAAATATATATATATATACACATTGCTTACTGGTGTACACCGCTTAGAGAGTGCTTGCACTGAAAGCGGTATATAAGTCTCATAAATAAATAGAATAGAATAGAATAGAATAGAATAGAATAGATAGAGAGAATAGAATAATAGAATAGAATAGAATAGAATAGAATAGAGGTGGCACAGCAGTTGGAGTGCAGTACTGCAGGCCACTTTAGCTGACTGTGTTCAGCAGGTCAGCGGTTCAAATCTCACCGGCTCAAGGTGGACTCAGCCTTCCCTCCTTCCGGGGTAGGTAAAATGAGGACCCAGATGGTTGGGGGCAATGTAAATATATATATATATACACATTGCTTACTGGTGTACACCGCTTAGAGAGTGCTTGCACTGAAAGCGGTATATAAGTCTCATAAATAAATAAATAGAATAGAATAGAATAGAATAGAATAGAATAGAATAGAATAGAATAGAATAGAATAGAATAGAATAGAGGTGGCACAGCAGTTGGAGTGCAGTACTGCAGGCCACTTTAGCTGACTGTGTTCAGCAGGTCAGCGGTTCAAATCTCACCGGCTCAAGGTTGACTCAGCCTTCCATCCTTCCGGGGTAGGTAAAATGAGGACCCAGATTGTTGGGGGCAATGTAAATATATATATATATACACATTGCTTACTGGTGTACACCGCTTAGAGAGTGCTTGCACTGAAAGCGGTATATAAGTCTCATAAATAAATAAACAAATAAATGCATGCTGACGGTTGAGTGAAACTCCAGATCGGCCAATATATTGCCCGTACGAGCATACAAAAGAATGGCGTATTTTTATGCATTGCCAAAAAGGAAGATACCAACAGATCTTTTTCAGAGTGAATGGCAAAGAAACATTTCCAAGAAACCCAGGCTACAGTCAGCAAAGCAGAGCTTTCCCCCTCCCATCTATTCTGGGGCTTCATACAGTTGATAAATGACAGAAGCGTTCAGGTTAGCCTTTATTGCATTTTCACCTCCATCTCCCATTTCCCAGATGCATTGCCAGTTATTGCTCTGGAAGTTCCTGGCACAGTGGAGCTCCAATTGTCGAGGAAAGATTTAGCAAGGTTTGTTCTGCTTTGGATATCTGGTTATCTTCTTAGGGAAGGGGAATTCAGTCCAAAAGCCCATTATCACAATGAATATGATGTGGTTTCGGATCCCCTAATCCGGTGATGGCGAACCTTTTAGAGACCGAGTGCCCAAACTTCAACCCAAAACCCACTTATGTATTGCCGGGTGGGCGTGGCCGCCGGGTGGGTGTGGCCCGCCGTGTGGGTGTGGTTACAGTGGTCAGGGCAGCCGGGTGGGCGTGGCCAGCTCGATGTTGCTCCTGGGGAGGGATGCCTGTGGGGGCCGGGCAGGGTTGGGGGAGATCCAGGGGTCTCTGGCGGGTGGGGTGGTGGACAGGAGGCTGGTTCTGCGGGGTGAGGTGAGGCAGGGCGGGGGTGCCATGTCGCAGGGCAAGGCGAGGCAGGGGCCAGGGCGGCTGCTGCCTGACACCATCGGCCCCCGCACACAGATGCCAGCAAGTGCATGGGTACTGGGATGCATCCGGCCACGTGGGACCTCGGCAAGTTAGTGGGCGGCTGGTTGAAGAGGATGGTTGCCATCTCCGGGGCATGGCGTGCGTGCCCACAGAGAGGGCTCTGAGTGCCACCTCTGGCACGCGTGCCATAGGTTCGCCACCACTGCCCTAATCCCTAGGAGTTTTTAAATTGCAGGGTGAAATGGAAATCATTTACCGATGTAGATCACGCCTTCCTACTTTGGGTGCTTCAGAAGGCCCCCCTGTCATCTGAAATAAAAGACTGTATAATTTCGCAGAGGATAACGTATCATTTGAGGAAGCAGCGGTATCAGTTAAAAAGCTAGATCAGCCAGGAATGCGCATGAAAGGCCAACATCTCTCCTGAATCTTTGTGATTGACAAAAGAAGTACAAGCAACAATGAAATTAGCTAGGCATCCCTTGGCAAAGAGTCCCAAATCCTGTGAAGGAGCCACTGGAAAATATAAGTCGTCCCAATTCAAATTTCACCTCCAGCTATCCTCTCATGAAATGACCTTTGGTAAGGATCTATTTTTAGCATTATGACCCGTAATACATATAAAACACCATCCTTCTTTTCAGGTTGGTATGTCATCTATGCAACCACTCAAAACCATTTTACAAATAGCAATTATTATTAGTGAAGAATCAGCAATTAGAAGACTGCTGGGAGCATTGTAGAAGTGACACTTGAAATGAATATGCAGGTAGAATCTGCAGCAGTTTGAAAACGAAAGACAAACACCAATTTCCAGAACTCTGCTAAAACATAAGAAAAAGAAACAACAGTAATTATGCTGCAGGTTCCTTTTAGTAGAAGTCCTGGATTTACATCGTTAAGTTGTAACACACAAGACCAACAAATACGAAGATGATCTACTGAAATAGGACATGAAGAAGGAATGAATTAAAAATTCAAAGATAAACAAGATACACAATTAGAGAGCGTTATTTCAGTGGATCAATATGAAGGACTATGGGGAAAAATTTACTCCAAGCTACAATCTAAGGAAAACTTGGTACAAAATATACAGGTACAGGTAGTATACGATTCCATCTATGATTATTACAGTAGACAAAGCATATAACAAGAAATGCTGAAAGCACCATAAGAAAGATGGAACATTTTATCACAAGTCATGGCAAAAAAAAAGTAAAAGTTTTGGAAAGAAATACAATAAAAAAACTCCAAAAGTACTTGTACAAATACAATTTGAATTGAATGTTAATTTGATCGGGAGCAAGTTTAGAGAACCAGATTCTTTTTAAGGAGGCAATATTAGGAATTTGGAAACAAGAAATTCTATGTTGGGATTATATTGACTACTGCATGCAAGACAATATTACTAAAAGGCAGCACTAATAGCAGTAGCAATAGCACTTAGATTTATATACCGCTTCACAGTGCTTTACAGCCCCCTCTAAGTGGTTTACAGAGTCAGCCTATTGCCCCCAACAATCTGGGTCCTCATTTTACCAACCTTGGAAGGATGAAAGGCTGACTCAACCTTGAACTGGTCAGGATTGAACATCTGGCTGTGGGCAGAGTAAGCCTACAATACCATTAACACTTATATACTGCTTTACAGTGCTTTACAGCCCTCTCTAAGGGGTTTACAGAATCAGTCTATTGCCCCCAACAATCCGCGTCCTCATTTTACCGACCTGGGAAGGATGGAAGGCTGAGTCAACCTTGAGCCGGTCAGGATCGAATACCTGGCTGTGGGCAGTGAGTTAGCCTGCAATACCATATTCTAGCCACTGCGCCACCACGGTTAAGCAACTCACATTCATGGTCAAGGGGTTCAACTTTCTCGATCAACCATGTATTCATCAGGAGAAAATGGGGGAAGGAAGTCAAGCTAGCAGATGGCTAACAAACAACATCTGCTTCTTTCTAAATGCCATCTTAAGATTGTAACTAAATATAGTGGCTCAAAAATCAATCCAGAGTCCCACCCACGCCAACATGCTTAATATCTGACTTGAAGAATCGGGTCTGGAGAAGTTGGAGATTTTGTTCTTTTGCTCTGTGGTACTTGGATTGATTCCAATGAAATGTCCAGCCATTAAGCCTGGAGATCAAGTCAATCTTGCTCACCTAGTCAAGCCATAACTATACATGCCCGTACTGTGTTCCACCCCAAACAATAGTCTATGTAAGCAATCACAGAAGCTACAACAAAGGAGAAAGTGTTCCTGTTTTGACCTTTGAAATCTAACTAATATATAAAAGCTTGCATTTGTTTTCCCTGGCATCCTTCTGTAAAGTTGAGTGAAGGCAAAGAAAGGTGGAATTTACAAATGACATTCATTCTTTGAGATAAACCTTGGCCGTGGCCTGGCACTCAACCAACCAGGATGCATCTGTTTGGCCAAATTTCATCACCTGCTTGGTTAGAATATATGTTCATTGCTTAATTGAGTTCTGCAGTTTGGGCTGAGAAAATGCAAGGCTTCAGTCAAAATATACCCATTTCCCAGAAGAGGAACTGGTGAGGTTTGTTCTCTGATGCCCATTTTTACTTGTGTTGTTGTTTTGATTTCTTTTGGTGGGGGCACCCTTCTGCATTGCAGCCAGCTGTCATGGTTATTTTCTAAAGTCACTTCTGAGGCTTAAGCAGAACTTAAGAGGCATTCTTGGAATAGCTTTCCGTTTTATCTATGTGTTAACAAATTTATTGTCCATTAAAAAAAGTGAGACTCAAATGAGATACAAAGAGAGCCTAGCTCCTGCTCTGTTTTATAATATAAATATTTTAGGTCTTGTGAAAAACGACACGACAAGGGCATTTGATTAGTATGAGAGCTTAACCACAATTTATTAAATACATTAGACCCCCAACTGACTGGTTTGCGTAACAAATTAAGTCACAAACTGTGATTTACCAACCACATTGGTCAAGTTCACATATTGCATTAAGCTGCAAAAAGCAGATGATGATCAAATCCGTCCGCAACTTAGAGCAATATTTCTCAACCTCAGCAATGTATAAGATGTGTACACTTCAGCTCCCAGAATTCCGCAGTCAGCATGGTGGCTGGAAAGTTTGGGACTTGAAGTCCACACATGTTAAAGTTGTTGGGGTTGAGAAGTTCTGACTTAGAACAATGTGTGAATCAGGATTGAATATAGTGATCTGGAAACTATACTTCTGTGTGGTAAGGAGTCCAATTGCCAACTCTGACTTCTCTTTGTAGAAAACCACAGTTGGAAAAGAACCCTAATAAATGGCTTAACAAAGGAAACAAATGGATTGGTTTGGAAATGAAATATCTTTTTGGAAGTCAAACCTTGCTTTGTTTTCATACAAACTGATGAAGATCTTATCCTCAAATATTCTTCATGAAATTGCCTCTCAGTCTAAGCTACTCCACAACAAAACGTTCGCTTCATCATTACTGATGATTTTTTTTTTTTTAGCCGTGTTCATAAAAAGTTGTCTTATTTGCTTGCCGTTGTGAACACTCTTGGGGCAGAAGGAAAACTGGTAATTTTAAACAGTAATGTTGTTGGCTCAGTTAACACCTAGGAAATTCATTACTGCAGCAGCATTCAAAATTTAAGAGCACTGCAGGATTCCTCATTTATTTTATATTGTGTTTTACTACGTGTGACTGATTCAGCACTCTAAAATAAAAACCACTGACCACTGAGACATACTCAGCATAACCAGAAATAGATTGCATCACATCAAGCTGCATGAACTGAAGAGGCCACCTTTGCTCTTGTAAAGCTAACACTAACAAAATTAGCATCGATCAATAAAAATCTCATAAGTCAAGCTGACCAGTGTTCCTTCCCCATTTTGTCTATCATCACCCATAACTCTTCAGGAAGAAACATTCTGGTAGGTACACGCTGAGTAAGTCACGAAGGAGAACAAAATGCTGTCATTTTGATGCAGGGCAAGGCAAGGCAAGGCAAGGCATCTTTGAAGACAACTCTAGAGTTGCATGGTGGGGTGGTTTTGCTGAAGAAGGCCTGAATTCTGGAATAAATCTGTAGATTTGAGTTCGGGAAATTGCTGTCTGTGGAGCCATGCAAAGCTTACTGGAGAAGAGAGAAGCTAACCATTTGCTCCACCACAACTCCTTCCGGCTAATTCTGCCACTTTCTCCCAAACGAGGATGCAAAGTTTCCAAGTTTGCAAATGCGTCTGTGCCAAGGCAATGTCAATACAAAAAAAAAAAAATGGGGCATAAAATAAGGTGTCCCCTCGCCCACTGGAAAAACATTATTTACTCTCCTTCCACTGTTATTAAACTTGCATTGAAACAAAAAGGGCCCTTATTCAGTTGCATACATTTCAAAGGACAATGACAACATAGTACAAAACCAAACAAAAACTCTCCAGCCCAAATCTAATGCATTAGCGTCTATGTTTTACTCAAATAAAACAAAGGCAGGCCATCTCACTTTCCTTCCCTCCCTCCCTCCCTCCCCCCTCCCTCCCTCCCTCCCTCCCTCCCTCCCTCCCTCCCTCCCTTCCTTCCTTCCTTCCTTCCTTCCAAGCGAGGACCACAAAAACCAGCTGGATTCTCTTTTACTGGCTGATGAAAATGACACTTAAGGATTGGAAGTGGTGCATTCAAATTTTATTCTTTATTTTGACCCCCTCCTCAAATAGAGACACTGATGCCATCCAAGTGCCCTGTTGTTCATATTATCCACCCCGATAATCTAAAGTACCTATCATAGGAATACACATGTCCGTAAAATTACATCTGATGGTTTCAGAAGTGTTTCAGATCCTCACAAACATAGCTTCTCAAATCACGGTTTCACATAAGTTTCACCCTTTAGAGTTCTTGATTCTCTTCTCTTTTTGTGAAAAGCAAAACACACAAAGCCAGCAGGGACCAAGAAGAGATGCTTCAGGGATGTTTGGCATGGCAGTCTGGTGATTTGGGGAACGCCACCCTCCGCTTTTTCAAAAAATTTCCCCCCCTAAAGTTACTTCAAAGTGGTTTGCCCAAGAAGGAGCTTTTAAAAGATTTCCTGTGGGCTGCAAAAGGAAGAAATTCAAAAATTCAGGGGAACCAAATTTAGCAAGTAGGGAAAAAAAAAGCAGAGGAAGCAAAATCAACACCCATTCTTGTAATTATGAGCGAACAGCTACAGATCGTGGTCAAAAGCAATCAGCGTTTGAACTGAAAGGGGAAGAAATCAGGACTTTTGTGGATTGGGGATAATGGAAGGAACAACAACAGATTCAACGGGTGTGAATAACTTCTCGGTGACCAAGGGCAACATGCAACCTATTGTGGGGGTGTGGAGGCCACACTGGATAGGGCAGGCATACAAAACAGGTGGACCAAATCAGAAAGAAATCAAATTTCTGCTTGATTTCTGGAGGGTGGGTGGGCAGCTGTATCTTCGATGATTTGGTTCAACTTATTCCAGGACACAGGATAGCTTGCCTGTGATTCGTGTCCTCAAATGAGAGACCATGCTCCGATTAAGGAAATTCTGATTGGAGGAGAATCCAGAGACTATAAAAGAGAGAATGAGGCCACATCTATTCCCAAAGCTTAGGCTGTTGTCCAGAATTTGATTAGTCCTGGTTGATTAAGCAACTGGATGGATTAAAAGCAATATCCCAAAACAGTTTCTGGTCATAAGGTTGACCTGGCTTCCAGAAGTCATGCTGACTTTGTCCCATGTGGGTGTAGAGAAAAGAACATCAAAAGGAGGTGGGTTCAGACAATCTACTAAATATCCATGTGAATTCTCCAGACTGGTTTTGGTTTAGCATTTTGTATCCAGATCCTGAAATTGAAACTCAAGTACTTTGGCCACCTAATGAGAAGGAAGGACTCACTGGAGAAGGGCCTGATGCTGGGAAAGATTGAGGGCAATAGAAGAACGGGACAACGGAGAATGAGGTGGCTGGATGGAGTCACTGAAGCAGGAGGCGTGAGCTTCAATGGACTCCAGAAGATGGTAGAGGACAGGAAGGCCTGGAGGAACGTTGTCCATGGGGTCGCGATGGGTCGGACACGACTTTGCAACTAACAACATCAACAAATGAATGCAGCTGTTGTAACTGGTAAAACCAAAAGCATATCTTTGCAGCTTCTTCCATATACAAGTACCCCTTGACCTAGGGCCACAATGGAGCCCAAAACTGATGTTTCTAAGTGAGAAATGTGTTGAGTGAGTTTTGCCCCATTTTACAACTTTGCCAGCCACCTTTGTTAAGTGAATCACTGCAGTTGTTAAATTAGCAACACGGTTGTTAACTGAATCTCCTTTCCCCTGCTGACTTTGCTTGCCAGAAAGTCACAAAAGGGGATCAATCACATGACACTGCGACACTGCAACCGTCATAAGTGTGAGTCGGTTGTCAAGCATTGGAACGTAAATCACAGGACCAATGGGGATGCTGAAACGGTCCTAAGTGTGAAAAATGGTCATAAATCCCTTTTTTCAGTGCCGTTGTAAATTCAAACGGTCACTAACTGAACTGTCGAAGGCTAACTGTACTAGCGTTAAAGCAAATCAAGGCTTAGTGCAGGGGTAGGCAACCTTGGCTCTTTTATGACTCATGGACTTCAACTCCCAGAATTCCTGAGCCAGCATGGCTCAGCTCGGAAACCTCTCCCTTTCCCCTCAGAACGGCTGGCTCAGGAATTCTGGGAGTTGAAGTCCACGAGTCGTAAAAGAGCCAAGGTTGCCTACTCCTGGCTTAGTGCAATGGGTGAATTCAACCAATGTTTGTGACAAGGACACAGCAGACATATATCAATTTTAAAAATACGTATATCAGTATCTCCGTCCTCTCCAACACCCATTGGACTCGTGCACGTTCTCAAACACTCAGCAACTATCTATTTATATCCACATTTTAAGCACATCTCTTCTTCGATTATGAAAACACGTGGTGCTTGCTGACTGCCAAACATAAAACCTGAGATAAACTATTTGAGGATTTGACAGACTTTTTTTTTTTTTAAGTTGCACTAGGGATCTCTCCCAAGAATGATCTTCCAGACCCTGTAACAACTGCTTTAATGCGCCAATATAATGATAAGGTTTTATTTACGTCTGATTCCATTCAATTAGTGGAGAGCAGATCAACTCCTATGTTGCTGAGTTTGACAACTAGTCACGCTAACTGGGGGCAATGGAGGTTGTAGTCCAGCATGTCTGGAGATCAGGGAAGATTAGGGAAGGCTGAACTGGGGTTCTATGGCTGTGCATATTTATTTTATTTTTTAAAAAATTCTCAAAACCAACCCAGGAAAAAAAATTAAGGACAACGTAGAAGCAGGACTGAAGCCATATTGACCTCCAGCCAAATAGGGTAATCAACAGAAATAAGACAAAATTTAATTTAAAAAGAAATCTTTTGAAAGAACATCTAGACAGAGCAAGACTGTCTTTCCTCTGTAGGCTGTGAATTGGTAGAAGAGAAAGAACAGAAGCCTCACAGCATCCGCAAAGAATCTGTTCATAACACAAATAAATGAAGTGAAGTCATTAAAAGGCAAGGAAATCTTAGACAGGTGATAGGTCACCACTGCTCCCTGGAGTAGATGTCCATGGCTACCTGAAGGGAGAATACACATTCAGCTCAGTCCTGGACCTATCACCATCATTGGCACCAGAACATCCATGGCTAACTGAGGCAGTTATTAAGTGGTTTTACAACATTTTTGCCGCATTTGTTCAACAAATCACCATGATCGTCAAGCAAATCATGCAGTCTTTAGCCCAGGGGTAGTCAACCTTGACTTTTTTATGACTCGTGGACTTCAACTCCCAGAATTCCTGAGCCAGCACAGCACAGGAATTCTGGGAGTTGAAGTCCACGAGTTATAAAAGAGCCAAGGTTGACTACCCCTGCTTTAGCCAAACACAACTTCCTGTATTGACTTTGCTTGTAGGAACCCGCTTGAGAAGGTTGCAAATGGCCTCAGGACTCGTCGACCTTTGTAAAAAGTCAGGTGCTCGCCGGTTGCCAAGTGCCCGATTTTTGATCACATGACCACAGTAGTTAAGTGTGGGGACTGGTCATAAGTCACTTTTTCCAGCATCAGTGTAGCTCTGAATGCTCATGAAACAAATAACCATGAGCCGAGGACCATCTGTAACTGCATCAAGCTAGGCAAGCTGAAGAACTGTAGGTGGTCCATTACGATCTGCCTTGGAAAAGAATGAAATATACAGTTCTCCTTCACACACTTGCTCTGCGTCAATCTCCCCGAAATTCACAAATGTAGAGGCATTCCTGGAACAACTGAGTTGAAAGGGATTTTGGAGGTCTTCTGTCCCTCCCAAGCAGGAGACCTTATACCATTTCAGACAAATAGTTGTCCAATCTCTTCTTGAAAACCTTCAGTAATGGAGCATCCACAACTTCTGGAGGCAAGCTATTTCATTGGTTGATTGCTCTCACTGTCAGGAAATTTCTCCTCAGTTCTAGGTTGCTTCTCTCTTTGATTAGTTTCCATTCATTGCTTCTTGTCCTGCCTTCAGGTGCTTTGGAGAATACGTTGACCCTCTCTTCTTTCTGGCATCCCCTTAGATAACGCTGCTATCATGTTCCCTCTAGTCCTTCTTTTCATTAAACGAGACATACCCAGTTCCTGCAACCATTCTTAATGTGATTTAGCCTCCAGTCTTGGTTGTTCTTCTCTGAAATCTAGAGTCTCAAGATCCTGTACGATGTAAAAGGATCTTAGTATGCTGGCTTCTAACAAGGTCCGTTATGGGTTGAAAATCAGGTCTCTTTTCCCACAGCACAATGCCAGTGAACTACAATAGTGAACAATAAACGTCCTTGCAGAAGGAAAGAATATTCCAGAGCTTCCTCCATCCTCTGGAGAAATGAGATGCTGTGGCTGGTACACAAAGTGAGACGTAGGAGGGAAAAAGGGAGTAAGAGCTCACAAGTACGAGATCAATCTATGAGGTGATGAATCTGATCCGCCAAAGGTCTTCACACATTCTCACTTGGCACATCCTAGGCCTGCCAACTCAACACCCTCTAGCCACTGCAGCTGTACAAGAGAGTACAAACACACACACGTTGAATGTGACTTTGCACAGAGACGCATACTGTGCCTACTTTTTAAAATAGCAATAGACTTATATATTGCTCCATAGCTCTTTACAGCCCTCTACAGCGGTTTACAGAGTCAGCATATTCTCCTCAATGATCTAAGTCCTCATATTTACTGATCTTGGAAGGATGGAAGGCTGAGTCAACCTTGAGTCGGTCAGGATTGAACTTCTGGCAGTTGGCAGAATTAGCCTGCAATACTGCATTCTAAGAATTGTGCCACAATGAGAGGGAGGGAGGGAGGGAGGGAGGGAGGGAGGGAGGAAGGAAGGAAGGAAGGAAGGAAGGAAGGAAGGAAGGAAGGAAGGAAGGAAGGAAGGAAGGAAGGAAGGAAGGAAGGAATATTTACCGACCTTGGAAGGATGGAAGGCTGAGTCAACCTTGAGTCGGTCAGGATCGAACTCCTGGCAGTGGGCAGAATTAGCCTACAATACTTCATTCTAACCACGGCACTACCACCTGTTCTCCAGTAAACGAAAAACCAGTCAAGGCTCTTCAGCTTTGCAAGTTGCTTATTTCAACAAAAGGAGAAGCTTCGGCAGTCCAACCTTTGTATTCCTCTCCAGGGAAAAGAAGAGAACTGCTGATGCTCGGTCAACCTTTATTCTTTTGGGTCACCGTTACTCTAGAGGGACTCCAATCTAGGTTAATTGAAATGAGCTGATCTGTACTTTTCTCTTAACACTGTGCAGTAATTGTCATGATCGGGTACTTTCACACCCAATGCAATTTTCCTGATTTCTTTCTTTCTTTCTTTCTTTCTTTCTTTCTTTCTTTCTTTCTTTCTTTCTTTCTTTCTTTCTTTCTTTCTTTCTTTCTTTCTTTCTCTTTCTTTCTTTCTTCTCTTTCTCTCTCTCTTTCTTTCTTTCTTTCTTTCTTTCTTTCTTTCTTTCTTTCTTTCTTTCTTTCTTTCTTTCTTGATGCAAACCTATATGAATCTTTTTTTCTAGTCCTTGTTGTTGAAATCCTTACCAGGAGAAAGATGTTCAGAAGCATTTTTTGACATGTGCAAACGCAGCTCTGCTTCTTGCACCACTGCTGCCTATTTCTAAACAACTACCTAGGGATGAGATTATTAAAGCCAACATGCAAATTAGTCCTGTGGTTTTTCTTCTTCTTCTCTGAAGCTAATAAGGCAAAGGCAGGAATGCTTCATTCAGGACCACAGCTGGTGAAAGAAGGATTAAGCCACCCTTTCCCACGTGTTATACAGCCCCGGTGAACAACCAGACGGCATTCGTGTATTTATTTAACAGATTTCTAGACCACCTAACAGCCACAGCTTCCTGGTGGGTAAATGCATTCATTAAAAATAGGCACAATAACACCAAACATTGTAAATAATAAAAGCAGCAGTGTGGGAGAGATTAAAAAAAAACACAACCCCACAACTACAAATAACAAATATAGCAGATATAATAAAATGGGCAACGGAGGCAACGTTTATTCATTCTGCAATGGCTTCCTAATATGTTTGGGGAAACAGAGAAGTCTTTACGTGGGGCTAGAATTGCCCCAATTTATAGTAAGGTGGTACTCCCTGAATAGGCCAACCCCATCACAAAGCTTCTCGTGGGGAAATCCACCTTGCCTTGCTAGAGGAAGAAAAAAATATTATCATTATTATTAATAATAGCAGTAATAATAGTAATAGTAATAATAATAAAGTTGGAAGGGACCTTGGAGGTCATCTAGTCCAACCCCCTGCTCAGGCAGGAAACCCTATACCATTTCAGACAAATGGCTGTCCAATCTTTTCTGAAAAACCTCCAGTGATGGGCCACCCACAACTTCTGGAGGCAAGTTGTTCCACTGGTTAATTAATTAATAATAATAAATATGGAAGGGACCTTGGAGGCCATCTAGTTCAACCGCCTCCTCAGGCAGGAAGCCCTACACCATTTCAGACAAATGGCTGTCCAGTCTCTTCTTAAAAACTTCCAGCGTTGGAGCATTCACCGCTTCTGGAGGCAGGTTGTTCCACTGGTTAATTGTTCTAACTGTCAGGAAGTTTCTCCTTAGTTCTAGGTTGCTTCTCTCCTTGATTAGTTTCCATCCATTGCTTCTTGTCCTGCCTTCAGGCGCTTTGGAGAACAGCTTGACTCCGTCTTCTTTGTGGCAGCCCCTGAGATATTGGAACACTGCTATCCTGTCCCCCCTCGTCCTTCTCGTCATTAAACTACACATACCCAATTCCAGCAACCGTTCCTTATATATTTTAGCCTCCAGTCCCCTGATCATCTTTGCTGAAGAAATCTTTCAAGAGAAGATTCTATCTCCACTGAGATAAGAGCTAATCTGATTTGAACAGATGTATTCTGGCTGCCAAAGTACACTGAACAGTTATTTTGCATTAAGAGATTGCCTACCGTTTGCATCATCTGGTTAGCCAAGGTAACCTGGAAACCAATTCTCAACCTATTTACTCCCCAGTTTGGAAACAAAATTGTCCAGAAGACAAATAACTATTGTCCAAAACTTGAGCATCCTACAATAAAAAGATAACCTGATGAACTCTTCTTGTTCCACCTTTATATATTTCTCCTTAAATACCATAATCCTGGTGTTGCTGGATTCAGCAGTGGGCAAACTATGGTTTCAAACTACATCCAGAGATCTTTACCAAGGACCACTGCCCAAAATTGTTGGCCCTGTATTTTTTAAAACTGTATCAATTTATCACATGTGTTTATTGATTTGTTCATTTGGTACACTACCATGTTCAGACAAGACTTCCAGCCATACAAATTATAATATTCAGAAAAACACCACTCGCATAAATACTATAAAGCCATTCATGTACAATATAATGATAGCCTAATCTAAATAATCTAGCCCACTACTATCATTCTTACAAAACACCTCTATCTTTATCCACTCTCAGAAAACCTCCAGACTAAGTGCCAACTTTACATGGGACGTTATAAAGTTTCCTTCAAGATGAGCAACTCTTTTGTTAGCACAGGGCTATATCCATGGAGTTTTCTTCGCAACAATACCAAAATGGTTGCCACTGTCTCATTCTGGGATGCCGTTTTGACTTCCCTGTTAAGTCTACATTCCTGGGACTCCTAAAATCTCCAACTCCAATTAATCAATCTAACACAGTGGTCCTCAACCTTTCTAATGCCGCGACCCCATAATACAGTTCCCCATGTTGTGGTGACCCCCAACCACTTATACATCACCGGGTGCCAAGGGCATGGCCAAAGAAAAGGGGGAAAAAATGGCGGACAGCCTTGTTTGGCGACCCCTGTGAAATGGTCGTTCGACCCCAAATGGGGTCCCGACCCGCAGGTTGAGAACCACTGATCTAACAGAATAAGAGTTGAAAGGGACCTTGGAGGTCTTCAAGTCCAACCCCCTGTTCAGGCAGGAGATCCTATACCATTTCAGATAAATGGCTGTCCAATCTCTTCTTAAAAACCTCCAGTGTTGGAGCACCCACAACTTCTGGAAACAAGTTATTCCACGGATTAATTGTTCTGTCAGAAATTTCTCCTTAGTTCTGGGTTGGTTCTTTCCTTGATTAGTTTCCATCCATTGCTTCCTGTTTTGCCTTCAGATGCTTTGGAGAATAGGTTGACCCCTCTTCTTTGTGGCCCCCCACTAAGATATTGGAACACTCCTATCATGTCAGTACTTATTTTCATTAAACTAGACATACCCAATTCCTGCAAGTGTTCTTATATTTTAGCCTCCAGTCCCCTAATCATCTTTGTTGCTCTTCTCTGCACTCTTTCCAGAGTCTCAACATCCTTTTTACACTGTGGCAACCAAAACGGGATGCAATGTTCCATGTGTGGCCTTACCGAGACATTATAAAGTAGTATTAACGCTCCACGTGATCTTGATTCTATCCCTCTGTTAATGCAGACTAGTACATGGGACTTCCATTATGGATGAGTTGGCCCCAACCAAGTGGTATCCCCAGTTCTACAAGCCATGCCAGAGGTTATCTGGTTACCTTGGTTCCATCCACACTGATTATTCGATAGCTGTTCCTTGTGCCGTCATAGAAGTAGGAAACAGTAACTGCTTGTTTGCTCGCAGGAACCCAGTTCTTCTTGGTGGTGGGGTCAATTTGGAAGACATGTGCTCTGGTGGTGAAGATGGGCTGTTCTCTGGAAGAGGGAGGGACAAGAGAAATGGAATGAGGAATGACTTTGTGACAGATGAAAATGCCTGCAGTCTACACCTGAACAAGGAACGCAGATTAAGTCAACCCTAAAATATGGGAAGGGGACAACAATTCAAGATAAATATTCAAGAGTACAAGCAAAAGAGCCAATGCTTCTAGACCAGTGGTTCTCAACCTTTTTAATGCCGTGACCCCCAACCGGTCGTAAGTCGAGGACTACTCAACCGGTCGTATGTCGAGGGCTACTCAACTGGTGCAGCACCGTTTGCAGAATGGGGCTTTTGGCGGGCTCAGCAGGGCAGAGACAGCCTGGACAATTCCTATTGGCTTTTGAAAGCCAATAGAATTAGACTCTATTCAAGAGAGTCTATTCTATTGGCTTTCAAAAGCCAATAGAATAAAAGGGAGGAGCACAGCTAAGGAAAAGGAGGAAAAAAATGGCAGACTGCGTTGTTTGGCGACCCCCGTGAAATGGTCGTTCGACCCCAAATGAGGTCCCGACCTACAGGTTGAGAACCACTGCTCTATACTGAGACATCATCAAAGATTTTGGTTCCTTCCAGGACATGCCCAACCCCTGAGAGTCCAATGAGTCTAGTTTTTAATATTTCCCATGAGATTAGGAGAAACCAAATGCCACAGACAAATGTATCGGCTCTGTCTCTCCGATTTCAAACCCCCAGCTGTTTATGAATTCACAATTTCTTTGAACTGCAAGCATCCTCCTCCTTCCTTCTTCCCTTTTTTCCTTGCATAAGATTATCTTCATTAATTTCTAAGGCCTGGAATGCAGCTTTTCTCTTATCTTAGCTTTCACAATGCCAATAAGCTCACACATCCAGCTAGCCAAACTGTGGTGTTTTTTTCCAACTGCCCATCTTTAGAATCTGTCCACTAAATAGGTAATATTGCCCGGGCGGTAAATCTCCCTATATTACTACTGGGCATGTCACAACACCCAGAACTCATACCCTCATGTATTTTTGTACCACCAGTCATTTCAGGTCTCTGGACCAGCTGAGTGTACATTTCGAAATGCATCCAGAATTCCTGTTTGAGGCTGACAAGGAGATCCTCTTTGAAAATTGCATCGCTGTTTATTATCTTCTTACAGAAGGAATTTTTGAGACTTCCCGACCACAGAAATGACCAGCTTCACACATGCTTACTAGATCTGGATCGAGTGTTGGTCAAACTACAGAGGAAACTTTCATCTATTTCCCTAATCAGTAATGAGTGATTTACATAAGACACTACATTAAAAAAAAAAACAAGCCATATTCTGCTTTTTCGTAAAGCATGACCCGGGCCATCTTGAAAGCCATTGTCCCAATACACCAAAGCTTCAGGAATTTGCCCTCAAGCACCCCAGAATGGGAAATAACAGCTCCCCTAAATCTGCATAGAAAAGGAGATAGAAAGAAAAAATCTGAAGATAGTAGCTTAGGATGGGGGGGGAAAAAATGAAAATTGTATTCCTTCGCAGTGAGATATATAGCAAGCCTGACAGGAGCACTAAGCACCAGGAGTCACAAATTCTCACTGGATGATTCCCTAAGCTAGACACATTTGTCAGCCTAAAACTAAGTCATTCTGTGGTCGTTAAGGAATAAAATAAAACAAAATGAGACTCACAGAGCTCCTTCGAAGGATGGCAATGGAATAAATCTGTCAAAAACATTTAGGATCAGAAGCAGGAAGTTTCTACAACCGTTCTTTTTCAGGAGAACCGTTTGAGAGAGAGGAGGAATTCTAGAAGAGTTTTAAAAGCACCAATTGTGAATATCTCAGCAAAATGCTGTCATTCGCCCCCCCCCCCACCACCCCCAAAACCATTAGGAACACCCCATCAGAGTCTCCAAAGTCATGTGGCCAAAAAGGATCTGGAGGCAGCCCACGCCAAGCTCTTCCACCAAAGCTGCCACCAAATTACAGTCTGGGGACAACTTTTGAATCTGTCAGAAGAAGGAGATTAGTCCTAGAGACGCTGCAGGATGTGTCCCTGTTAACGGCCTTTAATTCATGTAATTTAATTCAATCTAAATGCAAATTAAACTACACCCCTGGCCCTTTTCTGAGCACAATCCTTTGAGCTCGTTGGCCCAAAAAGATGTGGCTACGGAACTATCTCAGGCAAGTAGCAACGCTCTGCAGAGTCAAGTAAAGCCAAAGTATTTCAGAAGCAAGGGAGATCTCCATTTATTAGCCCCAGAGCTTTTTGGACAGAAAGCTGTAAGACCAAATAGGAGATTGCAAGATGCCAAACTGCTGCAAAGGCCAAAGGCTCTGCCATTTTGGTTTAAGGGTGTGGTTATCCCTCACCTCCAGTTCCTCCTGTCTTCAAACGAACCGTCTCCAAATCCACATGAATGAACATCTTGCAAATGTGGTCTAACATATCATCAACCAAGTTGCTATTTTGGCTTGGCTGTTATTTGAACAATTTTTTAAAGTTTTTTCTCTAGCTTTGGCTTTATTTTGCTGTAACCTTTTTTTTTAACGTCTATTTTTTTTCTTTTCATAGAGGAAGTCCTCAACTTACAACTGCAACAGAGATCAGAATTTCCGCGGCCGAGCAAGGCGGTTGTTAAAGTGATTCACACCCATTTTTACCTTTCTGGCCACGATTGTGAAGTAAATCGTGGCAGTCGTTAACTGAACCCCATGTCCCTCATTGACTTTGCTTGTTGGGAGTTGGCTGGGAACGGCACAGATGGTGATCGCATGATGTGTGGGGAGGCTGCAGCCATCACAACTACACAAATTTGATCATGTGGCCGTTGGGGATTGTGACAGTTATAAGTGAAAGGACGAGTCATAAGTCACTGTTTTTGGTGCAGTTACAACTTCAAATAGTTGTACGCTGAGGACTACCTGAACTTTATTTTGCAAATTCAGAGTTTTATTGTATTTTATGGCCCCTCATATGTTATGTTCCAAAGGTGCTTTTTCAGGAGGCAACTTTACTTTCTTATTTTTTCTTTGAAGACATTTCACCTCTCATCCAAAGAAGCTTCTTCAGCTCTGTGTCAATGCTGCTAATATTGGATGTTCTTGCTTTGACAACAGATGGAGATGCAGCCTTTTTCTTTCTCATACTGTACTCTTAGAATTAGATGATCTGGGGGAGGGGGAGGCATGTGATGGGAGTTAGTTAGACATACAATACCGTAACAAGAGCTGCTAAAGAATGGCGGGAGAGAAAACTGGGCGGGAAGCCAGCATTTCAAACTAATTGGAGAATGTGATTCATGACGGTTAGTGGTAGGAGGGAATGTGCTTTGATCTATGTGCTGAAGGGAGGGGAAGTCAGATTTTGGGTTCAACTATGTACCTACCAAAGCTATGCTGCTTGATTAAAAACTCTTTAAGGTAAACTAATGCTGTAAAGATCTTTTCTCCATAGGAACCTGGAATGTACAGAGAATGAGGTGGCTGGATGGAGTCACTGAAGCAGTAGGCGTGAACTTAAATGGACTCCAGAAGATGGTAGAGGACAGGAAGACCTGGAGGAACGTTGTCCATGGGGTCGCGATGGGTCGGACACGACTTCGCAATTAACAACAACAACAACAATGCCTCAAAGTTCTTTGAAGAGTTTCATCTTTCAGAACCATGACACTCTGACTGGATGGTGGGGAAGGGAAGGGTTTATATTCCTTGCAGACAGCTGGTCATTTGCATACTTTTAGAGAATCCTTGGGGCCATTTGGAGTTTTACCTGTGTCCTCAGAGTCACCTGAGTAGTGCAGAGGTGTGTGGAGCCTAGGACACAGGGCAGAAAACATCCTGCAGCCAAGAAGGCTCTACAGCCATTTGCACCACACAGGTGACCTTGAGGACACAGATAACCTCCAAGTGGCCTCAATGACTCTCTCAAAGAATGCAAAAGACCAGCTGTGTGCAAGGAGTATAAATCCTTCCATTCCCCACCATCCAGTCAGAGCTGAAGAAGCTTTTTGGATGAGAAGCAAAACTTCTTCAAGGAAAAAACAAGGTGGAGGTTGTCCCAAACAGCACCTTTGGGACAACCTCCACCTGGATGACTGACAATCTCCGTTGACACTCACATGTTAAAATTTCTGGTTACAACAATAAACTTATTTGCTTACTTACTTAACTGCCCCTGTATACACCCTGCCCTGTTATTTTGAGCCACTAAAAGCAATTCTTTCTCAAAATGCAGGCCTCTCTCTCCACAATCTTAACACCACTCTGTACTTACTACCTCAATTTCACATCGCACAGTTACAAAAGAAAACAATCAGATCTCTGGGCTTTTTCAGAACGTGGCTTTTATGGTGTGATTGCTACGTGACATTAGGCAAACCACCCTGGGATAGACCTTTCTAAACAAAATATAGAAAAGCACACTCTAAGCCGCATGCCAGCACTGTGCAAAGTTTTTACTCAAAGGCATCCTACGAAGAAAAGGGGGGGGAAATGCTTCAGAGTATTGATGCAAACAAACTATTAATGCAGAGTGGGATGCTGCTCAGCGTAACTGTCCTGTACAAGCCTGGGAAGAAAAAAGGGAGAAGGGGAGGAAAAACGCCCTTGACCTCCTGCCCAAAGGACAAAGTGAAAAAGCTTGTTGAAGTTAATAAATTACTCATTGTGTGTGTGTGTGTGTGTAGCGGCCCTTCTGAGCTCACAGCCAAGTGTTTTACTCATTGGTGCAACCTCGCAGTCCTGCTCAATTTAGCTCAGGGGTTCTCAACCTTGGCAACTTTAAGACTTGTGGACTTCAACTCCCAGAATTCCTCAGCCAGCTTTGCTGGCTGAGGAATTCTGGGAGTTGAAGTCCACAAGTCTTAAAGTTGCCAAGGTTGAGAACCCCTGATTTAGCTGAAGGCTCCGGAACAAGGCGGCCACAATTTCTCCTCTTGGCAGCCAGACCCTGCTCAACCCCTCCACCTTTCCACAGAGATCTCAGTATGTTGTTGTTGTTAGTTGTGAAGTCGTGTCCGACCCATCGCGACCCCATGGACAACGTTCCTCCAGGCCTTCCTGTCCTCTACCATCTTCTGGAGTTCATTTAAGTTCACTCCTCCTGCTTCAGTGACTCCATCCATCCATCTCATTCTCTGTCATCCCCTTCTTCTATTGCCCTCAATCTTTCCCAGCATCAGGCCCTTCTCCAGTGAGTCCTTCCTTCTCATTAGGTGGCCAAAGTATTTTGAGTTTCAACTTCAGGATCTGGCCTTCTAAAGAGCAGTCGGGGTTGATCTCTTCTAGGACTGACCGGTTTGAACGCCTTGCAGTCCAGGGGACTCGCAGGAGTCTTCTCCAGCACCAGAGTTCAAAGGCCTCCATTCTTTGGCGCTCAGCCTTTCTTATGGTCCAACTTTCACAGCCATCTCAGTATAGGTAGTCCTCAACTTATAGTTGCTAAGTGAATGTGGCTTCCTCATTGCCTTCGCTTGTCAGAAGGTCACAAAAGGGGATCACATCTCACACACAAACACACACACACACACACACACACACACACACACACACACACACACACGGGACATTGCAATCATGTCTCAGCTTAAATTCTCTTGTAGTCCTCCTCGCATTTAACTCCTGATGCCCTCACTGCTTTTTTTTTGTTTTTTTGTAGCTCCCCAGGACCACCTTCACATGCAAAAGATTATCCCCAAGAGACTGAGACAAATGAAGAAAAACAAACTGTGTCTACTCTTGATTTACAATGAGTGGTAAATGCTGGGGGGGGGGGGAGAGGATGTCATGATTGCATTCTTCCCGGGAGAGGCCAGAGTGGATCTGTGACCTTCAGCGAAAGCAAACTGCACCTGTGAGCAGTCACCTTCTCCCCATGTTTAGCCACGGAACAAGAGGCTAAATTTAGAATAGTTTGCCCATTACCAAGCTATGAAAACGCATAAAGGCCTTTACAGCGTCCTGATTTAAAGCAGCCAAGAATGCATTCTTTCAACGCTAGCCGTCTAACGGACGAATCCTAAGCTTTGGTTTGTGCGTTGCAAACTTCCAGTTTGTCAAAGTAGAGCAAAGGGGGTGGGAGAGTAGCTTTTGTTATTGTTGGTTTGGCTCTCTTTCTTCTGAAATATTGATCCTAACAGATGAAGGCAAGCACCGAGAGACCTATTCAACCCTTCTCCTTGCCAGCAAGACACCAACCCCAGGGATGCAAATCACGCCTCTTACAAATTGATCCACACTTCAGGGAGACTCATGGCCTATTTCAGACTCTCGGAACAAAATTGCAGCTTCCTACAGCCCTGAAGGAAAAGTTCAACTCAGGGTCCTCAAAGAAAAGCCTGTTAAGGAAAGGTTGTGGAGAACTTAGTCAAAGACCACGTGGACACCCTGAAAGTGTCCCTCTTTCTCCTTCTCCAAGTCTTTCTTTCAGTATTGGTCAGCCCAATGGGATGAATCCCAGGAGAGGTGTAGGACACCTGGAGCACATCACCCTTCCCTTCTCAGATCATTCCTGATCACCTGCTCGCTTGGTTCGGTGCTGCAGCCTATCTAAAGCTGGGACTTAGCCACCTGCAGGAAGACAGGTACCCCATTCATCCAACATGAGGCAGAAACACCTAGTGGGGAGAGATTTTTCCTCTCCCACAGAAACCATGTGAGATCAGGCCATCCCATATTACGCAGAGAGATGTGGGACTGTAAGATGGTCTGGTAGGAAGCTGCAAAACTAACAAGTCATTTCAACAGAACAATTTAACAGAATAACAGCTGGAAGGGACCTTGGAGGTCTTCTAGTCCAACCCCATGCTCAGGTAGGAAACCCTATACCATTTCAGATGAATGGTTGTCCAGTCTCTTCTTAAAAACCTCCAGCTATGGAGCACCCACAACTTCTGGAGGCAACTTATTCCACTGGTTAATTGTTCTGTCAGGAAATTTCTTCATAGTTCTAGGTTGCTTCTCTCCTTGATTACTTTCCATGCATCGCTTCTTGTCCTGCCTTCAGGCGCTTTGGAGAACAAGCTGACCTCACTCTGGAACACTGCTATCTAAGGGGTTGCCACAAAGAAGGGGTGTGTGTGTGTCAACCTATTCTCCAATATTCCCTCCTCCTCTATCTCAACAACCCAGAAGAGGATTACCTTCCATTTTTAAAAGGGGTAGACACTGCTTATATAGATTTGCAGGTAGCTCCGGAGCTGTGGACGGGCGGCTTCTACAGTTCTTAATTTGGGAGATGAAAAGCCAGGGAGAACAGTTATTTTTCCACTGCTGCCTTGTCTCCACGGAATAAGCCCCCACCCCAAATCTTTCCTTCAATCATCTTCCGGAAAACTGCTAAAACATGGCTGTTCCAACAAGCCATGTTTGTAATATCTGCGCTTCGCCTGCCATCTGTTTTGGCAGTCTGCTTGCTTCGTTTTCTGTTCTTTGTAACCAGGATCACGATGTGGATTTGGGGCTTGGCTTTTTTTTTTTAAGACTTAGGGCTTGCGAACGGCTAAGAAAGTGATGGTCTGTGAGATAGCAAATCCCTTTCCTGAATGCGCGGTCAGCTGCAACTCCAATGCATTTGGAAACACATCAAAACCAAGAGGGGAGGCTGAGATTTGCATTCATCCCATTTCCGCAGTCAAATAAGGCTGGGAGATGCTTTAAAATATGCTGAAGCTGTTTTGACTGCAGAAAAGGACAGAAGAAGAAAAATCTCTTACAGCAGTGATCCTCAAGCTTGGCAACGTGAAGACATGTGGACTTCAACTCCCAGAATTCCCTGGAAGTTGGGGGGGGGAATTCTGGTAGTTGGGGGTCTACACATCTTCAGAAGGTTGAGGAACAGTCCTGTACAGGACAAATTCAAAAGTTGTTTAGCTTCCAGCAGTTAAACATTTAACTTCTGCTATCATTGCAAACGATTTGAAGAATCAAGGGGAAACAGTCCCATTCAGGAACTATTACTGTTAGTGTGTATGGTTCCTCGCACAGCCAGCCAGATGTTTAGACTGGATTTGGCATTTTTGTCCACCTACTGAGTCCTTCCAAAGGACCTGGGATAGGCAGATGTTGTTCTTTGATGGTATTACAGATATCATCGCAGGATGTAAGCTACTCTGAGCAAAGTTACCTTTTGCAATTGACTGATTTTTGTCAATGCCGATGGTGTTCAAGTGGTGTTCTAATGGGAATTTTGGGGATTTTAAGGATCACTGAAAAGTAAACCCTACAAAATGAATGAAGGCGAAGGTACGTGTCCCTGGATATTGTTGTGGGGTCCAATTGGGGTCGGTCACTGGGATGAGAGGTTTTGTCTTCCGAGTGACCGACCCAGATTGGACCCTACACAAAATGAGTTCATTTCAAAGAAACTACTCTTAAGATAAAGTTTTACTCACACTAAGGGGATGAGTGTGAAGATGTTCACATTAGGGAACTTACACCCTACAGAGGCCTTAATTTGAGAGAGAGCAAGAGTAGGTGAGTGTGGGTGGGTACTAAAGGTGGGCAGAGCAAAAGATAATGCAGGGGTGGAGTCGAACACAGAAACTGCAAAATCTAGCTTATTCTTAAACTGATGTCCTAAGCTACCCCCATTCTACTCTCTCCCATCCCATCTAGCCTTAACAGCACAAAGTTTTCATTTTAATTTGCTGAACTGAAATGGGAAGCAGCTGAAGTGTGGGTTGACAGAATGAGCAAAAACACTTTGAGGGCTGGATCTGATTCTCAGACCACAGATTGTGCACCAGTGCGCGGTTTATCAATAGAAAAATGAGAATTCCTGCATATGCTGTAGAGTTCACAAGTCTTAGTTTTAACTTGACATTTCAATACGCCACAATTTTTTCATGCTTTTATTTTCTTTTCTTGTACACTTTTTTTTCACCACAAAATTAGTAGTGTGGATTAGGTATTCAGATGTATACTCTTTGAAGCAAAGAACATCTGTTCTTTATTATTTATGGATGAATTCTGACGATTGGAAAATTGGAAAAATAATTAGAACTAGAATGGTAAAATGTTTCTTTATGGAGAACTAGCTAGGTTTCATGTTCTATTTCTGCGCAAAGGTGATGTTAGGATATACCATCAATCAATCAGAATAGAGCGGGAAGGGACCTTGGAGGTCTTCTAGTCCAACCCCCTGCTCAAGCAGGAGACCCTATACCATTTCAGACAAGTGACTGTCCAGTCTCTTCTTAAAAACCTCCAGTGAGGAAGCATCCACAACTTCTGATAGCAAGCTGTTCAACTAGTTAATTGCCCTTAATGTTAGGAAGTTTCTCCTTAATTCCAGGTTGCTTCTTTCTTTGATTAGTTTCCATCCATTATTTCTTGTCCTGCCCTCTGGTGCTTTGAAAAATAAGTTGACCCTTACTCTTTTTGGCAGCCTCTCAAATACTGGAATACTGCTATCATGTCCCCCCCCCCCACTAGTCCTTCTTTTCTCTAGACTAGCCAAACCCAAATCATACAACCGTTCTTCATATGCGTTAGTCTCCAAGCCTTTAATCATCTTAGTTGCAGCTCAATTTTGTATTTGATTAACCGGTGAAGTTTTACACGTTTTTTGACCCTGAGATCATTATGTGGAGCAATTGAAGCCAAACTGTCAGCTTTAAGGAAAGTTCTTCAAAGAAATAAATAAATACTTCATTTCTAATAACTGCCTATCTGAGGTTTCAGCAAAAACTAAGTTTTGGAAAAGCAGTTAAAGAAATGCCGGAGGACTGCTGACTTATGTTTTAAACTTGGAAGGTTTTGTTGCAGTTATGCTATGTGCAAACAAGATTTTTTTTTTAAAGAAGACCCAAAATCTTTTATTTATAACTCAGTGCTCTTCCTGTTTGATGCCAAGATCACCTCATCTTCACCCACTTTTCTTATCTTGGTATATAGACAAAGAATGAATGCAATATTGGACTAAGAACCAGGCAAGATGCCAAAAATGCTAACCAGTACATTTGCATTTCCATAGCAACCCTTCACACGAAGAATGTACAGAACTGTGAAGTTTTTAAAAATAACTCTGCACTCCGCCCAAATATGCATATACATATTTTTTTTAAAAAAAAATTAAATTGATATGAGCATCAATTCTTATCTCTTCCTCTGTGGTTGATATTCCAACCAACAACCATTAGGACAACAAGGCATCATCTAGATGAGGTCAGGATGGGAACCACTGCATGAGTCTGATAATGAATGGATGCTGTTGACCTTGAAGATGGGGTCGGTACACACCTCCCCAAGACATCCAGCTGATTCATACAATTATTGTTCTGCATTCAATCTACCTTGTTTAGGTAAGGTCGTAGAGGTGTGTTGGGTTATGATTACAGAGGGAATGGGAAGAAATTTAAATGAGGGTTTATCTGTCTCAACAACTCTAAGATGTTTGAACTTCAGCTCCCAGAATTCCCTAGCCAATCCCGTATCTTAAAGTTGCTGAGGTTGAGAAATCCTGGTCTAGATCTCTTTCAGTTGAGATCTGGACCAGGGTGTGGGACAGACATTAGACGAGCAAGAACATTAGAATAAGCCAGTTTGGTATAGTGGTTCAGGAGCTAGCCTAAAAACCAGGAGACTGAGAATTCTAGTCCCATGAAAGCCAGCTGGGTGACTTTGGGCCAATCACCAGAAGACTCTTGAGTTCTAGTCTCGCCTTAGGCATGAAAGCCATCTTTGGGCTAATCCAGGGGTCTGCAACCTTGACAACTTTAAGACTTGTGGACTTCAGCTCCCAGAATTCCTCAGCCAGGCTGAGGAATTCTGGGAGCTGAAGTCCACAAGTCTTAAAGTTGTCAAGGTTGCAGACCCCTGGGCTAGCCCCCCTCTCTCTCAGCCCAACTGATTTAAAGACGGGGAGGGTGAGATGGGGAGGGTGTCCGCAAGCCTAAGGGGAACGTTGTTCCAGTTGTGTTGATTAGAACACAGTCAGAGGAGGTTGTCTATTTGCAAAGAATGAGTTACATCTCAGGGCTTTGGGTAAAAAACTGTCAGCTTTTAATCAATGTCCCAGATCCCTGGTCAATTTCATGCAAAGCCAGACTGACAAGAAGCAGGCATGACTCATTTCTTCCAACAAATGTCTGTGCACCATCACAACCTCCACAACCTCACCCTTTGCTGACTCGGAGTTATGTGAGTTATAATGCCACCCAGCCGGAAGGCTGCAGGAGGCTTCCATATGTCTTCTTCTCCAGAAAGGACCATCTAGTCTGGGTCAGCAGAGGCCCCAAGAACACCAAGGCAGACACATCACAAGAGTTGTGAGGCTGCCTGTGGCAGAAGCGGGGAAGCATGCAGAGGCATATTTATAATTCACAGGCAAGTCTCCGAGGGCTCTTCGTAGAGCAGATGCGTAACACAAAATCACCGGTAAGGTACCAGCCACACCTGAGACCCAAGAGGAAGAAAATGTGAGCGGACAAGGCAGAAATCTGAAATCCTAGCAAAGATCAGAATCAAAGAGAAGATGCTTCTTTTTCTTTGCTGTTCTGTTCCTAGCAATGCAATCGGGCGAAATCTAGAATAGAATAGATCTGGAAGGGACCTTGGAGGTCTTCTAGTCCAGCCCCTTGCTCAAGCAGGAGAACCTCTACTGTCTCAGACAGGTGAATGTCTAGTCTTTTTAAAAAAAATCTCCAGTGATGAGCGCCCACGATTTCTGGAGGCCAGCTGTTCCACTGGTTGATTGTCCACACTGTCAAGAAGTTTCTCCTTAATTCCAGGTTGCTTCTCTCTTTGATCAGTCTCCAACCATTGTTTTTCATCCTTCCCTCTGGTGCTCTGGTGAACAACCTGACCCCCTCTGCCTTGTGGCAGCCCCTCAGATACTGGAACACTGCTATCATGTCTCCCCTATTTCTTCTTGTCTTTAGACTATCCAAACCCAAGTCCTGCAGCCATTCTTCGTATGTTTTAGTCTCCAGGACTTGGATCATCTTAGTTGCTCTTCTCTGATTTTTTTCCCAAACTCTCAACATCTTAAGCATCATCTTAAGAAATTTCAGAACATTTCAGAGAAAAAGCAAAGACATCCCCCTCCCCTTCACTTTCCTGAAGACCTATCTTGGTTACTTCTGGAGGCCAGGCAGATAAACCTTCTGAATGTCTCCAAAATGCTACAGACAGGTTCTCTCTCCATGATCGGAAAGTCTGAACCATAGAACATTCAGGAGCTTAGACCAGCCAATATTGTTTTGCCCACTCAACATGTGTCACCGGAAAGAGGTGCTTTCAAATCATTAAGTCCCTTACACGTCTCCCTTTAATTTAGGAAGAGACTATTTCCTTCTTCAAATACTGGAAAGTGACTCTAATTCAACTGCCAAAGGAAAATGTCATGAGGAAGTCATCCTGATTGTCAACCTGCCACTTTCCTTTGGCACAGAATTCCGCTTTTGAGTATCTCCTTTGGCTCAACACAGTTAACTGGGTTATTTTCCGGAGAACAGAACTGGCAAGATTAAGGACATATGTTGAGTAGTGTTCCAAACCAAAAGATGCACAGTAGCAGACGCACTTTGCAGACAAACCATCCATCCAGTCGTCCCGTGTTGCCAGCCTTCCTAAAACCCAGGAGAACCAAAGCAATACAAGCGGGGTCCTCAACTTACAACAGTTCATTTAGGGAGCACTCAAAGTTACAACGGCACTGAAAAAAGACCCCTAACTTATGAGCAGTTTTCACACTTACGACCGTTGCAGCATCCCCATGGCCAGGCGATCAAAATTCAGGTGCTTAGCAACTGACTCATATTTCAGCTACTGGAATGCAACATTTCTGCCCAACAACTAGCATAAGAATTGTTCCATATCTAAGGTATTACTGAATAACATTCCTCAAAGGTATCCAGGAGAAGAACATGTTGCCAGCCTTGGGTTTCCAATGGGCATTTCTGAACTTACAAATCTGCTAGTCACACTCACCTGTATAGATTCCTAGAAGCAGGATTAATGGCGTTTGTGTCATGTGCAAAACACTACATGCAGCCCAGTTGTGAAAGATAGGAGAGAATAGTCCTATGGAACATCCAGTCCTTAAAAGCCGGTTTTGTCATCTGGAGTGGAACTTAATTCCAATGAAGACTAATTAAGCTTGAAGCTTTCCTAAGGACCTCAAGGCTAAAACAAAATCCCTGGAAAATGCACATCTGCATTCTGATTACTTACACGCAAATAGCTCTTGCCACCAACTGTCTAAATGCAACAATTAGTTAATGTGAATTAACTAATTAAAGCAATAAATCAGTAGCTTCCAAGTTGCTTTTAATTATTCAGAAGGATTATCCCTGTATGACCTTTTACATTATCAGCTTGTCAAGCTATGTGTGCATGTGGGTGTTTTTTATAATAATAATAATAATAATAATAATAATAATAATAATAATAATAATAATAATAATTTATCTCAGGGAGTTAATAAAGTTAATAAAACCAGGAGTGTTATTTATTTGTTGCTCTTCTCTGCACTCTTTCCAGAGTCTCAACATCTTTTTTACATCGTGGTGACCAAAACTGGATGCAGTATTCCAAGTGTGGCCTTACCAGAGAGACATCCTTCTTGGAACCGGTTTCATTCAACATTCCCAACATTTATGCTGCTAAGTGAGACATTTGTTAAGTGGGTTTTGCCCCATTTTATGACTGTTTTTGCCTCCCTTGTTAAGTGAAACGCTGCAGTTGATGATTTAGTAACCCGGTTTTTCGGCTAATCCGGCTTCCCCATTGACTTTGTCCGAAGGTCGCAAAAGGGACCCTGGGACACAGCAACGGTCATAACTATGAACCAGGGTTGCCAAGCATTTGATCACGGGGTCGTGGGGATGCTACAAAAGGTTGCAACTGTGAAAAACGGTCATAAGTCCCTTTGTTTTAGTGCCATCGTAACTCTGAACGGTCGCTAAAGGAACGGTGGTAAGCCGAGGACTACCTGTATTCTAACGGAAGCATTTCTAAGAACACATTGGAGATTGGGAGTGGGGGGGGGAGTCTGGGAAGGAATGGAAGCAAAGGGGACACCAATACCCAAGACATAAAAGCGAGTCTGCCAGCGCTTGTCTTACAAACAGCAACTTTTGCCAAAGTGACAAAAAAGCCGTGAGGAAACATTGCAGTTTGTAAGGAAATTCCACCTTAATGGACTTAACTATAAAGGAGGTTTGGAAAGTTCTCTTACAGGATTCTATATCCATCTCGGGCCAAAGTTGGAAAAAGTTAGCTGAAGTCTGTGTAAATGGTTGCTTCCTAGATCCTGCGCATCTGTGTTGGGCTTTACATAGTAGGAAGGAATCACAGGTTAGTAGAAAGGAATCTGTGGGCACGCGTGCCGTCGCCCCAGTCCTAGGCCTTCAGCTGGGTTTTATAAAACCTTTTCGCTTGAGGCTTCTGCTGCTGTGTGCAAAAAAAAAAGGCTCAATCAATCAATCCATCAATTTCAACTTCTCGCGGGGAAAAAAAAAGATCTTGCAAAGTTGGAACTGATTGATTGAACTTTTTAGTCCCACCCAGTCTGCTGTTGCCACCGCAGCCACGCCCACCCAATGGGCCACGCCCATCCAATGGGCCACACCCACCCGGCACCCGATGATGCATAAGTGGGTTTTGGGTTGCAGTTTTGACACTCGGGTCTCTAAAAGGTTCGCCATCACTGCTCTAGGACATTCAGGTGGTCCTCGACTTATAAAAGTTCATTTACTGCCCGTTCAAAGTTACGACGGCATGGGAAAAAAGTGACTTATGACCATTTGTCACGTGACTGCTGCAGCATCCTCAGGACCACGTGATCAAAATTCAGAAGACTACCTGTATTTAAAAACAAGTTTTTTTAAAAAAAAATGGGGAAAAAAAAGAAATACACCAGCTCTTCGAGGTAGCCAAGGCAAGAAGCAGACATGGTAAGTGTTGCAGGAATGCTTTTTATTGTAGCAAGCTAAAACAAGAAATTCTGTCCCACTTTATACTAAGCAAAATCAAAATGGGGCTAGTTTGAGTTTCTTTCTCACCCTTTTTTCTCCGGGGATGTTGTCCTCTTTTCTTAAAATCCCATCTGTATTTTTTCACTGACAATAAGAAAAAAGATGGAGGGAAAACAAGAAACCCCAGCTAATCCATTGCATGTAACTCTGGCGATTTTTTTTTTAATTGTTAGAATTAAAAAACTGTTCCAAATTCAAAAAAAAAAAACACTCCATTCTTCATTGCAAAATTCCGGCTCTGCGCCCAAAATGGAAATGCATCCCAAAATTTTTGAACTGCTCTGCTTGTTTCAATGCTAGGAAAAAATCTTATTGATTCTGCACCAGACTTGCCTTTGAAAGCAGATTTATAGGAACCAGCGAGGTAACTAGACTAGGGGTCTTCAAACTTGGCCCTTTTATGAGTTGTGGACTTCAGCTCCCAGAATTCCGGGAGTTGATGTCCACAAGTCATAAAAGGGCCAGGTTTGGAGACCCCTGAACTAGAATTCCCAAGGGCTCCTTTGGAGCACCAATAATAAGGTATCCAACCAGCCAGCAAAATCAAGCAATCCAATTATCTGAAGAGCCATTGACTTCCACTTCAAGAATCCATATCCGGGAGGCAATTTTTTTATTATTATTATTTTTAGCCCTGGGAACCAATTCAGCACTAACACAAACGCATGCCTGGACTTGACAAAATAACACAAACTATAACTGACCAGTCATTCTTGTTACTTAATCAAGGGATATTATTTTAGAAAAACTGCCATAAAACAGAAGGTGATTGCCATTATCCTGATGGGTTAGCCTGATCCAAGTGGAAATACAAGCAGAGGAATCCATATATTTGTCAGCTGCCTCTTATTAAGTCCTTATATTTATGTTCCAGGAGCTCTGGGCAGAAATAGATTAGACTCTCAGCTCTAAAGCCCCTAGAGAAGAAACATTACGCATCGCACACTGAGTCATGAATTTTGATAAACAAACCACAATAGCTGGATTCATGCAACACTTAAACCAGAGGCCCCCAACCTTTTGAGCACCAGGGACTAGCTCCATGGAGAGAGGTTTTTCCATGGACCGGAGGGGGCGTGGTTTATTGTACTGCCAGTATCCCGCTTGTTTGCGCGGACCGGTTGCTGGTATGCCACGGCCCGGAACCGGTCCACAGCCCTGGGGTTGGGGACCCCTGCCTTAAACCACAGCTAAGCATATACATGCACATGCATGCTTAAGTCTTGGTAGTATTAACAGAGCGATAGAATCAAGATCACGTGAAGTGTTAATGCCACTTTACAAGGCCTTGGTAAGGCCACACTTGGAATACGGCATCCAGTTTTGGTCACCGTGATGTAAAAAAGATGCTGAGACTCTAGAAAGCATCCAGAGAAGAGCAACAAAGATGATTAGGGGACTGGAGGCTAAAACACATAAGGAACGGCTGCTGGAATTAGGTAGGTCTAGTTTAATGAAGAGAAGGACGAGGGGGGGGGCATGATAGCAGTCTTCCAGTATCTCAGGGGCTGCCCCAAAGAAGAGGGAGTCAAGCTATTTTCCAAAGCGCCTGAAGGCAGGACAAGAAGCAACGGATGGAAATTAATCAAGGAGAGAAGCAACCTAGAACTAAGGAGAAACTTCTCTGACAGTGAGAACAATTAACCAGTGGAACAACCTGCCTCCAGAAGTTGTAAATGTTCCAATACTGGAAGTTTTTAGGAAGAGACTGGACAGCCATTTGTCTGAAAAGGTATAGGGTTTCCTCCCTGAGCAGGGGGTTGGACTAGATGACCTCCAAGGTCCCTTCCAACATCATCATCATGAATGAGCTTCTGGAGGAAGCACAGAAGATGTACTTGTGGAAAAAATAAATAGGTTTGGTGATTGGCTAAAGTTTCCTCAATGAGAGCTTCAGGCTGATTCAGGGATTTGAACCAGCATCTCCCCAGTCTTAGTTCAACACAACCTTAATGCCCTAGCCTGGATGAGTCTTCCGGTTCATAGCTTTAAAACTTCCTGAGACTCTTGTCTGGAGTCAGAAGAAGCTTCTGAAGAGATAGAGCGCAAGGTAACAATAAAGGATCACAAGATCTGAGAAGTGCCCACCTGGATATAATTACCTGGGATATAATTCCTACAACCCTAATTACTATTCAGATACAGTATACCTGGCTAAACACGTTTTTTTTTCTTTTTTGCACATGGATGGACACACACACCTACTTACCTTTGCAAGCTACTTTGAAAAGTTTGGAAACTGCATTGCTCAGACTGGACAAAACAGCCATTGGGGAACTCAGAGTTCTAAAGAGAACCTAAGGAAAACTAATGCTTTTGATCCTTGGGCTTTTATGCCATTGTAAGCTACCCAGAATCATTCTGGAGAGTGAAGCAGATGGCGCATAAATTTAATAAATAAATAAACGGGAGGGTGACAGTCTGCAATTAGTTTTTTTTTTTGTCCGGCACCATGCACCATTCATTCCTACGCCAGTTTATTTGGAAACAAATCAAATTGCATTCAAGGGCTCCTCCAAGTCAACTCGGCCCGGCAGCCTTTAACAAGCTGGCATTCTTAAAAGACGATTCTCAGAGCTCGTAGCCAGCCCTGCAAATCCTGGCTTGCGGTACCGGAACTGGCAGTCTGATCCAACAAATTCACTAGGAGGGGTAAACAAAAACTGTAAGCGAGAGCTGCAGTGCTAAATTGGAATTTGCAGAAAGACAATTGCCTCAAATGAGATGCCAACCATGGGCGGGAGTTAGAAAGGAAGGATTCAGTCATCAAGACTGCCAGGATGCAGAGCTAGTAAGGGGTCCCCAAATCTACTTCTATTTAAAACTCACAGAGAGAATTCAGATCAGCGGTGGGTTCTCAGCCTAATCTCTTTTACAAAGGCATCGTGAGAGTCATATATACCAAGGGAAGAAAGAGGAAGAACAATACACCCCAATGCATCAATATTTTCATGAGAGAGTCCAGACTTTGCCCGCTATCCTTACTTCACCCAGCAGTCACTCCAATTTGTCCTCTTCTCTCCTCTTTCTTATCTAAGTGAAACCCACCAGGACTTCATCATGGCTTAAACCTCCCAACAGATTCTAGCAACGCTTCAGCTGCTGACTTGTTTTGTGATACAACTAAAGCAGTGGTTCTCAACCTGTGGGTCGGGACCCCATTTGGGGTCAAATGACCATTTCATGGGGGTCGCCAAACAAGGCTGTCCGCCATTTCCCCCCCCCCTTTTCTTTGGCCACGCCCCTGGCACCCGGTGATGTATAAGTGGTTGGGGGTCACCACAACATGGGGAACTGTATTATGGGGTCGCGGCATTAGAAAGGTTGAGAACCACTGAACTAAAGGAATTCAATCCGATAACGCTAGTAATCTGGGGGTGTGGGAGGGGGGATCCCACCCCCACCCTTTCAATTACAGCCTTTTCTCCACCCTTGCTTCAGCTCTCTGGAAAGCACCTGCTTGCCATCTTACCTGCTCTTTCCAGGTCCTAAGCATAAAAAAAATCCCCTGCTTTAAGTAAGCCCTCTTTTAACCCCGGAGAGGGTTGCTGGTTGAAATCTGCTGAGGGGAGGGGAGGGGAAGGGAAGCGGGGCCCCCCCGCAGGTCCAGAGACCAGGCTTGGTGCTCACTGGCCAAGGGCGCTCCAGCCTCACGGAGCCTCCGCCTTGGAGAGCTGCCTTGCCTGAACGGTAAACTGGCAACACGACAAACCAGGTTTTTTTTTTTTTAATTATTTTAAAGTTTCTCCATCGCTAAACGTGGCGTGCCCCCTGCGCCCAGCCGCCTCGGGAATCACAGGACGCCTCGCTTCTTCCCGGCACCGTTTCAGCACCCAGGACCGTCCGCCAGAGATCTGCGCCCCCTCCTCCAGATGTTGATGCCCTTCCAAGCCCCGGCATCTCTTCTGCGAGTTGCCAGCGACGGGGGGGGGCAACATCTGGAGGGCCGCACAGCTTCCCCTCGCCCGGGCTCGGGTGGGCTCCTTCGGCGGCAACCCAAGACGCGCTCTTGAACTGGACGGAGAGAGGGGACGCCGCGCTTCCCGGGCGGGACGGAGTGGAAGGCGCCCGGGAAGCGCCGGCTGGAGAGCTCCGCCGGCTGAGAGCAACGGGAAGGGCGGTCCAGCTCGCCAGGAGGCGCACCCGGGGTCTCCGGGTCGGGGAAGGCGGCCTTCCCGCCAACTCCGACCGGACTCCCCCCGGAGGGAAGGGGCGGCCGGGCGGGCACCCCTGCCGCCCGCCCTCCAGACGCCCCTCCGGGCTCTCCGCCCGAGCGAGCGCCCAGCCCGGCGGGTCCCGCCGACGCGCTCGGAGCTCCGACTCACCCCATCTCCCGGCACTTGTCTCCGGGCGCGAAGCCGGGCGGCGAGAGCGCGCCAGCCGGCAGGGTCTCCTCGGCCCCTCGCTCGTCGCCGGCCAGCGCGGGGCGCGTCCCGACCTCGCACATCCAGCCGTCGGAGGAGCGCGCCCTCTCGCCACGGAGGCGCCCGCCGGCCTGGCTCCAGACTCGGCGCTGCGCTCTGCGCTCTGCGCTGCCCTGGCCCTCGAAGCGCCTCCGGGGAGATCCGCGCGGTCGGGAAGGGCCGGCTGGGCGAAGGAAAGCGGGCGGGCGGGCAGGCAGGCAGCGGCGGCTCCAGCGGCTCGTCCCACCTGCTTCGTCCGCAGCCGCCTCCCACTCGCGGGGCGGAGAGAAGCCGGCAGCACGCGGCGGCGGCGGCGGGCAGGCGGGGCCAGGGGCGGACCGTTCCAAGCCGGGCGCTCCGGCTGCGCGCGATCCTGAGCCGCCGCCGAGGAGCTGCTGGCAAGTTCCCGGCCGTGGTGGTGAGGGGGGGGGGTGAGACGGCGCTGCTGCGTGGGACCGGGAGGCTTCCTTCTCCTCGGCGTTGCGCGCGGGCGGAATCGGAGACGGGTTCCCTTCTGGTGGGCAGGCAAGGCTGCTAGGGGCTAATTACATAAGACTAAATCCGCTTTGGAAGAGAAAAGCTTAAGAGTGAGTGAGGGGTGCCAGCCCCTTCGGTCTTTCTCTGTCCTCCTCTCCTCCCGCGCCTTTTTCCTTTTCTTTCTTTCTTTCTTTCTTTCTTTCTTTCTTTCTTTCTTTCTTTCTTTCTTTCTTTCTTTCTTTCTTTCTTTCTTTCTTTCTTCCTTCCTTCCTTCCTTCCTTCCTTCCTCTTTCTTTTTCTTTCTTCCTTTCTTTTCTTTTTCCTTCCTTCCTTTTTTCCTTCCTTTTCTTTCTTTCTTTCTTTCTTTCTTTCTTTCTTTCTTCCTTCCTTCCTTCCTCTTTCTTTTTCTTTCTTCCTTTCTTTTCTTTTTTCTTCCTTCCTTCCTTCCTTTTTTCCTTCCTTTTCTTTCTTTCTTTCTTTCTTTCTTTCTTTCTTTCTTTCTTTCTTTCTTCCTTCCTTCCTTCCTTCCTTCCTTCCTCTTTCTTTTTCTTTCTTCCTTTCTTTTCTTTTTCTTTTTTCTTCCTTCCTTCCTTTTTCTTTCTTTCTTTCCTTCCTTTTTCTTTCTTTCTTTTTTCCTTCCTCTTTCTTTCCTTCCTTCCTTTTCTTTCTCTTTCTTTCTTTTTTCTTTCTTCCTTCCTCTTTCTTTTCTTCCTTCCTTTTCTTTTTTCTTTCTTCCTTCCTTTCTTTTTTCCTTCCTTCCTTCCTCTTTCTTTCTTTTCTTCCTTTTTCTTTCTTTCCTTCCTTCCTTCCTCTTTCTTTCTTTTTCTTTCCTTCCTCTTTCTTTCTTTCCTTCCTTTTCTTCAAGAGAGTCAATTCTATTGGCTTTCAAAAGCCAATAGAATAAAAGGGAGTAGCACAGCTAAGGAAAAGGGGGGAAAAATGGCGGACTGCATTGTTTGGTGACCCCCATGAAATGGTCGTTCGACCCCAAATGGGGTCCCGACCCACAGGTTGAGAACCACTGCTCTAAGTCAGTCAACCAGCAAATTGTGTGGACCAGGAAAATAGCAGAACAGGGTGGAACTTGTTTAGGCTTGAAATCTAAGCAGAATGAGGCTTGATCGGAATTTGGATGGGAGGATTGTCAGGATGCTGTAGGCTAGACTGGAAAGCCAACAAAAGCCAACAAATCTCAGAATTTGTAAAGCATGTCCATGTTGTTGCCAAGAAAACTGTGCAGACTTGTTGGCAAGGTCAGCAGGAATCCAGCTCGCCTCGAAGGAGACTTTAAAGAGGTGTTTGACAAAAACTTCACCAACCTTTCCTACCCCCCCAAAGAACAATTCTAAACAACAGTCCTTGTACATTCCTGGCACTCCAAAACTTCTCCCACTTCAGAAGTTGGGTGCAGTTACAGCACTGGGTGCCGGAAACCAACTTTCAAAGAGAAACATATTTTTTCAGCAAATCACGTCTTATAAGTAAGATTGCTTTAAATTCAATTTTCGGTAGGAACCCGTTGCAATCAAAAGAGTCTCTCATGGTGACACACAGAGGGAAAACACAAACCAAATCAATACCAAATCACGTTGCAGGGAACGATAAACCAAGCTGTGGTTAAAGGCAGCAACTGTGCCCAAGGAAAATCTAGAAATACCCCAGCCATATAAAGCTGTTTCAAATTTGACATCTCAGAAGAAAAAAGTGTGAGACAAAATGAACATTTGAATTGAACATGTATTAGCATAGCAAACTCCAGACAACGTTGATAGGAAAAATTAACATATGTTGATGAAAAAAAAATTAATAAATTTTTTTATAAAAAAACAAAATGATTTCTGCCTAAGAGGAAACTATCATCTACTGGGCCAAAATGCATTAGGCTAAATCAGGATTTCTCAACCTCAGCAATTTTAACAGATGTGGACCCCAGAGCCCAGAATTCCCTAGCCAGCATACTTAAACCACACGGTGATTTAAGTATAATGCAAAGACCACCACGGTAAAAATATAAGAACGAGTTTAACGAAGAGAAGGACGAGGGGAGACATGATAGCAGTCTTCCAATATCTCAGGGGCTGTCCCAAAGAAGAGGGAGTCAAGCTATTCTCCAAGGTGCCTGAAGGCAGGATGAGAAGCAACAGATGGAAACTGACCAAGGAGAGAAGCAACCTAGAACTAAGGAGAAACTTCCTGACAGTTAGAACAATTAACCATGGAGCAACCTGCCTCCAGAAGCGGTGAATGCTCCAACACTGGAAGTTTTTAAGAAGAGACTGGACAACCATTTGTCTGAAATTGTGTAGGGTTTCCTGCCTGAGCAGGGGGTTGGACTCGATGACCTCTAAGGTCCCTTCCAACTTTTATTATTATAACAAGTTTGCTTTAAAAGCCCACGACCTTTATATCTGAGATTAATTTACGCAGGGCCTCAAGTGGCAATTTCAGAGTACAGAAAGAGTCATTAGGACTGAATTTTTGAAGAACGCCGGCTAGGGCACACCTGGTAGAAGAGACTCTAGTTCAGAAAAACCTCAAATTTCAAATCCTTAACGAATTTCCAAGATATTCTTCTCTTTTGCCGTGGCAAAGACTGAGTTCATGCATGATGCTAAGTCACGATTCAGTTTGTCCGCTTTTGGGATGACGTGCAACCTGAAGCCAACCAATGAAATATTCAGTTTAGGGTTGGAAGAATTACAGGCAGTCCTCGACTTAACAACAGTTCATTTTGTGACCATTCAAAGTTACAACGGCACCGAAAAAAAAGTGAGTGATGACCATTTCTCACACCTGCAACGGTTGTGGCATCTCCATGGTCCTGTGGCCCAAATTTGGCCACTGGGCAACTGACTCATATTTTTGACCGTCGCAGTGTCCCCGGGATCGTGTGACACCCTTTTGTGACCTTCTGACAAGCAAAGTCAATGGAGGGAAGCCAGATGCAACTTAACAACCTGTGTCGGGCCGCCTACCCTGAATGCAGCAGCAGACATCCGCCCGGAACAACTTATAGCCGGCCCGCCATGTAAACGGACAGCCGAGCGCGCCGGGGAAGCCAACAATCTGTCTTACGGAGTGACAGCCGGCCGGTGGGTGCACATGCGCAGACGCCAGGGACTGTTGGAGATCAACGGGGCATGCGCGGCTGGAGGAGACCGCGGACGCATTACCAGACATTGTTAGGAACTACTGAAGAGTCGCGAATCGTCGGGAAACGGCTGGGGCGTCGGGAAGCGGCCGGGGCGTCGGGAAACGTTTAGGTCAGGATGACGAAGCAACATTTGGGACGTTGGGTGTATGGGCGGTGATAGGGGGTGTGGTTTAGGCGCGGTTTCAGTAATTGTATAAAAAGGGAATGGGTGTATACATCGTCAGTGCTGACTTTATTCCGTTTGTTCGTGCATAATAAACTGGGTGTTCTCCGTTCCTGGCGAGGTGCTTCTTTTATTGGAGTGGGTGCCAAAGACGGGGTGACAGTAAGTTAGGTTCGAAGACTCCACCAGAGCTCAGAGAGCGGAAGCTGAAATAGTGACACTGAGGCAGGGAGGGAGACCGGTGAGGGAATTCATTAAAGAATTTCAGCGGGTGGCGGGTCGGTTGCGGTCCTGGCCAGAGAAATTACTGGTACATTATTTCAGGCAGGGCTTGGATGTAGAACTCCGCCAGGCTTGTTTGGTAAGAGGAGTGCCCTCCCGTTTACCTGAATGGTATAAGACTGTAACCGAACTCCATGCAGGACTACAAGAATTGGCGCCAAGAGCATCCGCCCTACTTCCGGCATCTGTTCCGCAAGCGGCAAATAAACCAAGGGCGTTAGGCGTACCAGTTCAAACAGTTCCACCTGGGGTGTCCAGGGGGACTTTCCGATGTTATAGGTGTAACAAACCGGGTCACAGGGTGGCTCAGTGCCCGATCCCACCTAGACAGGGTTTGAGTTCGGGACAGTCCACCCTGGAGACAAGAAGCCACAGAAACAATCACCCCTTAGGGAAACACAACACATGGAAAGAAGTAAGGTAGCAGTGGAAGCTACCGGGACGGCACGGCTATTCCCTGTGGAGTATGACGATCTAAAGGAGGTATTCAGCGAACGGGAGTGTGATACGTTGCCACCACACCGTTCCACGGACTGTGCAATAGACATCATACCGGGGGCGAAGCTGCCAAAGCCCCGGATGTATCCCATGTCACCTAAGGAGTTGGTGGAACTAAGGAAGTATATTGATACTAACCTGGAACGGGGGTTTATAGAGCCGGCCCGATCGAGAATAGCGGCCCCAGTGATATTCCAAGGGAAAAAGGATGGTGGGTTGCGGTTGTGTGTGGATTTCAGGGGGTTAAATGCGGTGAGCACCGAAAATATGTATCCATTACCCTTGTTAAAGGACATGCTATCTCATTTATCCCAAGGGAGGGTGTTTACTAAGCTTGACTTACGGGAGGCTTATTATCGCATCCGAATAAAGCCGGGGGATGAGTGGAAGACCGCATTCAACTGCCCTTTAGGCTGTTTCCAGTTTACTGTTATGCCATTTGGCCTTAAAGGAGCGCCTGCAGTATTCATGCAGACCATTAACGCGGTATTACATGATCATCTATATCGCGGGGTATTGGTTTATCTGGATGACATTTTAATATATTCTAAAACTATGACAGAACACATACGGTTAGTCAGGGAAGTATTACGCAAACTCCTTAAAGCTCAGTTGTTTGTGAAGCTTTCGAAATGCGAATTCCATAAAACCTGTATTGAATATTTGGGATACAAAATATCAGCTTCGGGTATCGAAATGGATCCAGAAAAGGTGAGGACGGTACTCGAATGGCAGGCCCCTCGGACGAGACGGCAATTGCAGAGCTTCCTGGGGTTCGCAAATTTCTATAGGCAGTTCATCCCTAATTTTGCACGGGTGGCTTTGCCTCTCACAGAATTGTTGAAAACGAGGAACTCCCCAGTTAAGGTACGCTCTAGTCAACCACTAGCGTGGTCCAAGGAAAGTCAAGCTGCTTTTGAATATTTAAAGACATTGTTTGCTCAAGAGCCCATTTTATTACATCCAAATCCCGATAAGCAGTATATTGTCCAAGCTGATGCGAGTGATGTGGCAGTGGGTGCAGTCTTGTTACAACGAAATGATAAGGAAAACTTACAACCAGGCGCTTACACCTCGCGCAAACTGACAGAAGCTGAAAGGAGATGGGCTATATGGGAGAAGGAGGCCTTCGCTATTAAATGGGCCCTAGTAACATGGAGGCATCTTCTAGAAGGCGCGACACATGAAATAGAGATATGGACGGACCATAAAAACTTAGCTATATTGCAATCCCCCCGACGCTTAGCACCAAAGCATGTGAGGTGGGCACAATACTTTCAACGGTTCACCTTCCGACTTAAATATGTTCCTGGGGGACGTAATTTCTTGGCAGATGCCTTGTCCAGGTTACCTCAGTACGAGAGCCAACGAGAGGAAGTAGTACAGGCTATTTTGCCACCATATACCCAGGGGGTGAGTAGGCTAAGAGTCCGTTCCAATTTCGATAATTTTGAGGTGGAACTGAGGAAGGTGTTGTCCCAGGATTCGTGGTTCCAAACCCATTGTTCGCTGTTCACTCAGAGGGACGGGTTGGCATGGTTTGGTAGGAAGCTATATGTTCCCCTTGTTTTAAGGGCCAAGGTTCTTCAGAGGTGCCATGATGCACAATTAGCGGGGCATTTTGGGTTCGTCAAGACCTTACATTTAATTAGGCGCCAATTTTGGTGGCCTACATTAAGAAAAGATGTGGCACATTATATAAAGGCATGTTCTGTATGTGCTGCTTGTAAAAATCAGCCAGGAAAGCCGGTGGGATATCTACAGCCAGTGGCCAACCCTGAGCATCCATGGCAAGATATTGCCATGGATTTTATTGTAGAATTACCAAGCAGTAGAGGATATACTGTCATTTGGACAGTAATCGACCTGTTTTCAAAACAGGCACATTTCATTCCGTGTAAACGATTACCAACGGCTAAACGATTGGCATACATGTTTTTGACACATATATATCGGATCCATGGAGCCCCTCGGCGCATAATATCGGATCGGGGGGTTCAGTTTACCGCGAGATTTTGGAGGGGTTTTACGGCGCTTCTGGGGACGTCACAGGGGCTCAGCACCGCATACCATCCCGCCACGAACGGAGCTGCTGAACGGGCAAACGCAGCCGTTGAGAGATTTTTACGGAGTTACGTTTCCTATCAACAGGCTAACTGGGCTGATCTTTTGGTATTTGCGGACGTGGCGTATAATAATGCGGTGCATACCAGTACTGGATTTGCCCCTTTTAAGGTAGTCTCGGGAAAGGATTTTGTACCTATACCTGAATGTATGGATTTACAGACACAGTCTTACCTTCCCCAAGAGTGGGTTCAATGGGTGTCAGGAGCATGGGCGGCAGTAAGAACAGCGTTAGCAGAATATGGAAGAAGGATGCGGAAGCAGGCGGACAAGAGAAGGCAACCCTGTAAACCATTTCGGATAGGTCAACTAGTATATCTGTCCACCAAGTATCTGAAATTGAAGGTCCCTTGCAAAAAATTGGCGCCCAAATATATTGGTCCGTTTAAAATTGTGAAGATCATTAACCCGGTAACTGTACAATTGCACTTACCCAGATTACTGGGCAAAGTGCACCCAGTATTCCATTGTAGCTTAATCAAACCGGTCTATATGTACCAAAAGAAATCTGAACCAGGTCCCGTCAGTAATAATTTTTATGAGGTACAAGAAATACTCGATTCCCGGGTACAAAGAGGGGAATTGTATTATCTGGTCAAATGGAAAGGCTATCCGTTGACGGATGCTACATGGGTACGGGTGGACGAAGTACGAGCCCCCCGCCTAGTGAAACGATTCCACCAGAATAACCCTGGGAAACCGAAATTGACCGGGCCAGGGGGGAGTGGATAAACGAAGTCATGGAAACGATGTAACCCTACTTTTCTTTCCCAGGGGGAGCCCTGGGAGAAGGGGGCAGTATGTCGGGCCGCCTACCCTGAATGCAGCAGCAGACATCCGCCCGGAACAACTTATAGCCGGCCCGCCATGTAAACGGACAGCCGAGCGCGCCGGGGAAGCCAACAATCTGTCTTACGGAGTGACAGCCGGCCGGTGGGTGCACATGCGCAGACGCCAGGGACTGTTGGAGATCAACGGGGCATGCGCGGCTGGAGGAGACCGCGGACGCATTACCAGACATTGTTAGGAACTACTGAAGAGTCGCGAATCGTCGGGAAACGGCTGGGGCGTCGGGCAGCGGCCGGGGCGTCGGGAAACGTTTAGGTCAGGATGACGAAGCAACATTTGGGACGTTGGGTGTATGGGCGGTGATAGGGGGTGTGGTTTAGGCGCGGTTTCAGTAATTGTATAAAAAGGGAATGGGTGTAGACATCGTCAGTGCTGACTTTATTCCGTTTGTTCGTGCATAATAAACTGGGTGTTCTCCGTTCCTGGCGAGGTGCTTCTTTTATTGGAGTGGGTGCCAAAGACGGGGTGACAACCTGATTGCTGACTGCAGTAATTCACTAACAACTGTGACAGAAAGGCAAACTGGGGCAAACTCACTTAACAAATGTCTTGCTTAGTAGCAATGGAAATTTTGCACTCAGTTGTAAGTCTAGGACTAATTATAGTATCAGTTCTGCAAAAAAGAAAAAAAAAACGAAAAAACAAAGCCTGGAAAATGACAATTCATTGGGAAAGTGCATTTAGGATTGCAGTTGTAGTTTACTATCTCTCTCTCTCATTGGCTTTCTTCTTGTTGTTGTTGTGCCATATCTGTTATCGGACATTGGCGATCCTGTTTTTATCAGCAGCTGCATGAAAAAAGTGCTGCTGAGTTTTGTCCAAACCAGGCCCTTAGATTTTGAAGCCAAAATGTTCTTCTTCTGCCTGGACCTCGTTTGCCTTCAATCTTTCCCTGGAGGATTAAATGGAGTATGCTGTATTTTTCTGGGTGTCGCATCACATGTCCAAAATATTCTAATTTTCGTCTTTTAATTATTTTGATGATTTCCCTTGGCTTTCCCAGGCGGCTGATCACCTCCTCATTTCTGATCTTGTCAACCCAGCTTCTACATAACAGCCGCCTGTAAATCCACATTTCAAATGCTTCCAGTCTCTTCAGGTGGCCTTCTGTCCGAGACCAACTCTCTACTCCATAGAGCAGGATAGAAAAAATACAGCATCTGACAAGCCTGATTTTCAGTCTTAGGCTTAGGTCGTGACTGCAGAAGACCTTTTTCATTTTGAAGAATGCTGTTCGAGCTTTTTCTATCCTTCTCTTTACTTCAATGGTCATGTCCCAGCTTTCATGTAAATTCATTGGTTTTCACTTCTCTTTAAATAATGCGGCTAAAAAAAAGAAGCGGCTTTAGGGTGACTCGTAACAAGTCAGTTAGTCAAATGACAAGGAAGGGCAAAATTTAAGGGATGGCATCAGAAGGATCCTCAAGGAGAGCAGAACTGGGCTTTTTTGTTATGACTATCCAAAATGATTTGTTTTCTGCCTCCCAGCAAAACCCTTTTTACGGCTTTCTAAATGCATACGTTCACACGTCAGACCCATGCAGCCTTAAACAGAAAGGACTGCAACTATTCTACTCGCAGTGCAACTTAAAAGTGAAATTCTATCCCAGGCCTGATATCAAAGACCACTCCAGGGACGTTGGAGCGTGTTTCATATCACCAAGGCCGCAGATTGTAATTACATCCCCTTCCTTGGGTTACAAAAGCTTAAGAGGTTTCAAGCACTACTCTGAAGTGCAGCCTGGAGCTGAAATATCTAATTAAAAACTCTGAAAAGCAGGCATCTTAAGACAAGCCGTTGCACTCTTCTACATGTGGGGCAAATGTATAGGTCGTCCCCGGCCCCACAATTGAGCAAAACCTTTCTGTGGTTAAGCGAGACGGTTCTTCAGTGAGTTTTGCCCCCTTTTTACGACTTTTCTGGCCACAGTTGTTACGTGAATTGCTGAAGTTGGTAAATTAGTAACCCGGTTGCTGGCTCCCCCCCCCCCCGTTGATTTTGCTTGTCAGAAGGTTGCCAAAGGGGACCCCATGCAGCATCAGTGCTTATTTGTATGTCTTATTTATATGTCTAGTTTAATGAAGAGAAGAACAAGGGGGGACATGATAGCAGTGCTCCAATAACTCAGGGGCTGCCCCAAAGAAGAGGGAGTCAAGCTATTCTCCAAAGCACCTGAAGGCAGGACAAGAAGCAATGGGTGGAACTAACCAAGGAGAGAAGCAACCTAGAACTAAGGAGAAACTTCCTGACAGTTAGAACAATTAACCAGCGGAACAACCTGCCACCAGAAGCGGGGAATGCTCCAACACTGGAAGTTTTTAAGAAGAGACTGGATAGCCATTTGTCCAAAATGGTATAGGGTTACCTGCCTGAGCAGGAGGTTGGACTTGATGACCTCCAAGGTCCCTTCCAACTTTATTATTATTATTATTATTATTATTATTATTATTATTATTATTATTATTATTATTATTATTATCTCGAGCATTACGCAAAGCCATAGTTTATTTAACCCTGGATTTAGTGAAGAAAGTCATTTGGTAGGAGTTGTATAACATGCCAAGATGCAAAAGAGGAGATCATATTACAACTTAGCTGCTGAAAACTCAGTAGGTTGCCACACAGGATGATATGCATTAAGAGGCCTTTCCAACTATGCCTATGTGTTATCTGGAATGTTTTGACAGACAAAGCAACAAAGTACACAAGAACAAAATCGAATATTATAAAGGAAAAGCAACGCTGTGCAATTTTGGAAGAAGCCCGCCTCGTTTCCAAGCTAATGAAATAACAAAACCATTTCATTCTGCAGAGTATTTTTTCCCCTCGCGTATGCCTGTAATTTGAGCATTTTGAAATCTCAGCCTCTTGTCACTCAAATCCCCATGCCTTAGAAAAATTGCAGACATCTGCTTAAAATAACCATCTCTGTGTCATCGGAGATTCATAATCCAAACTCGCGTAATGAACAGAGGCTTATATTTCAAACCAACTAGACAGTTTAACATTTTAATGATTCCTTTTTCAATTCCGGGAGACATCGTCCTGTACGCAGTAAAGCCTGTGTACTGCAAATTGAAAGGCTACCGATGAATTTTTAATACCAATTCATTAATTATCTTTATCCATCTATATTGCTGCCCTGAGCGTGTGTTTGAGGATGATGTACATTATCCCTGACAATAATAAATCTACAAAGACCACACAATAAAACTAAACAGAAAGAATCCGGAAGAAAAATCCATCCTAGATCAAATGCTTGAAAACAACAGCAGATCTTTAATGCTTTGCAAAAACTGTTACACAGGGTCAGTTTTGATCCTACTGGATCAAAACTTTGATCCTACTGGATGGGCTGATGTCACTGGAGGTAGATTGTCTTACAAGTAACGTGACCCTGAGCCACGAAGGGCTTGGTAGTTCAGGAAAAAGACCTGATGTTGCACCCTGAACTACACTGATACAGCTTGAATATGTAATGTATATCCGCATAACATAGGTCTACATATGTAATTGCTCACACTGTTGTAATCTGGATCAGCTGAGTCTTTGGGGGTGATTGCCAAGGGCAGTCCCATGTATGGTGCATTGCAGTAATCAAAGCACAAGGTGACTCTAATATGAGGGACTGTAAGCAAGAGGCAATTGCTGAAATGACGGCTTCAAAAACTAGGAAATGCACTATTAGGTTTTCGTGTCTAAATCAATTCTGTTAACCTGTATATTCCATTTATTAAGCCAAACTCTTAATGCAAACAGGCTGAAGAATATCTTAGGTTTGATCAATTTGGTAGTGAGTGAACACAAGGGCCATAATATGAATCCCATGTCCTTACCAAATGGCTATTAGCAATAAAGCTCCTAATTTCTGCAACTGGTTTTTCACACCGGGCAACCCCCAGAGTCTCTACAGTTACTGACTAGTATGGATTCCAAGTCTTTTAGACTAAGAGTTTTTCCTATTCTATCCCAAAACAATGCAAAGAGCATAGCTGAGATTTCTGCAAGCGAACAATTCACCTTCTCTTTCTCAGTGTCTGCATATTATCATTAAAATACTGGTGAATTGCCAGGATGCACAACTTTGTATTGATTTATTGATCTGCTACCAATATTTAAAAAACCTTGAATCCATCCATAATATATAAGGAGTATATTATGAGTCTACCTTGTATGTACACATTCTCTCTCTCTCTCTCTCTCTCTCTCTCTCTCTCTCTCTCTCTCTCTCTCTCTCTCTCACACACACACACACACACACACACACACACACACGCCATTGTCTGCTTTATTTTTTCCAGTTTCAGGATAAGTTAGTTCGATTTTTGTTCACCGAGTAGGAAAGTAATGTTCACCCAAGTCTTTAAATACGTCCGAGTCCATCTGGTATGTACTTGGCTCAGCTTTCCCGTTGCTTTGTCCATCTGTTTTAAATCTACTTCCAAAATGCCTCCTGACTTTTCATACACACAGTCAACATCAGTTACCTTCAACCTGCCGTTTTCCAGATATGTCTGGACAGCAACCCTGAGAAATTATTGTTCCAAAATATAGAAAGGACATCATGTTAGAGACAGTTGCTCTTGATGGGGGGAAAATTGCATGAATTTGGCTCATGTGTTTCCAGGCCCAGAATGAGATTCTAGATGGATTTTTTTTTATTTTGTTTATTTCTTTTCTGCCTTTATTATTTATTTATAAATAATGCAAAGTGGCAAACGTATCTAAACCAACTTCCTCCTCCTATCTGTGAACGAGGGCCTAGACTGACAGGTGTAAATCCTCTCTTACAGAGCATCATCTGTTTAGCGAAGGATCCATGTTCTATTTAAACATTGACAAACACTATAATGTCATAATAAGATGCTTGGAATTACCATCCAGAGAGGGGATGTATAGACACATAGCTCAGGGACTTAAATCTTTCTGTCTAGTGGTGAAATGACATAGATTTTTCACCGTATTATTCACTAAAACTAGGAATCAATGAACATCTATAGTGCAAGGACTGTAACAGACAGGCAGAACACCAGCACAGCACATCCATGAACACCAACAAGTAATCAAAAGACATGAGAATTTCTTAAGTTCACAACACAGGGACCGTCTCAATCATAGTTTCAGCTGAGGACCAAGCTAAATCCAAGAACATTAGAGAATTCCTGAAAGCTTGACACTTAGACAAATTAGCCGTCTACAGCCACACAGAGATAAAGCAGATTTACACATCACTCAAAGGAGAAAATAAAAAAGCTAAGAAGGAAACAAGACCAGAACACATCTTCTCCAGCAGCCTACAGTCTTAACTTTTTATTGTCACTTTTGAATGAACGGTTGTAAATCTGGTTTATCTCTGTGTATTGATAGATAATTCATCTAGGTGCCAAGATTCCAAGAAATTCCTTACTTTTTTGGATTTGATTTTATCATGGTGTAACTTGATTTTATCATGGTGTAACGATGTGACTGACACTGGAACGTACCCAAATCAGCAAGAGTAAACATATTGCAATCTAGAGTGATTTGAATTAGAGTTCCCTGCTAGGTGGGGAAACGATATATACCAACTTAATAATACTATCCCCCAGTGGAAAATTATCATTATAAGGAAGGAAACAGGTACCATTAGAAAGCAGAGGGAATGGAAGAATTCTATTATGGAGGAGTTAAACCCAGCTCTAAGAACAAAGGTTCTAGAAATGCATTTTAAAAATGTCTGCTTGTCAACATAAAAACAACTTTTAAAAAGCACAGGGAGTTAACATTTAAAGGTCAAGATAGAGAAGGGTTCTTCTAATACGCATTGTTTTGGAAATTCAATCTATCAGGGACTGGGGATTTTGTTTGTTTGTTTGAAAGTGTCTCTTTAAAAGATATTGTAACACTCCCAGTCCCTACACATAATATCAATTTCGTGATGAAGAATATCCAGTCCAGACTAAGCTACAGGATAAAGGAGAACACTGAAGCCTTAAAGCTGTTCTGAGAGTGTAACTTAATACAGGTAATCCAGGACCTACAAGACTTTGTTTAGTGACTGTTCAAAGTTAGAACGGCACTGAAAAAAAGGACTTATGATCATTTTTTTCATACTTATGACCATTGCAACATATTCATGACCATGATTAAAATTCAGACCCTTGGCAACTGACTCACATTTATGACGGTCGTAGTGTCCCGGGGTCACGTGTTCCCCTTTTGCAAGCTTCCGACAAGCCTAATCAATGGAGAAGCCAAACTTACTTAACAATCATGTTACTAACAATTGCAGCAATTCACTTAACAACTATGGCAAGGGAAGGTTGTAAAAGGGGGCCAAGCTCACTAATAATAATAATAATAATAATAATAATAATAATAATAATAATAATAATAATAATAATAATAATAATAATAAAAAGTTGGAAGGGACCTTGGAGGTCATCGAGTCCAACCCCCTGCTCAGGCAGGAAACCCTGCACCATTTCGGACAAATGGCTGTCCAGTCTCTTCTCAACATACATTTTGGGATCCAGTATGGTCGTATGTTGAGAACTACGTGTAGGGAGCCAAGATTTCCAAGGATTTATCCCCAGATTTTGTGAGCATTTTTACTGTGTATGGTGTGTCCAGATACAAAGGGTCTTTGGTGCTCTCTGGGCTTGGTTATTTTCTTGCAGACATTTCATGAACCTAATTAGGCAACACCACCAGTGCTAGGAAGGAATGTGATTTGCTCTTTGTTTATGTTCTAGTAGCTTACCCTGTCAGTGTTGGGGGGGGGTTATTAGGGACTCTTTGGTTAAGCTGATTACAGTTACCTTTGTTGGCTGCTCTTTGGTTGAGGTATTGTTTACTTCTTGATTGTTGGTCTGATGTTAACTTTGGACTTAATTCCTGCTCCTCTGGGTGTTGAGTGCCGGTGAAGAGGTGTTTTGATCTTTTTGTTCCCTTTTCGGTCTCTTTTGCACAGTATGTAGATATTGTTAAGGTCCATGCGTCAACCCTTGCCTGAATGCACTGGATCATAGAGTGCATCACTGCTGCTTTTTCCTTTTTTTTCCATTGCACTTCTCAGAAGTCCTTTCAATTTTAGCACTCCCCTAAATTCCCCCCCTCCCAAGCAGAACCAGCTCAGCCTTAACCTCAAGAAGTATGTCCTGCCAATCAAGCCTACTCAGGGCATTGCTGTCCTTTTCCTATTTTTAAGGGGAGTTATAGACAAACTCCAGACACCAACACTACAATCAGGAAGGCCATTTCTGTAACTTTTAGAGGCTAACTGCTCAGGGGGCTTAATAATAATAATAGCAACATTGGCATTGACAAATTCGTTATTAGTCAATTGCCTTACTAGGAACTGCTTCCATCCTGCGACAATACCTGTAATACCATCAAACATCCACATCTGCCTATCCCAGGTCCTGGGTAAGGACTTGATAGGTAGACAAAATGCCAAATCCAGACTAAACTTCTGGCTGACTGTGCGATGATTAATAACAATAATAATAATAAAGTTGGAAGGGACCTTGGAGGTCACCTAGTCCAACCCCCTGCTCAGGCAGGAAACCCTACACCATTTCAGGCAAATGGCTGTCCAAGAGGAATGTACTTCTCAACTGCCTAAAAGGAAAGCCTGCTTCCACCCCTGCCTCACTGGGACGGAGACTTACTCCTTCAGCTTAAACAAAAAGAAAGCAAAACGACCCACAACGGCTGTCGCGGGTAGCAGAGAAGCACCAAACGCCACCAGCATCAACACAGCTGAAAGCCTCTTGTGAGGCGAGCGGGCCTTTTATAAAGTGCTGAAGCCCCGCCCATCGGCCCGCCCCCCGACGCCTCGAGACCGCCCTCCAGGAGGCGGGGCGAAACGGAACCGGAAGTCCGGGGATGAACGGGCGGAAGTGAGGGCGGGAGAGAGGCAGTTCCCGGGATTGGACTGAAGGCGAGGCTCATCTCTGCCCTTTACCTCCCTTTGTGGGTAATAAGATCAATCATCACCATTAATGACGACGATAATAATAATAATAATAATAACAGTAATAATTGTTTATTTTAAAGCCTGGGGGGCTTTAAAACAGCCTTGCGGGCGTTCACTGGCGTCTCCTCTTTTTTTTCGCCCCCTGGATTGTTTTGGTTTTTGCGCCAAGGAGCTAGTCCTCTGGATCTTGCAAGGATTCTGCAGTTGCCCCACACCCCGCTCACCCGGGAGAGCGTTTGGAGAGGGAAGGGCAGGGTGGAGCGGGATCTGGCTCAGATCAGGGTGGCTTTCTTTTTCCATCCCTCTGATCCCAACCCCCGCGGTGATTCGTTGTGTAATTGTGTGATGGCAGAGCCGTTGTGTAATTTCTGGACCTCCAGCAGGCAGCTAGCTACAGGTCCTGGGGAAAAAGCAAGACAGGGAAGACAACAACAACCTGCTCCCACCTCTCCTCCTTTGCAGTTGATTAAAAGAGCCCGCTTGCCTCTGAAGGCAGAAATGACAATAAATATCCCTAATGTTTAATAGCCATCAAAGCTTTTTCTTGTAACAGGAACTTTTTTTATGGATAGAGACTCCATAGATTTTATGTCCAGGTGGGTGCGCATGGGTGCCTTCAAATCTGCTTTTGATTAGTCCCTGCAGTTTTCATGACAGTTTTTGGGGGAATTGCTTTGCCTTGCCTTTTTTTTTAGGGCTGAGTGGAAGTGGCTGGCCTGAGGTCACGCAGGCAGCTGGCTTCACCTCCCAAGGCAGGACTACAACTCACGTTATTCTGGTTTCTAGCCCGATGCCTTAACCACTATCAGTAGATCAATGCATCCTTTTAAAATAGAAGATGCTGGATATTTCAAATCAGAGGAGACAGCAGCTAGACTGCTTGCTCTAGTGTAAGCAACTGCAAATAGTTCCCCTGCCCTTCTGAAGTTCAATCCTGAACAGATTTACTCATCCCCAAAGGGATGAATTCATCCCCAAAGGCAACAGACCTCAAGAATTTTTTCCATGGCTATAGTTGAAAGAAATGAAGTATTTTGCTTTGGCTCAAGAGCTGCATTTTTTTGAACCCGAGTATTCTATTCAATTTCTTCTCTGCTTTGATTCAAATGATTTTCTTGACTGTTACTTTCAATTATTTTTGTTGGGCAGCTATGACAATCTGATAATTTACTTTCTGAAATGCCTCTTAAGATTGTTCCGATATCTGCTTGCAATGTGTCTGGAGATTGTATACAATAGTTAAACAATACTGTGCTGTTGTTTTTGCTCTTCTTCGAAACAAAATAGCATGTTCCAATATGTTCATTAGTTACTCTTTCAGACCAATACATATTTTATGGGCTGACAATCCTTAAAGGACAGCTATCACTTAATATAGAAAAGAGAAGCTTACTTACATTGAACTGGTTTTGTACGGCCAGATTGTCGACAATATCAAATTAAACATTTACACAGGTGTTTTGTTTTCAGAAAATAATAGATGGTGGGGTTTTTTAAATATCTTTTCAGGAATTCCAGAATGGCTTCTACCACTGATGTTGTTCAGAATTATCAAAGCATGTTTGCTTATCGATATACTGCAGAGGATAAGGAATATCAGAAATATCTTCAGCGTTCTGCCATTCCACCTCCTCTGATTGAAGACTGGATGAACAGGTCTGGCTGTTACATTTTCCTTATCTTAAATTTTGTTGGGTCTGTGGGGCGTCATAATTACGCAGTGGATACCATAAAGGCAGAACCCAAATCAAGATAGCAGAATGGAAAACAAGCCATAAAACCTAAATAGAGCTAACTCCACAATGGTTAAGGTCCATTTATCTTAAATGACTGTGGTATGTTTCAGGGTTAAGACTATATTTGGTTTTGCTACACTATCCTGAAATAGCTTTAGAGATCAAAATGCAGAATGCAAATTCCTTTCACATTGTGCTGATAAAAACGTGGCTATGCACTACGTTATTGATTTACGAACATGGTCTAGTGAGAAGTATAGAAGTTTATCTGCCCACATTGTTCTGTTTGCTCAAGTGCATAAAGACAAGAGACCAAATAAGATTAGAGAGACAATTCTAACTGAATTGGCTGCCGCAGAGTATTTGCTGCCTCCGGACCTGTATAATAGGTATAATAACAACTTAGCTTATTTATAGTGCCTCAAATATGTTTACCACAATGGCTGTTGCTTTGCTATCCCTGTTTGTACATTTCAGTTACTTTAAAAAAAAATCATTTTAATTGTAAGCTGCTCTCCAAATGCTGTAGTTTTAAGAAGGATTTCCATACAGGAAAATTGGAAAGCCCTCAATATAAATGGAAATGTTAATAAAACTGTAAACAGCTGTAGATGTTTATGGATGCCCTAATAATCTGTGGCTTATTCAAAATAAGCAGTTCCTCAGCCAAGTCCGAGCGAGTAATTTTCCTCAGCTACATATGCTTATTTATTGATTGCGTTTTATCCCCCTTTCTGCCATAAAAATGCCCTCTGTTAAAAAACGGACATCTAGCAAACCCAATTCGTTGGTCACTTTAATTTCCTAATTTTTACGGACATTTCATGAGATACTTTTTTGACGTTTCAGCGAACCAAGCGGGCCGTCTGTGTTTGAGATCCTCCAGAATTACAAAAATAAGTTTGCCCATCGATTCACTTCCGAAGATGAGGAGTATCAGAAGTACGTTCAGCGTCCTGCTGACCCACCTCCCTTAGTGGAGGACTGGCAAAATAGATCGGGTGGTCACCAGCGATACAGAGATCGGTATTATACTTGCATTTTAAAGTTTTTATTATATTGATGGGGAAAAAAAGTGAACACTGTATTAGTGCTTTTTCTGGCTGAATTTGCACAATGCGTAGGATGCTTGGGCTGTAAAGTACTATGAAGTGGTACTTTCATTTTAGCATGATGTGCGAGTTCAACAGATTGTGCCTTCGTCAACAAACCAGCGTTTAGTAACGGTGTTGTCATGTGTGTAAATCGAGACAGAGTATTGCTTTTGGCAAGGCTGCTTGGGCTTTAGAACCGGTAGCTGAAAAGGACTGGGGCTGAGTTCAGAGACTATGCACTCACGTCCCCCCTAGTCCTTCTTTTCTCTAGACTAGCCAAACCCAACCGTTTCTTCGTATGTTTTAGTTTCCAGGGTTTTAATCATCTTAGTTGCTCTTCTCTGCACTTTTCCCAAAGTCTCAACATCTTTTTTGCAATGTGGTGACCAAAACTGGATGCAGTATTCCAGGTGTGGCCTTACTAAGGCTTTACAAAAGTGGCAGCTCCACTGAGCAATAGTCTATTTCTTTTTTTTTTCTGATAGTCAAGAAAAATACTCATTTTTACATAATGGTGTTTGATCTTTTATTTGTGATTCTTGGCAGCTGCTGAATATGCACGCTTCTGCTCCCTCCCCCAGGGGCACTTGAGATTTACCCCTCACAGACAACAACAACAACAATAATAATAATAATGTTGGAAGGGACCTTGGAGGTCATCGAGTCCAACCCCCTGCTCAGGCAGGAAACCCTACACCATTTCGGAAAGATGGCTGTCCAGTCTCTTCTTAAAAATTTCCAGTGTTGGAGCATTCACTGCTTCTGGAGGCAGGTTGTTCCATTGGTTAATTGTTCTATCTGTCAGGAAGATTCTCCTTCGTTCTAGGTTGCTTCTCTCCTTGATCAGTTTCCACCCATTGCTTCTTGTCCTGCCTTCAGGTGCTTTGGAGAATAGCTTGACTCCCTCTTCTTTGGGGCAGCCCCTGAGATATTGGAACATGGCTATCCTGTCCCCCCTCGTCCTTCTCTTTATTAAATTGGACATATCCAATTCCAACAACCGTTCCTCATATATTTTTTGAATCCTATTCCTCTTGGCTTTGGATTCTGCCTCTCCCCTGTAGGATTATTCTGTATGATTTTAGAAGTTGTTTCCAACTTCAGAATAAGCAGTTCCTCAGCCATGTCCGAGCAAGCCATTTTCCTCAGCTATATATGTGTATTTGTTGATTGCATTTTATCTCCCTTTCTTCCATAAAAATGCCCTCTGTTAAAAAAGGACACTTTGCAAATCCAGTTCGTTGGTCACTTTAATTTCTTAATTTTTACGGACATTTCATGAGGTACTTTTTTGACGTTTCAGCGAACCAAGTGCGCCATCTATGTTTGAGATCCTCCAGAATTACAAAAATAAGTTTGCCCATCGATTCACTTCGGAAGATGAGGAGTATCAGAAGTACGTCCAGCGCCCTGCTGACCCACCTCCCTTAGTGGAGGACTGGCGAAATAGATCGGGTGGTCACCAGCGATACAGAGATCGGTATTATACTTGCATTTTTTTTTTACAAAACAAAAAAGTTTTTAATTGTATTGATGGGAAAAAAGGTGAACACCGTATGAGTGCTTTTTCTGGCTGAATTTGCACAACGCGTAGGGTGCTTGGGCTGTAAAGTACTATGAAGTGGTATATGAGAGTCTAAGTCAGTGGTTCTCAACCTGTGGGTCGGGACCCCATTTGGGGTCGAATGACCATTTCACGGGGGTCGCCAAACAACGCAGTCCGCCATTTTTCCCCCCTTTTCCTTAGCTGTGCTACTCCCTTTTATTCTATTGGGTTTTGAAAGCCAATAGAATAGACTCTCGTGAATAGAGTCTAATTCTATTGGCTTTCAAAAGCCAGTAAGAATTGTCCAGGCTGTCTCTGCCCTGCTGAGCCCGCCAAAAGTCCCATTCTGCAAACGGTGCTGCACCAGTCAAGTAGTCCTCAACTTACCACCGGTTGGGGTCGCGGCATTAAAAAGGTTGAGAACCACTGCTTTAAAAGAAAACCAAAAAACGGATGTGTTTCTAATTCTCTGATAGAGTAGAATGGCTTTCCTTTGGAAAGCTGCTCCATTGTGCTTCTGAATATCATATCGTACGGTTAGTTTAGATTGATATGAAGAGGTTAGATGCTGGCTTCTTTCTGGTGATGCTACCCCACCCGGTGGGTGGGTAGATGACGTCAATCAAGAAGTTAAACAAAGTCTTCAGAACAGCTTGTTTCTTTGGCTTTGCCTCCCTGGAAAAAGGGTGGGCAAGGTGTGGCCTTTCTGAAGTGTTTTATGTTGTCTTTGTCTGTTGGGCGGATTAGCCTGAGCTGAGAGACGGAGAAGACCTAACAGGTTGTGATCTGCCACAACAGTGAATGCAACAGCCCTGCCCAGCAACTCCTCCCGGGCTTGTTTGAATTTACTGCCTTTTTTTGCGTGTCTCAGTTGGCAAGAAGATAGAATAATAGTCTTGGGAGGGACCTTGTAGGCCAGTGGTGGCGAACCTATGGCACGGGTGCCAGAGGCGGCACTCAGAGCCCTCTCTGTGGGCACGCGCGCCGTCGCCCCAGTCCTCGGCCTTCAGCTGGGTTCTATAAAATCTTTCCGCTTTAGGCCTCTGCCGCCGGGTGCAAAAACAAACAAAGGTTCAATCAGTCAATTTCAACCTCGCGGGAAAAAAAAGATCTTGCAAAGTTGGAATTGATTAATTGAACTTTTTAGTCCCACCCAGTCTGCAGCCATGCCCACCCAGTGGGCCACGCCCACCCAATGGGCCACACCCACCCGGCACTCAACAATGCATAAGTGGGTTTTGGGTTGCAGTTTGGGTACTCAGTCTCTAAAAGGTTCGCCACCACTGCTGTGGACCTTCTAGTCCAATCCCTTGACTCGTATTTATGACCGATGCACTGTCCCAGGGTGTGTGTGTGTGACGTGATCCCCTTTTACAACCTGTCGAGCAAAGTCAATGGGAGGAAGCCATTTTCGCTTAACAACCAGTGTTAACTAACTTAACAACTGTCGTAATTTACCCAGCAGTTGTGGCGAGAAAGGTCATGAAATGGGGCAAAACTCACCTAACAAATGTCTCACTTAGCAACATCAATGTTGGGCTCAGTTGGGTTGGTAAATCAAGGACTACTTGGGGTATTTTCCTTCTTCGTAACGGATGCGCTCCGCTGGGATAATGCCGCTGACGGGCTCCGAAAATAAGTCCGGTGTCTTAGCATGCCCCTTTTCCTTTTTCACAGATTTAGAGACAGCCACCAATTCCGAAACAGGGGACACGGCTATGACCACCCAGGAGGCTACAGGTCTGATCAGTGGCACGAAAAGGGCTACGGCTCTAACTATCAGCAGCACCAACACGGACAGTCTTCCTTTCCTCAACAGGGCTGGCCGCCGCGCAGCTACGGATCGTATTTCCAGGAGCCGCGGTACGGCCGCTACTAGCAGGTCCGCCTGCCTTGGCATCTCAGCGTCACAGTGAGATGCTGCAGGGTTCCAAAGGCAACTTTCGTTGTATTCTGTTTCAAATGTCCATACATCCCGTAGAAATCTGTATGTATTTGTATGCAACGCGTTTAATCCAGAAGACAGGAGACGGTGACGTTTAAGGGTGTAGCAGCTAAGCTGTGAGTTTGCCACTCAGCTGCTTTTTTTTTTTTTTTTTATCTTGACCTCTTTAATTCGGGAGAATTTGACTTTTGCCTAAGGGAGCCGGTCTTCTCCGAGTCCTGATTTGTGCAGTTTTGTCTCTAATGAGGAACACCGTGATGAACATCAGTAATGTGTCATGACAGGGGAGAAAATAATGCTGGTTGCGGTTGTGTTTTTATTTTGTTTATGCTCTGGCTTATTCCTATGTTTATCTGTGGAGGGCGATTACCTTTCCGGTTTAATTTGCAAGCGATTAAGCTAAAATGTCACCCAAACAGGGAGATAAATTGTAAAACATTGCTGCTCTGAAGGCCTCTTTCTGTTTTTGCATTAAAGCAAAATTCGTTAGAATTAAACGGCGTCCCGTTGTATCTGTGCTCGCATTTCAGCAAAGTGGGTGGTTAGCATGTACAGCGTGAAATAACACCCAACGAAGGGCTGGAGTTATTTATTTGCTTATTCAACGTCCTCCTGTTCTACTCAGCTGAATTCTCCAAGCGAGCAAAACAAATGCCGCAGCTACGTAGATCCTCGTTCGTTTAGCAACCTTTCAAAGGCAGTGAAAAAAGGGACTTAGGACCATTTCTCACACTTACGACCGTTGCCGCATCCCCATGTCACCTGATCAAAATTCAGACATTTGTCAATTGACTCATACATAGGACGGCTGCGATGGCCTGGGGTCATGTGATCAACGTTTGCAAACTTCTGACAAGCAAATATCAACGCGGAAGCCAGATTCACTTAACAACCAGGCTACTAACTTATCCACTGCAGTGATTCGCTTAACAACCGTGGCTCAAAAAGTTGTATAATGGGGCAAAACTCACTTAACTGTCTCACTGAGTGACATAAATTTAGTGCTCAATTGTGGTTGTAAGCTGAGGACTACCTGTAGTAGCTATCAACTATCGTAGTGTTGGAGCGGTGGGTTGTTTAAACCCCAAATGGTTCTCTGGCGGATTCTGCTTCGTGGCTTACAACAATAATAATAATAATAATAATAAAGTTGGAAGGGACCTTGGAGGTCATCGAGTCCAACCCCCTGCTCAGGCAGGAAACCCTACACCATTTCAGACAAACAGCTGTCCAGTGTCTTCTTAAAAACCTCCAGTGTTGAAGCATTCACCACTTCTGGAGGCAGGTAGTTCCATTGGTTAATTGTTCTCACTGTCAGGAAGTTTCTCCTTGGTTCTAGGTTGCTTCTCTCCTTGGTTAGTTTCCATCCGTTGCTTCTTGTCCTGCCTTCAGGCGCTTTGAAAAATAGCTTGATTCCCTCTTCTTTGGGGCAGCCCCTGTTACCCCAGTCGAGGGTGATGTATTTAATAAAGCATTAACTCAGCAAAATGGAGGAACCAGGCCTGTTTGGCACACGAGGCAGAAAACCCCATTAGCAGCTCTGCCTCGAAATAAAAACATAATCAGCCGCAGAATAACTTAGCTGCCCTTTCACTTGCCATCCAAATTCAGTGGCTAACTAAAAGTGCCTGACGGATAGAAGATCAGGATCCAAGCTGGCAGAGCTAAGTCTTATCTGCCTTATTATCGCGAGATGCCTAGAAACCCTTCAGCTTCATCGTGGATCTGATAAGCTCCATTAGTGTGGGAAGAACACAGCCTTTTAATGCCGTTTGATTAAGTCCCTCAGCAGGATGCATCACAAACAGATTTGCGGGCCCTGAGTATAAATGCCACCATGTACTGCTGTTACAGCAGGAGAAGGGTAAAAGAAAAAAAGAAAAAAAAGGCTGCTGTATAAACAAGAGAAGATGAGAAACACAACCCGCTTTTATAAAAGAACGACTAAAAAGATTCTGGTTACAAGTCAGGATATGTTTACGAGATGTATACGCTGTTAAAAAGAACATATAGAAGCTGAGAGCTGTGGGTTTGGTAAACATAGGATCCTCTCCCTCCACAGATCCCAGCTTAAGTCTCAATCATCTAGATCAGTGGTGGTGAACCTATGGCACGGGTGCCAGAGGCGGCACTCAGAGCCCTCTCTGTGGGCACACGTGCCGTCACCCCAGTCCTCGGCCTTCAGCTGGGTTTTATAAAACCTTTTTGCTTTAAGCCTCCGCCGCCGTGTGCAAAAGAAAAAAAAAAGGTTCAATCAGTCAATTTCAACTTCTCGCGGGGGAAAAAAGATCTTGCAAAGTTGGAATTGATTGATTGAATTTTTTAGTCCCACCCAGTCTGCCGTTACCACCGCAGCCAAGCCCAGCCAATGGGCCACGCCCACCCGGCACTCGACGATGCATAAGTGGGTTTTGGGTTGCAGTTTGGGCACTCGGTCTCTAAAAGGTTCACCATCACTGATCTAGATGCTAAGCCCTGACAATTATTTTGTGAGAATTAGCTGTAGTGTTTATAAAAGGTGTGGGGGGGAAGCAGTTGTGATTGGCACTTGAAAGACCAACAGTTTAAGGTTTCAGGGAGAAGAATCTGCTAACAGATGCACGTCTGATTTAATGAAATATAATAAGCAGAGGTAAGCTAGATGTCAAACAGAGAACTCACGAAAATTAGTGTTGACAGCTACAAGGGCTGATAGGGTTCAATAAGCTAAGCAACACCAAACAAACCACACACATACACAAATGGGTTTTTTTTTGCCATTGAAAACGGAAATATTTCGGGACCTTAAACTCAGGAGTAAGAGCAGAGAATATCACATACGTCAGGGGTGTCAAACTCAATTTCATTGAGGGCCACATCAGCATTGCGGTTGCCTGGGGGGGGGTGGCCAGGGTGGGTGCAGCCTACTGGGTGGGCGTGGATGGAGTGGGTGTGGCCTACTGGGTGGGCATGGCCAGCTCTACATCGTTCGCGTCAAGGGCACCTGTGGGGGCCTGGGCAGGAGTGGGACAGATCTGAGGGTCTCTGGCAGAAGGGGGGGGAACCGGGGCAAGCACCAAGGCATGGTCCATTTCTTCATTCCTCACAAAGGGTGACACCTCCCCAGCATGCACTCAGGGAGTGGGGCCGACACAGCAGGGGCTGGTTCCTCGCTGTCTCAAGACAGCCTGTGGAGCTAAGACTGAATGCGTTTCAGCGTAGATGGCCACCACAAAATTCTACATTGGCTTCCGGCCAGCCTGGGCCAGGGCCAAGGCAGCGGGGGCCGTTCCCTCACTGTTTCCAGGATGGCTTCGCGGGCCACATGAAACCACTTCGCGGGCCGCATCCGGGCCCCCAGGCCTTGTGTTTGACATGTCTGACATACGTTAAAGAGATCACACAAATGGTATCACACCCTAAAACAGTGTTTCTCAACCTTGGCAACTTGAAGAGGTATGGACTTCAACTCCCAGAATTCCCCAGCCAGCACAACTCTTCAAGTTGCCAAGGTTGAGAAACACTGCCCTAAAAGTGGCTTGGCTCAGCCACAGTGACTGGACCACGGAATGAACTAGTTTCCTTTCCCTTACTCAAACTCTGAAGCCCATCTGTTTCTGCAATAATGCCTTTTAACCATTCTTTTTCTTCATTTTTCCTCCCCTTTAGAATCCAAAGAGACAAATTAAACCCTGTACGAGAGAGCAGGCACTGGTCCTTCCCACATGCCTGGAATTGCCCTTACCAGCTATATATAATTATATGCAAATGAGCGCTAAATTAGGATACTCACTCCAAGCACTTCCACTCTGGATGGGTTTTTTTTTTTTTTTTTTAGAAGCTGGTGCCAAGGAGCAAGTCATTTCCTCTAACCTATCTCCATTATTTTGAAAAAAAAATAAAAATCGAACCTACACAGCATTTTATTTAAACATCCATTTAAAATATTTCTCTCTCCTGTTCTATTTTTAAAGGCAATCAAAGTGATATTCTGGGCACTGACCTTCAGGGAACGGAGTAGCAGGAGTTCCTTTTGACAACAATAAAAAAAGATAAACTAAAGTTTATTTTCTGAAATCAGAACTGTGGACTGCAAAGAGATGCGTGCTGGTGTGCAAGGATGCACAGAAACCCAAAGCCTACTTTTGTCATTTGCATGTCCTCTCGTGTGTTTTCTTATGTTCCCATTTTTATTGCACAAGTATCCTTGGCCACTGGACGCAGGATAGTCTATTCCGGGGTTCCCCAACCTTGGCAAATTTAAGACTTGTGGACTTCAACTCCCAGAATTCCTCAGCCAGCAAGTCTTAAAGTTGCCATGGTTGAGGACCCCAGGACTACTCTACTCTAGTGAAAAGAAGGTCTAGAGGTGACGGTCAACCATCTGAACAGTGAATTCAAAATCAAGGAATCCTCAAGGCTTTGAAGTGCCATAAAAGATAAACTTTACTGAATGCACATCTCAGAATTGAAGGATCAAAACCAGCTCTGGTTTTCCCACGCGAAAATCTGCCTAATTAACGATAGCTTTCCATAACCCCCACCCACCAAATGTTCACCTTGCCCAATCATACTGTACTTCTTTGGTTTGTTATGAGAACAGTCCACATCTCCGTCAGACACCTGCGTTCGTGACCTTGGCTCTCATGGTCCCTGTGTGGAAAGTTGAGTAGCGATAGAAGTTAGCAGGCATCTTAGCGATTCAGCCTTGACAGGGACACGATAGCAGCGTTCCAATATTTGAGGGCCTGTCACAAAGAAGGGGGGGGGGGAAACCTATTTTCCAAAGCACCAGAAGGCAAGACAAGAAACAACGGATGGAAAATAATCAAGGAGAGAAGCAACCTAGAATTAAGCAGAAATTTCCTGACAGTGAGAACAATCAACCAGTGGACCGGCTTGCCTTCAGAGGTTGTGGGTGCTCCATCACTGGAGGTTTTTAAGAAGAAGCTGGGCAGCTATTTGTCTGAAATGGTATAGGGCAGTGATGGCGAACCTTTTAGAGACCGAGTGCCCAAACTGCAACCCAAAACCCACTTATGCATCATCGGGTGCCGGGTGGTTGTGACCCATTGGCTGGGTGTGGCCCATTGGGTGGGCGTGGCTGCAGTTGTAACGGCAGACTGGGTGGGACTAAAAAGTTCAATTAATCAATTTCAACTTTGCAAGATCTTTTTTTCCCGCGAGAAGTTGAAATTGACTGATTTATTGAACCTTTTTTTTTTTTTTGCACACGGCGGCAGAGGCCTAAAGCGAAAAGATTTTATAAAACCCAGCTGAAGGCCTAGGACTGGGGCGATGGCACGCGTGCCCACAGAGAGGGCTCTGAGTGCCGCCTCTGGCACCCGTGCCATAGGTTCGCCACCACTGGTATAGGGCAGGGGTAGGGCACCTTGGCTCTTTTATGACTTGTGGACTTCGATACCCAGAATTCCTGAACCAGCCATGCTGAGTCAGGAATTCTGGGAGTTGAAGTCCACAAGTCATAAAAGAGCCAAAGTTCCCTACCCCTGGTATAAGGTCTCCTGCTTGAGCAGAGGTTGCACTAAAAACCTCCAAGGTCCCTTCCAACTCTGTTATTCTGTTAGGATAGAAAAAATATGGGCATCTTTGACGTCGGAGAAGACTCTGGAGGATACCGTGGACTGCCAAGAAAACAAACCAAGGGATCATCAAGCTAAAAAGGAGTTCTCACTTGAGATATACATTACCAGGCTCAAATTATCCTACTACAGACACATTGTGGAAGGACCTAACTCTTTGGAGAAAGCTCGAAGGCTAAGGAAGACAGAAGGAAAGAGAGGATGACCAGCAGCAAAGTGTCACTGGTAACAGATGGATCTATGGAAGACCAGAAGGACCAAACTAGGACAAAACCTCTTGAAGGACTTCAGGGCACATTATCAAATCAAATCCTATTTAATCCTCTGCCGTAGTTGTTTACGCAAACCACAAACCAACAAGCTACCAGAGATCACCCCAAAGCTGAAAGGACACAGTGAAAGTTTTTTTTGCAACATCCCACCAAGTTTTGATCCTGAATTGCTGTTTCCCCCCCCCCCCTCTGGCTTCTGGGATTTCAGCCATCAAAAGAAGGAAGGAAGATTCAGGACAATCAGCAGAGAAGGAGCCAAGGGAAGGACAAGGCAGGAGGTCTAGCATATTTGACATTTTAAATGGGTACCAGAATAAATCATTAATGCCCTGTTTTTATTTTTATCCTTCTCCTTTTGTTTGCTTGGATAGCTTTGCTACCAAGAGGCGGCTTATAAATATTTCACCAGCCCAATGCGCAGTATTGTTAAGCCTCTCCTACCTTTTGAATAGGTGAGCAAGCCAAGGTCACCTTCAAAACTGCAAGCCAAAAGACAAGAAAAATTACAGCAAGGGTGAGCAGAACAACAGGCCTTGAGACATGTAGGGGGCTTGTAAAACAAGGGTGGCTTCTAAATAACTCTTTTTGTTAAAAAAAAAAAAACCCACACACCATCAGCATGTAAGTGCAGAGAATAAAGCAAACCAAGATGAGACATTTGAAGCAAAGAAAGTAAACCCTGAAATGGTCAGGATGTCAAGTTCTGTGTTGGTTATCCACCTTTTTCTCTCACCAACTGTATCATAACTCAAGTCTTTAAAAAAAACTTATTTTCTTTGTGCAGGTAGCCCCCAACGTATGACCATAATTGAGCCCCAAATGTACGTCGTTACGTGAGTTTTGCCCCCTTTCACAACCTTTCTTGTCACACTTGTGAAGTGACTCACTGCAATCGATCACTTAGTGATCTGGCTTCCCCACTGATTTGACTTGTGAGACGGTCGCAAAAGGGGATCACGTGAGTTTGGAAAACCGCAACCATCATAAATAGAAACCCGTTGCCAAACATCTGAATTTTGATCACATTTTGATCATGGGGAGACTGCCTAGGTCGTAACTGTGAAAAACGGTCGTAAGTCACAATTTGCCATTGTAACTTTGAACAGTCGCTAAATGAACTGTGGTAAGTCGAGGGCTACCTATATTTCACAAAGGGTGTTGTTGTTGTTAGTTGTGAAGTCGTGTCCGACCCATCGCGACCCCATGGACAATGTTCCTCCAGGTCTTCCTGTCCTCTACCATCTTCTGGAGTCCACTTAAGTTCACACCTATTGCTTCAGTGACTCCATCCAGCCACCTCATTCTCTGTCGTCCCCTTCTTCTATTGCCCTCAATCTTTCCCATCATCAGGCTCTTCTCCAGTTGAGTCCTTCCTTCTCATTAAGTGGCCAAAGTATTTGAGTTTCAACTTCAGGATCTGGCCTTCTAAAGAGCAGTCAGGGTTGATCTCTTCTAGGACTGACCGGTTGGATCGCCTTGCAGTCCAAGGGCCTCGCAGGAGTCTTCTCCAGCACCATAGTTCAAAGGCCTCAATTCTTTGGCACTCAGCCTTCCTTATGGTCCAACTTTCACCCTCAAAAGCTTTACAGCAAGAAATTTAAAATTTCAAAGAAGCAGACTTCCTATTTATAAAGATCTGAGAAAGAAAACGTTTAGGAAGATGGAGATGGCAAACTTCAAATCTATTAGAAGGTGAAAACTTCATGCAATCACCTGCTAACATTGATTTTTTTTTTTAATAAAAAACTCTGGAAAGAACAGCTCATGTGATAGATGGAAAAGTGTTGCACAATCTACCTCTGGGGCATAGCAGTGTAAGGTGGTCATCTATGTATAGTTCCTGCCATTTGCAGCAGGGAAGCGATTCTTCAATTAGGAGCAAACAAGAAGAAATCTAGGGTGAATTCAGCCTGGGGGGAACCATCAAGAATTTTAGAGGCACCACAAATGACAGGCCAAGAGAATGATTTGGGAAAGGATAGTTTATTGGACATATCAAAGAAACTAACTGACGCTTTCATAATCAAAAGGGAAATACAAATGACACACAGGAGAATGGCCTGGAAAATGTTCTCCTTATTGGATCTACAAGAGGCTTGTTAAATCTCTGAAAAAAAGAAGGGAAACTCAACCCTGTTAGCAATGTTTGATTGAATTACAGATTAAGACTTTTAGAAGGAAAAGGAACAAATATAAAATTGGTTTGTTTCAACAAGATTAAAATGAGACATTGTTTGCAAAGTTCTTTCAACCCTCTGTGGTTGTTTTTTTTTTTTTTTTTGCCAACACCTGGGTGGAAAAATGGATGTTTTATGGATTTGCTTATAGATAAAGGATGAGATATGGAATCAAGAGATATCTTGCCTGTAACCTGACAAATGGTACAGAGCTACTACAGTAAGTTTGTTTATACTTGTGATAAAGGAGATTAGAAGTCATTTCTTTATATATTTGTTTCCCTTTTCTTGATTACATTTCTTACACTTCTTTTTTTGTCTCTTCCCTAAGCTTAGATTATGTTTGCTCTTACTGTTGTAATCAAAATTCCTAATAAAAACTAATGGGGAGACTCCCAAAGTGTTAACTATGTACTTAGATTAGAAAAATGGAATATAGTAATTGAAATAAGCAAACTTCATACAGGATCTGGATTTGTGGATCTATTTCAGTGGTTCTCAACCTGTGGGTCGGGACCCCATTTGGGGTCGAACGACCATTTCACGGGGGTCGCCAAACAACGCAGTCCACCATTTTTCCCCCCTTTTCCTTAGCTGTGCTACTCCCTTTTATTCTATTGGCTTTTGAAAGCCAATAGAATAGACTCTCTTGAATAGAGTCTAATTCTATTGGCTTTCAAAAGCCAATAGGAATTGTCCAGGCTGTCTCTGCCCTGCTGAGCCCGCCAAAAGTCCCATTCTGCAAACGGTGCTGCACCAGTTGAGTAGTCCTCGACTTACGACCGGTTGAGTAGTCCTCGACTTACGACCGGTTGGGGGGTCCCGGCATTAAAAAGGTTGAGAACCACTGATCTATTTAGATGAAAGGTTATTGAGGATTGATAGGATTGATCTAGTTGTATTGAAATATATCCATTTGAATATAATATGTTATTAGAGGGAAAAGAGAGGGGTTTGTTTTTGTTTTTTTTTAATGATTTAATCTGAATTTTATGAGTATGACTTTGTCGTGTGGGAAATTGATTGCCCTGCCACCACGTTGTTTCGTAAGCACATGTCTGTAAAATGAAAAAAAAAAAAACAATAAAACTTGTTTTAAAAAAAACAACTACATTTTATGTAAAAAAAAAAAAACCAACGAATTTTGGAGGGGTTTTTTTTTTTTTTTTAAAGGAAGACCTTTTGCTCAGAACAACCAGCAGGGTATTTTTAATGAGTCTCTCATTACACCAAGGAAGTAGCATGAACAATAAGGGAAATGAAAAGGAGGGTGGGAATGACACGAAACGCCATCTCAAAGCCAAAACAGCGGATGAGAGCTTAAAATAAGAGGCCTGGAGTCAATTTTCCCTTGGCAAGGAAACACAACGCAGATTGCCTGCATTCGTCACGAGAAGCTGCTTCTCACTGTCACTCTTCAAAGTTAATTTCCACTATCAGGGAGAATAAGAATCACCATCACAGTCGTGTGCTTTTTTTTCTTTCTTTCATTGGGCGGCCTTTTTTGACCTACACATTCCCTAAGTCCCCAAAACATCTCAGCCAGCACATTTGCACATAACCCCGAAATGATTTTCTGGCTCTTAATGCCAGAAGCTAATGCAATTGCAGGGCTGTGTAAATCTACTGAAAAAGATGTGTAGGCGCTTTTTTTTTTTCTGGAAATGAAGGCAACCTGGAGCATCTTCTGAAGCAGCCCTGCGTGTTTGGAAAAAAGAATAACAGAATTAACAGAATAACAAGAGTTGGAAGGGACCTTGGAGGTCTTCTAGTCCACACCCCTGCTCAGGCAGGAAACCCTATACCAGCGGTTCTCAACCTATGGGTCACGACCCCATTTGGGGTCGATCGACCATTTTTCGGGGGTCGCCAAAGGCGGCGATCCGCCATTTTCTCCCCTCCGGGGGCGGCGCCGCGCATGCGTGCCGGGCATGGGGGCGGTGGTGTGCCCCCAGGGGCGGCGCCGCGCATGGGGGGCGCCGCGCATGCGCACAGCGTGGGGCGCCACCGCGCATGCGCATAGCACATGGGGACCGCCACGCATGCGCACAGCGCATGGGCCCCCACCCCGTGTGCGCCGCACATGCGCATAGCGTTTGTGTGACGGGGGTCGCCGTCACACAAACATTGAGAACCGCTGCCCTATACCATTTCAGAGAAATGGTTAACCAGTCTTTTCTTAAAAACCTCCAGTGATGGAGCACCCACAACTTTTGAAGGCGAGTCGTTCCACTGGTTAATTGTTCTATCAGGAAATTTCTCTTTTGTTCTCTCCTTGATTAGTTTCCATCCAAGATGTTTCCAAGAGGTGGCTGCTTTCATGGTTCAGAAAGAGGCCTTTGTTATGTGTTCTTGTGAATTCTTCTTTCAAGAGCTCTGCACGACCTAAGGCTGATGGAACATTGCAGGCTTCCTAATTTTCTGGTTAAGCTTTGGCCGAGCTGAGGTTTGAATCAAGAACCCTTTGTCTTCTGTTGTTTCCCTAGCACCAAGTTTGCTTCTGCACCCTACACTTTCAGTCTGCCTTCCCATTATTTCACCCATGGGATTTGGTCTGATGAGGCAAGCATGCATCTTTCATTGCTCAGAAGATGACACTTGAAGAGGGAAAGGGAAGACATGCCTAAAATAATTTTTCTTTCCCAAAGAAAAATCTCTGGTAAACCATCTGATGTAACAAGCTTCTCCAGAGAAATCCCTGGTACTTTTTCCAGACCAAATGGAGCCACTTTCAGCACTCAACTCCCTAAAGTGGAACTCAACTCTTGCTAGATCTGCTACTGAGCTCAAAACTGTTCTACAATTATTCTTCTTGTATTATGAAGTTCCTCTTCCCAGTTTAAATCTTCAAATCTCACGATGGTCCGTCTTTTATAGAGAGGAGTAAACAAAGGTTCCTGAATTGCTTCCACACTCCTTTATCTCTCATCCAAGAACCCGTGTCCTTCAAATCTCTTTGTCATGGTTCCGACAGATGAAACTCTTCAAAGAACTTCGAGGCATTGTTTGCCTTAAAGAATCTTTAGTGGAGTAGCATAGCTTCTGGCACTAACATAGTTAAAGCCAAAATCTGGATTCCTCTCCCCTTAGCACATAGAATCAAACACAATTCCCTCCCCTAATTAACGGTCATAAATCACATTCTCCAATTAGTTTGAAATGCAGGCTTTCCCTCCTGTTCTCCAACCCGCCAATTCTTATCATCTCTTATTTCACGCTCTGAATTCACACACCGGTACAATATTGTTATGTCTAACTAACTCCCACCACGTTCCTCCTCCTCCCCCCAGTATCAACTAATTCTAAGAGTAAAGCATAAGAAAGAAAAAGGCTGCATCTTCATATGTTGTCAAAGCAAGAACATCCAAGGTTAGCAGCGCTGACACTTTTCCTGAGAAAGGACCTACAGGTTCAATCATTACCCTTAGAAGCTCTAGTAATCTGGAATTATTCTACTTCACGGCAGTGCCTAGAAACCAATCCCAGATGGGGATCAGGTATCTATGGCTGAATGGGTTCCCAGAGCAAAAGACTTCATGCTCTCCAAATGGAGTTAGCAATTTAGCACAATGGGAATTGCTAGCGGGAAGTTTAACAACCCTTGGCATCTGCTTTTGCTTAGATCCCGTCCTCTCCCTCCCCTTTGTGCTCTCCTCGGTGTGCTTGGCTGGATGAGCAGAGGGACTCCACCAGCTTCTCACAGTAATTACAGGGTATTAGTTTTGCCTCACTGCAGAAGATAACAACTCCCCCACACATCGGGAGCATGATTAGAGCTTGCAAATACCAAGCACACTGGATGAATCAAGTAGATGGTGCTAGATTTGGGGGTACGGGGGCGGAAATGACAGATCCTGGAATTCTGGAGAAAGGGCCCTCTTTAACAGAGCAAGCTATGCCCTCTTCTTCTGCACTAGAATCTAGACTAGAAGATAATTTACACAAGTATTTTAACATAATTTGGGTAGGAAAGCCACAGAAATATTTTTGGTTTAAATTCCTGAGATAATCCCACGGTTCTTTGGTCCAGGTTCATGAGATAATCTGTGATGTGCAGCATTGAGACACGGTTTATTATCATTACATTTATTTCTCAGATCTAGCTCTTGTTCTGAGGTCCTATCTCATGTCCAACAAAGGGACAATTTGACAGCCATTTCATTTCCACAAAGTGGGATCACCACCCCGCTTCCTTTTGTTGGATTCACAGTTGGCGCCGCTGAAACATTAAGGAAGGATCATCTTAGATAAGAGGATGGTGACTCAAGCGTTATCTTTTTTCTCAAAAATCTTTTTTTTTTCACTTGCCAAATGCTGCAGGCTAAATGGCAATGAATGGAGCGGTTTCACTGGGAAGGAAACATTTTTTTCATACACTTTGATAGGGTTTTGGGTTGTCTTAGCTTGGTCTATTTCAATTAGAAAATATGGACTCTTTTTAAATAGTTTACTACTAACTATCAGCAGTGGGCTATGGGCAGATTCTAGGACTGCAAAAAATATGCTGAAATCTCATACTCCTGCTCTACTATAATAATAATAATAATAATAATAATAATAATAATAATAATAATAATAATAATAATAATAGTAATAGTAGTACTAATAGTAGTAATATCTTGGAGGTCATCTAGTCCAACCCCCTGCTCAGGCAAGAAACCCTACACCATTTCGGACAGATGGCTGTCCAGTTTCTTCTTAAAAACTTCCAGTGTTGGAGCATTCACTACTTCTGGAGGCAGGTTGTTCCACTGGTTAATTGTTCTAACTGTCAGGAAGTTTCTCCTTAGTTCTAGGTTGCTTCTCTCCTTGATTAGTTTCCATCCGTTGCTTCTTGTCCTGCCTTCAGGCGCTTTGGAGAATAGCTTGAATCCCTCTTCTTTGTGGCAGCCCGAGATACTGGAAGACTACTATCCTGTCACCCCTCATCCTTCTCTTCATTAGACTAGACCTACCCAATTCCAGCAACTGTTCCTTATACGTTTTACTAGACAGAGTGAGATGTCATAAAAGTCTATGAAATTTCTAAGTCTCAAACGTAATTGCAATGAACTGAAAGTTATATAAGTTTCTGTATAGTCCAATTTAAGCTCAGCAGGGTATTTTTTTATCTCTTTACTTCTAAGAGCGTAGATAAATCTGCTTATTTGCTGCTCCAGATCTCTCACACGGCAGGGAACCCAAAACAGTGACATCAACTTCACAGTCTCTCATCCAGCTTAAGAACTTTTACCCAGGAAAGATATACATTACATCAGAGGTCCCCAACTTTGCCCACTTTGTGGACTTCAAGTCCCAGAATTCCTCAGCCAGCAGGGGAGTTGAAGTCCTCCAGTCCTCAAGTGGTCAAGGTTGGGGACCCCTGCCTTACATCACCATTTAATAACAGTTTTGGCATAACCATGAGCTTGGATGCTTGAGAATCTCCATATAACACCCATCTAGTTGTGTTTCCTCTCTGGGTTATTGGGAGGACTGACAATGTATAGCTCAGACCTCTTTGCAGGGTTCCAGAATTCATCCTGTTCCTTTGTCTAGTGTGGGAAAACAGGTACTACCAGAAGAGAGGAAACATTTGATGGTGTAATATTGGATCTAAATCAGTGATGGGGAAACTTTTAGAGACCGAGTGCCCCAAAACTGGCTCCACCCCCACTCCACCCCTGCCTTGTCCCCACCCCGCCTGCCCGCAGGGCCACTCACCGCCTCCAAGGCCCGCCACAAATCGCCCAGGCAGCCCAGCAGCGCCATGGCAGCCACGCCCTCTGCGCTCCACAGCATCAACTGTGCGCGATGGGCCGTGAGGGCAGTCTTGTCTACGCTGCCTGGCCGCCATGTCCTTGGCTGCGCTGCTCCGTGTGGGCCAACCTCGGGGGCGACTCTCCTCCAGGGGGGCTGCTGGTGAGGAGGGGGTCGTGGGGGTTGGGGCAACGGCTTGCGTGCCCACAGAGAGGGCTCCGAGTGCCGCCTCTGGCGCGCATGCCATAGGTTCGCCACCACTGAGCTAGATTGAAGAATTTAATATATACCACTGAATTACTAATGGACCCAGACAACACGTTGCCTATTAAGCATGTGATTGTAAAACCAGAACATTAATAAAATGTGTGTGTGTGTGTGTATGTATGTGTGTGTATGTATGTATGTATGTATATATGTGTGTGTGTGTGTGTGTGTGTGTGTGTGTGTGTGTGTGTCTTGGCGACGTTTCGACGAAGTCCCATTCGTCATCTTCAGGCTGGTGCTTTCAGCTTCGTGCTTTGAGCAGCAGTATATATAATAATAAAAATTCATTCTGGTCTTCAGTGAAAACAAAAACCTAGCCATGTACTATCCAAAATTCTTGAGTCTTCAGTCAGGTCAAGCCAAATGCCTAATACAGGGTTAAGTATCTGGAAAGATGAGTTACTGCTCAGCCCACCTCCCTTCCTCAACCTGTCAGCTCTTACTGAAAGAGTAATTCAGCACTTATTGCTACATCTACCTACAGAGATTCGCGGGCAACTTTCACTGAATCAGATAACCCCTTCTATTTTCATTTTTGAGGAGGCCCAAGCTTGATCCCTCCCTTCCTGACAAGGGGCCTCTAGGGAGTTTGATGGTCTGCAAAGATTGGCACAGAAAGATGCTATTTGGGAGGCAAGACCAAGCAGGCTCGGGAACAGAAAAGTTCCACGTGATGACGGCTTTGCTGCGCCACTCCTTCGAGCGTGCCCTAACATCTTCAGATTGCAGTGACATCATGATGGGAGATGTTCTCAAAGGAAATAGCTAGGAAGAATCCTTTGCCTGGGAAAAGAGATTAAACTGTCAATCCTGCCCGATGACGCCATCTGTGGGTGCTCTGTAAGGTCTTGCCAGATGAACTCGCTTTTACAATGTTAATAATAATAATAATAATAACAACAACAAGAAGAAGAACAAGAAGTAGTAGTAGTAGTAGTAGTAGTAGTAGTAGTAGTAGTAGTAGTAGTAGTAGTAGTTGGAAGGGACCTTGGAGCTCATCTAGTCCAACCCCCTGCTCAGGCAGGAAACACTACACCATCTCAGACAAATGGATGTCCAGTCTCTTCTTAAAGACTTCCAGTGTTGGGAGCATTCACCGTTTCTGGAGGCAGGTTGTTCCACTCGTTAATTGTTCCCACTGTCAGGAAGTTTCTCCTTAGTTCTAGGTTGCTTCTCTCTTTGGTTAGTTTCCACCCGTTGCTTCTTGCCCTGCCTTCAGGCGTTTTGGAGAATAGCTTGACTCCCTCTTCTCTGGGGCAGCCCCTGAGATATTGGAACATTGTCTGCATCAGCAGCAGAAATTTTGGGCTCAATGGTGGTCCTAAGTTGAGGACTACCTGTACTCCTCCCAACTCTACTGTGGATTGATTGGTTCTAGAAAACTGATTGGTTCCAAAGCACCAGAAAGCAAGACAAGAAACAACGGATGGAAACTAGTCGACGAGAGAAGCAACCTGGAACTAAGGAGAAACTTCCCAGCTGTGAGAACATTGAACCAGTGGAAGGGCTGGCCTTCAGGAGTTGTGGGTGCTCCATCACTGGAGGCTTTTAAGAGACTAGACAGTCACTTGTCTAAGATGGTATAGGTTCTCCTGCTTGAGCAGGGGGCTGGACTAGAAGACCTCCAAGCTCCCTTCCAGTTCTATTCTAATTGATGTACTGATGGTGTAGATTACCATATTTTGTAAACCCAGCCTGGGTGGTCTTCTCAAAGACCCACGGGGAGCAGTAGGCCTGGAACCAGCATCACCAGCTCTTAAATCTCCATAAGGTCAATACAAGTTTTTGCTCAAAGACTTCTTCCAGGCTATTTCAGCTCAGATTCTCTGAGAGAATCTGTTTCATGCAGTCTGGGTGGTCACTTTGCCCCCAGTAAGGCAGATGGCCATGCAAAGGGCTTAGGTCAGTGGTGGCAAACCTGTGGCACGTGTGCCAGAGGTGGCACTCGGAGCCTTCTCTGTGGGCCCACACACTGCAACTGGGAAAACCACAAATCACATCTAGAGATATCACTAATCAAACAGAAGCAGCCCCTCTGAATTGTGGTAGCCTTCTTCTGCAGTCTGGTGGCTCCAGGAGGCCCCTTCACCATAATGCCCTTCAAGACTGCAGCCTATCTGGGTTTCAAAACTAATTTGGAAGCCCCCTTACTCTTGAGCTAGTGCAGTGGTTCTCAACTTGTGGGTCGGGACCCCATTTGGGGTCGAATGACCATTTCACGGGGATCGCCAAACAACGCAGTCCACTATTTTTTTCCCCTTTTCCTTAGCTGTGCTACTCCCTTTTATTCTTTTGGCTTTAGACTCTTGAATAGAGTCTAATTCTATTGGCTTTCAAAAGCCAATAGGAATTGTCCAGGCTGTCTCTGCCCTGCTGAGCCCGCCAAAAGTCCCATTCTGCAAATGGTGCTGCACCAGCTGAGTAGTCCTCGACTTACGACCGGTTGAGTAGTCCTCGATTTACGACTGGTTGGGGGGTCGCGGCATTAAAAAGGTTGAGAACCACTGAGCTATAGTGTACAGTTAGATGAAAAGCCTGTTGATTGAGCAATGCATCATCTTACGTTAGAAAGAAAGAAAAAACACATTAACCCATGACAACAGGAAGCCGGAACAAGACAGAGCTCATGGATGCAAAGTGAGAATAATGAGGTGGAAGGAAGAAGCAAAGGCAAAGCTTTTCGTTGTTGTTTTGCTGCTGCTGCTGGTGGCTGGGGAAATTATGGCTGCGTTCCTGGAAAGGCTTTTATCTCCTGGAATGATTTGAATAGATGGTGCTGAGCACGGAGGGCTCACGGATGGCTTCTGAGGATGGGGATGCGAGACCGAGAGGGCCAAATGAACAACACAATCCTTTTAATTTGCCAAGAACGGAAATGCAAATCGAGGGCCTTAATATATCAATTATACAGGAAAAAAAAAGAGAGAGAGAAGAAGACGGGACAGTGCAGAGAAGCACAGGGAGAAGGCTGAAACGGAGGGGAGCAGTTAAGTCCAAACACAACATGGAACATTCCCTGGGTTCAAACGGAGCGCTTTCTCTCTCTGCCGTCAAGACCGCAACTGGCAAATGCAACAAACAGGCTGCCAATGATGTGCACGGGAGTCTTGCAACCCCGCTCGTCAGTCGCTTTGCCAGATGGGCAGCTCCATCAACGGGAATAAAATAAATGAGATAAAAATCATAAAATCCAACTGACAAAAATATCAGCCGGTTTTATTTTAAAACATGGCACAGGAACGAGGCATTTTGTCTAGCATCAAGCCAAAAAACCCAACATGATGAGAAGGAGAGATTTAAGGGACTCCAAATGTCTCCATTTCGGGACCTCCATGTTTTGGGGTGAGCTCTCCGTCCTTGCCCCAGTGCCTGCTAACCTAGCAGTTTGAAAGCTTGCAAATGTGTGTAGATAAGTACCATGTTTCCCTGAAAATAAGACCGGGTCTTATTTTTATTTTTTATTTTTTGCCTCAAAAGAGGCACCAGGTCTTACTTTGGGGGGGATTTTATTTATTTATTTTATTTATTTATGAGACTTATATACCGCTTTAAGTGCAATCACTCTCTAAGCGGTGTACACCAGTAAGCAATGTATATATATATTTACATTGCCCCCAACAATCTGGGTCCTCATTTTACCTACCCTCGGAAGGATGGAAGGCTGAGTCAACCTTGAGCCGGTGAGATTTGAACCGCTGACCTGCTGAACACAGTCAGCTAAAGTGGCCTGCAGTACTGCACTCTAACTGCTGCCCCACCCAGGTGGCCCACTTCTTCTTGGGCCGAAGGAGCAGTTTCATGCTGCAGTTGCATTCCAGCCTGCATTTTGCAGTCAAGCCTTTCTGGAAGGCCTCTGCAGACGAGTGCCGAGCTATGGATTCAATCCATAGCTCAGCCCTCGGCTGCAGGTCTCTTGCAAAACCGAGCTATGGATTGAATCTATAGCTGGGATTCTCGGCTGCAGTGACCTTCTTGGAAAGGCCTCTGACTGCGAAATGCAGGCCTGGGGACGCCGCAGATAAATAAATTTAAAAAGCCCTTCTCTAATTCAAAGGGGGGGAGTGCAGATTTTTGTTCCTTCCATGTGATGGAAACCATTTAAGGGAGCGACAGCTTCACAAATGCAAATATAAAACCGAAGACACATTTTCTGCATCCAATAATACAAAGCTCAGATCTTGGTATGGAAGCGATGTAGGAGAGGGGAGGGGGGAACCCTACTGTACTTAAAGTCAAAACAGAATTTGCAAGTACTGTCCAAGCACTGTGACTGACCAAAGTATCTGCATGAGAAAAATTGTGCCCTGCATTTTTTATTAACTGCTAATGATCTCTGGTCAAAGGAGGTTGGCAATAATTCACCAAGCCTGTTTACCAAAGGTGCAAATAGATGAGATGTCTATCACAGTTATGTAGTGCCTTTCTTGTATCATCTTGGATGCAGTAAAAATGACAACTGCCTTCCTGACCAGCTAAACCAGGGGTAGGCAACCTTGGCTCTTTTATGACTCGTGGATGTCAACTCTCAGAATTCCTGAGCCAGCATGGTTCAGCTTGGAAACCTCTCCCTTTCCCCTCAGCATGGCTGGCTCGGGAATTCTGGGAGTTGAAGTCCACGAGTCATAAAAGAGCCAAGGTTGCCTACCCCTGAGCTAAACATACTCCGAAAGAACCGACTTGAAAAAAATGTCACGATGGACTGACCAAGGTCCTCTATGGATCCCAGTGAGGCTCTTTCAAATAACTTTGCGCCTTGTTATCATGACACTAAAGTAACCGGACCCTTTTAAAAAAAATCTTAAATTAAGCTTTATAGCTGTCTACAGATTTCTTGTTGGATTCTCCACCACTTGTATTTGTGAGCTCCCATATACCTAAAGGTAGACGTCCTTTGCATCCGGAGAAACCACTTGTTAAGACTTCAGCTTAACTCTTCAGCTGGAACTCTCTTTCTTCAGCTTCTCTAAAACGTCCTCTGGAGTCAGTGGGGCCAAAATTTTCACCACTTTTTCTCGAGATTTACTCCCCTGTTTTAAAACACAAGCAAGAGACGTTTAGGGATTCCTAAATGGATTCTTTTGCCGTTTGCGCACAGGGGGAAGATTCAAAAACCCAGGTTGAATTAGGAGAGAAGGAGAGAAGCACGTACCTTCTCCAATACGACATCATTCTTCTTGATTTCAAGGACTTTAGAGAGGTATCGACAGAGCTCTGTGTTGGCTTCCCCTTCAGATGGAGGGGCTGCGATGGCCACACTTACCACATCGGTGGTCAGATCTGCAACAAGTATTTTGGGATGTAGCCATCACTTCTGTTAAACTCATGCCCTAAAATGCCTCCCCTGTATGTAATGTCAACATTAGCTTAGATAAGAGATTTATAGCCATAGCTATGGAGTAGCCTAGCTGAAGCTTCTCTTAACCCACTCTCTTAAATGCCTCCCGTAAATAAAGACCAACATCAATACTTCAAGAGTTTCTATGATCTGAAGCAGAGTGAAAAAAATCCTCTTCTCTAGCTAGTTATGTAATAAGCAAAAGGCTTGACACTTTTCCAAACTGTTTGGATTAGTTTCTTCCCACTGGGAGCATTTATCATCGGAATGCATTTTGTTTAGATCTGTATATTTCCTTCTGCAGAGGACAGGACTTTTTTTTTTTTAGCATTTTTCTATCTGTTCTAGAACTTGGCATGGTTCATGAATAGCATACTTTCCCTTCTGCTCTACACTGCTGTCTTTTACTATTCAAGGGGACAAGCCACTGGACAGATCTGGAAAAAAAGATGGATCACTACAAGGGTCTCCATACCTTTTCAGATTAGTGCAGTGTTTTTCAACTCTTGCAACTTTTAAAATATGTGAATTTCAACTCCCAGAATTCCTCAGCCACCAGTTAAAGTTGCTAAGGTTGAAACTCTTGGATTAGCAGATACATTTGGAATTTTAATAACACATTATGGGAGTGTCCACAGAACACTTGCTAAGATCTATGTGGCCAATCACAACACCAATATCCCAGGACACAAACAAAAAAAATGGCTACAGACACTTCCCTGATTTCTAAGAAGTGCAGTCTCCAACCAATTGCCCTGAGTTCAAATCATACATAGACTACAAGTACTGCAAGACAACCCTCATTCTCAAATCATTTCACTGAGGAAAACTTGCTGGGGCATAGGGCAAAACATCTATCAAAAACCCTATCAGTGTTGCATAGGTACTTATGCTCTAGCTTACCTGTTATAGCATTTTGTTTAGATCCTGGTTTGGCATGAATAGAGATAACAACAGAACCACTTTTATCAGTTGTCACAGGAACGGGAGGACCAGCAGGCTTTACAAAGACCTTGGTCTGTGCTTTCCCCTTAAATCAAAACACAAAGAGTCCTGGACTGTGAGATGGGCAGCATATAAATTAATAAACCACCATCTTCCACTCCCAACATCCATATCTTCTCTCTCTCTCTCTCTCTCTCTCTCTCTCCCTCCCTCCCTCCCTCCCTCCCCCTCTCCCTCTCCTTCTCCCTCCACACCATAATCCTCATTACAATGCATTCTGTTAACACTTGAGTTGATTATAATAGAACACCAATGCAGAGGGAAGCTTTCGTGTGTCTCTCCCACGGCTTTGATTTGTGGCTGTTGTGTTGGATCTCAAATTTGGAGGACCAGACCAACCCATGGCTGTCTGCAAATGGCCCACAAATATGGTGGCTGAGTGGTTAGGATACAGTACTGCAGGCAAACTCTGCCCACAGCAGGCAGTTCAATCCTAACCAGCTCACAGTTGACTCAGCCTTCCAAGGTCAGTAAAATGAGGAGCTAGATGGTTGGGGACAATATGCCGACTCTGTAAACCGCTTAGAAAGGGCTGTAAAGCACTATGAAGCGGTATATAAGTCTAAGTGCTAAATGCTGTTGCAAGCTAACTCTGCCTACTTCCAGGAGTTTGATGCTGACTGGCTAAAGGTTGACTCAGCCTTACATCCTTCCAAAGCTGGTAAAATGAGGACCTAGATTGTTGGGGGCAAGAGGCTGACTCTGTAAACCGCTTAGAGAGGGCTGTAAAGCACTATGAAGCAGTATATAAGTCTAAGTGCTAAATGCTGTTGCAGGCTAATTCTGCCTACTGCCAGGAGTTTGATGCTGACTGGCTCAAGGTTGACTCAGCCTTCCATTCTTCCAAATACAGTAAAATGAGGACCCAGTTTGTTGGGGGCAATAGGCTGACTCTGTAAACCGCTTAGAGAGGGCTGTAAAGCACTGTGAAGCAGTATATAAATCTAAGGGCTATTGCTTTTGCTAAGACAGCCCGAAGTCACTTTTTCGCTTCCCATGGACTCCTGCAGACCCCCAAACCCTGAACAGCAGCCAAGGCTGGCTCCCCCCCCCCAAATTGCATTGGGACCCTCAATTGACCCAAGGGACCATCCTCCCCAAGGGGGGCGGAGTCTGCCCCTCTGCGCTTCGTCCTGCCAACGGTCTCTCCCAACCAGGAAGCGCAACGTCTCCGGGCGCGCCAGACTACAACTCCCATCATCCCCTCCAACGCGGCGGCAGGTGGGAGAGGAAGGGGGCCGTAGTTCAAAACGCGCGCACGAAGGCCTGCGGCCTCTTCAGCGGCGTCCGCTCCCCGGGACTAACCTTCCGGGACATGGCAGGTCTCCGTCCCGCGGCAGCCCAAGCCGGGCACGCCGAACGGCGGCAGAAAGCCGGAACAGCCCAACCCAGCATTGCGGGGTCTGCGTCACTTCCGCCTTCCCTTTCCGGTCGGCCTCGCTCCTAGAGATAGAAGAAAGGGTAGAGGCGCGCCTCGAATGCTTTCCGCCTGCGGGATGGCTTTTAGGAAAAGCTTCGGAGGAAGCGAGCGGGGTTTAAGAGCACCAGGCTGTGGTGGGCAGATAACTTTGGCTATTTATAAAAAAAAAAAAAAATCTTACGACTAAATTAAATTCAATTAAAATAAATGTATAAAGCAGGTCCAGATTTTCAGTGTTTGGACGTGCTCATTGCTGCATGCCTTGGTCCTTTTAGGACTTGTGGACGTCAACTCCCAGAATTCCTCAGCCAGCTTGCCTAGCTAAGGAATTCTGGGAGTTGAAGTCCACAAGTCCTAAAAGGGCCAAGTTGGAAGACCCCCGCCTAATAGGATCATTTGAAAACCTAGCAGAACATTGACACGGCTACTTCAGATAACTCAGATGCAGAGGGTGGAGGTGGGGGATCGGTTTAGAACAGGGGTAGGCAACCTCGGTTCTTTTATGACTCATGGATTTCAACTCCCAGAATTCCTGAGTCAGCTATGTTGAAGTCCATGAGTCATAAAAGAGCCGAGGTTGCCTACTTCTGGTTTAGGATGATGCACTGACAATGCCCATTGGCCCATTAGCCTGGCTGGGGAATTCTGGGGGTTGAAGTCCATACATCTTAAAAGTTATCAAGTATGAGAAACATTGGCTTAGTTAGTCGATGGCTCAATGTGTTGTACAAACTGGAAAAAAAATAGTCTCAAGAGCAGGGGGGTCTTCAAACTTGACCCTTTTATGACTTGTGGACTTCAACTCCCAGAATTCCTTAGCCCACTGGCTGAGGAATTCTGGGAGTTGAAGTCCACAAGTCATAAAAGGGCCAAGTTTGAAGACCTCTGCTCAAGAGCATTGGGTGAGGGTATCCTAACTTGTCAAAAAAGAAAACATGTTCCTGTCGCCATTCACTCTCACACACAAAGGGAGTCCTTAAATAACCATAGATCTTTTCCACTGAAGATTTGCCCAAGCCTTCCTCAAGAATGTCCTTTGTGTTAAGACCACAATGCCTATCATCCCTAGCCAATGAAAGATTTAATCCAACATGGGGAAGTCTGCAGCTGGAATTTCAACATATCCATAGGTATCCTGGGGCTTAGGTTATTGATTATATCTTATTTTTATTGTTTCTTCAGTGGTGTATTTTTCTGCTTCTGAATCTAGTTACATTTTGAATATTTATGACTTGCCACATAAACAGATCTAGACTCAGAAACCAAGGTTGCATTACTACAGGTGGGATTAAGATCACTGTAATCATAGCCAAAAGCTTCTACAAGATGGTTAGAATCCAGATTGATAGCATTAGGGATGAGAAGTCCATGGCACTCTCTGAGCTTGCCTGTTTTCTTGCAGATGTTTCATTACCCTAACGAGGTAACATCATCAATGATTAGGGATGAGGGCTGGCACTTGAGTAATTTCACTCCAAGCATCATCTATTATAGCAAATGTGCTTTTCAATTTCACCTCTTGAAGTATTTTTCAGAATTTTCAAATTACTTTACATGCCATCTAGCAGAAAACCCTCAGCAAAATTAACTTTATTCTGTAATGTTTTTCAGACAGAAACTGAGACTTAAGGGTTTAAGACTGCATGAACTGGTAAGAGGTTTAAAGCAAAATCTGAGCCATAATTATGCCAATCAGCAGGAAACAATCCTCTAGTACCCCAAGAGAGGTCTTGCTGAGATTTCATTCTGAGTAGGCATGCATAAATTGCATTATCATCGATCTCCTCAAACAATTTGCCATTTGAGAAAACCAAGGCTTGAGTATCCAATATTAATACATAGTTCTCTGAAGTTTGCCCAATTTCCTTAAAAACTGCTTTCTGCATGCTGTGGAAAACTTCAGTTACCACACTAAGGATTGTTTCCTTACAGACCAAAAATATTCAAGATCTCTGTAAGTATTCAAAAAGATACTTCATTTCATCCACAGTTCACTTTATAGTTAAAGAATAGCTTCATACAACTGACTTCTGGGTGACATTTTTCTTAGGACACAACAAAACTAAGTTTATATACACGTATTGAGTACTATTAAAGATGAGTTTGTATCATCCTTAATTCTAATTTATGGTTAGTTTTAAGAATGACAATTCAGTTCAATGTGTTGCACTGTACAGGAGCACAATCACAATACCCACAGATATGTAATCTGCTGTAATTGCAGGGGGAAAAAATGCTCTTTCCCAGCTTCTAGATTATGGTTAGCACATTTTAAATGACCATGTTAAGTATTTATGTACAGGGAAGTGTTTTTTTAGTTCAAGAAAGACTGGCTGTGTATCATCCTTGTAGGCAGAGACTACTAGCGCTTGGTACCCTCCATGTACAATACTTCAGTTTTATAACACATCTGAGATTATGTATTTACAAACATTTCACAGTATTTCATGTTTCCCTTCTGTTCATGTTCAAAGGAAATCTTTTTTTTTTTTTTTTGCTCCATCTCATGTTTCTGAAGTTACGTATAAAATATAATTTCCGGTATTTGTCCATCTTCTATTGATGTTCCATTGTTGTTACCCGGTGAGCTAAAGAAGAAAAAGCAGGTTTTGCTTGAAGTTGGAGATTCGTGGATCACTTTTTTCAAACCCTTGGTGCCGTAATGAGAATCGGGGCCCTAAGCAGAAACAGAGATTCATTATTCTGGCTCCATAGAATCAAGATCACGTGAGGTATTAGTACCGCTTTATAAAACCCTAGTGAGGCCACGCCTGGAATAGTGCAGCCAATTTTGATCACCAGATCACAAAAAAGAGGTTGAGAGTTTGGAAAAAATTCAGAGAAGAGCAACTAAGAGGATCCAAGGCCCGGAGGCTAAAACATACGAAGAACGGCTGCGGGACTTGGGTTTGACTAGTCTAAAGAAAAGAAGAAATAGGGGAGACGTGATAGCAGTGTCCCAGTATCTGAGGGGCTGCCACAAGGCGGAGGGGGTCAGGTTGTTCACCAGAGCACCAGAGTGAAGGATGAGAAACAACGGTTGGAAACTGATCAAGGAGAGAAGCAACCTGGAATTAAGGAGAAACTTCCTGACAGTGAGGACAATCAACCAGTGGAAAAGCTTGCCTCCAGAAATCGTGAGCGCTCCATCACTGGAGATTTTTAAGAAGAGACTAGACAATGACCTGTCTGAGATGGTGTAGGTTCTCCTGCTTGAGCAGGGGGCTGGATTAGAAGACCTCCAGGGTCCCTTCCAGCTCTATTCTATACTAGGTTTTCCTTTCATACCTGGGGATATGTAAACTTAGAATGCACACTAGGCTATGAGAATTTCAAAGCAAAGCATTATGATTTTGCAGGACATCTGTTATAGAATGTGGTTTTAAAGAAGCACTTCCTGGATTATTATTATTAGAAATATACAAGTAATCCTCATATTGAGCGCACAAGTGAGCCCAAAATTTCTGCTGCTAAGTGAGGCAGTGAGTTTTGCCCCCGTTCGATGATCTTTCTGGACACAGGTGTTAAGTGAATCCCTGCAGTTAAGTTAGGTCATTAAGTGAATCTGGCTTCCCCTTTGTCAGAAGGTCGCAAAGGGCAATCACATAACCCTGGGACACTGCAACTGTCATAAAGTCAGTTGCCAAGCCTCTGAATTCTGGTCACGTGACCAGTGGGAATGCCGTGACGGTCGACAGTGTGAAAAACGGTCAAACAACCCAAATGCCATTTCAGTGCCATTGTAACCTCGGTCACTAAATGAACTGTTGTAAGTCAAAGACTACTTGCATCTTCATATCATTGGTTCATTGCTTTACGGTTACTGTTTCCGCAATTTCAAAAAAGTGTCTTACTTTCAAGGTTGCACAAGCAGTATAACACACGGTCGGCAAAATCTCTATTGGTTCTTTGAACATAACTCTGAAGGTGCTGGCCGTTCCATCGCAGCTAAATCCAGTGTCATTTTGTCCTAGAGTCTGGTTTTTCTCATATTCTATTATCTGCAGGAAGAAAGTGATGGAAGATTTATTTTTCCTTGCAAGAACGTTATTTTCTAATCTTAAGCAAAGCACAGCCAGAACGCTGCTATTGAAATCTATTTCTCTTGTCCGGTTCCAGATCCAGACGTTAGCCCGAGGCTCTAAAACAAACAAAGCTTTTCACAAGTCAACAGGGTGAAATTGGACCTTTAATTGGAACTTGTGATTAATGTACTTGCTTACAAAGCAGGCACTCCTAGTTCTCGAGAATGAACGAGTACATCTGAACTGCCTCTGGGGCAGTTACGGATTCATAGTAACAGTCTAGAAAAGTAAATAGTATCCCTTGAAGCTAATGATTTGTAACATATAAGTTTCACTTTTACCAATAACATTTAATAAAGGCAGGGAGCTAAGCAGGCATCAAGGAATAAATTGGTGGGGACATCTGCTCCTAACCAATATTGGAAGAATGATATCAGCTCTAGCTTTGGCAACACCTTGGCTGGTTTCAAGTAATAGCACACTAGTTTTGTACTGTTGCCAAAAAAATAAAACAGAAAAATATAGATGTTGAATAGAAGGAATATTAACCACCACCCTCACTCCTGCCTTTATGCCAGCTCTTTACTATTTCTGGGCACAGCTTGTAATGTTTACTAACCACTTTAGAAATTGTCTAGCGATCTCCACCCCAAACAGCAACCAAGGAGACACTATACACATGACAGAATTCTCCTCGTTCTGATCACGTGCTGTTTGATTGCTTTTAATGGCAGCTGCTATTAATTAATTAATTCAATTCAATTTAATTCAATTCTTTGCATGTTATTTCATACATGGTGGTAGATTAAAACAACTCAAATGTGTATCATGTTATTTGCATCATCCTGGGTGACATATTCTCAAGTGAAGCTGAGGTGCGATTTAATTAAAATAGAATGGCATATTGCTTCCAATGAGAGTTTTAAAACCTGTTAACTTCTCCGTAATTATGGGCACAGTGCCTTTCTAATTAATTTAAGCAAACAACTTTATTTCTATCACAGACCAAAATGAAAACTAAAATATTCAACACTCTTATTCCTTGGCTGAAAAGCAACTACAAGTTGATCATTTGCACTTAAAGAAGCTATAGTTCTGATAGAGGTTCATCTCCAGATGCACAGTTGAATTTTAAATCATCCATGAATTTAAATGTACTCAATTAGCTTGTAAAGCATTGTATATGAATTCTTTGTTTAAAGCATGGAAAATGTTAAAGTGAATCTGTTTCAAAGTCAGATCCTTCCTACTGAATACTGAATGGCTCATTCCGGGATAGAAGTGTGACGATGAAGTATTTGTATACCTCCATGCTTACAAAATGCATTTTTCTCTTTGGAACACCCTCTTACTTTTTAAAGGTAATACTAATATTTCCATTTATCTCCTATTAAAATAATTGTGTAACAACATTTGAAACAGAGATCTTTTCCCCGTTTCCTCTTAAATTAAAGTAAGCCATCCTAAGTGATGCAACATTGGTAGAATATTAATGCACTGATCATGCTACCTAGCTAGGTAATGAAATGTCTGCAAGCAAACAACCAAGCTCAGAGAGCACCAAGGATTTTGCATTAGTAGAATATCCCTGATTTCAGTTCAACAAGTCACTTATTATCAACTTGAAAAACAATTGTACCTGTATATTAACTTGATAATCAGTGGGACCGTGAATTGAACCATATAATCCAAATCCTACAATTGAAATTCTTCTATTAACTGTAAACCTTAAAAAAGAGAAAGAGAAACAGACTATTACCTGAATCTGCCATTTCACCAAACTAGATCTTTTATGGATCATCACACAGTCAGCCACATGTTCAGACTGGATTTGGCATTTTGTCTACCTATCGAGTCCTTACCCAGGACCTGGGATAGGCAGATGTGGATGTTTGATGGTATTACAGGTATCGTCGCAGGATGGAAGCAGTTCCTAGTAAGGCCGCCTTTTGCAATTGACTAATAGCGAATTTGTCAATGCCAATTAGTCAATTGCAAAAGGCGGCCTTACTAGGAACTGCTTCCATCCTGCGACGATACCTGTAATACCATCAAACATCAACATCTGCCTATCCCAGGTCCTGACTAGATCTATTATTATTATTATTATTTGCCGATAGCTCATTTCAGTTGCAAATGTATGGACGCATTTATCAACTTAACCAGAGTACTACATTCCAGTCAGCTATGCTGACTCAGGAATTCTGGGAGTTGAAGTCCATGAGTCATCAAAGAACTGAGGTTGCCTACGCCTGGACTAGACATTACGTTTCTTGCTGTGTAATATTTTGGAAACGTCAAACCAGTCAAGCCACTATGATTGTCGTATTACTGAAAACACAGGACCCATACCTGATCCGGTCACTTGTTCCACTGTAACCCCAGCGACTCTCCACTTGTTGGAATCTGTTTATGCTGCACTCCTTCCCCCTAAGACAGCATCTTGGTCGGTCAATATAGTCAACTCTAGGTTTAGGGTTGACAGTAAAATGCAGAAAGAGATTGACTACTTCCCGATCTGACAAAATTCCAGACTGAGCAGGACCTGGGGGGAAAAAAATGGAAGGAGTGCAACTGAGCTGAACATATTCTGTATCAGGAAGACAACAGGAGAAAAAAAAAAATCTTACAGAGATAAGTCTGTTTATACATTTATTCCACGCCTAGATTATAGCTTTTAACAGCAGTATCTGGCCTTGCAAGAGGAAAAAGAACATGCATACAATCTTTCTAAGAAATCTAACAAGAAAAAAAGAGGTTGGTATTCAAAGAGAGTTTGTGGTTTATGCTGGCTGACAACATAAGCTCTGAAGTTTTCTAAAACTGTAAGGAATATGTGCATACAGTGGGGCAAAAAAGTATTTAGTCAGCCACCAATTGTGCACTTAAAAAGATGAGAAAGGCCTGTAATTGTCATCATAGGTAGACAAAATGAGAGACAAAATGAGAAAACAAATCCAGACAATCACAAAAAAAAAGCTCCGATACGTTGCATGACGTCACATGACATCGCGAGTTTGACATGTCTGTTTTATGTGAAATCATCTGGTTTATTTTTGATATGTGGCCAACTCTTCCCATGTGGCATCACTAAATGCCACAAGTGGAACCCTACCCAAAGGATGCTGAATATATTCATCTGTGAATAAGGTCCCATGCTTATTTGGGATTTCACTGCACCATTATTGCTAGACTTCTGAACAGTTTAAGGAGTTGTCAAAACATGGTGCACTTTCGCCTTGCTTTTTAAACGTATTGGTGAATATACTGCTTGAGAAAGAGAGATAAAACAGGCCCTTCCCAGTAAGGATGCACAAGATCAGTGGTTCTCAACCTGTGGGTCGGGACCCCATTTGGGGTCGAACGACCATTTCACGGGGGTCGCCAAACAACGCAGTCCGCCTTTTTTCCCCCCTTTTCCTTAGCTGTGCTCCTCCCTTTGATTCTATTGGCTTTTGAAAGCCAATAGAATAGACTCTCTTGAATAGAGTCTAATTCTATTGGCTTTCAAAAGCCAATAGGAATTGTCCAGGCTGTCTCTGCCCTGCTGAGCCCGCCAAAAGTCCCATTCTACAAACGGTGCTGCACCAGTTGAGTAGTCCTCGACTTACGACCGGTTGAGTAGTCTTTGACTTACGACCGGTTGGGGGTCGCGGCATTAAAAAGGTTGAGAACCACTGCTTTACAAGAAAACCAAAAAACGGATGTGTTTCTGATTCTCCGATAGAGAAGAATGGCTTTCCTCTGGAAAGCTGCTCCATTGGTCTTCTAGTCCACCCCCCTGCTCAAGCAGGAGAACCTACACTGTCTCAGACAGGTGAATGAATGTCCAATCTCCTCTTTAAAACCTCCAGTGATGAAGCTCCCATGATTTCTGGTGGCAAGCTGTTCCACTGGTTGATTGTCCTCACTGTCAGGAAGTTTCTCCTTAGTTCCAGGCTGCTTCTCTCTTTGGTCCAACCATTGTTTCTCGTCCTACCCTCTGGGGCTTTGCTGAACAACCTGCCCCCCCCCCCCGCCCTGTGGCTGGCCCTTTTCTATTTGACTTCGGGGTGTAAGTTCTACAACGACAAAGCGAATCAGAAAGTTACCTGCTGCAAACTCTTCAATTGTCATGAGTGGAAAACGGATTAAGGAGAGAGCTTTGCCAAGTACTTTCTGCTTATTTGCAGATGTGAGTGGTAGCTGCTGCCGCTGACATTCAGCTTCGGCCCAACGCACAACGGCTCCAAAGAGCCGGCTCTCTCGAATACTGAGCGTATCTCTTTCCAGTACCGCACACAATGTGTCTGAAGAAGAAGATTCAAGTTTATTGCACACTTCTGCATAGATCAAATACTACTGCGGGATATGCAAGCCTGACTCGGGGGCCACCTTCCAGCTAAACTGGTTTTGGACAGCTGTTCCTCTTCTCTGATGAAAACAACGCATGAATCATTTTCGACTGGTAAACCACTTCTACATACTGAAGAATGAATCAGAACTGCCGTTGGGTAAAACTTACTTCTAATTATCAAAGTAATTGCCCTGCACTAAATTAGTTAGATACTGTTGCTGTAATCCATTCACACTTTACTGAAAAATTCATCCAGTAGTCATTCATGCAGAATCTTTAAACATAAAAGTCAGGTAATTGCACTGTAAAATCAGCATAGGATAATCCTGCAAAGCCTAATCAGCAAACAAAACCTGCTAACCAGAGAGGCAACATCTTAGCAAATCGTCTTATTAACGGGAGGTATATATGAAAACTGCTCTTTTTTAAGGAACAGGGAATCTGGTGCGCTTCAGATGCTTGTAGGATTCCGATTCCAATCAGTGATCAGGACTGATGGGAACTGAACGCCAACCTCATCTGGATGGCCACCAATTGCCAGTGTAATGTAAACACGTTCAGGTTTAGGAGCTACTTACCTATATCAATATCTGTAAAGCCTTCTGCACTTATTGCATCCATAGTACTTTTGTCTATTGTGTCAAGACAGAGACTGGCCAACTGGGGTTCATCAAATAAACGAGCCTGTCCAAAAACATTTGTTCGGAATTATGCTATCGTCAGCTTACAGCTAGCAAAACATTTTTTTTACTCATCAAATTTAGAAACCGCCCATCTCACTCCCACAGCAAGTGATATTTCTACATTAAATAATAAAAGTCGTGGTTATTTTAATTGAAGGAAGCTCAAGGAAAGTTTGCTGCTTTTAAGGCATTTTTAATTAAACGTTCCTTCCCCAAACCTTCCCAGATTTAGCACTTAATTCAAGAAAGAAGAACTGCATAGTAAGAAATAAAAGACCAACAATGTAACCTATTCTACAATACTTAACTACATTTAAGGACAACTCTGGAGTATACTAATAAAATTGGATACAAGTTGCAATCTTTCAATTTTGTTCCAGAAACTACTTGATAATCAGTCTCCAAGCCCAGTTTAAAGTCTAGAAGCAGCTAAATTTGATTTTCAAACATTAGTTGATCCACAACTTCCCTGGAGACAGAAAGTATTTTATCATATTTCAAAATTATGATCATAATGTCAAATAGAAAAGTCTGTATTTCCATGGGTTCTTAACCTCCACCTTTACTTCCTTCCTTTTATCTTGTTTTGTTTTGTTTTGAAAGGGACAATACTGGTCCTCTTCTAATTGACCCATTAGTCAGGATTTTCCAAAGAGATAACTGGCGTGCTAAGATGAAACTCACCTAGCCCTGGAGGTTTGAATTCAGTAAAAAAGTTATGAAACACACATCTCCAACGAAACACTTGGATTGTTACCTGAGTAAGCAGCATGAAAGCATTATCTGCCCGAAGGTGCTTAGTGAGAAATTCTACACAATGGGCTTCCAGGGCAGGGACAGCATACTTCTTAGCTGTATAGAGAGTGGTCATAACAGTTTCAGGGCCGATCTGAACTTCATCTGAATATAAAAATCTAAAAAAAAAAAAATCAAAAAAGATAAATTTAAGAAAACTACTTGATACATGCTTATTCATGCTACTTTGTCTTAGTAGCTTCTTTATACTCTTCATTTGACAAAGCAAAGCTGATTTTGCAATACACATATAAACCAAGCCTTCCACTAATATCTGCAAAAAGGTAATCAATCCCTTCCCTAACTCAAGAAGTAAGAGATTGCCTCCGGGCCTAACACAACAAGAGATACTGCATTCCTAGAAGTCCAGTTCAAAATGCCCTTATGTACCTTATCAAGTTCAAATATTTTGACTTGCATCTCAAACCCCCAAGTCTCTACTTCAAAATCTCCAATAATCCACATTATTCAACAATAAATGAGCAGCCAAGCCTGCTATCTGTGGGCCCACAATCTCACCAAGGGACGCAACTGCATGCGACAGCATTTTGCACAACAAATGGAAATAGCCATTCAAAAATCTCCCTTTTGTATACCTTTAAGAGGATCTTTTAAACTCATCCTGACAACAGGCACAATCCACATTATCATCATGGCAAATACCTTTTAAAGAATAAGCAATGGGTGGTTTGTTTGTTTGTGAATAGTGATGGCCCAATGCACAATGGATGGTTTAGAACAGGGGTCCCCAGCCACGGTATGCCAGCAACGGGTCTGCACAAACAAGCAAAGCCCCATCCGTTGGATGCAGGAAACACATAAAACCACAAACCTTTCTCCACGCAACCAGTCCCTGGTGCCCAAAAGGTTGGGGACCTCTGGCTTAGAGGCAGTGGTTTACTACTTATTTCACCTTTTGGAGTCCTTGGTGCTCTCTTTGCTTCATACATTTCGTTACCCAATAGGTAATAAGCACTGATGATGTTATCTAGTGGGTAATAAAACATCTGCAACAGACATCCAATCACAGAGAACCTCAAGAACATCACAATTCAATTCTGAGCTACATATATTCTCTGCTATTGAAATTACCTCTCTTCCTGGCCACAAATTGACTTTTATACATAGCTCAAAGTGGCAAACACTTAATTCACTTTCCTCCTATTTTCCCCACCTCAACAATCCTGTGAGACGGGTTGGGCTAGCCCAAAATCATCCAGAAAGTTTCTATGCTTAAGGCAAAATTAAAACCCCGTCCCTGGTCTCAGGCCAGCATCTTCACCACAGTTTGTCTCCATATTTCTATTACAGCCATTGACCAGGGTACCTCCCCCCCCCAACATACAAAAGAGACAAGTCAAATATTTAGTATGGTCACAAACCAGCACATTTCTCTATATAACCCCTGTCCATTATCGCCCTAGACAAATCAAGTCTTTATTAGTCATAGACCAGATAAACTATTTAAATCATGTCATTCACCCCACCACCACTACCAAAACAGCAAAAGCAAATCTTTACTACAGTCACAGACCAGCATATCTCTTTAAAATCATGTCCTTCATCCCCCCACCATTACTGAACAAAGTCAAATCTTTACTAGCCCTAGACCAGCATATACCTTTATATAAACCATGGCATTATTCCCCCACCCCAACAAAGCCAAATCAGATGTCTATTAAGGTCATAACCAGCATATATCTCTATATAAACCATGCCATTATCCTCCCCCAAACGCCAAATCAAATCTTTATTAAGGCCACAGACCAGCATATACCTTTATATAAAATATGCCATTATCCCCCCCCCCTAAAAAGCCAAATCAGATCTTTATATTAAGGCCATAGACCAGCATATATTTTTATATAAAGTATGCCATTATCCCCCCCCCAAACAAAACCAAATCAGATCTTTATTAAGGCCATAGACCAGCATATATCTTTATATAAAGTATGCCATTATCCCCCCCCAACAAAGCCAAATCAGATCTTTATTAAGGCCATAGACCAGCATATATATTTATATAAAGTATGCCATTATCCCCCCCCCAACAAAGCCAAATCAGATCTTTATTAAGGCCACAGATGGGCATATATCTTTATATAAAGTATGCCACTATCCCCATCACCACTACCACAAAGCCAAATCAAATCTTAAGTCCCCAGACCCAAATCTCCTATGCCATTACCCCCCCACCCCCAAAAAAGCAGAGCTTGTGGTTTGATCCTCACCAGCAGCGCCACACTGGATCCTGGGCTGCCCAAACTCAGGATCTGCTCCTCTCCCCCCCCCATCAGGTTATGCCCTAAGGCAGCGGTCTTCAAACTTGGCCCTTTTGGGACTTGTGGACTTCCACTCCCAGAATTCCTCAGCCAGCATGCCTGGCTGAGGAATTCTGGGAGTGGAAGTCCACAAGTCAAAGGGTCTTCAAACTTGGCCCTTTTGGGACTTGGACGTCCACTCCCAGAATTCCTCAGCAGGCACGCTGGCTGAGGAATTCTGGGAGTGGAAGTCCACAAGTCCCAAAAGGGCCAAGTTTGAAGACCCCTGCCCTTGGGGTTAACACACACCCCCTCCCCAGTTTAAGCACCCCCCCACCCCACTCCCCGGCTGGAAAGCGACCCCCCCCTCCGCCTCGGACCTGAGCAGGGCCAGGAAGGCGGCGGGCTCCACGTCGGGCAGCTCGATCTCGGCCGAGGTGGTGGCCATCCCGCCGTTGAACATGGCGTCGAAGACGGCGCTGCCCGCCGCCAGCACGAAGCGGTGGGCGGGGATGCGCTGCTGGCCCGGCCCGGGCGCCCCTCCGCCGGCCCGCGGCCCGCCTTTGCCCACCACGAAGCGCACGTCGCTCAGCAGCTCGTTGGCGAAGAGGAAGGCGAAGCGCTCCCGCAACGACCGCTTCGTGGCCTGCCAGTTGTAGGCCGGCTCGCGCTGCACCACCACCGGGGGCGCGGGCGCCGGCACCCCCGCCACGCCGGCCGGGACCTCGTTGCTCGCGGCGGTGGAGGCGGCGGCGGCGGCTGCCAAAGCCGCCTCAAGGCCGCCCGCGGCCGCCATCGCCAGCCCTCCTCCTCCTCCTCCGGCCCGCGCAGGCGCTCTCCCTCTCTCGCCTCACAATCCGCCCCGGGAAGGCGTCTGCGCAAGCGCGACGTCGGACGGAACGCCAACGGGCGACGGGCGCCCACGCCGGCGGCGAGCGCAGAGGCTGCGCGCGCATCTCCCTCGGGCTCGCAGAGATAATAATCATGCAGAGGAGCCCTCCGCACTTCAACCTCTTGCCGCGGGTTGTGTCGTCTCATTGTCCAAGCCAAAAATGCTCTTTTTTTTTTTTCCCTCCGCCGGTGGAGGAGACAATTGAAAGGGGAGGGGGCCGTTGCGGGAGGCGGCAGACCCCAGCCGAAATTGCAAGAGAAAAAATGGGGATTCTTGCTATTTTGGTTTGGTGCAGAATGTGTTTTTAGGTGAGGGTTGGGGGTGCAAGCACCATAAAAAATAAATCTAAAAAGGGAGCAATTCGGAAGGATTTTTTTTAAAAAAAACATGTTTATGACTTCGCTTTACAAAGCAAAATTCAACGGTAAAAGCGAAGACATAGATCGATGCCAGGGGCTGCTGTTTGAAATAAAGAGCTGTGCTTTCTATCAAAGGAGGTATGGTCATTGAAGATTTGTGGATGAAATAAGGTTGCATTTTAATAATGCAACCAGTAGGATTTGAAAAAAATGCAAACAAATGTTTGATTTCCAGCCCTGACTGAACTGCTTTTTCTCATCAAAGGAGGAACAAAGTTGCCAGGAGAAGAATGTTTGTGAATTCCAAGGTGATGATACAATGATGCCAGACAGTGATACAGTCTAATATTTACAAGTCTATTAAGAAGTCCTTCATTAACAAATGAAACAAGGAAACATTAATGTTTATCTTCCTTCTTTGGACATGTTCATTGTGCCACTAAAATATTGCAACTGCTGAGATGATGGTGGAAGAGGCACCAGCAGGAAATAGCCTCAAAGTTCATGCTACAGTAACAGGAAACTATTCCAAACAAAAGGCTAGAGAGGGTATAAAAACCTACTGCCCATGCGCTCAGGTCCTTCTTTCCTCTGGTCTTTCCTGCAAGAACCATCTTTCTGCCTCTTCAATAAACTGTAACCTTCTTCCCAAAGCAGTTGCCATGTTGTTTATTTATCCCCGGCTTGGATGAACCAGGATGAAGACTTTACTTCCAACACAAGCCTTTGTAATAACATACATGAATTCTTTGTTGGGAAATCCATGCTGGAGAACCTCATGTGCAAATATGTACCACAGCAGCAGGTGACTATATGCAAACACATCAGGGGAATCTTTGTGTGTTGGATTTGTACTGTACATATAAAACTATGCTGTAAAAACAGCTGTACCTGGCTTGGTTTAGCTCTCCAATCGCAGCATGATTTTATCTATATAAAAATACTTCCCACGCACATTTTTAATTAAGTTTGACCTCAGCCTGACCTAAACAGTGCAGATCCCACACTTCACATATCATTTATTGCAAACAACTCAAGAGACAAATGTTTAGCTCCATGACAACACCACAGAATTGTTGCACGTACATGTTTACTGAGAAATGTTGAACTGAGCTTCAAATCTTTGTCTGCTGTCTTTAGGGCACATGACTGTAAAGCCTCCATGTGCTGGAATCAAGATTTCAGGCCCACCCACTTGGCAGATTGCTCATTGGTCTGAAGCAGGGGTCTTCAAACTTGGCCCTTTTATGACTTGTGGACTTCAACTCCCAGAATTCCTCAGCCAGCGTTGAAGTCCACAAGTCATAAAAGGGCCAAGTTTGAAGACCTCTGGTCTGAAGAAAGAAAGAAGTCCACACGAGATGTATGGCAAAAACCTACAATGATGTTGGGCATGTCATGATGTAATCATGTAAAAGACATAGAGTCTATAGTTGGCACAGTGATGTCATATGAGCCATATAGGAGAGCTTCATATGGTAGAGGAAGGCTTTCCAAGGTGAAATTACAATAAACCCAAAACAAACAAACTTTTAAGCGACCCCATTGAAGTGTAAGGCTCTGATCTTGATCCTGCTTAGTTTGTGCCTAAATTGGTTTCTGAAAAAGAGAACATTGGATAAAAATGTAAATTGTTTACATCTCTGTTTCTGATTCCTGTCCTGCCTCTATTGCAGCGGTTCTCAACGTTTGTGTGACGGCGACCCCCGTCACACAAACATTATGCGCATGCGCGGCACGCATGGGGGGCGTGCGCAGCACGCATGCGCGGCACCCTCGTGCGCGGCACACATGCGCGGCGCCCCCATGCGTGGCGCACATGCGCGGGTGCCCCGTGCGCGGCGTGCATGCGCGGCGGCGCCCCCATACATGGCACGCATGCGCGGCGGCACCACCGGAGGGGACAAAATGGCGGATCGCCGCCTTTGGCGACCCCCGAAAAGTGATCGATCGACCCCAAATGGGGTCGTGACCCATAGGTTGAGAACCGCTGCTCTATTGCCACTGTTTTCAGTCACCGGCTCCCTACAAAATGAACAAAAACTCAATTTTGAGGCTAACCTTGGCTGGTATTAAAAGGCTGTGGAAATGGCTTTTGAAACAGGATTTGCTTTTCCATCAGGATCACTTAGGCCAGTGGTTCTCAATCTTTTTAATGCCGCAACCCCCAACTGGTTGTAAGTCGAGGACTACTCAACCGGTCGTAAGTCGAGGAGTACTCAACTGGTGCAGCACCGTTTGCAGAAGGGGACTTTTGGCGGGCTCAGCAGGGCAGAGACAGCCTGGACAATTCCTATTGGCTTTTGAAAGCCAATGGAATTAGACTCTATTCAAGAGAATCTATTCTATTGGCTTTCAAAAGCCAATAGAATAAAAGGGAGTAGCACAGCTAAGGAAAAGGGGGGGAAAATGGCAAACTGCGTTGTTTGGCGACCCCCGTGAAATGGTCGTTCGACCCCAAATGGGGTCCCAACCCACAGGTTGAGAACCACTGACTTAGGCCTATCAGGGCAGGAAAGAGAGAATGACAATCAGATGGGGAGAAGATAGAAATAATAGGTCACCAGGAAGTGTTGATGACATTGTTAAATGCAAATGGAAGGGGTAGGATAAGGTCTATCCATTTATTTGCAAATCAAATTATCCTTTATTGCACTCATTAACCAGCAGATTGAATTTATCTTCTACCTCTCTCCCAAAACTCCAGTTTATTTGCAACAGAAGGAGCCTATAAGCTCAAGTAAGGAAGCAAAGATAAATAAATACTCAATGGCTACTCAAGTGAAGTGCCCAAAAAGCTTCTTAGAAAATCAAATCTCCATGGACCATGCTAGTCTTTTCCTGAAGATGGGTTTGACATGTACAGAAATCCTATCACAGGTAGTCCTTATGACCACAATTGAGCTCAAAATTTCTGACAAGCTAGGCGAGACAATTGTTAAGTGAGTTTTGTTCCATTTTACAACCTTTCTGGCCACAGTTGTTAAGTGAATCACTACAACTTGTTAAGTTAGTAACATGGTTGGTTGGGGAATCTGGCTTCCCCATTTGACTTTTTATTTGTATTTATTTGGAAAATTTGCATTGCCGCCTACTCGCACATGGTGATTCAAGGTGGCTTACAAAAATAGAAAGACACCCTATAAAAAAATAAAAAATAACAAGGGGAAAAATAATAATATAATAACCCCCCCCCCAGCCCTTCTGACTTTGCTTATCAGAAAGTTGCAAAAGATCACATCACCCCGGGACACTGCAACCATCATAAATATGAGTCAGCCGCCAAAGGGTCTGGATTTTGATCACCTAACCACGGGGGATCCTCCAATGGTTACTCTAGAGCAGGGGTAGGCAACCTCGGCTCTTTTATGACTCATGGACTTCAACTCCCAGAATTCCAGAGCCAGTGTGGCTCAGCTTGGAAACCTTTCCCTTCCCCTCAGCATGGCTGGCTCAGGAATTCTGGGAGTTGAAGTCCACGAGTCATAAAAGAGCCAGGGTTGCCTACCCCTGCTCTAAAGTCTAGTGAAAAATGGTCATGTCACTTTTTTCAGCGCTGTTGTAACTTTGAATGATCACTAAATGACTGCTTGTAAGTCAAGAACTACCTGTACTAGGTACTACACAGTATTACAATCCGCAGAATTCCAGTTCTGCAAGACTCTTTGTTGAGAATACTGAGGGCTGAAATCAAGGCTGACTGAACAGCCCTTGGGTGGAGAAAGAGGATATTTTTAACTTCAGGAACATTGTCCCTCCCCATCTAGAGCAGTGTATAAAAAGTTGGCAAGCCTTGGATACCGATGAAACATCTTCGTTTACAGACCGTGGGAGCAATGCATATTTCTTAATTTGAATCGGAACAAAATGACTTTGAAGTCTTATTAAAAAAAACAAACACGTGATGATGATTTGATTTATTTATCTAGGGAAAATAATGGAAGACCTCTGTTGGCTTGATTATCTCCTGGGGAACTTGATGGACAGGTCTACACTGTTTCTGGAGCAGCTGTTCTGAAGCGGTTTGCCACTGCTTTCTTCTGGGGTGGTTTTGGGTTTCTTAGTGGCCCACCAAGAGCTAACCAGGTCCTGCAGAGCTTTCTGAGATCAACCAGGGTTGTCCCAGGGTTCCCTAAAGCAGTGTCAGTGACCCCAAAGTAGATTGGTTCTCTCATTCCCCTGGCTCTACCTTGCTGTTATCTGGACAAGGAACGCTGATAGCCTCCACTTCTGGGCAACAGCTGGATTGGACCCGAGAAGCAAACCAGTGGGCAACAGCTGGATTGGACCCGAGAAGCAAACCAGTGACCTCCGATGAGATGGGGCAGGTGAGAAGATGGAAGAGGAGGAGATGGATTTCCGGGGGGGGGGGTGCTTTGGCTCCGACGTGGTGGAATCAACTTCCCCCTGAGATTCGAACTACTCCCACCTTGCCGGCCTTCAAGAAAGCTATTAAAACTCTCCTGTTCCGGCAGGCCTGGGGTTGATGCGGGGGGGGGGGGCGGGATTCGATTGGGACATGCTGTGTGAATGTATTCATTTTTAATTGTTATACTTGTTTTAATTTTGTACGCCGCCCTGAGTCCCTAGGGATTGGGCGGCATATAAATTTTATAAATAAATAAACAAACAAACAAACAAATAAATAAATAAGAAAGATTCCTAAACCCAGCATCTGGGGCCAGCCTGGGTCGTCCATGCAAAGTTGGCTGTGCAACGATCTGACTCAGTACCCCGATGGCTAGAGGTGGCCATTCCTGCCCAGAGGGAGAGCCGCTGGACGGGCTGGCGGAGGAGGAGGAGGAGGGATCCTAACAGATCCGCCCGCTTTTGCCGGAGCTGATCAGGGCGGCGGGAGGAGGCGGCGTCTCTCTGGCCATGGGAGCCTTTGGGCGCCCGCTCCACTCCAGCAGCTGCACCAGCAGCGCGCAAGGGCGCACCAGCAGCGCGCAAGGGCGCACCAGCTTGGCGGCGGGGCTGGAGAACCAAGCGGGAACCCTCCCCACGCCTCGGTCGGCCGGGCTGCGAGCCGCGAAGCCCGGAAGCCTGCAGAGTCGGCCAGCCCGGGACACGCATGGAGGAGCTGGCCAGGCAGCCCTGAAGCCCAGCGCCGGAGCTGGGAGCCAAATGCCGCCGGTCTAACCCCTCCGAGCCCGTCGCCGAAGCCAAAGGAGGAAGAGGAGGAGGAGGAGGAAGCAGGCCAGCTGCTGGGATGAGCGCCGCGGCTGCCACCGGCGTCTTCGTGTTATCCCTCTGCGCCATCCCCGTCACCTACCTCTTCAACGCTTCGGCTGCCACCGGCAGGTGAGCAAGGAGGGCAGGTGCGGACCTTTTCTCACGTGCGCGCTGCCAAGCGGGGCCGGCGGAAGGTGGGAAAGGGGCCTGGCGGCGGAGAAGAAGAGGAAAGAGGGCGCAGAAGTGACAAGGGCGGTGGGAGAGGGGCGCGCAAAAAGCGGAGCTTCGTCGCAGGTGGAAAAGCTCTCCGGGTGTCTGGAGACACCCCCCCGTTTCTCTGGCCGGCCGGCCCGCCCGCCCGGAGAGATGCATCGCAAAGGCTAGGAGTGTGTGTGTGTGGGGGGGGGCTTTGCAGGAGTGGGGAGAATTCAAGGGGGTCTTGCTGGAAGCTACATTTGCACGCGGCGGGCTCTCCTTCTGAGCCAGCAGGGATCCAGCGGTGTGGCTGCTGTCGTCTGCACGGTGCCTTCAGAATAAAGTACCTTGGATTCGGCTAGGTCTGTTTAGGGACGAGTGGTGTGTGTGTGTGTGCGCGTGTGCGCGCGCTGAAGTATATATTGGGTGGGGGGGAGCGAGAGGGGCTTGAATAAATTGAACGGTATCAGCTATTTGTCTTCCAGCAACTTTCCCCAAATGCCACAGGGGAGAATATTAAATCCCACGGAGTTTTTCAAATCGTATGTAAGTCATTATTATTATTTTTTTAATTCATCCTGTTGGGTTAGCCATGCTGGGCCAGACTGTTGTGTACTCTGAAGCACGGCTGAGTTTGCCCAGGGGGGCTGAATTCAAATCAAACTAAACACTTTAGCACAAGGATAGAAACGGCAGCCTAGTTTTGGAACCAATTTATACATTCACAGGCAGAACATGGAGCAAACCAAAAGTAGCTGAGTTCACACATAACTGTCATAAACCAGGTGTACAAAGCAGCCTTGCCCTGTTGCTTACATCCTGTGCCGCCACACCCAATCAAATTGCCTGGGAACAGCAGGTGAGTTCAGGGCTACCTAATCCTTGATTAAAAGAACCAGATCCCTGCATTTGCGGAAGGCAAAACAAAGCACCTCTGAAGTCATAAATAAACTGCACTAACAAGACTGACGGGGCCATAGACCTAGCATGAGGGGTCAGGGGAAGGCATGGGGATCATGCTGTGAAATCCCTGCCAAATAGGGAAATATCCACCCAGCTCACCAGGACTGAAGACAGAATATGTTACAGGTCCCATCTATTGGGGATATATATCTGGTGGGACCACAGAAAGAGCTTTTTTAGTGGTGGCCCCTTCTTTATGGATCATCGTTTCCCCCCCCCCCAAGGCAGGGCTGTCAAACTGCTAGCCTGTGGGCCAGATGCATCATAACGAAACCACACCCACCCCATTGCCGGCAATGGCAAAAAAAGTCACAATACGTCACGACACGTCATGTGACGTTGCGAGCTTGACACCCCTGCCCCAAGGTGTGATTAGCCCCCAGCTTGTTGCTTTTCCAAAAAGTCCTAAAGATGTGATTTTTATCAGAGTCCCTGGAGTCCCTGAATGGAGATGTTGCTTGCTGTCATCGGGTGGAGTGGATGTTATTATCAGATCAATCTGATTTAATATCCTTGACCACAGCCAAGCACTGTTCTGTAATTTGCAGAGTACGCCATAGTATTCACTCTAACCACTTTTCGTTATGTTTTAAAATAACTACATTTTTCCTTTTATCTTAACGAATTGTGACTCCTGCGTTTGATGGTCTGTGACCAAATAAAGATTTGATTTGTGTTGCTGTTGTCATAGGGAAAGATTTTTATGTTGTGGATTTTTGTATACATTCAAACTAGACTGTGATGTTTCTCTGTGTCATATGTGTGTGTGTGGCGGGGAGGTGCGAGGTATATACATAATGGTATTTTTTTTAGAGCTGAATGCAACACATTTTTATTTTAATGTAGGCTGATGAGTGTACATTTCAAGTGAGAACAAAGGTTCTATTCCTATTCCATTCCATTCCATTCTATTCTAATTCCATTCCATTCCATATTTTCTATTCTATTCTATTCTATTCTATTCTATTCTATTCTATTCTATTCTATTCTATTCTAATTCTAATTCTATTCCATTCCATATTTTCTATTCTATTCTATTCTATTCTATTCTATTCTATTCTATTCTATTCTATTCTATTCTATTCTATTCTACTCTATTCTCCATTCCATTTCTATTATTTAATGTTGTAAAGCTACTTGAAGTCAGCCATGTGTGAGTTGAGCAATCATATAAGTCGGTTTAATAATAATAAAACTTGCACAGTAAACACTCGTGGCCTTCCCCAATCTGGCAATTGGAAAGGCACCAACTTGGGGCAGGCATCTCTGCTCATTTTGTCCGCCCAATTGGCTGTCTTGCTGCTGCATGTCCTTTGCCCCTGGAACAATACCTGGAGTTTGCACAGATTGTGTTTCAAGTTATATAAAAGGGGAACATGCTGAACTGGCTGTTGTTGATGTGATGGCCAAGAAGGTAGCCTGGGGAGAGCCGGGCCGGGCCAGGAACAAGAGCAGGAAGCCGGGCCTTTTGGTCACTTGCATAAGCTGGGCTGGTATTTTTAGAAGCCACCCTGCCCTCGGCTGGCTGTTTCCTGCACTGACAGGGTGTGGAAAGGGGCACAACAATAGCCAGCAGCTGCTTTCTCCAGAAGAAATGCCAGAGGTTCATTTGTCAAGAGAGAAGTGGCAGGCTTGGCCCGAATGCAAATGCTCTCTCCCCGGAGCCCATGTCCCCCAGCTCAGCAAAGAGAGAGAGAGAGAGACCAACTTACAATCAGAATCAGCATCCCTGGACATTACTTAGCGTACTTATTTGCTCGATGTAAATGCCACTAATGGAGCGAAAAGCACTACCTTCGGCTTGCTCAGTGGGCATGGACAGCAGAGGAAGAGACTAAAGTGTGAATCTCCCTCCTCTTTGTGTGTGTGGGTTTATGTGTGTGTGTGCATGTTTGTTCGGGTGAATTTTGGCCTCTTGGTTGACTCCCTGGATGAGTCCCTGCAGTTTTCTTGGCAAGATTTCAGAAGTGGTTTGCCATTAACTCCTTCCTAGGGCGCAGAGAGGGGGACCGGCCCAAGGTCACCCACCTGGTTTTGTGCCTATGGCAAGACTAGAACTCACAGCCTCCTGGTTTCTAGCCTGACGTCTTAACCACTGCACCAAACTGGCTCTCAAGTGAATATCTTTGCCTTTGGATCAGTCTTGGCTCCTGGGGGCTGTCTAGATTCATCTTGGCAGATGAATCTTGAGAGGCATTTAGGAAGTTGCTTGCCTAGGGCTGAGAGAGAGGGATTGATCCCCCCCAGGTCACCTAGCTGGCTTTGTGCCTCAGGTGGAACTAGAATACAGAGTTTCTTGATTTCTGGCCTGATGCTTTGATCACTACACCATACAATACACCACGATGGCTCTCTCCCTATTTATAGCACAGCCCTTTAACCATTATTCCATAGATCTTCTAGCCAAAGCTAATAGTCAGAGTTCTTCAGCTGTTGCTTTTCCGTTTTTTCTTCTTCCTCATTGCCCTTTGCTTGCTCCCTCCAAGGACATCAGCAGCAGTTTGCAACTGAAGGATGCTAAACGCTCAGGAACACCAAAGGCAACAGTCAGCTCATCTGCTTTCATCCTCCACACTGCAGTCAGTAGGGGAAGTGAACTTTGCTGCAGGAACCGAAGTTTGGAAACGTTAGGCTAACGTTAACAGCCACCACCAATGTAGCTGTCTTAATGTACCTTTGCTCCTCCAGGGTTTGTTCGCCACACCAAATCACCATTTGGGTAGACGTAATTTATGGCTGGGTTCGGTGGTGTTATTATCACACAGTCATAATTAATTGGAAGAGACCTCAGAGGTCATTTAGTCCAACTGCTGCTGAATTCTGTTTAAGGAGATCGAGTGACTAGGAAAACACCTTTTTAGGAGTTGGGCTATTCCACTGGCTGAGAGCTCTTATTATAAGGAAATTCCTAAAATCTGCCTCCAAGCAAGATATGGCTCCTCTCTCCCACATCTGATAGATAATACAGATCTCAATCAAGCTCCATCCAAGATAATTTACACCAGCTGGGCAGAACCCCCCCCCTCTTTTCGATTTCCCTCTGCCCTAAAATTCTTCGCGTCCTGTCTGCAATTTCACTGGCCACTTATTAAACTCTTTAACGGCGCAATCTGCACGTTTCCTGCATCTGGAATATGGATCTTGGAGTATCGGGCAAACCAGATCTTTGGCTGAGTGGGAGCACACCAGAAACACAACTAGCTCGGTCCAAAGAAGTCCAGCTATCTGTTGGAGCATCTCATAAAACTGCAGCTGTCTTCTCAAACCTGCCCCCCCCCATCTTAACGAAGCCAGTGAAATACGACAAAAATCTAACAGCGCTGTTTTGGCGGCTTGGGCCTTCTTCTTTGCTGGTATTAATATTTTGAGGAAGGAAAGGAAGTGATTGGCAAGTTACGTTCCCCACTGAAGCTTCACAGTTCCTGTAACCACTGACTTGCAGGAGGCCAAGCTGCATTTGTCAAAGAAAAAGACAGTTCTCTCCTTATTTGTTGTGGTTCTTGTGATAAATATCAGAGGCTTCTTACAATCCAGTTCTGCACTGCCAAAGGATCAGCAAGCTTGGTCTTGCAGGGAAAATTATTCACCCTTCCAAATTTTCCACCACGGAGCTCTCAGTAATGATTTCCTGTGTATGTTGGGATACTCTGAAGTACATAATTGGAAGGGAAGCAAAGCACTGGGTGAAGTCAGCATTTTCTGTTTTCCTGTGGTTATATTTGAGGAAGTGAAGGAAAACATGTTAAACTCTATTTTCCCCCCGCCCTCTTTTGGTTTCTCACTTTTCTTTTTATTTCCTGTAGCTCTTGGGTCATTGTAGTAGCTGGAGTGTTGATTCTGCTCTTAGTGGGCTTGGCAGCTCGATTTCTGGTGAAAAGGAGACCCCCAAGCGACCCACTTTTCTATGGTACGTATTGGTGTGGTGTGGAAAAAGTAAACCAGAGCTGGCTAATCTATCATTCAAATCCCATGGCAATAAACCATAGTTTAACTACAGTTCATTGTACTAACTGCAGTTGGCGGAATTTGCCTGAATGCCAACTAACGTTAAGCCGAAATCCAACGCTACACTTTAGTGGCTGGTTAGTATTAGTTTTTACAATGCATAGGACTGAATTCCTCCATTTTCTGAATTTGCACAATGTAATGAATGAAATTCTTGAGTCCTTGTCCAGATCTGGCTTAATGTATTGTGCAAAGACAACTGTGGTGTGTATGATTAATTATTGATCTAAGAAATTAAGGTTTCCTGACATAAGAGCACATTGGGGTAAGTCTGAGATTTAGACAGTGGCCTGCATTAAACCACAATGCAGCTCCTTTATTTTTGACTGGGTGCAATTTGCAATCCCACCCATGTTTTAGCATGAAGCATCTTGTGGCTATAATTGTTACAATGATAATAAAAATAATTCTGGCTTAATGCAACACATCAAAGCAACTGGAAGCTGCTTTTCACAGCTCAGTCGGTCGATAGCCAAAGCTTTATTCCATTTTTCCATTTGCATTTCCGCTCTCTATCCCAGTGATGGCAAACCTTTTAGAAACCAAGTGCCCAAACTGCAACCCAAAAACACTTAATCATCGTCGAGTGCCGGGTGGGTGTGGCCCATTGGGTGGGCGTGGCTGCAGTGATAACAGCAGACTGGGTGGGACTAAAAGTTCAATCAATCAATTCCAACTTTGCAAGATCTTTTTTTTTCCCGCGAGAAGTTGAAATTGACTGATTGAACCTTTTTTTTTTGCACACGGCGGCGGAGGCCTAAAGTGAAAAGGTTTTATAAAACCCAGCTGAAGGCCTAGGACTGGGGCAATGGCACGAGGGCTCTGAGCGCCAAAGACCCATGCCATAGGTGCGCCACCACTACCCTATCCCAAAGTTAGGTGAAAACAAGAGGGCTGCAAATAGAGGATGGGGTTGATGACATCTGAATATCTGTAAAAGAACATCTGTGAATGGGGCCAGAAAATGGTTGCAGAAAAAAATGGCTTGTGCAATGATAAACGTGAAAGTCTTGGAAGAGACAAATGGTTTCTCTCGTAATTAAAAAGTGCTTTTCTTCCTTCTTCTTCTCCTTCTCCTCCTCCTTCTTCCTCTTCTTCTTCTTCCCTGGTTTTGCTGCAGTTTACGCGGTGTTCGCTTTCACCAGCATCGTCAATCTAATCATCGGGCTAGAACACGATGGGATAATCGATGGATTCATGACTTATTACTTGAAAGAGGTAAATAATCATGGCTCATTAGGGGTAGAGGAAGTGGGTCGGCAGCTGGGAGCCCCGGTGACGTGGTGGTTAGGAATACAGGATTGCAGACTGACTCTGCCCACTGCCAGAAGTTCGATCCTGACGGGGTTCAAGGTTGACTTGGCTTTCCACCCTTCCCAAGGTCAATAAATTGAGGACCCAGATTGTTGGGGGGCAATAGGCTGACTCTGTAAACCGCTTAGAGAGGGCTGTAAAGCACTGTGAAGCGGTATATAAATCTAAGTGCTATTGCTATTGCCCCTTCCTTCCTTCCTTCCTTCCTTCCTTCCCTCCCTCCCTCCCTCCCTTTTTTCCATAACTCTGCCAACTGCGAGCAGTTCAATCCTGACAGTATTCCAAGTGTGGCCTTACAAGACGTTATAAAGTACTATTAACACTGAGACCCAAAACTAGTTTGTGTCTCAGAGCATTATGTGACTCCAATGTTTACAATTGAGCCAGATGACAGCGCTGAGTTATTGGGTTGTTAACCACAATTTAGCATGTGGATAGCATGTTTATTAGGTCCTGATGGCTGTGAACAAGCTTTACGTGGAGATTTAAAATTGGAATTAGCTTTTTTAAAAAAACAAAACAAAATAAAATCTGCACCACACATGACAGCTTGAATGCTAAACTTGCCAAACCACTTTTTAGTCTACTAGATTAAACCAAGGTGGATTTGCATATTACTCCAGGTGGTGTGCAAATTCAGGAAAGCTAAACTTCATGAGCATTGAAGAAAGATAATAAATGGAGAATGACTTGAGAGTAGAAGCACTAGAAGGAAGTGAGGTTTACTCCCAGTGCGGTCCACAGGTTGAGAACCACTGCACTAGTATATAGCAGTATACACTATATACTAGCACTAGTATACAGTGGGGGGGATGCAGTGTCATCACAGGGGTTCCGCAAAGGCTTGAAGAAATGTTATGATTTAAATCTTGATTTAAGTCTTGGGGGGGCCTGTGGCTGTGGTCTGTGGCCAAAAAATGGTATTTGAAGGATGTCCAGGGTGAAGAAAAGGCGGAGATCCCCTGTCCTAGTGGCTTCCCGTCAGTATTACTGGGAGTGTTCTTGGCGGTTCCTTGATTAGGCTGTCGTTTATTGTTTAATTGTTTGTCCTAGCTGGGAGTTCATTGATTGCCCTATTTGGGTAATGAAATGTCTGCAGGCAAACAGCCAAGCTCACAGAGCATCAAGGACCCCCCACAGGTCAAGCCGGAGCTACAAATATTCTCTTCGGTTGGAGAAAAACCCATCAGACTTCCGTGAGAGAATTAAATTCATTGCAAAGACAACCAAGGCTATCATGATGCCACATTTTATCTCCGGGGGGGGGGTGGGTTTAAAACGCCAGACAGCTTTTTTTTATTTCAGCTGAAACTGCAAGGTGGCCTTATCTTCTCTGTCGCCCAGTTACTCGTGCGCTTATTTCCACAGGGCGAACCTTATCTGAACACGGCTTACGGCCACATGATTTGCTACTGGGATGGTTCCGTTCATTATCTGATGTATCTCTTGATGGTGGCTGCCATTGCCTGGGAGTACGTAAGCATGACAATTGGGGGGGTTACACATGACATTTGGGGGAGCTAAGTATGACTGGGGAAGTAAGCCTGACATTGGGGGGGGGGTTAAGCAAGGCATTTGGGGGGAGCCAAGTATGACATTTGGGGGAACTAACCATGACATTTGGGGCTAAGAATGACTTTGGGGGGTAAGCATGACATTTAGGGGAACTAAGCATGACTTTGGGGGGTAAGCATGATATTTGGGGACGCTAAGCATGACTTTGGGGGGCTTAGCATGACATTTGTGTGGGCTATGCATAACATTCAGGGGGTGATTGTTGGGTTGTTTTCATGCCTTCCTTTCCAAAAATTCTATCTGCTGCCTTAACAGCAGACGGGAAATAAATGCCGATTTCTTTAATCAAAAGAAAACCCTCCTCCAATTAAATAATGACAACAATGATAAAGAGCAGAAAAGAACAAAGATCCAGCATATAAAATGACTGAGTTGTTATGGGACATCAGTGTCAGGAAGAGCTCTTGAGCCAGCAGGGCTGAATATTTTAAAAATTGTCCCATTTATGTTTTAAGCTAATGCAATGTGATTACCCAATTATTTAGTGAAAGTAGTACATTCAGCGACTATAAATATATAGGCACATATTGTTTGTCTGAATGTACCTCCAGTAAGAGAACATGCATCACAATGGTATCTGAAAGCAAGGTTTTCTATTTTTCTCTGGCAGGGAAAATTATCGGATGATTGGCTTGTACTGGCTGGGATCCATCACAATGAGCATAATTGTCTTTATCCCTGGAAACATTGTGGGTAAGGAAACATTAAGAATACACTTTGCTTTGGGGCTTTAATAATTGACCTCTTTTTCGAGTCTTGAATTTTCAAGGCAATGAGATCAGTGGGTACCAATGAAATGCATATTATATAGTATTTTACAGCAGATTGGGAGCATCTTACTAACTTTGGCCAATCTCAAAAGCCAAGCAGCACGAGGTATGTTTACTGCTGCGATGGGAGATTGGCTAAGCTAGAATTACACACTAGCTGGAAAATAAAAAATGCATCCTGCAACTGGTCTACGACAACTCACCACAACCAACTTGCCTTGGCACGGGACTACTCACCATAGGAGAAGAGTTACATTAATATTGAAGAAACAGTTGGAATAGAATCATTAAAGAAAAGATGCCAAAAGGAGGGACCACATGAAATATGAATGACAAAATTTAAAGTATTTTTAAAAATAATTAAATTGAATTGTTGAATTGTCCTGCAGGAGTTGTCTCATGGTGAGTTGACCATGCTGATTGTCCCACAGTGAGTCCCAACTGTGGCAAGTTGGCTGCGGTCAGTTGTGTCATTCTGTGCTGCAACAAAGCAGTGGTTAATCCCTTTTGTTATGTTCCAAGAAAATTGCATGAAGTCATCAGGAGTTGAACGCTACTGGAAGGAGACTCTACTACTACTAATAATAATAGTAGTAAAGTTGGAAGGGACCTTGGACATCATCTAGTCCAACCCCCTGCTCAGGCAGGAAACCCTACACCATTTTGGACAAATGGCTGTCCAGTCTCTTCTTAAAAACTTCCAGTGTTGGAGCATTTACTGCTTCTGGAGGCAGGCTGTTCCACTGATTAATTGTTAATCCACTGATTAATTTAGTTCAACTACTCCTGCAGTTGAACTAAAAAAACAAATAATAAATCATAATTTAGTAAACTGAAAGTAAATTGTGTCCTAGCATTTTATCCTGTATCCTGAAATATGTTCAGATTTATATTTGGCAGGAGGAAATTTTCTTAAAAAACGAAGTAGAGAATGTTTGCATTCCCTTTCTTCCTTTTGTCTCCATTTCTTGGAATAAATATCAACCAGTATGGAGTTGGTCATGTTGGTTGCGAATTTTGAGAGTTGTCGCCTAACACATCTGGTGATCATCCAGTTAAAGGATGCTTAGCTCTCTCCAGATGTGCTTGAATAGAACTGCTACAATTCCCAGACAGAACATCTGGAGATTAGGCACATTTACATGAAATTGGCTGTGTCTTCATTATAAGAGAATATTGTTACAAGCTAGTCTGATCTGTGAGTCCAGCCAGGGAGCTTATCTCATGTCTAATGCACTGTGTGAAACTTTGAAAATGGGATACCCAAGTAAACCAGGATTCAAATAACCCAGCTTAAGTTGTCATACAAACAAGAGCAGTAAACGGCACTGAGTTTGTTGCGATTTTCATCTGAATAGGCATGCAAAGGATTGCCCTGCTCGACCTGTCATTAACAATTCTTCATTCATGTTTTCCCTGTTGCCGAATAGGAAAATATGGAACAAGAGTGTGTCCTGTATCCTTGTTAAGTGTGCCGTATATTTGTCTCCCGCTATGGGCTGGCTTCAAAATCTATAATCAACCACCAGCGGCTGACAATTTCCCAACAAAGGTATTCTTGTTATAATTGTCGTTATGAAAAGGAAGAGGAGGAAAAAGGCTTGAACTTCAAAAGAATTCTCTTGATCATCCGATTCCTCTTTTCTGAACATGTCATTGTGACTTGTCAGGCTCCTTCTTAAACAGCGGCACCCAATTTGCATGAACTATGGCTAGCTTCGCCTTGCGCTCAGCCAAAACCAAACAATTCACATTGCTGCTCCGAAGGCCTGGAACACGTCACTTCATCCTAAATGAAGACATTTTTCTGCTTAACTCAGCATGCACAGAATCCTGCCATATCCTTGACTTACACAGTTTGTTTAGTGTTTGTGGAGATTCTCAGTCATCCCAAAGGTACTTTTTCAAGTACCCATGGCTGTCCCAAAGGTACTTTTTCAAAAGGCAACTTTACTTCCTTTGTTTTAATAATAATAATAATAATAATAATAATAATAATAATAAAGTTGGAAGGGACCTTGGAGGTCATCAAGTCCAACCCCCTGCTCACGCAGGAAACCCTATACCATTTCAGACAAATGGCTATCCAATCTCTTCTTAAAAACTTCCAGTGTTGGAGCATTCACCGCTTCTGAAGGCAAGTTGTATCACTGGTTAATTGTTCTAAATGTCAGGAAATTCCTTCTTAGTTCTAGGTTGCTTCTCTCCTTGGTTAGTTTCCATCCGTTGCTTCTTGTCCTGCCTTCAGGTGCTTTGGAGAATAGCTTGACTCCCTCTTCTTTGGGGCAGCCCCTGAGATATTGGAACCCAGCTATCATGTCCTCCTTCGTCCTTCTCTTCATTAAACTTGAAGACGTTTTGCTTTTCATCCAAGACGCTTCTTCAGTTCCGAGTCAGAACTGAAGAAGCTTCTTGGATGAGAAGCGAAACGTCTTCAAAAAAAAACTCCCAAAGAAAACCCAGTTACCTTTTGAAAAAGCACCTTTGGGGACTAGTCCATTCCAAGTGATGACAGCACTGAAAAAAGCCATCAAAAAACATTCCCTTAAACCTCCATACAGGTGACTTACGACAAAAAAGTTTCTTCACATTTATGACTGGGGCAGCCTCCCCAGAGTCATGTGATCAACATTAAGACGCTTGGCACAACTGGCTCATATTTATGACGGTCGCCGTGTGTCCCAGGGTCACGTGTTCCCCTTTGGCGACTTCCTGACAAGCAAAATCAACGGGGAAGCCAGATTCACTTAACCACCGGGTTGCTAACCAAACCACTGCAGTGATTCACTTAACAACTGAGGCAAGGCAGGCTGTAAAATGGGGCCAAGCTCACTTAACAAACACCTCACTTAGCAACAGGAATTTTGGGCTCAATTACGGTGGTAAGTCAAGGACTACCTGCACAGAGGGAAACGTTCTGAGCATCACCAACCTCTCGCCTTAGGGCAGTGGTTCTCAAGCTGTGGGTTGGGACCCCATTTGGGATCGAACGACCATTTCACGGGGGTCGCCAAACCACGCAGTCCGCCATTTTCCCCCCCTTTTCCTTAGCTGTGCTACTCCCTTTTATTCTATTGGCTTTTGAAAGCCAATAGAATAGACTCTCTTGAATAGAGTCTAATTCTATTGGCTTTCAAAAGCCAATAGGAATTGTCCAGGCTGTCTCTGCCCTGCTGAGCCCACCAAAAGTCCCATTCTGCAAACGGTGCTGCACCAGTTGAGTAGTCCTCGACTTATGACGGGTTGAGTAGTCCTCGACTTACGACCGGTTGGGGGTTGTGGCATAAAAAAGGTTGAGAACCACTGCCTTAGGGGGAAATATAAATATTGGTTTTGTTTTGAAGGGAAGAGGAAGTGACAAAGCAAGTCTACAATTAAACATACTTTGGTTTCCAGCTCTCCTGCCCCCTCCACACACACACACCCCGTTGAAGAAGCCTTCCTCAAAAAACCTAACGAGGCTAAATCTTTTCCACAGAAAGCGATGCACACTGCTACTTGTGGGTTCTCCTTCTGCGTTGTTGCTGGCTCTTCTTTTTGTAAGAGCTGCAGTAAACGGCGGTGCAATTACTTCAGTCGGCTCCACTCCAAACCGTTTGTACTCCAGACCCAGTCAGGAAATGGGTTTTCTGTTTCTTGAGACATATTTTCTTCCAGGGTTTTTGTTTGTTGTTTTGTTTTGGTGGGACGAGGGACAAAAAGACGCTGAAACATGCTAAGCCGTAGTTTGCTTCCCTCTGATTTATGGAATTAGGTATAATTGGAGAGGTTTGCACCATTGTTAAAATTATAACATTTGGCTGGGTTGATAGGTCACGCTAAACCATAAATCATGGATTGGAAAGCTAATGGCCGAGGACTCCTAGGGCACTCAGCCCAAACTCAGCCGACCACACGATTTTTGGCAGGCGGCATGAATTAAGTCTGTGCATTGTTTTCCCAAACTGTTTTGACACTTTGGACCTGCTTGAAAAATCAAACTGTTAAATTGCAGAGGCAAGGCGCCTCCTAAAAGACATCTGGCATACGGTGCAAAGTATATTGTTTTGCAGAGATGCCACAAAGCCCTTTGCTGCTTTGGGCGCAGACTTCTAACAGGGCTTCCATCCCCTTTGCAGATCATTAAAGAAATTCAGAAGCAAAATCTGCTGAGAAGACCGACTGACTTTCTCTTGGCTTCGTATTTCATTTTGGCAACTGGATTTTGCCTCTTCAGGGGCATGGTAAGTTTCTTTCTTTTTTTAAAGAACAGAATAAAGAGACCGGAATCTTATAACATGAGGTGTGTGCCATATACTGTACACTTTGTGCAAAGCATTAAATTTGAATTGAAAAGCATTTAAGTTTGTTTCTATGTTTAAACTTGAATGTGGGGGCAGGAAAAGTGAGCATCTGGACATAGACATCCATGGGGGGAGGGGGGCAGGTGTGATAAGGTTTATGAACTGGTGCGCAATGCTGCATTGCAAGTCCAGAAGGGTGGGATGTGTCACATAATGTCACAATGCATGTTTTCTAACTTTGCACGTTGTAGGAGGTGACCAGGCTAAACCCGAGGGAGGGGTCAAATGCATCATAAGTCACGAGTCCGTGCATGCCCAAAAGAGATCTAAGTCCAGCTCACTTTGAATTCCTTCTTGATTCCCACTCATTTCTCTTGACTGTTAGTAGCTCAGATTTTTGTAGAGAGCTTAAGCTTGCAATACATCTTTATACTCATTTGAATCTCCCGATTTCCCCTGCGCTTGACACACACTTTGTCATCACATCCGTGTGGTTAAGAACAGACACTTACAGCTCCAAGTTGTTTCTCTCTTCCTCCCTTACCTACCTAGGGAGATGGCAGTTGGAACAAGATTTACACCAATTTCCTAACCAGTTTATTACACCAAAATTATGATCCAAATATTATGGCTCCAATTTTTCTCTAGATTGTTTTGGACTGTCCAGGTGAACTGTGTCGACTTTACAGCCAACTTCATGAGCCATACCTCAAAGATCCTGTTGCCTATCCAAAACTTCAGGTAACCCAACTGAGACATTTGCATTGCGATGCACACCTAACATTTGGTAGCTATGCTCACACATTTTGAGGACCTGGAATGATTACTTTTAATTTATGACCCTAAGTCAGAATTGAGTGGATAAGGTTATGGATTAGAGTTCTGTGTGAATTTAAATATTGGGATTGGAAACTGGAGATTACTGTATGCATGCATATGAACCCAACAAAGACAGTTTCTTCAGCAGGCATGGTTTAGCCTGATATGAGGCATGATTGGAGAAATCATGCTAATTGTCAACATTTTTAGATTAAGAACTTATTATTTGACTTTGTACAACATCCAGGTCGCAATTTTTAAGCTTTAAAACAGTTGCAGGGTTTATATTTTGCATCAATTAAAAATATCAACTATGACTTGACAATGTATGTGTACCCAACTATTATGGTTCATAAACCATAATTTATGGCTTAGATTACAGCAGTCTGGTTTAAACACAGCACACTAACCATCACTCTGCCTCAGTTACAAAATTGTATAAGAAGACCAGACCTTCACACATAAATTTTGATTAAGAGACTGAAGGCTAAAACGTGGGAAGAATGGTTTACAGGAATTGGGTATGTCTAGTCTAAGGAAAAGGACTAGGGGAAACATGATAATACTGTTCCAATATTTGAGGGGCTCCTACAAAGACGAGGAGGGGGGTTAAATTATTTTCCAAGGCCCCAAAAGGCAAGACAAGAAACAATGGTTGGAAACTAACCAAGGAGAGAAGCAACCTACAACTAAGGAGAAATTGCTTAATGGTGAGAGCAATCAACCAATGGAATAGCTTGCCTTCAGAAAGTATGGATGCTCCATCACTGAAGGCTTTCCAAAAGAGACTGGACGACCATTTGTCTAAAATGATTAGAGTCTTGTTCTCCAGCAGGGGCTGAACTAAAAAACCTCCAAGGTCCCTTCCAACTCTATTCTATGTTCAAACGATGGCTGCTGCTTTGAAGGTGCAGAGATCAATTCTCTTCTCTTCTAACATTCAGATGCTAGCCTACATGTTCTACTCGGTGCCATACTACATAATTTCGGTCTATGGTCTGCTTGTACCTGGATGTTCCTGGATGCCCGATTTAACTCTTATTCATGCTGGAGGACTAGCCCAGGTAAGACCAGAACATTTTTAATGATCCCATATTGGAGGCCTGGTTTTCCTCTGTACCACTTCCACATTCAAAAGAGAGCGAGAGCCATGAACTAAAACCTAGATAATCCTAAGTCAGTGGTGGCAAACCTATGGCACGGGTGCCAGAGGCGGCACTCAGAGCCCTCTCTGTGGGCACGCAGGCCGTCGCCCCAGTCCTAGGCCTTTAGCTGGGTTTTATAAAACCTTTTTGCTTTAGGCCTCCGCCGCCGTGTGCAAAAAAAAAAAAAAAAGGTTCAATCAGTCAATTTCAACTTCTCACGGGGAAAAAAAAGATCTTGCAAAGTTGGAATTGATTGATTGAACTTTTTAATCCCAGCCAGTCTGCTGTTACCACTGCAGCCCCGCCCACGCAATGGGTCCTGCCCACCCAATGGGCCACACCCACCCGGCACTCGATGATGCATAAAGTGGGTTTTGGGTTGCAGTTTGGGCACTCAGTCTCTAAAACGTTTGCCATCACTGTCCTAAGCTATGGTTTACTGAGTAGAGCACAGTTTGGCGCCATGGGGAAGGTGCTGGCCTAGAAACTAGGAGATGATGAATTCTAGGTTCTCCCCCCCCCCAGGCATGAAAACTAACTGGTTGACTTTGGGCCAGTCTTCCTCTCTCTCAGCCAAACCACGTGATAAAGTTTTGTGGAGAAAAGAGAAGAAAAAGGAGACAGCATTAAGCGTATCTGCTGCTTTGAATTGGCCAAAATATATAAACAGTGGAATAAACTCATTATTGCTGTCTGAGTTCACATATCACCCAAGCCATTAAGAAGGGTTCACCAACTCCAACTTCATACGCTGAAGCCAAAAACTAAGTTAACCACATAGGCTGGGTATGACCAACCTGCTAACCTAAAATGAGTAGTTAGCTAATTTGTGGCTCACAGACATGTTCAGACTGAGCCAGTGCGCTTCATATCTGGTTAAATTAAGTTGGATGAACTCAGGCAACTGTATTAATCAAATAAAGATGGTTCATTTAGCATGCTGTATCAACCTAGGCCTCATAGCTTAGCATAATAAACTCCACTGTTCAATCCCTGCTCAGAAGGGATAAAGCTACCTATTCAATTTCTTTTGCTGTTGTTTGCACACGGGGCAATCTGAATGCTGTTACTACTCAGACAGAACTATTGTTGCCACTGGAGATATCACCCTACTAAGAGCCCCACCCAGTATCTATTCAGTGGATGAAGAGTTTGCAAAGAGGATAAAGACAGCAAGATTGAAGAAAGCAGATAGATTGGTCAGCTGGCTTTTTTTGGGGGGGGCACCATTGAGATCAAGGCTCTGAATTCAGCAGAGGTAGAAAGAACAGTCAGAACTGAAGAAGCTTCTTGGATGAGAAGAGAAACATCTTCAAGGGAAAACCAAGAAAGTCCAATTGCCTCTTGAAAAAGCACCTTTGGGACAACCATGGCCTGGATGACGGAGAATCTCTCTAGACAGGTAGAAGGAGGATCTTCAAAACCTCACCCAAGAAACAGCGGGAAGAACGTACCTCCAAACAATTTCAGATACTATTAATCCAGGAGATAAGGGTGCTACTTACAAGGAGAACTGCTACTGCTCAGTAAACAACCGTTATCAGGAAGTATTCTTTAATATCTAGGATTCTGATTCTCTGGGTTTGTCAGGGGGAAGAGATGCTTACATCTGATTCTTCCTCAAAAGAAGAGTTAGTAGATTATTTACTTCTTTATCTCATCAAATACTAAAAAATGGCCCAAGATGGTTAATGGCAGGAAAAAAGCTCAGGTTTCAAACCCAACAATACAGTCGCATTAAAAAGAAAAACAGTTTAAAAAAGAAAGAACAAACCTTCTTAATTTTCAATGTTTGCCTAAATCAGTGGTGGTGAACCTATGGTACTCAGAGCTCTCTCTGTGGGCACGCACGCTGTCGCCCCAGTCCTAGGCCTTCAGCTGGGGTTTATAAAACCTTTTCGCTTTAGGCCTCTGCTGCCATGTGCAAAAAAAAAAAAAAAAAAGATTCAATCTATCAGTCAATTTCAACTTCTCGTGGGGGAAAAAAAGATCTCGCAAAGTTGGAATTGATTGATTGAACTTTTTAGTCCCACCCAGTCTGCTGTTACCACTGCAGCCACGCCCACCCAATGGGCCATGCCCAGCCAATGGGCCACACCCACCTGGCACCCAATGATGCATAAGTGGGTTTTGGGTTGCAGTTTGAGCACTCGGTCTCTAAAAGGTTCGCCATCACTGGCCTAAATTGATGAAACACGATAGCTGGCAGATTTTCTTGGGGACAGCTTCCACCATTATGGAGCCACCATCAAGAAGATGCTGTGCAACCTTTTCCCAATAGCAGGAAATCTCCATGGCTGCTCAGCTTAAACATGGAGATATATATTCCTCCTATCGCAAATGCTGTTACCACACAGACAGAACTACTGTTGCCACTGGAGATAGTTCCTCATCCTACCATCCTTCTTTGTTCTCTTATCATAGGATAGAGACTAATATTTGGACCTCTCCACTGATCAGCCCTAGCCCACTTTGCCCATAAAAGCTCAAGTTGTCTGGAGCATGACCTGGTCAGCCCTTCCTCTGTAGACCACAGTCAGGGATCATAAATTCAGGTCAATCATCACCATTGCTAATACACAAATAAATCACCGCTTGAAACAGGGGATGACGGATGAAAGACAAAGGACAAAACAGTCCTGAGCTGTCCCAGTTGCTTCTATCTTTACATGTTTGCTTATGCTAAAAATATTCTTTGGCTTGGCAGACTTCTGCTCTTGCATATAACCTTAGATGTAAAGTTACGGTTATGTTCCAGAAAGCCCAATTGGAGAAGAAGCAACACCTTCTTCTCTAAAGACGAAGCAAACTGAAACTATCCAAAGTTTTGCTCTTAGAAAAGGAAACAGCAAATTACTCCATTTTTTTTTTCACCTTAACTTTTGAGCAGATGAGGTCGCAAGTACTTGGGAAACGCTACATGTCATTGTGTCAAAGCTCAAAGCAGGAAAACTCTAGTGGATGTCCTGATTCTATGCCAGGAGCTGACACAGAGACAATAGATCTTCTCCAGAACATTCTGATTCTCAAATCAGAATAATAGGATACTCTTATTATGTACCAAGCTTGATTGATGCTGTGCTTAAAATAACAAGCAAGTTAATGGAAAGGGGACGTACGTTGAATTAGGCATAATATGGGGTTGCTTCCCTCTGGTTTAGTTTGGTGGTTGCCCAACTTAATGGTTTCCTTAATGGGGTTAGCTAGTTGACTAAGCCACGGATGGTTAGCTTCAGTGTTTCCACTAAATCAAATCACTGTTTTGTGAAGGGAGAATTGCTGATTTCCTGCTTGTGACAAATGAAGCAAAAAAAAAAAAAATTATATCTGTAATCTCGACCCACGTTTGTAATATTTTAATTTTGTATTTCATATTTTTTGTTTTTATCTCTCTTTTTTAATCGAAACATGCTGTGAATGTGCCCTATGATCAATAAATGTTTTACGAGCTGGGTTTGCCCAAGATGCAAAGCTACAAGCCACCGAAGGGGATTGTGTCTTGGAAAGGGCACACATGATGATTTTGAGATAAGGGGATGCATGTTGGAGGGTTGCCAAACAGCCCAGTCCCCCAAAATGCAAGGGTCCAGAACAAAGAAGTGGGGGATGGAGTCCCATTAAAAAATCCCATTAAAAAGCCACAGCACAGGGGCTTTCAAGAGTCATGGGTGAGGGGTCTCTGGCTGAAGGAAGCGTGCCAATGCATCCAGTGATTATGGGGACTATTAACGCTGATTCCATACAAGTGACAACTCACAATTCATTCCTTCTGCTTTCCAGGCTCAGTTCTCACACATTGGCGCTTCCATACATGCCAGAACGCCGTACATCTACAGAGTTCCCGATGAAGGGAAGGTGTGGTTTCTCGTTCTCAACGTGATCCATGCAGTTCTCCCCCAGCTGTTTGCATATCGCTGTGTCCGCAACCCTGAGTTTTTCATGAAAGCCCAACTGGAAGAGAAGGTGGACTAAGAAGATGGCTTCAACCTGTGGGGCGTCGCAAAGACGGGGTCCCAAGTTGGAAGCAAAATTACTGAAAATAAAAAGACTTCTGTCTTTCATAATATTTCTTTGAGAGCTTGCTTCCTGTTTCCGTCAGATCATGGGAATCTTTCTCCAAACAGAATCAGTTTTGTTGGGGACTCGCTCCAAGAATGTTTGTGGGGCGGTGATGGTGGCGACATTTAAAACATTGTGTTGTCCAAACTCTTGTTAATAAACTCTCTCACTCATTGTCTAAGTACTCCCCCTCTGTATCAAATTCATTTTCAACTGCAAAGGTGAATTAAATAGTTTCAGGAATGAATGGTGGTTGGGAAATTTTTCTTCAGCCCTGTCTAAAGTGGGGGTCAGTCTTGACCGAACCCTGGATTCTTCTTTTTTAAATTTTTGAGGGGACATATTAAAGACAAAATACGAGAAGAGTAGCTTTCAATCTTGGCTGGGAAATGATGATCCAAGACCAATACAATCATCCTAGAAGTCTTGCCAATCTTGCTGATGGTGAATAGTGCTGTTTTGTTATTATGAAGAGCTACCAGGAAACTACAATACATCTGCCCAGAATGCTAACCCGTGGTTTCTTAACCTGTGTTTATTGATTGAATCCAATCATCTTGGCTCGGACAATACTGAGTCACCAGTAAGCTTACTTAGAGTCTAGCATACTCTAATAAATGGAGTAGCGATGACGTTCTTAAGGATTTGCCTTCTTCAGCTCTGCACATTCTCAGTACTGCTTTCAAGCAAAGTCAATGAAGCAAGCTGGATTTGCTTAATGACTGTGGCAAGCAACTGCAGTGATGTGCTTAACAACTATGGCCAAAAAGATCCTAAAACTTGGCATGACTCACTTAATAACCCCCTGCTTAATAATGGAAATTCTAGCTCCCGTTGTGATTGTAAATTGAGGACCACCCATAGGCAATGCTAGCTGCAATCATATAGTCTATATCATTTTTGTGGCCCAAATTAAGGTACAATTTGCTGTTGCTTTGTTCCAGGATTTTGTTTTTAACTTTCCGCTCTTGTTATTTCCTAGAAGTCTCCCATCCAAATATTAACCATGCCCAACCCTGCTTAGCCAAAGTTGGCTAGGCACCAACTAGTGGGCAGTGGTTAAGGTTCTAAGCCAGGGGTCTTCAAACCTGGCCCTTTTATGACTTGTGGACTTCAACTCCCAGAATTCCTCAGCCAGCTTCAACTCCCAGAATTCCTCAGCCAGGCACGCTGGCTGAGGAATTCTGGGAGTTGAAGTCCACAAGTCATAAAAGGGCCAAGTTTGAAGACCCCTGTTCTAAAACTTAACAGCGATGTGAAGGTTTAGCATAGCAATAGTACTTATATACCGCTTCACAGTGCTTTACAGCCCTCTCTAAGTGGTTTACAGAATCAGCCACTTGCCCCAAACAATCTGGGTCCTCATTTTACCGACCTCAGAAGGATGGAAAGCCGAGTCAACCTTGAGCTGGTCAGGATTGAGGGAATCGAACTCCTGGCAATGTGACCAGTGAGTTAGCCTGCAGTTCTGCATTCTAATCACTCCGCCACTCGCTTTGTCGGCCATTTGCAGACAGACAGCCTCCGAATGTCAGATTCAGCACAACAGCCACAAATCAAAGCTGTGGGAGCAACACAAGAAAGCTTCCCTCTGCATTGGTGTTCTATTATAACCAACTCAAGTGTTAACAGAATGCGTTGCTTTAATACTCGAGTTACATGAATACCTCACATTACACGTTATGAAGCCAAATATGACGCTAACTCAGCTGCTTACAACCTCAAACCTTACTCCCGATACACATTCCAATAAATTTATTCTGTAAAAACAATAGTTTTTTTGTTTTTTGATTTTTTTTCCTTTTTTTTTTTGTACAGTAAACTTTTCAACTACAAACCTTGAGTACGCAAAAGATGGTCCAAGGACAAGCATAACAAGGGTTGATAAAACCGGACTAAACCCATATGTCTTCACAATAAAAGCTGGCATTAAAAAATAAATAAAATCCTCTATTCTCACAATAGCAACAATAATGTACACAGAATAATGGATTCTGGAATGCTTACCTACTAGTCTAGATCTAGTTTTGAGAGTAGAAAAAAAAAACAGAAAAATGACAGGGGTTTTTTCCCCCCTTTTTTGTTTTTTTAAGCTTTTCAATATAACTGTTATTCTTATATTTTAACTGGATGTTTTGGCTTTGTTTCCCATTGGCCTTTCGGTAGCACAATTAAGCTTAAAAATGGAAGGCGTCCCCAAAACACAGTAAGCTCCGATTTGTATGGGGGCCTGAAAAAAAAGTTCCTTGTTATTCATCTAAAGAAACACAAAAGACTTTCACTAACTCCACATATAGGAACTAAGTTAGAGAAACTTACGTTACGTTATGATCTTGAAAAGTATTAAGAGTATAGCTAAGCTAGAGGGTTCTAATAAGGAAAGGTACTTTCTTACAATTATTGACTTTTTTTTTTATAATGACAATAAATCAAGGACATTTTGTTAGGATTTAAAAACAGAGATGGCCAATTTCTATAATCCTGGTAGGTGGGAAACAATTTAATTTCCAGACAGAAGTTAAAAAGTGGACTGCAGGAATATATATATATATATTTTTTTGCCATGGCGAATTCAATGATCTATAAATGTGATGGAATCTTGATTTCGTATTTTGGAGGTCCACACTGCTCTACATACAAAATATGTACATTTACATAATGCATACAAAATCCAAGGAGAGATGGTGACCTTTTTCTTACAAGCTGAAAATACGTTCCCCCTCCTTCCCCCCCCCTCAAAATGAAAATGTGAGCAAATCTGCTAAAAAAACCCAAAAACCAAATGTGAGCAAATCTGCTAAAAACATCAAAACCAAAACTGGATATCAGTGAGGATAAAATTGCTCAAGACCACCAGCATTCCTCACTTGCTAGTTGGCCATCTCTGTTTTTAAAATCCTTTTTTTAAAAAAAAAAATGCAGAACAACAAATGGATAAAGGGTTAATTTAAAACTTCATGATTTGTTAAGCAGAACAGAGATCCTTGTGGCTTTTTAGGAGAGGGCGTTCACTTCTAAGTGTTTAATTTGTTTTCTCTAAAAGGCAGGTTTTTAAGATTCGATTTAAAATTTAAGAGATTTTTGCCCTTCTTTTTCTGTAAAAAAAAAAAAAAAGAAAAGAAAAAAGAAGTATCTAAAAATGGCCGTTGTCGGTATGGGTCTTGCTTGAAAAGAGCCTTTTGGTGCAATTAAATAAAATGACATTTAGAAAAGGACCTTGTGGGGTGTCGATGGGGGATGATGCTGAAAGTTGCTGCTGAGAACAGAATGGGTAGGAATGTGGCTAAATGTGCATACAAACATATATGCTGCTGATGAAGGGATGTGCTGACTTCAATCAAATCCAAGAATATTAGACAACCAAACATGTGACTTTCTTGTGTCTTCCCTTAATATGCAGCAGTCAATATGTTGGTTAAGTCTAGGGAGAAATAAGAAGACAAAGAGGGATCACTTTTTCAGACTGAAATGATTCCATCAACAGTGGAGGCATTCATACAAAAGAAAACTTAACTTGTTGAACAAGTTTAGGAACAAGCTGTCCCAAAGGTGTTTTTTCCAAGAGCAACTGGATTTTCTTGGTGTTTCCCTGAAGACGTTTCGCTTCTCATCCAAAAAGCTTCTTCCAATCTGACTGAATGGTGGGGAAGGGTTTCTAGTCCTTGCAGTCACCTGGTCCTTAACACTCTTTCTAAGAGTTGTTGAGGCCACTTGGAGGTTTGTCTGTGCCCTCAAGATCATCTGCAAATGGGTGTGGAACCTTCTTGGAACTGCCAAAAGGACTGTGTTGTAGACAGGAGGTAGGTGGTGTCGTATCCCTCCCCCTCTGTTGAGAGACGGCTGTTCAATTTTAACGTTGCAACTGCAAAAGCTTCTTGGAGGAGAAACGAAATGTCTTCAAGGAAAAATAAAGAAAGCCTACTGGCCTTTTGAAAAAAGCCCCTTTGGGACAACCGTGATCTGGATGACTAAGAATCTCTATCGACATTTAGGAACAAGCCAGAACCCATATTGCGGACAGCAAAGTAACTATGGCTTGTCTGACTCAATTCGCTTTCCTTCTGATGGTACCCAGCAGAGATGGGGAGAATACAAACCATCCAGTCTGAGCCCGTTCAAATATATATATAAAAAACATAGTTAATACAAGCCTTGGTTTGTAAAACAAAGTTAACCAGATTTAAGTAGATTAGTTAAAGTAAGCAACTAATCAGAACACCAAACGTACCAGGGAAATATCTAGAATTCAGTTTTTAAGAAGTAGTGAGAGAAGCCACAGGGAGAGGACTGTAACTGTCCAAAGTCTCAAATTTGAAGAACAGCCAATGTAACTGTGTGCAGTGGCAGGTTCAGAAACTACTCTGGACACCTGGGTAAAAAAAACAGAGGACCTTTTGACCAGCTGACCGGGAGATCACGGTTGAGAGGCTGAAAAAGTTCTTCAGCTTGGGAGATGGCTTCTGAAAGTAAAAACCATCCAGTAAAGTGAAGTTTCTGAAATGTAATCCATTTGAATAAATCTAGTTAAAGAAAACTATGGGAAAATCTTGCTTTTGGACATATCCCTGTCGATCTTGATGCCACGTTGCTCTGCAACTTAGGCCAGGATTCTGCCTGCCTTTCTATCTTCCTTATCTCAGTGTTTCTAAGACGTGTTGAGGTTGCCCTTTTAGATGGATCAACTGACCTGTCCAACAGTCAGGCTGGCTGTGGAATTTGGGGATCATAGCCCGCTGCAAGTTGTACCGGGTTGAAAAAGGACAAATGGATCCCTCCCCGCCTCCCCACGTATCTATTTAAAATCACACACAGCTTCTGAAGATCTAGATCCTAAGCCTTACCCCTTCACTAGTTTTCTGCACGTCTGAAGAAGTGTTTCGTGTGTCGTTGCCTGCTTCGCCGGCATCAGAACTGCTTTTATTTTCTTCCTCTTTGCAATCCTTATCATCTTCGTCTCCGGGAGATTTTCTTGACTGCTTGGAAGATTTCTAGTGGTATTCACCAAGGGGAAAAAAAAAGTGAAACCAAACCTTTTCCCAAGCTATGTAGCCTAGTATTTTAGTCAACTGTAAAGTTTTGGTAAGAGTATCAAGATGACTCTTCTTGGGTTTACTTACAAATGCATTGATTTGTTTCCTGCGATAGAAAAAGGAGCCTGATTCTTAATCGTTCCATACCTTCCCTTCCTAAATGCCTTCCCTCCACTTAGATTTACAGACCTGAGTGTCCTTTTTCAAACCTCGCGGCATGTTTATATATCATTGCGCTTACTATTTCCTGAGGTTAAGAATCCATGAATAATTGTGTGTTCTACAGAAATGAAGATTAGGATGAATTAGGATTGTGTTGTGGCCAACCTTAACCCTGAGTGTGTTTTCTTTATTTTTTTTCTATAGCCACAGGGAAAAATTACACACCTCAGCAAGTTGAAGAACAATTCTCGAAAGCAGATTTTTTAAAAAACTCATCCTTGACTTAACTGCAGTTAAGGAAACATTCTATAGATCAGGAGTCTCCAACCTTGACAACTTTAAGACTTGTGGACTTCAACTCCCAGCATGGCTGGTTGAGGAATTCTGGGAGCAGAAGTCCATAAAGTCGTCAAGTTGCCACGGTTGGAGACTCCTGCTATGAATCAAAACCGCTCCAGGGTCATCACTGAGAACCTCATGCGTTACCTTTGAAGTGTAAGATTTTTTCCGTTTTGAGCCCGCTTTTTCGTTCTTCCTTTTGCCTTTTCCATCTTCTTCTACCCGATCCCCTTCTTCCTCACTGCTAGCATCTGCCGTGTTTCCTCCTTCACCTTCAGTTTCTGAGGAGCTCTGTTGCTGAATAGCCTTGGAAATAAAGCCAATAATTAGACCTCAACTAGGTTTTGCTTGGTAACAGTCCAGGATCACATGACCCTGGAACACTGCCACCATCATAACGACAGGCCAGTTGCTAATGAATATTTATTTACTATCTTTTATTCTTATGGTTATTGTTAACTCAGTTTATTATAATTGCTTAGTATTATATAAGTGATGTTTATTTGATTTTGGTACCCGGATGGTAACTTGCTTGTTAAGCGTGGATTTTTTGCTGGGGGGGTAACCCCATCACTGTACCCATTCCCAATTCCCCTACGTTTACCTCTTCCTACACCCCTACTGATCCCATCCGTTTCCTATCTTTATAAAACCTATCTATCTATCTATCTATCTATCTATCTATCTATCACTAATTTCGCTAAAAACATGATTCCTGGGTATAGTCATATTATAAAAACAAACAAACACAAACACCAGGAAAGATTTAAAACTAAAAACGTTTAATCTAGTGCCAAGCTTTCGTCGGCCAACTGCCGACATCATCAGGGCTTAAAACTGGTCGATGGGAGTCTCCTTTATAGTGCACACAGTTTATGCATATATATATATATAGAATAGGCCAGTTGCCAAGTGTCCGATTTTTGATCATGTGACCACGGGGATATTGCAAAAGTGTGAGAAATGATCATAAATCCCTTTTTTTCCCACTGCCGTAGTAATTTCAAACAGTCACTAAGTTGAGGACAACCTTTATATCAATGACGCAACTTGAAGAGGTGTGTGCTTCCTCTTATATCACAACTCAATCATGCTCCATACACAGCGGGTGGTAGATAGCAACATGTCTGGTAAGATCCTTTCTCCAGTTGTATAAAATCCTATTTAATCATCTTTGTGTCTTTTTAACCCACACTTGCTTAGGCAAAAATCTCACAAGACAACAGCTCAAACCCCAAAGGTTCTGGCCACGTAAGTCTTGCTTTCTGTCCTTACTATCACATATTGACAAAAAGGAAAAGGTGGTGGTGGGGAGGGGTTTAAAAAAAAGGAAGTCCATTTTTACCTGGTATCCACTAAACTTGACCCCGGGGTTGTTTTCGATTTCCCACAGGCCTTCATTAAACCCTTTTCGTTTGTTTGATTTTCCAAACTTATCTTTATATTCTTTGTAAGGGAAGAGGTCTTTAGGCCCCAGAAATGCCCTGTAGTTGAGAAAAAAAAGGATAGAATCAAATGATAGAGCAAATTATTATAATCCGTATCTTCTACAGACATGTGTTATTCATTAACTAGAGAAAAATGGCAGATATAAATCCCCTTTTGTTGCCTAGGCTAGCTGTGGCTCGGTTCAGATACCACATCAAACCATGGTGTGTGAACGCCACCTCATCACTTAAATCTGTGATTAGAGCTTTGAAAGATGAGCCCCTTGGTGGCCTTCAGAGGAAAAATATAACATCTGCCGTTGTTGTTTTTCCCCCATTCAAGTATCAGCTTTCCCCCACTTTGGTACACTAGCTCCTGTGGCATCGTTTGGCCACACTCTACTTTGCGGCTAGTTCATTTCTCTGCCGCCACCAGGCTGAATGGCTGACATCTTAGCTGTTAGCCAGGAGGGCTACAAATGCTCTCATTGTCAAACTGTGCTCTCATCAACATTAACAGAGAGAAATGCATTTCCTGAATATAAAGGTTGTAGTTGTGTTGTTCACGGTTTCTTTTCCTGTAAACAACAGCAGTTGCCTTGCGGTTAAAAGTTTAGCAGGACCTGCCCTCCTGTGGTGAAGAGATAGAAGGCACTTGCCAACTTTACGGCAACACACTGTTCGTTCCATCACACAAGCATTGCGTTCATGTCATCACTTTGGCTAGGAAGACACAGCACATTTTGCTGACCCCCTGCCCTTCTCCTGCAGTTCTTCACCAGCGAAGAGAACGGCAATCTCTGCATTTTCAGAAACATCTCCTCTTTATGCATTTTTTAGAATGATTGTCGAAATGCGACCTGGTTGTATATATAGATTTTTCTCCAAGCTTCTGGCACGCAGTCCAGCTGGTTTCTCGTCATCCAAAGGAAACCAGGATCTGGCGTACTGATTTATGATCACATGAAGTTAAGGAGAGTGGGAGCTGCAGAGAAGCCACATCTGGAGAGCTCCAAGTTCTGCACTCTTGCTTACTGTTGTTGCTTCCTCCCCCCCTTCCCCCCCCACTCAGGATCATTCACTAAAACTTATTCTTGGCTTCTTATGAATTGTTTGGGATATTTTTACTCTCTCTTGTATTCAATCATGTCCAAATCTCAGGGACTGCCTGGAGAAATCCCTGAGGTCTTCTTGGCAAGCTTTTTGAGAAGTGGTTTGCCATTGCCTCCTTCATAGGACTGGGAAGAGGTGACTGGCCCAAGGTGACCCAGCTGGCTTCATGCCTCAGGTAGAACTAGAACTCATAGTCTCCCAGTTTCTAGCCCGACGCCTTCACAACAACACCAAGCTGGCTTTCTTGGCATCTTGCAGGTTGTTTGAAATCATACCTTCTGCTGAATCGGTTCCAGCTGCAGCTCAAAGGCAGGCTGCAAAAGCAGAAGGCACCTCACAACGACAGAATTCTATGGAATCTTGGTTTCCTCCACATGGCCTGTGAACCTTTCTGTCTGGTTATATGAGATCTTAGAAGGCTGCGTCTTCAGAAGGAGCGGCTGAGAAACACCCCACTTTTGAGATCAACGTCCAGCTGTGAGGACTTCAACACCCAGAATCCTCCTGCTTTGGCAGCCATTGCTGAGAATCCCGGAAGGGCTCCACATCTGGCGCCTGATCAGGCCGAGGAAGCCTACGGCAGCTACAATGTTTAATCTCGATGGTGTCGTGATTGGTGAGGAGTGTTTGTCTGGTGACTCATGAGGCACGGTCCGTTTTTGCCAATCAAGTCCTATATGAAAGTGTCTCCTCAACAGCTGCCAAGGAAACAGCCGTGACTCCGCAGGCAGAGAAGCGCAGCGAAGCCCTCGGCCGCCCGTAAAAAGGCAGAACGGTGTGTTGATGCTGTGCTGAGGGACGATCCTGTCTTTGACCTTTTCCTTTAGCTGCAAGGTGTTGTTGTGACAGGCTATGCGAGGGCTGCTTTCACATTCTGAACTGCTGCACTTTGAGAAGAAGAGAGTCTTTCTTCTGCGGTGGCAAAAATCAAGAGTCTGATAGCATCTTCTCTAAGGCCTCTTACGAAAAAGCGTAAGCTTTGCTGACTGGCAGCTCACGTCATCGGATGCAATCAGATGGTTTGCAAATGCACGCTTTCCCCTTAAGTAATGGGGATGACCGATATCCTTCCACACTGTTTTTTAAAGCCTCATTCAATTCTCCACTCCCCCCCGCCCCCGCAATGTATTAAATTTCCTGGATCTAAAGGTCTGACCTGCTGAATTAATGCATACTCTCTTAATTGCTCTTTGTCTTTTCAGATGGGGAAGGGAACAGAAGGGCTATAATTATGGGTTTCCTTGCATTATCATCATCATCATTATCGATCATCGCACAGTCAGCCAGATGTTCAGACTGGATTTGGCATTTTGTCTACCTATCGAGTCCTTACCCAGGACCTGGGATAGGCAGATGAGGATGTTTGATGGTATTACAGGTATCGTTGCAGGATGGAAGCAGTTCCTAATAAGGCCGCCTTTTGCAACTGACTAATAGCGAATTTGTCAATGCCAATTGTGTTCAAGTGGTGCTCCAGTTGTTTTGGGATTATTATTATTATTGCTTTTCCTATGTTACCATAAAAATGCAAAGCGGAAAATACTGCAATGGCAGGAAACAGGTCGTTAAAACCTCCTCCATTTGGGAAGAGAAGTCACCTGATAACCCTTAAGAAAAAGATTATTCAAGGGACAAATTACATAGCTAATAATCATATCCCTTCCTCCTAATACTTAGAACAGGGGTCCCCGACTTCCGGTCTGTGGACTGGTAGTGGTGGTCCAAGGCATGCCAGCAAACGGGCCACGCAAACAAGCAGAGTCCCATCCACCGGATGGCAAGCACTACACAAAATCACACCCCCCTCCGGTCCATGGAAAAATGTCTCTCCACGGAACTGGTCCCTGGTGCCCAGAAAGTTAGGGGCCGCTGACTTAGAAAGCAGCAAAAAGCATGAACTCCTGATGCAGTTGCAATCCGGTCTGAGATCACAGCAAAGAAGAAACCTTCATTAAGTATGCAGATCTGCAAAATATTTCTGAATGTGAACGGTTTCAAGCTCATTTGCATTCAAAGCAGCTGTTGCAATCTCTGATAGACAGATAGCCTTTATTGTCATTTTTAACTGTGGGCACAATGGATGGATAGATAGATAGATAATAATCCTGAGCTCTGTTAGACCCTTGAATGCCTTCTGAGACCAAGGACCAGAACATTTGCAATAATATCAGAAGAGCCACTTTCAGGATGTGCAAAAACGTACAAGGGCTTCTTGGCTTATGACTCAATTATGATCATAAGTCATGACGGTTGTAAAGCAGGTTAGCTGTGTGACCCGATTTTGCAACCATTGTTGCACTGGTTATTAAGCAGATGCCATGTCTGTTAAGCAAAATCAATTATCCAATTGTCTGCTACGGGCTGGTTTTGCTGAAAACTAGAAGTCAATGCTGGTTCTTCAGCAAAACATCATTAAACAGTCATGTGATTGTAGGATGCAGCAAACGGTCATAAATCCTGTAAGCACTTTGGAATTTTGTTTCCAAGTATTGCTGAGGTGGTTCCTTCTAACTTCGAATAGTTTGCAAACAACCCATCATAAACTGAGGACTTCTTGCATTCAAAATTGTTTTGCACACCCTAATATGCTTCGCAATGGGATGGGTGGCAAATAAATCTTAATAAATAAACACACAAATAAGCTTAAACGTCAGAACCTCTTAAAAAGGTCTACAGAATTTGCTCACTTACGTTTCATGAGTCCCAAAAAAGAAAATGGGGTATTTATTTGCTGGAGGCTTCACAGCTCCCTCCGGGAGTTCATCAATCTGTCAGTCAAAGAGAAAGAACGATCCATCAATAAATGTCCAGTTAAAAATAACTACTCAAAGAGCATAGAGATCAATGGACAATGGGAAGCGCTGTTCAAGTGAAGGTTCAGGGTAGACACCAAAATTGAGAGCTGCTTGGGTGTAGCAGCAAAGGCGCTAGGCTAAACCTGGGAGACTCTACATTCTAGCCTGTCCTTAGGGACGAAAGTCAGCTAGATGATTTTGAATCAGTCCCTCTCTCTCAAGCTCAACCTACATCACAAGGTTTTTGTTGTGAGAAAATAGGAAGTGGGCACATCAGATTATGAATAGCACTAGTACTAGCACTAGCCCTTAGATGTATATATACTACTTCACAGTGCTTTACAGCCCTCTCTAAGCTGTTGACAGAGTCAGCATATTTGCCCCCAACTATCTGGGTCCTCATTTTACTGACCTTGGAAGGATGGAAGGCTGAGTCAACCTTGAGCTGGTCAAGATCGAACTCCTGTCAGTGGGCAGAGTTAGCCTGCAATAGAGTAGCACTTAGACTTATATACCGCTTCATAGTGCTTTACAGCCCTCTCTCAGCGGTTTACAGAGTCAGCCTATCGCCCCCAACAATCTGGATGTTTATTTTACCAGCCTCAAACGGATGGAAGACTGAGTCAATCTTGACCCAGTCAGGATCGAACTCCTGTCAGTGGGCAGAGTTAGCCTGTGATACTGCATTCTAACCACTGTGCTACCATGGCTCTTTGCCGCTTTGAGTTGATCAGGAAAGAAACTGAATAAATAAGTAAGATTCTATTATTCTACGCAAAAACAATGCTTGGGATTCCTGTCATGGCTGCTTTGTGACTCAGTCTACTTTGCAAGGTTACCATCCATCTTGAGAATCTGTCCAGGTTTCTTTCTCTGTCCCTTCTGAACAAAATCAAGGCAGGATTGCCTTTAAGTTTCTTTCTCAGGTTTCCTTCTTTCTCAGCACTGTTTAATCCTTTCTCAAAATTCCTTCTTAACAGTTGGCCAAGGTCAGCTCCACACCCTTCACATGGGCAAAGCTTCAATAGATGGTCATGGCCAAGGACTTGTCTTCTCTGAACTATCTTTCCTTGTCTTGAATGGGCCTTCTTTTGATCTTAACAGGAGGAACGGATTCTGCTTGGATCCAGGGGTCCTTAAGGCATCCTACTCTGCCTGCATAGTCAGTCCAGTGCTTTTCAAACTTGCAATTTTAAGATATGTAGGCTTCAACTCCCATAATCCCCTAGCCATCACTGGGAATTGAAGGCCAGACATCTTAAAGTTGCCAAGTTTGAAAAACACAAACCTTTATAGACAGTAACCAGAAGTATGAATTGGGCCTAAAAGCCTTCAAGAGAAAAAGTGCCCAAATCTTCTATAGATAAAAGACTTCCTGTAGGATTAATTAAAAGAAAAGAGGACTATTTTTATTTATAAGCCTGGATTCCATTCCATTCCATTCTTTCCTTCTAAACAATAATCCCAAAACAAGGTATCTCGTGTTCATACCTGTTCATTTCTCCAACTTGAAAACTAGTCTAGACAGTCCCTAAGGGGTCTTCCTTTGATTTTATTCCCACAATTCCAAGAATATGTGATGCAAGAGCTACAGTTTCAGACAAGACTGGGAAGATCTGGTTCACCCACCCCATTAAACATGAAGCTTTGGACAAACTGCTAAACTCTTTTGGGAAAAGGCTAAACTAAATATAAAATTGCTAGGAAATGATCAAGGACCAGCAACATGTTTGCGGCATATTGTTTATCCCCAAAGATGAAAAGAATTGCAAAGGGTTTAAAAAGGAGAGGAAATTTTCCGATGGCTCGGTGCTTTTAAAAAGTGTTTTGTTACAAACAGCAAGCAGCCATTTCCTGATTAGTATGACATAACAATAATAATGATACAATTGCTTAACAATACAACTGCAGCACCCACCACTACACTCAAACAGTAAGTGGGAAGCCTCCCAAGCAAAGGTTGGAATTTCATTCTAAGAAAGAAAGAAAGAAAGAAAGAAAGAAAGAAAGAAAGAAAGAAAGAAAGAAAGAAAGAAAGAAAGAAAGAAAGAAAGAAAGAGGGAGGGAGGGAGGAAGAAAGAAAGAAAGAAAGAAAGAAAGAAAGAAAGAAAGAAAGAAAGAAAGAAAGAAAGAAAGAAAGAAAGAAAAAAAACAGCTCAGAGTCCAAAGATGTAACTAAAATGCCTTTTCCAAAATTGGGATTTTATTCCATTTTTACAGTGGCAAGCTCCTTTTTTCACTTTTGCTTAGAGTAGTCTTAAGAAGGCTTCCTTCAAAAATAATGTTTTTAATAAGGAGGCCCATGCTTACTAAATCATCTCATTGTTTATTTATTTAAAAAGATTTGCGTGGGCCAGAGTGGCTCATAAGCACAAAACAATAAAAATAGCAAAAAGCATAAAAACCACCCCAAAACTCCCCAAATGAATTAAAAACAAACGAGCAAATAAACCCTTCCTAGTTCCCAAGCACAACACACCTCCACATACCCAACAAATTGTACAGCACCAACAGAAATGATTTTTTTTTTTTTTAGCTCAGGGTGCAACTGTGAGGTCCTTGGTGCTCTCTGAGCTTGGCTGTTTTTCCTTGCGGACGTTTCATGGCCCAACTAGGTAATATCATCAGTTCTAGATGATGGTAGACTCTGCTCTTCGTTTATAAAAACGAAGGTATTACCTAGTTGGATAATGAAGCATTTGCAAGAAAACAAACCAAGAACTCTACAAACTGCAGAGCTTCTAAGCTTATACCAACCCATGATTTGTTGGAAAAACTAGGTGTTTAAAGCAATGGTTTTCAACCTGTGGGTCGGGACCCCATTTGGGGTCGAACGACCATTTCACGGGGGTCGCCAAACAACGCAGTCCGCAATTTTTCCTCCCCTTTTCCTTAGCTGTGCTACTCCCTTTATTCTATTGGCTTTTGAAAGGTTCTATTGGCTTTTGAAAGGCATTAAAAAGGTTGAGAACCACTGGTTTAAAGCTTTTGGGAAAGCAGGAAAACAGGCGCCTATCAGATCTCAGAAGGAAGAAAGCCTCAAAGGGCAGAGTTTGGGGTGGGGATGGGGGGGAGAAACTACACCAATCTCATTGGGATCAACATTTCAATAAACATCCATCAGGAGCATACTTTGATCTGGTTTGTTTGGGGAAATTTTAACAACCCTGAAGGATGAAGCACCTGCTTCTTTTAAATTATGTTGTTCCTGATATTAGAAAGGAACTATTGCCCGCCATCTTGTGCAACAGAAGCCAAGATCGTATCCTGTGCGTCAATGTCATTAGGCAAAAGACACAAATATTTGTGTCTTCACAACCTCTTTGTGAAGTTTTAGAATTTCCAGGCTCAGGATTCCCAGTTTATGTTATTTTAGGAATTCCAGTCTCACCCTCTTGGGGGGCTGGGCTGGAGAATAAGGTTCTCTCCACCCTTCCCATTGTGACTGAATAGTGTGTGCAGGAAGAGGCAAAGACAGCTGATGTCCCTTTGTATCAGCGACACTGGAAACTGCAGGAAGGGAGGAGAGTGTGGTGGAACTGCCAATCAACGCTTGGCAATGGAAGACTCCTCTTTGGGAATATAAATTTGGAGGAGGGGCTCTGCATTGTCACCGTTTGATTGACATTTCCCCCGCCCAATCGTTGCAGAAAAGGCGGCTGGCAAAGACAAGCACTGATTCCTTGCAAAGCTGGAAAACAAAATGTGGCCCTTTTATTCAAGCACGGACAAGGCTCGCTACCTGCCCTCTGTGGCGAGCTGTATCCTTTCGACACAAAGAGGAATTCCGCTCGGATAGTAATTCCACTTGGAATCAGCTAGAAAAAAGGAAAGCGGACAATTAGGGCACCCGCAGCCTCAGCCAAATTCGGTGGCAATCTCGGCAGCCAGGTTATTCTCCCCGTAGCTGTTGTTTTCCTGAGGCTGCATTGGCAATTCTTCTCACCGGCTGCAGGACCCAAAGGGAAAAGAAAGAGGGAAGGGCAGAGGCCCACTCATCAGCCCCCACCGGCCCTGAGATCCAGGAACAAAGGAGGGACAGAGGAGCGTCTGCTCACCCCTGCTGCACAACAATCCCCACGCATGCACAACAATCCCCACACTGTTGGTTTGCTTCAGGAAGAAAACAAACTACTGCCAAAGTGCTGGCTGTAACACAACCCCACCAACAGGCCAGAGTTGGCGCCAAGCAGCAAAATCCTCTTTGTTGGTTCTCCCCTTGTACATCAACCCTCCCACTGTTTAGCAAGATAATAGCCTTTATCTAACCAGATGCCGAAGAGAAATAGATTTTATATTGCTTAAGAAAGGAATTGGTGTTAGAATTAGGAGGTTTGGGAAGGGAGGGCAGTTCATGAAACCTTTAGCACGATCAGGACTTAGCTCTAGCCTGGATTGTTCCCCGTAAGAGGATTGTTCCCCGTGTGGGTGAGCAAAAGGCAAGAGACACCTCTGCTCTAACTGGCTGAGAACTTTCCAGATAACCACTAGATGGCAGCAGAGAGTTAAGGAGTCTGCAGCTCTTTGCCGCCATCTCTTGGCCATCTGCATTTTGGGGGTGAGCATCCCTTGGTAATAAAGCAACATACAACGTAAGGGTATATAACGCACAACAGAGGTCCCCAACTGTTTGGGCACCAGGGACCGGTTCCGTGGAGAGAGGTTTTTCTGCGGACCGGAGGGGGCGTGGTTTTGCGTGCTGCCTTCATCCTGCGGAAGGGGCTTCGCTTGTTTGCATGGATTGGTTTCTGGCACGGATCGGTGCTGGTCCATGGACCGAGGGTTGGGGACTCTTGACACAGAACATAGGAATGAAATGAAATGGGAATTGATCTTCAGGGGTATCCTGACTTTTCTACACATATAAGTGGCATATACAGACTGTATGGTGACCAGTTTGGTGTAATGGTGAAGGCATCCAGCTAGATTCTGGGACTTCTAGTCCCATATTAGACCCAAAGTCAACTGGGTGACCTTGAACCAGTCATTTTTTTCCTCAGTCCTAGGAAGAAGGTAATGGCGAACTTCTTCTAGAAATCTTGCCAAGGAAACTGCAGAGACTGGTCCAAGCAGTTGCCCGGACTCAACAACTGACTTTCAAAACCCAACTTTGAAAAATGTCCAAATCCTCTACAAAAATACATAGTCTACCATTTAAGAACCCGTGGGCCAGAGTTCGGACAGTAATATTTATTCCTCAAAAAGAGAACTCCATTGTTCAGTGGGTTTTTTTTCCAAAAATCGTTAAAGGCTGGACCCACTTTTAATTGTTAAATATTTGAGGGTGAGCAGTTGATAAACATTGCAGCAAGATTCTTTGCTTTGGGGCAGAAACATAACTTTCAGCTCTTTGTCACATTTATATCGTATAAAATCGTATCGTATAAATGTTGGCTTTTCTCCTTTTCTCAATATTTCATACAGAAGATCTCTTTTAATGGGATGTTGTTTACAAAGGCACAAAAGATTCCAGTTTATAACTAAAGGATAGAAGTGGAATTATGTCTTCGGTTGCCCTCAGGACATAGGTTTTGGGGTTTACTATTCTACTAGTTTGGCCACTTACTATTTATTATTGCTATAGTAATTCATAGTGATGGTTAAGTAATGGTTATTAATATTACAAGACTTGAGTGGCCAATAAATTTAACCAATATTATTAATAATAATGATTTATGTGTACCAGATGTTTCTCTTCTAAAATGCTACATAAATGTTTATTAGTTTCTTGCTTTTGATTCATTGTTCTTTAAAACAGAAAAAATACATTAAAAAAAATCACTAAAAATATAAAATTGTTACTAATTCCCAACAGCCCTTACTCTCACTTATTTCTTAAATGGCCTCAGATTTATTGATGTAACTTTCTTTATCACTTACTCACACAACTTCCTGTTATATTTCTCTATGAAAGGAAACATTAGGCCCGCTAGAATAATCACTAAAGTACTGTGATTAGTTAGAACCAATTAATCAGTGAGGCTGAATCATTAAAAACAGGGTAGAGAATATGCATTCGATTGTGTTACTGCAACTTCAGAATTAACCAGTACAATCTTTTCTTCTAACAACAAACAGCCTCTTTGGTTGACTATATCACACATTATATTTCCTTCAGTGTAGCTGGAGAGTGACACAGATATTTATATGGATCTAACAGAACAATTAATTGGCTGATTTAAAAGAGCGATGAGTAGCTAACTACAGTATACATTTTGCTTCAGGTGTGGATCTGTAATCCTCAGGCTAATGCTATATTTGAGGGGAAAAGTAAAGTCAGGATAATATTAGGGGAATATTTTGGCTGTGGAGAACAGCAGTAAAGGCCAATGGTAACCAGAGTTTACTCAAGTGAACTTATTTTCTGACTGATTCTGAATGAGGTGGTTCACTTAACTCTATGGACGGAGCCCTGGTAGCACAGTGGTTAGAATGCAGTATTGCAAGCTAACTCTGCCCATTGTCTGGAGTTCGATCCTGATGGGGCTCAAGGTTGACTCAACCTTCCATCCTTCCAAAGTCAGTAAAATGAGGATCCAGTTTGTTGGGGGCAATATGCTGACTCTGTAAATCATTCAGAGAGGGCTGTGAACCACTGTGGAGCAGTCTATAAGTGCTATTGCTATTTCCTCTTTAGTCTTGCCTTTGATGTCCATAGCAAAGATCCACCTTGAAAAACAACTTCTATGAATGTTCAGCCAAGCAGCACATGGATATACACACACTCACAGAATGCAGTAGAAAGACAGGTAGAACCGGGGTGGGGAGGAGAAGGCAAGAGAGGAACTAGCCTGGAGTTGTTACATTCCAAGTCCAATCTCTCTTGAACTCTGTCTCTAGAGCCAATTTAGGACTGACCGTTAGTCAGTTAGATTCTTGTATTTAGGCACGAGGAATAAATTAACTTAACTGAAATGTATTGTGTGGTCCTAAGATGGGGGTTTATTTATTCTGACAGCAACACTGGACACTTATTCTCTGAGTAAGTTTTAACAGCTCAAAAACAGCTTTAAAAAGAACAAATGCAAAACACTGGAATTCTAATTTCTGGAAACCTATCATAGCCTTTTCCCCAATCTGCTAGATTTGTCTTGTCAAGCCAGCAATGGCCATGCTATCTACATACAAATATTCAAGATTTTATTCCCCGCAAATGTAGAGTCACCAAGTTGGAAAAGCTTTGACACAGATTTCGTAGGCTATTCTTGACAGCACATCCACAACAATGACAGTGAACTTTGAAGTTAGCCTTTTCAGTATCTCAGGGTTTTTTTATTTGCCTTAAATCTGACTCATTCAAAACGTAACAAAACCCAGCAATGTAGGCACAGAAAGCTTAAAAAAACAAAAACAAATAAAAGTCCATCTCACTTCCTGTCTACATTTTACAAACTCTTTTTGTTCCCTCAACTCTGGTGTCTAATGTTTATCCTTGAAACTCCTCAGCTGTGTTGGCTTCTGGAGACTTTTATGTGGATTCCAGTCTCCCTGCTAAGTGGCACACTGCCACTATTATATGCCTTCCCAACATTTTTTTACTTCAAAGCATGTGTATAACTTGAGCCTGGTTGCTCTTGACTTGCACGAGACCAAGACAAAAGGATGCTATTAGATCAAGAGGTTTTGTATCAGGAGCCAAGTTCGCTAGAGTTGGTTACAAACAGCTTCTGGTACAATTTCGGAAAATGAAGAGAAAAAAGACAAGAGGCTGCTAAACAAGCCTGCTAGCCCATGGCCCCCCAACCCCCAGGCCGTGGACCAGTACCGGGCTGCGGCAGGCCAGCAACTGGTCCGCACAAACAAGCAAAGCCCCATCCATGGGATGCAGGCAGCACACAAAACCACACACTTTCCGATCCGTGGAAAAAGCTTTCTCCACGGAACTGGTCCCTAGTGCCCTAAAGGCTGGCGACCTCTGTGTTAGCCAACAGCAACATAAAGATAAAAGGACAGGCTTCCCCTTCCAGTTGTGTCCAACTCTAAGGGGTGGTGCTCATGTCTGTTTCTTAGCCAAGGAAGCCAGCATTATCCAAAGATGTTTCCAAAGTCATGTAGCCCGTGTGACTATACACCGGTGGATTCACAGAATTCTGTTACCTTCCCATTGAAGTGGTACCTATTTATCTACTCACATTTGCATGCTTTCGAACTGCTAGTTGGGCAACAGCTGGAGCAAGGAACAGGAGCTCACCCCGTCGCACAACACTCAGGTCTCAAACCCCGGCTGTCAGCCTTCCAGGTGACAATCTCAACGTCTTTAACTGCTGAGCCACTGCACCCCTTAACGGCAACATAAGACAATTCTAATAGTGGGTGGCGAGGTTGCCTTTGAACTGAAGCTACCTTTGCCATAAAATCTTTCCCTAAAAATTCTGAGATAAATCAGAATTCCCTAAAACAGGAAATCATAAACTAAGGGTACACCCCTCATCCCGCTACATGAGTTGAAGCTTAAACCTAGAATGCCAAGATACCCAGATTGGGAAATGGCTTAAAATAATCCTTTCTTTCTTTTTCCAGCCTCTGCCTGCTTACAAACCATGAATAGACATCTTCTATTTTCCAAAGGAGCAATGATTGACAGCAGGACAATCCCGATTTATTTATCTATTTGTTCGTTCATTCATTCACTTAATTTCTATAGCTGCGCATCTCAGTCAATGACCCTGGGTGGCTTACAATTTAAAACAAATACATCTATTACAATTAAAATACCAAAAGCATGTTAAACAATAACACCAATAAAAAACCGCTAAAAAATAAATCCAGATTAAATATACATAGGAGCAAGATATTTTACCAGTTACTTTACCCTAAAGACCTTTTAGTAGCCCCGGTCCAAAATCTGTTTGAAAAATAGCAACATGGCACTAGATCTCATGGTTCTATGGTTCAAAATAACAGTTGGAAGGGACCTTGGAGGTCTTCTAGTCCAACCCCCTGCTCAAGCAGGAGACCCTATACCAGTGATGGTGAACCTTTTAGAGACCAAGTGCCCAAACTGCGACCCAAAACCACTTATGCATTGTCGGGTGCCGGGTGGGTGTGGCCCATTGGGTGGGCGTGGCCCATTGGGTGGGGGTGGCTGCGGTGGTAATGGCAGACTGGGTGGGACTAAAAAGTTCAATCAATCAATTCCAACTTTGCAGGATCTTTTTTTTTTTCCGTGAGAAGTTGAAATTGACTGATTGAACCTTTGTTTTTTTTTTTGCACACGGCGGTGGAGGCCTAAAGCAAAAAGGTTTTATAAACCCCAGCTGAAGGCCTAGGACTGGGGCAACAGCGCGCGTGCCCACAGAGAGGGCTCTGAGTGCCGCCTCTGGCACCCGTGCCATAGGTTCGCCACCACTGCCCTATACCATTTCAGACAAATGGTTGTCCAGTCTCTTCTCAAAAATCTCCAGTGATGGAGCACCCACAACTTCTGGAGGCAAGCTCTTCCACTGGTTAATTGTCCTCGCTGTTAGGAAGTTTTTCCTTAATTCCAGGTTGCTTCTCTCCTTGATTAGTTTCCATCCATTGTTTCATGACCTGCCTTCTGGTGCTTTGGAGAATAGTTTGACTTCCTCTTCTTTGTGACAGCCCCTCTAATATTAGAACACTGCTATCATATCATGAATTGATTGGATAATGTGATGTATTTGCCAAATAGATCAGAAAAAGTTACAGAATAACAGAGTTAAAAGGACGGACCTTGGAGGTCTTCAAGCAGGAAAGCCTATGCTGTTCCAGACAAATGGCTTTCTAATCTCCAAATCTCCAGTGATGGAGCACCCACAACTTATGGAAGCAAGTCGTTCCACTGGTTAATTTTTTTAACTCTCAGGAAATTCCTCCTTAGTTCTAGATTGCTTCTCTCCTCGATTAGTTTAGATTAGTTAGTTTACATTAGATTAGTTCTTCTGTCTTTGGGGAAAAGTGGATGCATTTTGAGCAATCTGATGGTTTGGATCGCAATTCCAATTCAGCCCCTAAAAAGCTTGGCCTTTAGCAGAAGACCGATGTCCAAAATATGGGGAAGGCATTAAGCACCTTTAGAGGTACTTCTAAGCCAGGAGACAACAATTTCCAAGATATTTAACTGGTTGTTTTCTGGGCTTTGGTCCAGAAAGGGTTTTTCAAGATCGCTCTTCAGTTTGCTTGTTTAAGCAGTTGCTCTGAACTTCTGCCCTACGAATTGGAGCAAAATTAAGTAATAGCTTTCATTTAGAAAACAGAAGAAGGCATATTCCTACTGTTAAAATTCCAAAAACCATTTGATAGCAGAGACCAAATTGGGACAGAAATCATACTGAGTTCAAGCTCTTTAGATCTATGCTCTGAATAAAGAACTCAAATTTTTGGGTCCCCCACCCCCACCCCAGTTAATGCACTACTGAACCAGCTGCAGTTTATGGACTATCCTGGCTGAGTTCTTGCAATATTGCTAAGGCAAAGAAACAAAGGTATGGCTTAGAGCAGTGGTTCTCAACCTTTTTAATGCCGCGACCCCCAACCGGTCGTAAGTCGAGGACTACTCAACCGGTCGTAAGTCGAGGACTACTCAACTGGTGCACCACCGTTTGCAGAATGGGAATTTTGGCGGGCTCAGCAGGGCAGAGACAGCCTGGACAATTCCTATTGGCTTTTGAAAGCCAATAGAATTAGACTCTATTCAAGAGAGTCTATTCTATTGGCTTTCAAAAGCCAATAGAATAAAAGGGAGTAGCACAGCTAAGGAAAAGGGGGAAAAAATGGCGGACTGTGTTGTTTGACGACCCCCGTGAAATGGTGGTTCGACCCCAAATGGGGTCCCGACCCACAGGTTGAGAACCACTGCTCTGGAGGGAAAGGATGGTAAAATACCTAGAAACTGTCCTCCAGTTTATCACTTGGCCAGTCCAATGAAGAATCCTAAGTCATGTTCCTAAATTCCAGTTGTGCCCCTTTCAACCTGCCTCTGTCGGAAGATACAGTTAACCCTAAAAACTTCTAGAGTAGGTCAAATGTAACTGTCAACTCTACAAATGAGCATGGCTGCAGCCATTTTTCTTCTCATTCTAGTTGTCTCTGTCTGTTGGAACCATGACAGTAACATTCTCCTTTCCCACTCATCCTACTGAGTTAGAGGAAGTCCAGAAAGGACCACAGGGTTGAAAAATTAACCAGGAGTGATCAAAATAAATCAAAATGTTTAACCTTGAGAAAATAAAAGACTCTGATGATTGTAGGCTACAAATATCTAAAGGCATGACATGGACGAAGTACAATTTCTTCTCTATCTTTCCTGACTGTAGGACACAAGACTATGGTCCTATGCTACAGAAAGGCAGTCTAAAATCCCCCCCCCCCACCTGACAATAAAACATCTTAGGAAAAAGGACCTAACACTAGTATCTGTACAACCATGTTATATATTGCTTCTACTGGTGGCACTGGATAAACAAAGAACTGATGTTGCAATTTGCTATACATAAAGATTAAGCGAAGTATGTTCGCATAAAATCACAATTTGTTACAGCTGATCAACTAAACCCTCTCCTACAAGGATGGCTGTGCTGCATATGATGAGTAGATTTTTATTTGCTTGCCAATCTGCCAGAGTGCCTTTCAAAATTAAGGCTCGTTCATACCAGCGTTCACAATCCCATCCAATATGCTGATTCTTAAAAACTCACTGAAACCTCTCAGTCTGTTTTTAAGAGTCAACGCGCTGAACAGGATTTGAAATCTATTGTTCTGAAATCTAAGCTCAAGATTGTTCCAGATGTTCTAGACTTCAATTTCCATCTCATCCAACTCAAGATGGTTTGTAGGCAAGGTTTGTGGAAACTTTTATCCAATACAGTTGAAGGGCAACCAGATTGCCACCCAGCAATTATTGCCACGAAGAAAGCAATTTTCATACTTGGAATTCAGCGATTGGAGAACATTTTACTTACTGTAGGATTGTTTAAAAGGTTTGGACAGGAAAGGCACAGGCAAAAACCCAAAACAAAAGCTGTTATTACAGATGATCATTTGGCTTGACAGATAAGTTGGTTTGGAATATCAAAGTAGCTTGCCCATTCAGCTGCAGTTTTTTTTTTTTAAATTAAGTATCAAAACTCTTCCATCTGTGAAGGAAGACACATGGCTTTTGTTCCATCAAGGCCAGCAGAATTATGATCAAGCTTCTAGATCAAAGTCCACTCAACTGCAGAATTAGACTGAATTATAGTCAATAGTTCAAAGGGATATAATTATACGTAACTGTCACTAATGGGGCAAAAAATGAACTTTCTACTGTACTCTCAGTCCATCAACTATGGAAAGTTGACCTTGGAAGCTGATTTTCAGGGTTTCATTGTCCCACCTAGAGAAGCTTGGAAAGATTGAGGGCAATAGAAGAAGGGGATGACAGAGAATGAGATGGCTGGATGGAGTCACTGAAGCAGGAGGTGTGAGCTTAAATGGACTCCAGAAGATGGTAGAGGAAGACCTAAAGGAACGTTGTCCATGGGGTCGCGATGGGTCGGACACGACTTCGCAATTAACAACAACAATAGGAAAAAAAAACCTTTTTGCCATAAAATAGCGGTCCCTCTTCCAAGGTATTATATGTGGTCTTTGACTTACGACCGCAACAGACTCCAACGTATCTACTGCTAATGAGACAGTTGTTAAGGGAGTTTTGCTCCATTTTACGACCTTTCATGCCACAGTTGTTAAGTGAATCACTGCAGTTAAGTGAATCTGTCTTCCCTATTGACTTTACTCACAAAAGGGGGATCACATGGCCCCACTGGGACACTGCAACCGTCATGAATACGAGTCAGTTGCCAAGCATCCGAATTTTGATCACGTGATCCCGGGGATGCTGCAACGGGGTCGTAAGTGGGACAAAGAGTCCTAAGTCACTTTTTAATGCCATTGTAACTTTGAACAGCCACAAAGCAAATTATTGTAAATCGAGGACTACTCTGCCAATCTTTATCCTCCAGACGGGAATGAAACTGTCCACATTCTCAGGCAGCAGTTTGAAAAGTAATCTTCATATAATTTTCCTGATCGTTCCCCAAGAACCAGCTCAGAGATCCTTATAGTAACCTTCTCTAACTGAACACAAATCAAGGTTCTTCTCTCTTCTGACAGCCAAAGGAGGCAGTAGATTTATATTTATATTGAAGGGACCTTGGAGGTCATCTAGTCCAACCCTCTGCTCAGGCAGGAAACCCTATACCATTTCGGACAAATAGCTGCCCAGTCTCTTCTTAAAAACCTCCAGTGTTGGAGCATTCACCGCTTCTGGAGGCAGGTTGTTTCACTGGTTAATTGTTCTCACTATCAGGAAGTTTCTCCTTAGTTCTAGGTTGCTTCTCTCCTTGATTAGTTTCCATCCGTTGCTTCTTGTCCTGCCTTCAGGCACTTTGGAGAAGAGCTTGACTCCTTCTTCTTTGGGGCAGCCCCTGAGATATTGGAAGACTGCTATCATGTCCGCCCTGGTCCTTCTCTTCGTTAAACTAGACATACCCAATTCCAGCAGCCGTTCCTTATATGCTTTAGCCTCCAGTCTCTGCTTTCAATTTGTTCTATCTACCATCCTTGGACTCGGCAGAACTGAGGCTAGGTGGGCCTCTCTACTGTGGTTTTATTCCTGGCAACCTCGGTTTGGCTCAAAGTCTACCTCAACGATGTTCTTTCTCTTTTGAACCGTTTCTTCCAGATTCATCATTATAAGAAAGTTGTAACTCTTTGAACGGTTGCATAGTTTTTCTCCTCCTCCCTTTTTCTCCTGAGGGTTGTATCTTTTAGACAAGGGAATTTTTAAAAAAATAATCTTTGGCAGCCACGAACTAAATGAAAGATACCCATATATAAATTAGGAAGCCCATACTGGAAGAGTCAAGCTGATCTAAAATAAAAGCAGGGGATTGGACTAGAAGACCATCAAAGTCCCTTCCAACTATGTTATTCTGTTAAAAGAGCAAGTTTGCAGCTGAGCTAAGACTTGAAATTTAACTTCATGGATTTTATCACACTGAGAATTTAAGAGGAGCCCAAAGTGTTTTGTTACTGCATTTCTAGGGAGGTTATAAACAGGGATAAATAAATGCAACAACTTCAGGAACTAGAATATGACTTTAAGAGGTATATTTAAAGCATATCAAATCATTTCCTATGGCAGGAGCGCAGGATGGGGATGTGTGTAAAAAAATAATAATAATCAATATTTATTTATTATTAAATTTGTAGGTTCACCCAACTGCTAACAACTCTGGGTAGCTCACATAAGTAACATTTTTAAAAGATACAATCAGGACCTAGATAAGGGACAAAGATAAAGCAAGATGATACAAACTAGACTGGAATGGGAAAAATATAAAGAATCCAAGGGGGGTTTACTCTAAAAGCTCAGGAGAAGAGCCAGATCTTCCAGCCCTGTTGAAACACAAGTAGGGTGAAGGTCTCAGGGGGTACCTCATTCTACAGGGCAGGCATTACTATAGAGAAGCCATCGTTCCAGGATCCCAATAAATATTGTTCAATTGAAGGAACCTCAAGTAGGCCAACCCTACCAGACCAAATCCAGACCAGACATATGAGAGACAGATAGTCCTTCAAATAACCAGACTCCATGCAAAGGTCTCCAAGCTTGACAACTTTAAGGCTTGTGGACTTCAACTCCCCAAATTCCCTACCCAGCATGGGCAATTCAGGGAGTTGAAGTCCACAGGTCTTAAAGTTGTCAAAGTTTGAAGACTCTTTGCTCTATTCTATGCCACAAAAGTCTTTAGATGATATCTACACCCGTTAAAATGGAAGCCCTGCCCCCATCATACATCCGCTACATGCTACCTGATATCCCCTCCCCATTTTTTGATAGATTCCAAAATAGGAATATGATAAAAACAGAAAGGTTTAAAACGCATGCATTACTGTAGGGGTCCCCAAACCCCGGGCCGTGGACCGGGCTGTACAAACAAGCAAAGCCCCACCTGTGGGATGCAGGCAGCACCTGAAACCATACCCCCTCCGGTCCATGGAAAAAAACTCTCTCCATGGAACCGGTCCCTAATGCCCAAAAGCAGGGGTAGGCAACCTTGGCTCTTTTATGACTCGTGGACTTCAACTCCCAGAATTCCTGAGCCAGGTATGAGCCAGCTCAGGAATTCTGGAAGTCCAGAAGTCATAAAAGAGCCAAGGTCGCCTACCCCTGCCCAAAAGATTGGGGGGCACTGCACTACTGTATTCTTCATTATGGAAGAGAATGGTATATCAGGGTTCTTTCTCCATGAGGCTATTCAATGGCTAGTACTTTTGCTGATGCCAGACATAGTAACCAGGTAACAGAGATAAAAAAACCAGATGTATAGGGGGCAGGCTGCAAACAAAACATCTGAAAGGGACCAACGTGGGAAAAACTGGACAAGACACTTCTCTAAGGATGTCTGATGGAGGGCAACGGCTTGCATATTAAGGACAGCCCTGGAACTGACTATTTTCAATCATTTTTTGGAGGAGGGAACCTTTTAAAGTCAAACCTGTGATAACTTCAACTCATTCCAAAACCACGCCTTAGTTACTTAGTAGGATCTTGAAATCTTCCAAAACTATGAAGTACAGGGTTGTGAAGTCAACTTTCCAACGCTGCTTTTTTTTTTAAAGATATGTTGAGACTACAACAGTCAACCCTGGAGGGAATTTTAGAGGTTGCTACGTAAACATCCCTGGAAGCATCAGGTTAGAGAAGGCAGTTAAAAATAATTACATCTGGAATTCTGTTAAACCAGTCAGGATAATCACGAGTCTTCTGTTAATGCTGAAGATGTTACAAGATCTGGTGCTGAACCAAAATTTGATCTATGTACCCATTTCCTAACGGCATGTGGTTGAAAGTAACTAAGCCTGTGGATAAAACATAGGACACTATCTTATATTGTGTTAAAATAGTTTTGACTCTACTGCTCTCTCTAGCAATTGCAGTCCAATATTTCAGATGGAGAGAGATCTTTCCTACAGAATCCACCAAATTGGATCCTTTCAAACAGAAGAGGTGTGGAGTTGAAGAAGGGTCTTCAAGAGCATGTTCTACTACAGGTTTATGGTCCTTCCTCAAAGCAGTCATGTATCTTACTGAGCATCTGTTATTGTGCTATAGCTTCATATTTTTCACTGTTCAACCCAGAAGCTAAGACCTTCACTAGGGATTTAGGTATCTTCGGGCTGTGCCATACATTCTCCTCTGAAGTCAAAAAAACTGTCCTGCCTCCAACACACAAAAACCTTGCCACGTCAATAAAGCGATTTTAAGTGGATGCATACTATATTCATGTCTTCCCTTCCCTTCCAAGAGATGGCTTGTTGGGAATTGAAGTCCACAAGTCTTAAAGTTGCCAAGGTTGAGGACCCCTGCACTATAGGATCCAGCACAACAGCAATTATTAGTGTTGCAGAACTCTGGGGAAAACAAAATTGGTCTCCAAAATATGCAGCGATTACTCTAGATTTTTATATAGTAACCAAAGACAAATCTGCAAATTTTGTAGGTCGTGGGCCTATGAAGATCAACTATATACCTCTAAATGTGCAATGATTGATTTTCTTCCACAACTAAAGACCAGATATGCACTTTTGCTATTCTTCAGTTGCCTCTTCAAAATTGGCCACGCTCTTAAGAGACGTGGGACCTTCTCTTGTGCCTACAACCCCCACGGATTGGACCACAAAGCCTTCCAAACATGACCAGCTGAGGCGGCCTCTGGAGCAGAAGGCAGAAGTGCAAGGATGCTTGGTAAGTTCCACCTGGCTTCAGTTGTAAGCAAAAGAAATACAGGTAGTCCCTGACTTAATGATCAGTCACAACTGGGACCACAATTATTGAGTTGTACCCAATCCCACGAGCTTTTTTTTTTTAATCATGGTTGTTAAATGAATCACTAGAGTTTAGTGAATCATGCAATCGTTAAACCAATCTGTCTTTCCCTATTGACTTTGCTTGTCAGAAACTCACTGAGAAGGTTGTAAATGGTGATCAGATGACCCTGGGAGATGGCAACCGTTGTAAATAGATGCTGGTTGCCAAGCATCCAATTTTAAGCATTTGATTGTGGAGATCAATCAGACAGAAGAGAGTTGGAAGGGACCTTGGAGATCTTCTAGTCCAACCCTCTGCTCAAGCAGGGGATCCTATACCCTTTCAGATAGGTGGCTGTCCAATCTTTTCTTAAAAACCTCCAGTGTTACAGCATCTACAACTTCTGGAGGCAAGCTGTTCCACTGGTTAATTGTCCTCCCTGTTAGGAAGTTTCTCCTTAATTCCAGGTTGCTTCTCTCCTTGATTAGTTTCCATCCATTGTTTCTTCTTTTGCCTTCTGGTGCTTTGGAAAATAAATTGACCCCCTCTTCCATGTGGCAACCTCTCAAATACTGGAACACTGCTATCATGTTCCCCCTAGTCCAGTGGTTCTCAACCTGTGGGTCGGGACCTCATTTGGGGTCGAACGACCATTACACGGGGGTCGCCAAACAAGGCTGTCCGCCATTTTTTCCCCTTTTCTTTGGCCATGCCCCTGGCACCCGATGATATATAAGTGGTTGGGGGTCACCACAACATGGGGAACTGTATTATGGGGTCGTGGCATTAAAAAGGTTGAGAACCACTGCCCTAGTCCTTCTTTTCTCTAGACTGGCCCTACCCAAATCCTGCAACCGTTTTTCATATGTTTTAGTCTGCAGGCCTTTAATCATCTTAGTTGCTCTTCTCTGCACTTTTTCCAAACTCTCAACATCTTTTTTTGTAACGCGGTGACCAAAACTGGATGCAGCCTTCCAGATGTGGCCCCACTAAGGCTTTATAAAGCGGCACTAATACTTCACATGATTTTGATCCTATGCCTCTGTTTACACAGCCTAGGATTGTATGTGCGAGGAAGGGCCGTTAAGTCACTTTTTTCAGCGCTGTTGTAACAGTCACTAAATTAACAGTCGTAAGTCAAGAACTACCTGTTCTGGCACTGTAGCTACAGAAGCCCAGATGCAGAGATTCCACGCTCAGGGTCTGGGGTTCGAATTATATTCAAAAGTTCATGCATGTCAGAAGCAGGGAGAGGAGAACTGAACACAACCCTCTCCAGACCTGCACACTTATGACCACTGCGGCAAAGCCAATGGTCCCGTGACCACAATTTAGACTCTTGGCAAACTGACTCGTACTTATGACCGTTGCACTGTCCCAGGGTCACGTGATCCCCTTTTGTGACCTTATGACAAGCAAAGTCAAGAGGGAAGCAGATTCCCTTAAGAGCCAACCTTACTGACTTAACAACCGCAGGGACTCACTTCACAAGTCGGGCAAGAACGGTCGTAAAACGGGGCAAAGGCCGCTTAAGCAAATGTCTCACTTTAGCCACACCAATTTGGAGCTCGGTTGTGGTCGTAACTTGAGGACTACCCTTGTAAGGGAACAGCGGCCACCGAATCTAAGGCATCCACTAGGCCCCTTGGCCTCAAGGTGGGCCATAAGCCCCACAACCACTCAGTACCTCTGCCCATTTTGCAGGCAGGGCATCCACCGTCCAACCTCAAAGGTCCACGATTTTAGGCCACAGAGCTCAAGAACAGGCTTTTGCCCCAGGAGAAAGAGATCTGTCTATCTGGCTCTCCAATCAAGGCTGCTTCACAAAACCAGGGATCTCTCTTGTGACAGGTCAGCATCTTCCCAACCAGGCCTGGCCTTGCAGAAGAGGCTCAGAAATTCTGGAGTGGGGAAGGGGTGGACACAGGGGTTTTCTTCCCCTCCCCCACCCCTACCAGGGGTTTTCTTCCCCTCCCCCACCCCTCCCGCTCGCAAGGAGGAAGGGGGCGAGGCGGAGGGTGGCTTTCCGCCGGGAATTGGAGGGGGGAAGGGAAGGGGGGAGGACAATAAACGTTATCAGGCTGACCAGCCGAGGCTTCCTCTCCTTTACAGCCTTTTCGCTACAACCACCCGCCCGCCCCCATCTTCTCCTCTCCCATCCACGACTCGGGGGGGGGCGGGTAGGTGGGTGGGGTGGCTGCTTTGAAAGGCCTGGCCATGAGAAAGAGGAAGAAAGGGGGTGTGTGCCTGGGGGGGGGAGATCCCACTGGAGAAAGAGCCCCCTCTTCCTCCCCCATTTGAACGGGGGGGGCGTTCAGAGGGAAGAAAAGAAGGATGCAGGCGAGGAGGGGCGGCGGGCGGGGGAGGCTTGTCGCTCTCCTCCATCCCCGCGTTGCCAACACAAAGGCTCCATCAAGAGGCGAGCGCGAAAGGCGAAGCGGCGGCCAACCCTTTGCGGCAACGGGGAGGGGGGGTGGGGAAGGGATGGGCCTGGCTTGTGGGGTGGGGGGGTGGGGAAGGGGCCGCGCCGGGTGTTCCCCCCCCCCCCGGCCCCCGCCCCCCCCCCATCTCATCCGTCCCCTCTTCCCGCTTGCTACTCACCCGGGCCGAGCCATGCGGGTAGCCTTTCATTTTGGCGAGACCAGATCCCCGGCTTTGTATTCGCGGGGGCCTGGGACGACCATCCGGGGTCCGATCCAGCTTTGGCCCGCCCCGTCTCTCTTCCGAGGCCACCCCCAGCACCCTCCCAGGCCTTGCCCGCGATCCGCCGAGCTGGTGGAGGGGGGGGGGGCAAAAGAGAGAGAGGAGAAAGAGAGAAGAGAGGAGAGGGAGGAGGGAAGGGCGGCGGGGGAGGGGAAGATGCAAGGACTGCTGCCCCTCCCTCCGCCCCCGGGGGTGGGGGGGCGAGAGGAAAGGCGAATCGGTTTCCGGGGAAGGAAGGAAGCCTCGGGCGGAGCGGCGGCCGAAAGGAGGAGGCGACGACAGCGGTGGAAGAAGAAGAGGAGGAGGACAGGGAAGAAAAGGGAGCTGAGAAAGAGAGAGAGAGAGAGAAAGAAAGAGAGGGGGGGGGGGGGTGGGGTGGGGGGGAGAAGGGAAAGACCACCTCCGTGCGTGTGAGTGAGGGGAGAAAAGAAATGAGAGATGAGAAAGAGAAGGGGTTGCCTGCGTCCGTGTGTCTCTCTGTGTATTTGTGTGTCTGTCTCTCTTCTGTGTGTGTGTGTGTATGCGCGCCGTGCAAAAGGAGGAAGAGAGGGCCCCCGGGCCTTGTCTGCCCCCCCTCCAGCGATAAGCCGCTTGCGGGGCGTCCCACAAGGCGAGGGGCTGCGGAGTGGGAGGGTGCGGATGCAAAGGAGGGAGGGGGATGAGGAGGGGGGGTTCCAGGCTGAATCCCCTCCCCAGCCCGGCCTCGGGAACAAGGTTGCCCGAAGACTGGGGCCGCCTGCGCTGCGCTCTCACCTCCCTCCTTCTACGGGCTTCGCCCATCCTGGCTCTGGCCGCCGCCGCCGCAGCAAAGAGGGGGAATTCCTTTCTCTTGCACGACGGAACCCTGGATGCCTCTCCCTCCCTCCTCCTTTCCCTCCTTCCTTCCTTCCCTCTTTCCTTCCTTCCTTCCTTCCTTCCTTTCCTTCCCGCTCTCCTTTTTTTTGGAGGGGGCGCTCAGTTGGCTCGCTCGCCCGGCGTCCCCTTCCCCCGCTGTCTTCTTTCCACCACGCGGACATGCGCCCAACCGCAGCCCCGCCGGCCAGAAGGTCGTCCTTCTCCTCTCCGTGGCGCGCGCAGGGACGGACAACCCCCCTCTCCCGTCCGGCGCGCCCCCGCCGAGCGCGCCAGGCGAAGCGTGGCGGGCGGGGTGGGGGGGACCAGCGGAGGAGGGACCCTTTCTTCGCCGTGAAAATGGTTCAGGGGAGAGAAAACGCCGGCCGAGCGGGAAGGGGAGAACCGGTACCGGCCTCGCATTCCTTCCCCCCCTCCCCATTCCGCCTCCTTTGTATTCGTGCCTTTTCTCTGCGGGCGAACGCAAAGCCGAGGGCACAAGAGAGCGCTGGGGCACCGGGGGGGGGGCCCGGAGTCCCCCTCCGATGAGCTAGAAATGGGGGGTGTAGGGGGAGGGGGGGCTTGTGAGTTGAGTGTGCAAAGGGAGTGGGCAAAAAACCGGGCCCACGGGTTGAGTTTTGGTGGGTGGGTGGGGGGGATAAACTGAAGTTGATCTAAAAGCTAAAGCCAATTTTTAGCTCTCGAATCGAGAAGGGCGGGGGTCGAGTCTCGGGCAGAGTTCCCCCCCCCCGGGGGGGTGTTGGAAGACGGGGAAGAAGATAACAGAAACAAAGCCGTGTTGGTTATTGCACGTTTTTAATGGTGGGTATCTTTCTGTTATTTCCTCCATGTTTGCAACTGCTTTTAAGTGGCTGCACTTGTTTAACACAAACACAACAACATCAAAAGGGAGTCGACTCAGGAATAAATTAAAAAAAAATGGCAACTTTTGTCTTTACAACTCATCTCCTTTTGAAGTGTATTAATGCCATTAAATTATTAATATAGTTTTTAAAAAGCCCCAAACTGTCCTTCTGACATCTTCATCTCCCCATAGATTATAATAATTAATCTGCAAAACAAATTGCCTGTAAGCAAAAAAACTAATCATAAAATAGAGGAACAGTCATAGGAAAATGATAAAAATTAAACTGCTCTGGAACTCAACAAAAAAAAACAGACAATCAACACACCCCCAGACTTAAACTTGTCAATAGAAAGACAAAAAAAGTCTGGATAGTGGATGTGGCAGTGCCTGGAGATCAGAATAGAAAGAAGAATGGAGACGATAACAAAATACTACAAATAGAAATAGAAGAGTGGCAAAAGCACAAGGGTGAGTACTAGTCATACGCCTTGGGTGCAATTCCAAAAAACTGGAGCACACTTGAACACCATTGGCTTGACAAATTCGCTATTAGTCAATTGTCTGCTTCCTCCTCGACGATACTGTAATACCATCAAACACCAAATCTCTGCTCTAGATTGATTAAATAATAATAATAATAAGAATAAGGGACTAGATAGGTAGACAAAATGCCAAATCCAATAACATCTGGCTGACTGTGCGATGAATCGATAAGTTGGAAGATACTTGGAGAATATCTATTCCAACCCCCTGCTCAGGCAGAACCCTATACCATTTCCAGACAAATGGTTGTCCAATTCTCTTCTTAAAAACTTCCAGTGTTTAGACGCGCCCACAATTTCTGGAGGCAGGTGTTCCACTGATTAATTGTTTCTACTGTCAGGAATTTCTCCTTAGTTCTAGGTCTCTAAACTTATGCCTTTTTGGTTGCCTGCACTAGCATTAAAATCTCAGTTCAAAATGTTGTGCCTGCTGTGGAACCTCTAATGAATTGGTGAGATGTCCTTGTGATTGTGGTATTGTTAACTAAATTTGCGGAGGTAATTGCACCATTGATTGCTATCTTCACTCTAAATTAAGGAGAAATTCCTGACAGTGAGAACAATTAACCAGTGGAACAACTTGCCTCCAGAAAGCTGTGATGCTCCAACACTGGAGGTTTTTCAGAAGAGATTGGACAATCAATGGGACCGTGGTGGGCGAACCTATGGCACGTGTGCCATAGGTGGTACTCCTGAGCCCTCTCTATGGGCAACGCGTGCCGGTTGCCCCAGCCCCACCTCCCCCTGTGGCCTCCTCCTCACCAGCCCGCCCGAGGAGAATCGCGCGCGGTCGCGCGCGAAAATCGCGGCGGTCGGCGCGTCCGTCGGCGCGACTCGCCTTCCTGGGTGTGGCCGCACACAGCAGCCCAGCCAAGGATATGGCAGCCAGGGGCAGCGGGGACAAGACGCCACCCTTGCGCCCCCCATCGCAAGCAGTTGATGCTGTGGGCACAGGTGGAGGCTGTGTGCTGCCATGGCAGGTGCAGGGCCGGCTGGTGTGATCTGCGACAGGCCATGGAGGTGGTAGGTGGCCCTGCGGGCTGGCAGAGTGGGACGGGGAGGCAGGTGAGCAGAAGCGGGGGCAGGGTGGTTTGTGGGCACTCGGCATCTAAAGGTTCGCCACCACTGGTCTAGGGACGCCGCTTGAAGGCAAAGTTGGCTAGAAGACCTCCAAGGTCCGTCTAACTCTATGTTATATTAAAATCTGGGATGATGCCTGAGGTGGTTACATAGGAACTATCTCACATACGACCCCACTGCCCAAAAAAAACCAAAACCCAAAATCCCAAACATAGCTCAGAACAAAAAGACCCCAACACGTAACAGTACGCGTACGTAAAATTTTGCTTTTTCCTGGGTACATCTTTAACAAACTTTGCTGCATTTGAAAATGGTTTTGCTTATTGCGTGTTGCCTGAACCTTAAGCCTTGGTATTTAAAATCTTTATGCTGTTGTGATTTTTTCATTTTTTATTTCTTCAATACATACATTGTAAAGCCACTCAGAAGCTTCAAGACTGGGCTGTGCAGGGATGTTTTTTAAAAAATAAAATGATGCCCTCTGTTTTACTTCATTTTTATTAAAAGACACATAAATGCGTTTTAATCAATCACTCAATCTCTGGAACTTTGGGAATGCTCTTAATCGTTTTAATGCTCCTTCTGAAATGTTATGGCTGGAATGTTACTTATTCACTCACAAATAGTAGATTTAGAAGATTTCTTCTATTTTTATATGGAAAAGAATGTTGTTTTTCTTGAACCTCTTGAACCACTACTACACTATAGCTACTTAGTAGAAGTGAGATGTGTTCATTGTTGATTCCTTCTAATGCAAACAAATTAAAATGCCTGTATTAATTAATTAAAACATAATTAAATCTGTTTTGAATATTTTACACACTAAACCCTTTGACGGCTTTGCGAAAAAAAAAAAAAAGTGGGGACCACACTTGTTTGGCATTCAGAAGGCTTCATTGTGATTCAGTTTGTTTTCATTGCTTCTAATTAATTAAATGGATAAATCTTACCAAAAATGAAGCGACAGCAAACTTTGTCGAATATAGTTCTAACAAGGAGAATATTTTGTAGCTCATTGTTTGAAATGAGGGGTTCTTGGTCGCTCTCTGAGGTTGGGGTGGTTTTCTTTCTTGCAGACATTTCATTACCCAAACTAGATAACATCAATCAGTGTTAGGGGAGGATGAGGAGGCGGAGGAAGACAGCTGTGGGTCCTTGGTGCTCTCTGAGCTTTGCTTGTTTTCTGCAGACGTTTCATTCCCAAACTAGGTAACATCATCGTGCTAGTCCTAAGAAACCAATTTATGAACTAGAATATATTCATAGTCTTGATCATGTCATCTGTGTGGATGCCGCTTCCGTAAATCTGTTTTCTGGGTCCTGGCATAAAAATTTTACTACCAGTTCTGCAAAGTGGTGCGACGCTGAATCCCACCAATGCTATGGTGTCTCTGACATCCTGCCTGACCTGAATTTTAAAAGGATGTTTTAATTATGTCCCATGGCTCTGCATGATCTATCAGAGTTGTTGTCATTGAAGTAGGACTGGACTGTCCGGTCCTTGTATGCAATCCCATCCTGTTTTAAACTTTTCAGTGATGAATTCCCCCCTCCCCCCGTTTTGAGAGCAGTTACTCCATTTATAATCCGTTTTAAGCATTGATAATCCTAACGATGCCAAATTTTAGAAAAATCAATACTGTAGGTCCCTGATATCAGCCAATGTGGTTTCCACTTTCATGTCACGTTCTATCTGTTGCGCTATTTGGTGAGTGACATCTGTCATTGTCACTTCCACTTGCATTTCCCCAATTCTCCTCAATTCCCCCACAAAAATTCTCTTTAATTATACTTTAATATTTTCAAAGGTCGTTAGAATAGAATAGAATAGAATAGAATTGAATAGAATAGAAATAGAATAGAATAGATAGAATAGAATAGAATAAGAAGCAATAGAATATAGAATCGGAATAGAATAGAATAGAAGAATAAGCAATAGGATATAGAATAAATACAATAGAATAGAAGAATAAGCAATCGGATATAGAATAGAATAGAAATTAGAATGAATAGCAAAGACTAGAAGAATAAGCAAATAGGAATATAGAAAAATAGAATGAATATGAATAGAATAGAATATAATAGAAGAATAAGCAATAGGATTAGAATAAAAAGAAAATAGAATAGAAATAAATAGAATAAATAGAAGAATAAGCAATAGGAATATGAATGAGAATAGAATAGAATAGAATAGAACAGAACAGAACAGATGAATAGAGCTGGAAGGGGACCGTGAGGTCTTCTTAGTCAGCCCCCTGTTCAAGCAGGAATGTTGTTGTTGGACAAGTATGTCCACTGTTTCGCGAATCCCATGGACCCTAACGTGCCCCAATTTTCAAAGGTTTTCTTTCATTCAAAGAAAACTCGACTATTTTCTAAAATTATTTTTCCCTCTACGGGTTTAAAACATGCTTTTTTTTATTGAAAAGTTTTACAAAAATTACAAAATATACCCCAAACCTACCCCCCGAGCCCCCCTACCCCACTTCCCAGAGCTGAATACAGGGTAACAAATATAATAATCATAACCTAACTAACATTAACCAACTATGTAGATAAACAAATATAATGCACTTTAACTCTCTCTTAATACAGAATAAACAATTTACAAATAAACTTTATCATATAATCAAATTTAAATCCCAATTTATAAACAATACAATATAATAAAAATTCCACTAAACAATAATAATAATAACAATAATAATATTCAATAATTTATTCATAAAATAAATGGAACTTTTAGTCCCATATTTATTCTGAATATAATCTATCCATCTTCTCCAAACCAAAATTTATCTTTCTTGTGAATAATCCTTCAAATAAGCAGAAATCTTAGCCATTTCTGCTAAGTTTGACACTTTAAGCGTCCATTCTTTTAAACATTCTTGATGGAGCTCCCACAACTTCTAAAGGCAATCTGTTCCATTGATTTATTGTCCTCAGTGTCAAGGAATTTTCTCCTTAATTCCAGGTTGATTCTCTCCTGGATTAGTTCCCATCCATTGTTTCTTGCCTTGCCTTCTGGTGCTTTGGAGAATAGGTTGACCCCCTCTTCTCAACCAGTGCCCAAGAAGATGCTTCACAATTCCCTTTAAGCATTAATTGAACCTAGAAATATTTTTTTTCACGTAGTGGTGAATGGATTCCAGCAGAGGTCTCTCTTGACCAACAACTGCACTCTGTTGAGCAGCTGGAAAGGTGAAATCTGCCTTCTATTCTTTACACTGGTGTGAAGTTGGCTTAAAAGCAATTTCCCAGCAAGGAATGTAAATGGGATGAGCTATCCGGATCCTTTACAAATGGTTTGGAGGGAGCAAAGAATGTTAGAATGGGAACAGGAAAGGAAGAAGAGGAATATTGATAGCATTTGCCTGCCCTTTAAAGTTTAGAATACCAAGCTTGCTCTGTTCTTCTCTCATGGACTGTTAACTTCAGAGATCAAAATAGACAGTCTGGTGTAATGATTAAGGCATCTGGCTAGAAACAGGGAGGCTATTCATTCTAGTCCCACCTTAGGTACAATATCCAGCTGGATGGCTTTGGGCCAGTCACTCGCTCTGAGCCCTAGGAAGAAAGCAATGGCAAATTACTTCTAAGATGTCTGCAGGGACACATCCAGATAGTTATCAGGAGGCACAAAGTGAGTCAAAAGCACCCTCAACCCCAACCTCAAATCGGGGGGGGGGATCAGTCTTTGAAGTGTTAAGCACTGTTTCCTAATATTGGTCTTGCATTCTTCAGAAGCTGTTTTTCTACAAATGCCTGTATTTCAGTGTGCCTCAAATTTCAATCAGTCCGAATAGAGCTGGAAAGGGCCTTGGAGATCATCTAGTCCAGTGGTTCTCAACCTGTGGGTCGGGACCCCATTTGGGGTCAAACAACCATTTCACGGGGGTCGCCAAACAATGCAGTCCGCCATTTCCCCCCCCCCCTTTTCCTTAGCTGTGCTCCTCCCTTTTATTCTATTGGCTTTTGAAAGCCAATAGAATAGACTCTCTTGAATAGACTCTAATTCTATTGGCTTTCAAAAGCCAATAGGAATTGTCCAGGCTGTCTCTGCCCTGCTGAGCCCGCCAAAAGCCCCATTCTGCAAACGGTGCTGCACCAGTTGAGTAGTCCTCGACTTACGACCGGTTGAGTAGTCCTCGACTTACGCCCGGTTGGGGGTCACGGCATTAAAAAGGTTGAGAACCACTGCTTTAGCTCCTACTCCCCTTGCTCAAGCAGGAGACCCTGTACCATTTGAGACAAGTGACTGTCCAGTCTCTTCTTCAAAACCTCCATTGATGAAGCCCCTACAACTTCTGAGGGCAAACTGTTCCCCTGGTTAATTGTCTCCACCGTTAGGAACTTTTCTCCTTCATTTCCAGGTTGCTTCTCTCCTTGATTGGTTTCCATCCATTGTTCCTTGTCTTGCCTTCTGGTGCTCTGGAAAATAAGTTGACCCCCTCTTCTTCGTGGCAGCCCCTCAAATACTGGAACACTGCTCTCATGTCACCCCTAGTCCTCCTTTTCTCTAGACTGGCCATGGGTCCTGCAACCGTTCAGATTGTAGCCGGGCAGGAAAAGAAAGGGTTAAACCTATTTCCAGCTGTTGTATTGACCAGTATACAATGGTTGAGAAAGCTGACAACTGCTTTAGATTTTTTTTTTTCCCCTTCTCTTTGCTGGGGGAAAAAAGGAAGCTACAAAAATGAACTCCTTGTGGGTACCAAACAAAAGGAGATTTACTTTTGTCTGGAGGAGGAAAACAAAAAACTGCTTTCTGTGTTTCTAGGATCAGAAGCAACCTGCCACATGGAAAGGAATTGTAAAAAAAGGAGGCCTGGGGTTTGGACGTAGCTGGACACTTGTAAGACAAGAGCTTCAGAACCATGGAAGAAATGCTCAGAGATATTTAGAACTTCCCTGCTCAGATCTGAGCTACCCAAATAAGATTTTCTTTGAGCATTTTGGGTATTAACACCCAGAAAGGATGCAGATTAGAATAAAATGCTTCATTAAGCTCATGTTTCATAAAGTGAGATGCAAATGAGGATAATTCGGTTATTCTGTTATTCTTTCTACGATCATTGTGTATCCATCCTATCAAGCCCAAGAAAAGTCCAGAATGACATTACCCCTGAATTGTATCTGAAGAGGGAAGAGAGGGAAGAAAGGAGAGGAGAGAGAAAAGAGTAAAGGAGGGGAGAAGAGAGTAGGAAGGTTGGAGGAGGAGAAGTGGGGAGAAAGGGGAGGAGAGTGGTGAAGGAAAGAGAGGAAGAAGAGGGAAGTAGGGAAGAGAAGAAAGAGAGAAAGAAGGTAGAGGAGGAGGAGTGTGGATACAGTGAAAGGGGAAATGGGCGAGCAACACCAAAAGTCATGTGTATGCATTTATTTCATTTTATTAAAAGTATCTTATATATGAATGTAAAAAGAATGTATGTTAACATCTGATAAATATCATGGTATATATGTATGGGGTAGAGTTTGTAAAAATAAAAATTTAAAAAAGAAAAGTCCAGAATGGTATAGGCCAGGGGTAGGCAACCTTGGCTCTTTTATTGGACTTCAACTCCCAGAATTCCCGAGCAGTCCACTGAGTCATAAAAGAGCCAAGATTGCCTACCCCTGGTATAGGCAGCCCTGCCCTGGTGAGGGGTTGGACTAGAAGACCTCCAAGGTCCCTTCCCACCCTATTATTTTATGTTCTAAATCATAATATGTGTTGGAGTAGATATAGGATCCAAGTTGTTCTATCCTGGAGTATGGCTAACCTTCCTATTGTTGCAAAGAACATTTTTTTTAGACATTCCCAGTTTCTGCAACTGGATTACGGTTGATTGTACTCCCTTCTCCCAATTTTTGCAACAACTGTGTGAGGTAGCTAGGACTGAGAAGAGAGAAACTGGCTCAAAGTCTCCCCCAGTCTTTGACTCAACATCTTTACCACTTTGCTATGGTCTCTGGATTTCCAACAGCACAGCAATTTTCTTTTAAAATGTATGTCTCTCCTTATTTTCACTTTTAATCTTGAAAATATCTAAGGACAGACCAGGAAACTTTTTAATGAATTTCTCCATTTGCTCTTCCACACCGCCTCTCCAATAAAGTCTCTGCACTCCTAATTCATTGCGACATGTGTTGGTTGCTTGAATTTACATGGGAATGTTTGCAATCCAGATTCACCCTGTGCCCCGGTGACTGTTCACTCAAGTTACTGCCTGTAAAGCTACGCCTGCAGTCATGCTCATCCTTCAGATTAACTTGCCTGATTAAATAGGAACGCCATTTCTTCTCCAGCCTCCCACCTCCACCTTCTCCATGTCAGTTTCATTTCCTTGGGACATTGTTGGCAAAAAAATAAAATAAAATAAAATTAAGAGGGAGGTAGGAAAACTGGGGGGGGGGAGGTACTGTGCAGTAAAGAAAGGGTTGCTTAAATTCTTGACATTCCAAAGCAGAGTTGGCAGCCTTATAGCAGGCAGAAATTGTATTTTATTTTTCTGCGTACAAAGTTAGGGATTGAATTAAATGTCATGCAGAAGAATAGAATTTACTTGTTGGAAGTCCACAAGTCATAAAAGGGCCAAGCTTGAAGACCCCTGCCTCAGAATATAGTTCCTGCTTGTTCGTTGAACCCCAAAACCAATCTAAATGCTACTTAAACCTCTAAATATCTTACCAGCTTTAAAACAAAGGATTTCCTCTTTCTTTCCATCTTACTTGGCTCTCTAGATCAGGGGTCTCCCAATGAGGCAACTCGTGGACTTCAAATCCCAGAATTCCTTAGCAGCATTATCAGAATTCTGGGAGTTGAGGTCCACAAGTTGCCATGTTTGGAAGTTCCTGCTCTAATTTGATAAGCCATTCTGTTCTTTCACTCACTAACCAAGATGCAGAGGTGACCTAGCAGAGAGAAAACCTTCTTGATGGTAGCTCCCAGCATGTGGACCACTCTGTGAACAATATTCATCCATGTCCCTCACTTCCATTTGCAGTGTGGCTTGAATCTGGCTAGGATCAACGAGAGACAGTGCTATACATTTTTATTAACACATAAAAATTCTGGAAAAATACAAAACAGCATTACTTTGGCAGAATAGTGAGAAATCATAAGACGGGAGCAATACAACTTTCACTTACAGCACCCATTTCTTTCATTGCATTAAAAAACAATCTTAAAAATGAAGTAAGCACATTTACAAGAACATCAACAATAGGGCGAATTAAAAAGGAGAGTTGAAATCTATGGAAAAAGATGTGGTGGGCTTGAATTCTATGTCTAGCTATCCTGACCTCAGTTGGGTGGTGCACATGTCAGTGCAATATGGCCTTTAGAAATTGCAACATGGGAGCTGAGGCCCCAATCCTCTTTAGAGTATGTGATTCAGTAAGGCTGGAATAAAGGAGAAAGTTTTAATTTTAATCATGAATCAACATGGGGGGTTAGATTGTCCTAACTGACTTTCAACCAAAACTCATTCCCAGAAAAAAGGAATCCAACTTCGAAATGAAACACCTATGTTTGTAGACAATAAGACAAAACAAGAAGTTTAATTATTCAGATTTATTCTGTTCCTATCTTTTCCCTCTGGGTGATTCCTTTATTTGTCCATCCATCAGCCTAGGAGAACAATGCAGGTTGGAATCTGTCCAACTTCACTTCAGTGCTATGGACAAATTCAAAACTATGCTTGAGTATGTAGTTACACTCAATTTACACTGTTCCCTTGGATCTGTTCACTAACCCCTAAGACTGTATCTGCTAAAGCAGGGGTCTTCAAACCTGGCCCTTTTATGACTTGTGGACTTCAACTCCCAGAATTCTGGCTGAGGAATTCTGGGAGTTGAAGTCCATAAGTCATAAAAGGGCCAAGTTTGAAGACCCCTGTGCTAAAGCAACAGTTCTCCCCACCAAAGTGTCACCCCAATTCACCTTTTCACAGGTTGAGAATTGCCAAATTGTTTTTTGTGGGTCATCTTCATCTTGACAATGAGCTTTTTTCCGAGATTTTTTTTTTTTTAGGTATGCTTGGTGCATGGCACAGCTAAACCCTATTTACAGCTCAGCAGTTTATCTGAAAATGCTTTATTTAGTTTGTGAGCACTGATAAAACATCTGGGCATACTTGGCATAGTTAAACGTAGGAATGGCATCAATTTGGCCATTACTCATTCTATTCAAACTGGTTTACTACATCTTCAGACCACTTTCTGGAAATGCTGTTGTGGTTTACGAACAGGATTCCCACCACTTGAGCTTTCCTGAGCAATTCCTGAGATTTCTTTTTTGTTCTCTTGTAGGAGGGAAGGGTCTAAAACACAAAAGAATCCGCAATATTCAGCATTTGCTTCTTTTTTTAGATTTAGATTTTAGATTTTTTTTTTAGAGACTTGCCAACTTTATTAATCCTGTTGCAAGTCACAAGTCTTCCTCTTTGTCCTCTGCTAACTTGGCTTATTCATGGGTTGGTTTACAACTCATTCTATTCAACCTTATGTAAATATCAATGCTGCTGCAAAATTATAATCTTCAGGTTTTGGATGAATTTCCATCCAAAGCATGCAAAACAGTCTCCGGATTTAAGTATATTGGGTCCACATGAAAAACTAGGGATTTCAACCATGAAAACTTTTAAGACCTATGGACTTCTGGGAGTTGAAGTCCACATGTCTTAAAAGTCACCAAGGTTGGACATCCCTGCTCTAAACCATTGTTCTCTCTTATCCAGTCTTCAAAATCCCATTTTGAAATCAGTGCACAAATCCAATTTGGTTTGAAGGAGTCAGTTTATAACTGATGGTTTCTTTGGAAATTGGTAATATAAACGGTCCCTTCCCTTATGACTCTGGAGCTGCCACCCAATCTAACTTAACCATTAAAAAAAAAAAGCTTGAACTCTAGTAACAATAAACTGGGTCTGCAACCTTTACACCCCAGAGCAACAATAATGCAACTGGGTTTATGGGACAGGACACACTCTGTGGCTTAGAATAAATTAATCACTGGGATATGTGAGTATCCAAGATAGATAACTTGCCCTATTTATCTTATCTGCGATGTAAAAACTATTTTTGTTTATTTTAATATTAGTCAGACATTACACAACAGCAACAACAACAAATAACAGATTTTCGAATGTAGCAAGTTGCAAAACTCTGGGGAGGAGAGAGATCCCATGTCAAAGAAACAAACAAACAAAAAAGAATTTGAATCATTTTGGTATCGTATGTATCTAATGTGCATTTGGCATCATGCTTGCTGAATACAATGGATCAACCTATGATATAAACATGTATCCTTCAAAGGCTTAGTGATAAAAAAAACAACACCTTTGAATTCCTTTCCCTATTCATAGTTATTTCACGTTTACACCTGCCATACACAACCACAGTAATCCTATCGCCTGACTGAAAATTAAATAGCACTAAAGTGTTTTTTAAATAAAATGTAAGACCATTGTCATTAAGTGCATAAGACATAACAACATACTGATATGCATAATGACCAGGATGTGGAATATTATTCATGTATACTAAATAAATGTGGTAATACAAAACAGAACATCATCAAAGTCAGTGGATGATTCTTATTGAATTTGTAATGAAATATTGATCTTCTGCCCAGCCCACTATTGTACATCAACACAATAGACAGATTTCCATTCATATTCATAGATCTTCCCGCTTTAATTTCACATCGCTTTCTGCCAAACTCTGGAAAATGTCAAATACATTTTTTCCCCAGGATTTAATTTTTCTCAGTGTAGCAATAAAAAAGTGCAGTAAAATTATACATTGCATTTCAAAATGTCCTACATGTGGTTCAAAATCTTTGAATGCATCTCAGGTTTCGCTGGCCCTGTATATAATTCATGCCGATGCGTTCAAAAGTTAATGGAGTCTCTTTCCAAAATTAAAAAAAAAAAAATAGAACTTGAATTATTTCCAGAGTTTGTTTCCTTGCAAAACAAAAAGAGATAGGGTTGCTTGGAAGTAAGTTTCAAGAGACACCCAAGAACTGCTGAGTGGATTTAGCATCTGGCAGTTCATAGGTCCATCTTGAAGACAACTCTGTTCTTCACATAGACAAGAATGTGGCGAGAACGGAGCAGAACAGAACCCAACAATGGGTCTTCAAATAAAATTTCACCTGCCACCAAGAAATCCAGAATCAAATGCTACAGTTTTAAAAAAAAAAAAAAAAAAAATCTGCCACCAATCTGTTCCCAGGCATACAATAATAAATTATGGGGAAATCACCACATTAATATTGTCAAGTCAGCTGGAAGGAGAAGCTACACATTAAAACAAAGACAGGACAGGTGCTGAAAGTGGCATTTGGGTGTCAAACGCAAAGTGGTGTCACAAGCCGGTCTTAGTTTTAGAACAAGAGTTTATTAGAGTGAAGAGGGGGGAAAAACAAACTTAACTTGGGGGTATCATTTTCTATGCTAGCTTTATTATATCGGTGTCAACGTTTACAGTATGAAAAACCTAACCCGTTGGGTGGGTGCATCTGAACAAGAATAGAATTGCACCTTCGATTTGGAAGAGGGCACAAAAAAGCAAACAAATCACATCTCTTTCTAATGTTTAACAAAAGAAGAAGAAGAAGCTGAAATGATAAATAGAACACAACAGCAACTGCTCTGAACTACTGAGCTATGACAAGGGGCTATGGGTTGACCTGCTCAAGCTCTTGTGTAAATTGGGATTTTGGCTGTGCCGGTTCCTGCTACGAACGGAAGAAAACATTGTGTTGCAACCCAGGATTTTGCATTTGTGCAGCTGACGGAGGTGCACCGTTTTGTAGTGGGCTCGGAACGTTCCTTTATTACTGTAGCTTTTTTGGCAGAGGTGGCAGGTTATTGGCAAGCTGGAAGGTGCGGTTGGGAAATTTGTGGTAGGGACCTCCACAGGACAACAGTCTTGGTAAAGCTCTTCATTGGGCATCAAACACAGACTTTCACAGCTTTCGTTGCTGTCCTCTAAAGCTTCTGGACTTTCTTCGTTGCCTCCATCTGAATCCCAGGAGGAGTGAGTCCCACTCTCTGACTTAAGGCTAGACGTGGCGCTTAAATCCAGAATTGCTCCCTCGTTGGGGTTATGCTCACAGCTCTCGGGACAGGGATCTGCGAACTTGCTGATCGGGAAAACCAAACTGCCAGTTCTGTTTGTGCCTTTGAAAATGACTGACGTGTGTTGCTCCATGTGTCCTTTCAAGCAAGCTTCTGGGCAAACGTCTTGGGCCATGTCCTTCAAGAGATTGATTGCGTTGAAATGGTCCTTGCTGATGTCCAAAGGATCTTTCGTTAAAAGTTTATGGTGAAGGTTTAAATTGGAGCTGTGTCTGGAGAAAAAGAAATATCTAGAGTTAAAAAAAAAGGAGCAGGGAAGCTTCCCGTTTAGAAAATAATAATAATAATAATAAGAAGAATTAAACTATTTTGAAAGAAGTGGAATGGAGAAGAATGGGATGTGTGGAGCTGTTCACAAGAATGCTTAGCGTTAGAAGCACATCACAGGGGTAGCCTTGTAGGAACCAGAAAACCAGAGAAAATACAAACTAGAATAGGAATACAGAATTCTCATTAAAAATTGGGTAGTTGTAATCGACTTACAACCATTTGTACGAACTCCGCCCAAGAGCTCAGCGTCTTCCCACCTGCTGTCATGGTTCCAACAGATGAGACCAGTAAAAGCAGAACTTCAAGGCTAGTGGCTTCCTTAAAGAACATGTTTACTGGCTGCAAAGTATCGGCACAGACAAAAGTGAAACCAAGTCTGGAGTTCCCTCCCAAGCATTGCATTGTTACAACGTTGAACTTCCCACCCCAACACTATGTCATTGTTCATCTTCCCCAATACGGCTCCGCCTGCCAAGTGCCAAGTTTCCGGCAGCGATGACCTTGGTTCCTATGGGGACAACGTATTGTTTAGGCCTGGGTAGGCAACCTTGGCTCTTTTATGATTGTGGACTTCAACTCCCAGAATCCCTGAGCCAGCCTGGCTCAGCTTGGAAACCTCTCCCTTTCCCCTCAGCATGGCTGGCTCAAGAATTCTGGGAGTTGACGTCCACCAGTCATAAACGAGCCAAGGTTACCTACTCTTGCCCAAATGCCTGAATTTTGATCACACGATCGTGAGGAAAAATATTTAAATATTTAAAGCAGGGGTCTTCAAACCTGGCCCTTTTATGACTGGTGGACGTCAACTCGCAGAATTCCTGAGCCAGCATGGCTCAGCTTGGAAACCTCTCCCTTTCCCCTCAGCATGGCTGGCTCAGGAATTCTGGGAGTTGAAGTCCACGAGTCATAAAAGAGCCAAGGTTGCCTATCCCTGGTTTAGGCTAACAGTTAAACACCATTTCCCCCCCCCCTTCCAGTTTTGTGGCAACTGAAAATGAAACAAAATGGCTTCGGCTAGGATCATTGCAACATTGACACCCGCCTTCAAGCTGCCAAATTGCTACAGAGCATCACCACCATCTTCCTCATTCCTTCTCTGGATTAACTGGGTTTGAAAACAATATGGAGGACTGCATTTGGGTCAGTACCTGCTTTCCAGAAACAGCAGTGTCAAGACAATTCCCAGGAAATCTGTACAGGTAGTCCGCCACTTATGGCCACAACCGAGCCCAACATTTAGGTTGCTAAGCGAGACATTTGTTAGCCCCATTTTATGACAGCGAATCACTGCCGTTGTTAAGCTAGTCACACAGTTGCAAAGTGAATCTTGCTTGTCAGAAGGTTGCAAAAGAGGATCACATGTCCCCGGGATGCTGAAACCCATCATAAATGGGAGTCAGTTGCCAAGCGTCTGGATTTTGATCAGGTAGCTATGGGGATGCTGCAGGGTCATTAAGCGTGAAAATCATTCCTAAGTCACTTTTTTCAGCGCCGTTGTAACTTCGAACAATTAGTAAATGAACTGTTGTAAGTCAAAGATTATCTGTACTCTTCCTAAACCTCCCAAGATAAAAAGAGACCAGACTTTGCTTATTGGATGTTAGAAATGGTTACAGCAATAAAAAGAATAAAAATACAGAGGAATCCTCCACTGTGGTTTCTGGAAAGACATCATTGTTTATTCTTACTTTATAACATTGAGAGAAAACCTGGCAAGGAAAAAAGAACCCCCATAACATTGGTTCCCAATAGATTATTTAAAAAACAACAACAACAACAACAACAACATAAGAAGCGGTACCTAACCCCCTTCAACTCTCTTAAAAATGGATTTATTTTCCATTCTCATAGTCTATAGCAACAATACAATCACCTTTTTGCTTTCTGAAAAGTGGAGTTTGCTTCAATGGATTTTCATTTTAGTACCATTCTGACAAATGGGTGTAATAGGCCAGTAAAGCAGGCATGGCAGATTGTTGCATTTCCCCCAAAACATAAAAGAAACTCTCTTGTGTAAACCAGTTTACTTTAAACACACACAGCGATTTTCGCCCAACGCATCCTTACCTGTCTCGGCTTCTACGCGAGGGAAATGCAGCATTACAACCCTCCACAATGCAAGTGTGCATTTCTTTTAGATGCACGTTTTTAAAATGCATTTTTACACTGTAAGGGTTTTTAAAGGTCTTCAGGCAGATGTCACAATGGAAGCGGGCGTCTTCCTGCGAGAGCCCTAGGGACTGGGGATGGCCGTGATCCGTATCGTTACACGCTTCAAAGCCAGGAACAGCCATACTCCGGTTGGATAGCGTACCGAAACTGCTTCCACTCAACAAGTGGTAATGCAGTTCAGGCCAGTTGTTCATTGGGATCCTGTAATTCAATGGTTCTCTAAGGTAGCTGTAGGGCTCAGTTGCTGCTTTGGTCACATCATGGTGTTGGCTGGGTGCTTCATGTACATTTTCACAAGAGGCTATTCTTAGCGATTTGTCTTGGTCTGGCTTATGCAGTTTGTCCGTTTCAGTGCATTGGTTATTTGTCTCGATAGCCTGCAAAGTTTTGAGCCCTCCAACCTTGGGAATGGAGGTCCCCAGTGCCTCTCCATGTTTCTCCATTAGATGATTCGTATTTTTTTCTATCCTAGACACCCCCATCTCCACAGGCCCTTCACTTACCGCCTTTGGCGTCCCATCATCTTCTGAACTGGCCACTCCATTAGCTGGGCTAGTGGTATCAACAGCTTCTTTCTCTATCTTGATGGGCATGCTAGACTTACGGGATTTTTTCTTAGGCAATGGATCAAAAGGCAACACGCTGGACCCCTGTGGTTCAGGTACTGATGAGGAAACCAGAGGTAAAGAAGGAAGCGTACCTGGTGTGTGTGCAATTTCAGCTGGGGTGACCGGGCTGCGGTAGAAGGGAAGGACCGGTTGCACTGTCTTCAAATTGGGGAAAAGGACACCATTGTGTCCGCTATGGTGAAAACCTGGCTGGACTTTGGAATCAGTACCAGAACTCCCATAGATAGGAACCGATCTGTGATCAGGAGGTAGAAGGGTAAAATCGGTCCTTTTGTTCTCCTCCAGACCTCGGATGGACAACCCGTTTCGGAGATCTTTATCTCGGTTGTTTCGGTTCATGGGCATGTGAAGTCTTGGGTTGGGATTGGCACTGTGACGGTTACGGCTCCTCAGCGAGCTGAACACCATGTTGCAACCATCAATAGTGCATTTGTGTTTGATTTTCAGATGGACCGCATTGTAGTGGATCTTCAGAGTGCCCTTATCATAAAAGGTCTTCTCACACGCTGTACAGAAAACACGTCCTTTCCTCGTTCCAGCCCCATTTTTGTCAAGTGACCTCATCTTACTTTCGGGAGATAACTGGCTTGTTTCCAGCTTTGAGGACACGGTTTGAGTTTTCACGTTACTTGGTGAAACATCCTCTTTTGGTTTGAAAGTGAGGTCCGGGCTGACGGTCTCCTCCTTTTCGGGTTGAAGCGACGGATTGGAAGTTAAGAAACTGTTTTCAGCAAATGGCACATAGTGGTCTGGTTTTAAGTCAGGGCTGTGGTCTTGAGAGGACTCCATCAGGAGCCTCTCTGGGAGTGAACCAATCAGCGGCGGAGGAACGGGGCTATAAAACTGAAAGGGCAGCATAAACGCCATATTGTTGACCACATTTTCAAAGTGATGGATGTGGATGGGGTGCATTTTGTCTAAAGAGGCAGAAAAGTTGGAGTTTCTCTGATTGCAGCTTTCGATAAAGGCTCTGATATCCATACTGGCTGTGGTGGTGGGGACGGTAATGGATTGCCCTTCTTTCTCTTGAACGGCCATCAGCTCCACAATGGATTTGGTTTCCCCAAATCGCAGAAATTGCTGCAAGGTGGCCAGCTCTTCTTCGCTGCTCATGATACTCCAGTGATCCAGGACCTTTCCCGAAGCATCCTTCAAAAAGACAACAAACAACAGTAACAATACACTTGAAAGGGCAACATATTAGCCTCAAAAGAAGATTGGTTAATTGAATTGGGTTGACTTCTCCAGGGTGACCGAAGGGAGAGATGTTCTGTTTAGTTTCTAACAAAAAGAGCACTCTCAATTGCCCTGTAAAATAGGAAAGAAACTAGATATACCCAAGCTGTCTGCTCTTCTTCATTTATCTGGTCTACTTGATGCCCGACATACCTGATTGTCAGAATAGATCAGAAAGAGAAGTGAAGACAACTGGGGAGATCACGAGAAAGAAGAATTTGGAAACCTTCTCTCTTCTTTCAATGGGAAACTTAAATAGCAATAGCACTTAGACTTATATACCGCTGCCCAGTATTTTACAGCTCTCTCTAAGCGGTTTACAGAGTCAGCATATTTGTCCCCAACAATCTGGGTCCTCATTTTACCCACCTCGGAAGGATGGAAGGCTGAGTCAACCTAGAGCTGGTGAGAATCGAACTGCTGGCAGTCAGCAGAATTAGCCTGCCATGCTGCATTCTAACCACTATGCCACCACAGCTCTGAAAACTTTAAAATGTGGCCCCCAAGTATATTGGAAATTACATTTTGCTCCTCTTTTTCTGCTTCCTCTTCCTTGTCAGTCATGGCTTTCAAAAATCAAATTGCAAACGGCTTTGGAAGCCTTGATTCGTATATAGATTTGTTCAGTGCTTTTTTTCTAAAAAAAAAAAAAAAAAGTGCCAGAACTCACACACGTCATACAACCCACCTTGCCTACCTTACAAAGTTCCATCCAAAAAAAGGTGCCAGAGCTCCGTTCTGGGCATTCTATGAGAAAAAAAGCCCTGGATTTGTTCCACCAAGCTGTTTCAAGAAATCCAGAAGAAAAAGGAACTAAAGGCTACCAAATCAGACCAGGTCAAAAAAAGGAGCCAGTTATTTGAGGAGCCAGTTTGGTCTCTGCTAGTTGCAGACAAATAACCAATATACCTGTGGACAGGTAATTGCCAGCACCTTTGCAGCACGTTGTTCTCTGTTTTTCAATCACCTTGGCCTGGATTCTTTCTACAGTTATCCTAACAGATGATTGAAGAGTATTTTGTGATCATCCCAATAATGTTAGGATATTTGTGATGGAACAAAACCCAAGTACAAGGCTAAGGAGTGGAACGATCAAAAGAAGATTTAGCTTCACTTCTAAGTTGAATATTCTCTTTCTCTGCGAGTTTAATCATATTCTGCGCTAAGATCAGAGCACAAATGAACCCAAATCGATTCTTCTCCAGTTCACAGAGCACAGCTGTAATTATACCAGAGCGTTGGTGTAATTCTTTCAAACTCCAACCCTACCAAACTTTTTCCCAATAACTACAATAAATATTTGATTACAGAACATGTATTTGATGGCCTACTGAGAAATTTCACTTGGCATGCGAGAGGTTTCTAAGACAGAACGTATCGTCATCAATTTTTCATGCAAAAGAGGTTCAAGGCAATTGAGCCCGTTTTTTTAAATCTTAACACTAAAAAGCAAGATTATTAAGTGGCATTAAATATTTATTTGGGGCATAATGTAAATCATACTTTACATTAAAGGAAGGAAGTAAAACGAGCAGAGAGGTGGGCAATGGGGATTGCATTGAGTGGGCTTCTGAGGCAGGGTGAAATCTAAAAGGATGTCACTTGGGTCAATAATTATGCAGTGAGCAGACATTTGGTAACAAGCCTCGGCCATCCTTAGCTACTGAGGCTCTGATGCCATCAGAATATTCACAGACTCTGCAGCAGGTTCAGCAAACAAAGTGCTAAAACTTTGCAATCACCAATACAAGCAATCCTCAACTTGTAAGTTGTAAGTCAAGACAGTCATAAAGCAGTCACCCATGTAACTGATCCAATTACCGTATTTTTCGGTGTATAAGACAACCCCCGACTTCGGAGAAGATTTGCATGGTTTAGAAAGTCATCTTATACGCCAGAAAATACAGCATACAACCTTTTTTGTCGCAGTCGTTAAGCGAGTCCATTGGGGTGTTTTTGCCCCAAAATAGAAGTAAACACTAGTTTTCAACAGAAAAGTCATAAATTGGAAATGTCGCACCGAATGCACATCATCTCTAGCTACATTAACTCCTTGCACCAATCCTATATATGTATATTCCAATCCTATTGGTCAATCATCTGTATATTTTAATTTGCATAACTCTAGATTGCATTCCCAATTTTTTTAGGGTGCTTTGTATATCACCATACTATAACAACATTTGTGTTTCAATGGGTGTAAAAGGTGTAGTTCCACCTGTTATTCGAGAACTCTACGGTGATACATTTCCTACATGTTCTGATATTTTAGTTTCCAGCTGACTCCATGCTGGCTCCCTTCCTGTCAGCCTTTTGTCTGTTAGGAAGAACCATGAATTTGATGCTTACCTGTAGAACGTAACCCCGTATGTAATCCTGAAGTGTCCAGTCCAGAGCATGGAGGATGTGTACGACCTCTTCTTGCTTCAAGACACTGAAAAGACGATCTAGGAGAATTTTGAGTCGGACAGGAATGGCTTGAGTTCCATACAGCATGAGGCTGCTTATGTCAAAGACCACATTGGATTGGACTATTTCCACTTGGCTGGCTGGGTACAAGTTTGGGATCCTTAGTTTACTTAAAGCTGAAAAGATGAAAAGAAAATGCAGCCACCGATGAATCATTGGGCACAAAATAATCACACTAGCAATAATGGTTCCACAACTAGGGATTGTTATCCATTGGCTTATTCAGTAATTAATGCCTTAACAGCCATTCCAACATCATTCCCTATCATTCTGACGAATTAGAAACATCTGACCAATAGGCAAGGGATTTGGTCTTCCTGCTATTGCTCAATTACAAGTCCCAGCAACTCTAGGAAATGGCTAATGACAAAGGAAACCGGGGGGATGTAGTAGGTAACATCTGGGCTCACTGATTGCTCACCCTTGCAATAAATCAGGTGCTACAATCTGTAGAACTTAACAATAGCACTTAGATGTATATACCGCTTCACAGTGCTTTACAGCCCTCTCTAAATGGTTTACAGAGTCAGCATATTTGCCCCCAACAATTTGGGCCCTCATTTTACTGAACTGGATGGACCTGCGTGGAAATATACATAGAAATTGCAACCTATAGGATTTAAATTGGGTAGATTTGCATGTAACAAGATTTTGATGGCTTATTATTATTATTTTTTAAATCAATCAGAAGTGATAATTTGGAATGCTTGGGAGATGAGGTCTTAAACCAATCTTTTCTTCACATTTCTTTCTTTTTTCCAATCTAAACTCTTTGCTTTACTTGTAATAGTTAATAGCAATAGCACTCTTAGACTTTTACGTATAGCACTTCACAGTGCTTTATAGCCCTCTCTAAGCTGTTTACAGAGTCAGCATCTTGACCCCCAACAATCTGGGTCCTCATTTTACCGGAAAGATGGAAGGCTGAGTCAACCTTGAGCTGGGTCAGGATTGAACTGCCAACTGCTGGCAGCCGGCAGTCACCAGAAGTAGCCTGCAGTGCTGCCTTCTAACCACTGCGGCTAATTCAGCTCATGTTGAATTGCAAAGCAGATTACAAAGCAGACTGGCACAATTCAGCTCATGTTGAATTGCAAAGCAGATTACAAAGCAGACTGGCACATAAAGATAAAATACTGTATAGCACTTTCCCTCAAACGAAACACCACCAGATCAATTTATATATAAGAAATATTCTAGGTTTTTTTCTCTCTTATTCTTATCATCAGCTTTGCCATGCAAAATGAGGATTGGCTTTATATATTTATCTCATTGTACGACTAGCTGACAGCTAGACAATAGAGGTGTACAAATCAGCGAAATTTGATTCAATTTGGAAAGTACATCTGATTTCATTTTCATCTGAATCCAGTCCTCGAATTGAACTTATTCAATTCAGACTTTTAAATAAATTTAGAAAAAAAAAAAATCTGTACACGCTTAAAGGCAAAAATCATTCAGAAGGATCAATTATACTGTTCAGACTGGCCAATTTGCTTCAGATAACAGGTTTGTAGATTTAATTGAGTTGATTTTAAATGAAAATTGCAAATGAAGCCTTCTCGCACAGATGCATCAACCCTATTACAAAGAATTTTAGTACAATCATCATAAATTACCTACCATGAGCTACCCATCCATGCCGACATTGGTCACACTGGCGTTGGTTTATTTTCCCAGTCTTAAAACACTGGCAGCTACAACTTTCCAGAGTGCATCGGATGGCCTGCAAAATTAAAAAAAACAGTTGCAAAAAACAGAGTTTAGTAAAGATCTCATCAGAGCTTCACCCAACGCATAGTAGTAAATCTCTCTCTCTAGAAACTCAACCAATACTTGGGGGTCAACAGAAGAGTTGAGGACAAGAGTCAGACGGAGACATACAAGACGCAAACAATGAAGACTAATTATTGCAATACTTAAGAATTCACTCTATAAAAAGGCCAGGATTTAAATCACATGCTATTTTATCCAGCCTTTATAGGAATATGGGCTTCGGGTGTCCCCCCTTCTTATTCTTAATGCAGAAGGCGTGTTTTGATGATGATTCTGGCCTTGCAAGCTTCTTACAAGATGTCCCTCCCCCCAATCTGAAGCCCTCTCAGATGTGTTGGATTTCAGCCCAAATACCTCCCCACCCATCCCTATCCCAAGTTGTAAAGCAGCGTGAATTGGCTATCCAGTTTAGCAGATTTTCTATGTCATGAAACAAGATACATGGTTAGTTACTACTGTATTTAATGAAAAGAAATCATTAGCACCTTAATATATCATAATTACATTTTTAACTGTCACAAAGGGATCTGGTGTGCTTTTCGGCATCGGGTGCCAAAAAAAAAAAAAATTTTTCCAGCTTTTAAAAATCCATCCTTGACATAGTGAGGAAGTAGGAACACCCTTTGTAACTTTGCTCTAGGCAGCAACATTTCTCAAATTGGCCCACCCCTTCTCATAATAATTATTACATTATATTATTCTTGCTGTATGGTATATTTTAATTCCGAGAGATTCAATGAAGCCTTCAGACTTTCCCATATTCACCCTCGCAATAAATTTGCAAAGGACATTACTGAAAAGTTGCTAGATAGCTGTCTTCCAGTACTGGACTGTCGATCATTGGTTCTGTGGAGTATGGACTTCCAGGAGGGAGGGGCTGCATTCTAAAGGAGCAAGAGACCACTCCAGTTCAGATAGTTTGTGTGAGAGAAAGAGGGTGAAGATGGCTGCTCCCTTCCCAGAGTATATGCTTTATGGCAGTGATTCTCAACCTTTTTAATGCCGTGACCCCCAACCGTTCGTAAGTAGAGGACTACTCAACCGGTGCAGCACCGTTTGCAGAATGGGACTTTTGGCGGGCTCAGCAGGGCAGAGACAGCCTGGACAATTCCTATTGGCTTTTGAAAGCCAATAGAATTAGTCTCTGTTCAGGAGAGTCTAATTCTATTGGCTTTCAAAAGCCAATAGAATAAAAGGGAGTAGCACAGCTAAGGAAAAGATGGAAAAAAATGGCGGACTGTGTTGTTTGGCAACCCCCGTGAAATGGTCGTTCGACCCCAAATGGGGTCCCGACCCACAGGTTGAGAACCACTGCTTTATGGGGATGTTTAGCATGCTTTAGTTTAGCAAGATTCTGTCTATGAGCAAAGAACAATAAAGATATCTGCTAGGAAGAACACAATGAGTCTCTCTTGGTTTTCTGAGTCCACAACATGAGATTTTATGCACAGGTGGCTCTTTTATATATACATATAAAGCAGGAGAACCTATACTGTCTCAGACAGATGAATATCTAGTCTCTTCTTAAACATCTCCAGTGATGGAGCACCCATGATTTCTGGAAGCAAGCTGTTCCACTGGTTGATTGTCCTCACTGTCAGGAAGTTTTTCCTTAATTCCAGGTTGTTTCTCTCTTTGATCAGTTTCCAACCATTGTTTCTCATCCTTCCCTCTTGGTGCTTTGGTGAACAACCTGGCCCTGACCTAGGTTGACCTCTTCTTTGGGGCAGCCCCTCAGATACTGGAACACTGCTATCATGTCTCCCCTACATATCTTCTTTTGTAAAACTGTCCCACCCCACCTTCAAGGAACAAGGCAACCTTAGAAAAAGGCAAGCAAATTGCAAGCCCCAGCGGAGAGTAATCGAGTACAAATGTTGTAAGATAGTTTACATCAAAAGTTGCAAAATAGGATTAGCACGGTTGGTTTATTCATTGGGCGAATTTGCACAAAATGCTAAGCCAGGATTTTTTTTAACTTATGATTTATTGAACAAGCCATTAAGTGGCTTACTTTGCATCAGAATGTTAAATCCAAACAGGGGCTTGGTGTAGCCTACTGTGCCAAAAACCTACACATTTGTTCCCAAGCCAAGATATTCAAAGGCCTCTAAGTGGTAATTTTAAGGGGTATATTTCCTTGAAATAGTAGGTGGATGCAGCGAGGGCAAAAATGGGATTTCATTCATGACTGATTTCCTTTATATTGTAATCAGATTAGAATTATAAGCATGTTATTTTTCTTCAGTTGTGCATTTCAGAATTTTTCTCTTCTGTCACATTAAATATTGCCATGAGGAACAATCCAACTTGTTCAGACATCACATACCCATCTAATATACCTCTTGGATTTGAAGAAGAATTAAGGAGGGGGGGGGGAGAAAGCAGAATTATAGAAAGGAAAACTGGCTTCAGGAAAGATTATTGATCATCTTGGGTTTGTCCATCAACTTTTCAAGAGATGGCAGAAATAAAGAAAGCACTAAGTATCTCAAGAAATTATATTTCTCTGCCCCAGTTTAGTGTTAAACCAAGAAATTCCCAGCAAGCATCCTGCCTCTGTGACAACTAGGGTCTTCCTGGTTTAAACTCCAGAGATCTTGAATGTTCTTTCACAAATTATTGGCCTACATCTCTTTTTAATATGATTCCATAAACAAAGGAAGAACAATCTAAAATAAAGCTTTAAGAGCTGAAGGTCAGCTAAGCTTTTTGATTTTCAGAAATGGATTTGAGTTTGGGTTATACTGTATTTTCCCTCTTGTAATAATAAATCTCTACCGCTTCAGAAAACTCCAGTCAACATCTTTTTGGTTGGTTTGGGGACAGATTTATATGCTCTTCAGCTGGCGCCCTTTTCAATATTGTAAATATTATGCGTGCAGAATTATTGCTTAATTATTCCTTTTCATTTTTATAGTGTCTGGCTGCTGCTTTATTATTTTGTACTTTTGTTGCCAAAGGTATTGATTGGTATGTTTGTTTTATTTCATTTTTTTGAAGCTGATTGACTCCTGACTGGGTTGAATGAAACACACTCAGCGCTCCAAATGTAGAGTATATAGCATTATCTTGGTTACGTCTCTTGCTACTTTTTGTTCATTTCAACTGGCTGTTTCTGAGATTTAGTATGGTATATAATATTTATCTTAATGGTTTTGATGTGGTCATTTAACTATACAGAGTTTGCTAATATCACATGCTGAAAAAGAACATGAAATGCACCTGTCATTGACAAGAAAGAATTACAATAAAAAGCAAAAAAGAATGTTCCAATCAAGCCACAATATTTAGGGATTTTTCATCCCATTATATTTGCCTCATTACCACCCAGTCTGCAGTTCCTCCCTGCCATAATGAAAGATTCTGTCAAGTTGAGTTCAACTCCTAGTTAAGGGCATGGACACAATATTCTGGTTTGCAAATAGCTTCCTCAGGGATTTAACTTCCCAATTCATTCTACAGTCCCTAGACAACTTCCATCCAATTACTTTTGTTTGGGTTAATAATTAAAGTTTTTAATAATTACAGGAAGTCCTCAACTTGCGATCACAACTGAGCCCAAAGTTTATGTTGCAAAGCAAGACAATTGTTAAGTGAGTTTTGCTGCGCTTTATGGCCTTTCTTGAGACAATTGTTAAGTGAATCACTGCAATTGTCAAGTCAGGGAATCTGCCTTCCCCATTGACCTTGCTTGTCAGAAGGTTGCTAAAGGTGATCACATGATCCTGGGAAATTTCCACCTTCAAAAATATAAGCCAGTTACCAAGCATATGGATTTTGATCAGTGACCGTGAGGATGCTGTATCTGTTATGAAAAATGGTCAAAAGTCACTTCTTTCAGTGCTGTTGTAACTTTGAACAGTTGTAAATCAAGGACTACCTGTATAGTAAAAACTAATGCAAACTAGTTCAGCAAAAAGTCCATTAGGTGTTACCAGAAATATCAAAACAAATACTTTATCTCTGATCAAATAAACCAACTTTACATTCCCTCTTTTTGCTCTGCATAATCTTGACTTTTAAATCATTCCTGTAGCGTCACAAGATTTAATATTTCATCACTCTTTGATGCTTAAAAGGAGTCTTCAAAGCTTTCATCAGCCTACTTTGTAAATCCCACAAAGAAACATTATCCAGGATTTCTTCTCACAGCTGTTCCACATCCAGATCTTTTTCTTGATTTGTCTTTTGTATTCCCATTTTGCTAATCTCAGGTTTGTTGTCTATCATGCCTTCAAACTCTATTATGTATAAATTCTATAATGTATATGTCAGTTAAAAGTTTTTTTTCATTTTCTCATCAGCTTCTACTAGCTTATCCATTGAAATTTATATCCATTCTTAGATATAAGTTAGTAATATCTCAGTCCATTTTTCAAAGAATACTTTAACACAAGAAAAAATTATATCTGGCTCAGCCATTGTAATTCTTTTCTGTCTGGTCCCTTAGTTTCCTCTAGTGCCCATTTGCAATCTTTTTGTTTTGTTCCATTTCAGTAATTTCTCAAGACTTTATACTTGTTTTTCAAATCTTGCAGCAAAAAGAATCAATGTTCCAAAACCTCCTGGTTTCCAAATCCATTTAAAACTTTCTTAAATAATTTTGTTTTTGATTTTCGTCATTTGTATATTATTTTAGATTTTTTAGTCTCTGTTTGAAATTTCTTAATTCTAAAGAAAGTAAAACTTACCAGGTATCAAATTAAACTCACTGTTTTGAAGGTCTCTAATATCCATATGATTTTATCTGCTGGGTTGTTTTAACGTTCCTTTTTATATTTCTTAATTTTAAAGGTTGATTAAAATTCTGCCTTATTATATCCTCGTGCCTATATTTTGTTTATTTCTTGGACTTAGTTCAGAAAGTGTTATGAATTATTTGAACAAAATACAATCGTAAAAACTGCATAGGCAGTTTACTTTATAAACTTCACAGCTCCCAACAGTGCAACATCGTTATAGTGATCAAATGAAAATTGCCCTGAAGAAGTGAAAAAGCAAAAGAGCTTTAGCAAAACTCTTCAGAAGAAAGTTGTGAATCAACTTCTGAAGATGAACTAAACACTTCCGATATCTTCAGGCTGGATAGTTAAGAAAAAAAGCAGATCTGAATAGCTCATGCTTATCTTGTTGGAAAGAGGGAGGACATATCCAGCTTCTGCAGCAGCTCCATTTTTCCCACCAGACCTTCTATGTGTCTTCTACTCCTTTAAAAAAAAAAACAGCCAGAAGAAGAATGTAACTCGAAATCTTGTCTGTTATCTGAGGTTTGGTTGGTCTTAAGAAAAAATTTTTTACATTTCTGCTGATTTTGTAGTTTCTTTTCTATCAGGCCTCCATGAACATCTTGCAGTGTTTTAAATGTATACCCAGAGGAGGGACAAGCAACCTGCAGATCCTGAGCTATACACAAAAGTGAAGCACCTGGAGTAATAAGTAGCTTTGCGCCCACATTTCCCACTGGCTAGTAAAACAGTTATTTAATCCTCTGACCAATAAGAAAAACTGGTTTCCTCCTGTAATTAGGAAGGAAAAATCAGGGAAGTCTTCCAATTGGCTCGATAATCATTCTACATAGCTCATGGGGAAGCCATTAACCTAACCTCTTCCTTGTTGGGTTTCCTTTGTTAGATTTATTTCCCATCACTTTGGGTTTCAGACACCAGAAAACCCATCCAAAATGTCTATGGAGATTCTCAATCATCCAAGGTCAATGGTTGTCTCAAAGGTGCTTTTCCAAAAGTCAACTAGACCTTTCTTGGGGTTTTTTCCCCCTTGAAAATGTTTTGCTTCTCATCCAAGAAGTTTCTTCAATTTTTCACTTCTCTGAAGAACAGTTTTTGGATGAGAAGCAAAATGTTTTCAAGGGGGGGGGGGGGGAGAAACCAAGAAAGTCCAGTTGCCTTTTGGAAAAGCACCTGCAAAATACGGCTCAGAAGCTGAAACAGGTTTGAGGAAGGCAAGATCGTTCAAAAGACACCAGAATCCCAAGTCTCATTTTGGATTTTCTCACAGAGCATTTTCCCACTTCCTGGTTTGTTGATTTCCCCCCCCCCCCAAAAAAAAAGAAAGAAAAAGAAAAAGAAAGAAAGAAAGGAGATGGGAAAGTGCATAAGGAGTGAAAAAGAAAAATGGGGGAAATCCTCAAATGAAGATTCTGTCTCCAAGCCTTTCAGAGTATGAATAGAAGCTGACGGACAGTTTATTACTGGCATGTCAGTCCTATTTTAATAATGCATTTTCTAAGTGCTCTTTATTTCTTATAGGGTTTTTTCCCCAATCGAATGTTCTTCCAGTAGGAAAAAAAAAACCAACAACCCTAAAAATGACATAACCATTGCATGCACCTTATCTAATTCCCTTTTTTCCCATTCTTTTTCCCTCTGGGTACTTCACAGGAAGGCACCTGGTAACCCAACCAGGATCCATCCGTCTAGCTCTCAGCAAATCTTTGAGAAACTTTGAAACAATTCTTCGTGACAGGTTTATTGAAATTGAAAGAGGGGATTGCTTTCCAGTTTCACATTCAAAGAGGTAAATATTCCAACCATACAATTGGCAGATTAGGAGGACATGCAGTGGAAAATAAATTTGTATAAAGATCCATTCAGGTTCTGGATTAAGACTGAAATTTTCTTCACTGTGTGCAATTTAGATCATTAGAATAATTAAATGTAAAATCCTTTATTTCTGTGGGCACGCAGTGAAATGGCAGTGGAATCTCTCTCTCTGAAATTATTAAATAACGTTAGAAAGAGAAGGTAAAATATAAATGACTGGAAATCACTTATTTAGAATTTTCCTTCCCTTCCTTTCCTACTCTATTTCCTTTCCTTTTCTTCTCCTTCCCCTTCCCCTTTTCCTTTTTTGATATTTCACTTTCTTATTAGTTTTCCCTATTCTTTCATTCAAACTCTGTACTGCTTTTAATTCTGTTGAAAAGCTACTTCAGTCAAAATTTGAAAAACACACAAAATCTAGTATTTCCTGTGAAATATAGACTTTACAAAAAAAAATAAATAAATCCAAATTTGAACTATAGAAAATATCCATGTATTCAGTTAGAATCCAGGAAAGGTTTCTAATTAAAAATGAACTCTTATCTATGTCAGACTTGTTTTTAAGATTTGAAGCTATTCTAAACGTCAAAGCAAACTCCCACAGCTTGTGTAACCATTCTTCCAAAAACAAAGGAATCAAACATGGAAACATATATTCTTTTAAACTTATGATAATATCTAGCATAAACTTTCTCAAAATATAAAACATTTAAAAAGCAGAAAGCAGAAAAAGGACATCCTAATTTTAGCTGGATCATAGATTCCTGAGAACAAGCAAGACAATTTTTAATAATTTTCTTTAATGACTATTGACTTGTTAATTTTCAGGCAGCTGTATTTCTTACTAAGGACTAGACACCCTGAAAATAGTAGAAACATTTCCCTGGGAAGCAAGGATTTTTTTTACATACAACTACTTGAAGGGCTGCTCAAAACAGAATTAGAAGGAATACCAATTTTAAAGTGCTTTGCTAAATATTTACATATATTTACAAGTAAGATTATTTGTTTGAGGAAAGTTTGAAGTCAGATGGATTAATTTGGAGCTAATACAGAAGAGTAGAAAACATAGAATAAATGTAGAATAAGTTGGAAGGGACCCTTGGAGATCATCTGGTCCAACCCCTTGGCTCCAGCAGGAGACTTTATACCATTTCAGCAAATGGCTGTCCAGTCTCTTCTTAAAAGCTTAAAAACCTATTCTTTGATTTATATCCAGAACATTCATTTGTGGGTCACCTGGAGACCATGGCAAGCACAAGCCATTGGAACATGCTAATAGTGAAATGGTAACCATTATAGTTCAGGGCAAAAAATTCCAGGTGGATCTATAGGCTTCTTCTCAAGATATTCCAAACCAACCAGGGTTCCCAGTCAATTTATACTTCACTGGTATGTCCTTTAACCTGCTCCAAGAAATGGAGAAACCCGATGCTTCCTTAATTGTGACAGCCAATGGACATCACGTGTTTGCACAAAAGGGCTTAAGATGGAAATATCTCACCATCATAAGACAGCTGTTCAGAAGATTGTGGGTACATCTGGAGGTATGAAGGCTGGCTAAATGACAAAAACAGTCCTCCCTTTCAGGAGCTGGTCAAACCATAGATGAATTAAAGATAAGAAGTCAGAAGAAGGGACAACTGCTAGGAACCTGGAAAATTTTGCTCATCCATAATTAGCAGCCTGGATAGTATTGATAGATCACGGGTCTTCACGATGAAACAGGCTGCATTTTAAATACAGCAGTAGATTGTCCAGATTTGAAACAAATGCATTCTTGCTTTTTGTTTTTAAAATGGGCCAATGCGTTTCCTCTCTGAGCAGACTGTTTCACCCGTGTGTGCTTCTTTAGAGTGCAGTCTATAGTGTGTTAGACTATTTCTCAAAACTCACCAAAGTAACAGGAATGTGCACTTTGAGGAAGTTTCAGAGTCAAGTGAAAAGAAGCTCTTGGATGTTTTGAACATCTATAAACCAAATCTTTATATATATATATAAGATTACTGTTTGATATCCTCCTCCTCCACCACCTTGTTTTCTGGATTGAATTGGGGACCTTCCTAAAAAAACATGTGCTTAAGATTTTTCAGCTATACAAAGATTTTCCAGCTCTGAAGCTCGTAAAAATGCCCCACAAATCCTTAAAAGAAGAGGCCCAAACTATTATTAATGTGACAAGGTGCAAAAGTTTCAATGCTAGAGGTTTCCAACCAGGGAGTCCTCAAAGATTTAATACTTCAGTTCTCCCAGCATTCAGATCTAAAACATTTCGGGGATGCATCTGTCAAATGATAGGACACCAAGGGGAAAGTGATTCGTGGTCAATTGTGACTGCAATACAAGCTGAGTTTGCTACTGAAATGAGCATCTACAGATGCTTTCCTTACCTGGCAATTTCCAGGTGTGTTTAGGTTACATAGCCCACCAAACTGCAACTAGTTTTGGTCAATGGGTCTGTTATTTGGAGGACAATGGGATTTTGTAATCCATGCTGGCTAGAAAAAAAAAATCTGGAAGTTACAGGTTGGGAACAGCTGGTTTACACCTGTCCGAAAGAGGAATTGAAATAAGGACTGGTTTGGGTTGATTGTTACTCAAATAACTCTATCCTAATTGTGAACAGAGTTTTATACTAAGGTCAGACTAAACCAGGAAGCCTGGCTGAGGAATTCTGGGAATTGAAGTCCACAAGTCATAAAAGGGCCAAGTTTGAAGACCCCTGGACTAAACAAATTGACTGGACTAATGGACTCTGGAGAGAGATGTGAAGTAGTTGGTCATTTTCTCTTATTTATCTCCACTCTTATTTATCTCCTGAACCCTGAAGAACTACTCAACCATCATTCTTAACAGTATTTTTTTTTCCCTGTCTGCCTCTCCTCCACGAACCTTTTTTTTTTTTAAAAATCCCTGGCAGCCTAGACTTCCTATTGAAATTTTAGGTGGGTCAGTCTGAGAGAAGGATGTGAAAATACATAGTAATTTTAAAGACGATAGACCTTTTCTTTCCTTTTTACCTGTAGGCTCAATTAATCCTAAAATGACCATTGTGATTCTGTACCACACCACGAATCAGCAAGACTTGCCTAACTGAATGGAGTAAAGGAAGGTGGCCTGTCTGTCACCTAGCTGGATTAGGAGTCAAGATTCATTGCACCAAATAGCATGCAGACACCATCGCCTCTGCAAGAGATGCTTTGTAAAACACAATCCAGTAGATCCCACTGTTGCTTTTCAACAGCCAAGGAAGAGAAGGGTTTTCAGAAATTATCCCAGTTTTGAAAATCCATTTGGAGAAGATGGGAAGATGGGTATCTCCTGGAGGGAAGATCTCCTGGAAGACACAGGTCTTCTGTGTCATGATCCTAACTGTGGATAAAAACAGTAGGCTTTTCCTGGCTGGAACCAAGACACCAGGACTTCCAGAAAAAACTCTATATTCCATCTTTGAGTGGCAGGAATCTGTATTTTTATGGGGAGGGGAGGAAAAAAAGAGGAGAAGAGCAACTCTTTCCCCCTCTCTTCACCTGATACTTTCATCTTTTGAGAATTAAAGATGATTAGCTGGCAATTCTCTCCAACTGTTGGAAGTGCACAGTGGCATATCCGCAGCCACAAAAGAAGTGCACTGGATGCGAAGAAGAACATGTTTCTACACTGCATTTGAGAAAGTTTGCCTCCGAGCTATGCACTGATTAATATCAGATCTCTTCCTTGACTCGGCTCCTTGATCTTGTCACATCTGGCTGACAAATCCTTACAAGCTTTTTCCAAATCAGGGCAGCTCCGTCATGCTCGGGGACTCGCTGGAAGGAAGTGACAAGACCAGCCGAGTGCTGATGTGCTATCACTGAAACTAATGAAGTTGACTTTTGCTTCCAGGCCTCCCAGAAAGTTTTTTTTTTAAAAAAAATAAAAATAAAAGCCAGCACAACACGCCTCAAGGTTTTGCAACACGGTATAGCTCACCAGAAGATAAGACAAACGATCACCTCCCAAAATTCACTCTGCCAAGCTATTGCATGATCTAAAAAAAAAAAAAAAGCTTTCTAAACTAACTTTCAGGGATAATCTGAACCCAAACAGCACCCCAGCATGCACAATTAAAATGAAAAAGAAAGAAAGAAATGAAATAGCGGAATTGTTCAAAATCCCCACTCCTTTGGAGACTATTTTCTTTTCTTTGCATTTTTCTTCTTTCCCCTTTTCTTTTTGTAAAAGTTTTTAGAGCCTAATGCTGGATGTTTTAAAAAATATTTTGTTTTCATTCTCTCCCCCACTGTTACATATCCCCTCTTAAGCCACTCGGCCTAATCTCACTTTTTCCCCCTCTGCGGATGTATTTTTAATATCTCCAAACCAGAACAAGTTACCCATAGGTTACTTTTTTTAGTAAACTTTTTTTTTCAATCTGCTACCTTCAGCACTTATCAAAACAGTGCAGACAAAAACATGCAGAGACACACTGTGCACACGAATGTACATTATACATGCACCCACATTATCATAGGTAAACAGGGACCTGCTTGGAGCTTAGATCTGTTATCTGAAGAATGCTAACTAAAACTTTTTTAAAACTATGTCTTAACCTTTTTTAAAACGACGTCAACAAAACCACATTCGAAACCATCTTCTAGTAGCAGGATAAAGGACAGAATTCCTCATGGAACAGTAGTCCCATCCTGAAATTAATGTTGTCAAATCACTTTTGTCTGGTCTCTCAGGATCACCACAACCATCGCGCATCTACACTTGACTGGGAACATGTGGCAGGACACAAATCATGCATTTCAGGTCTGCTAAGGCTCGTTCAAAACTTGGTACGGATCAAAACGCTGTCAAGCTTGTCACAACTTACAGGTGCCTCGGCTTCTCGGGCGACAGGGAACCAGGGAGAAAACTTGACCGAAATGATATTATCTATATAACCTGGAAGCTAAACGAAAGTCATGCCTCTTGTTCGAACCCACCTTTGCAAACCAAAACCCGCTTCCTGGGCTGTCCCGTGCCGTTGAAACAAATCGGAATTTATTTTTTGTCTCCAGCAAGAACGAGAAAGGCTGCTGTTCCCCGACAACTTATTTTGCAAAACCTGGTTCCCAGGGCTCAACCGACCGTGGCATGCAGGAGAAGAATCTATTTGCTTGCTAGCCCGGAACAACTCAAGCTTATTGCAAAGGAAGGCGAAGATGGAGAGCAAGAAGGGGAACGAGAGACGCTCGAATAGGTGTAAGGAGAGCGTCCCCTCCGGAAAAAATACACAAAAATACACAAACTTTCCTTACCTCCGACATTCTTACAGAGCATCTGTTTGGAGAGCTATAAAAGTATTTCCCATCCCCTCCGCTGTGAGCTATACAAAGAGCCACCAGGAAACATTCTTGTCTGTACAAGTAAAAGAGGCAGAGTCATCCCTAGCCTTTGGTCTCTCACTCTCGTCTGAAGCGGTGCACCTCCACGCCTGTGTAGGCTCAAACACAGGGGAGTGAAATCAGATCTCTCCCAACACCACCCCGCCTTCTCTCTTCCCCCCCCCCCACTCCTGGCTCTGCTTCTAGGGAGCCCACAGTCTGAAGTTGGGACTGACCTGTCTTCTCTCTCTCTCTCTCTCTCTCTCTCTCTCCCTGCTTTCCTTCCTTCCTCTTTCTCTCTCTTTTCTCTCTCCCTCCCTCCCTCCCTTCTTCTCTCTTCTTTCTCTCCCTTCCTTCCTCTCTCTTCTCTTTTGATCCCCTTCCCCCTCTCCTCTCCACTCTCATCCTTTCTCTTCCTTCCTTCCTCTCTCTCTCTCCCTCCCTCCCTGCTTTCCTTCCTTCCTTCCTCTTTCTTCTTCTCCCTCCCTCCCTTCCTCGCCCTCTTTTCTCTCCCTCCTTTCCTCTCTCTTCTTTCTCTCCCTTCCTCTCTCTTCTCTTTTTATCCCCTCCCCCTCTCCTCTCCTCTCATCCTTTCTCTAGCTCTTCCTTCCTTCCTCTACCTCTCTCTCTCTCTCTCCTTCCCTCCCTGCTTTCCTTCCTTCCTCTTTCTCTCTTCTCCCTCCCTCCCTTGCCCTCTTTTCTCTCCCTTCCTCTCTCTTCTTTTTTTATTTCCTCCCCCTCTCTTCTCCACTCTCATCCTTTCTTTTTCTTTCTTTCTCTAGCTTTTTCTTCCTTCTTCTCTCCCTCCCTCCCTCCCTCCCTGCTTTCCCTTCCTCCCTTCCTCTTCCTCTCTCTTCTCCCTCTCTTCCTTCCTCTCTTTTTTCTCTCCCTCTTTTCTCTCCCTTCTTCTCTCTCCTTTCTCTCCCTTCCTTCCTCTCTCTTCTCTTTTTATCCCCTCTCCACTCTCATCCTTTTTCCTCCCTTCCTCTTCCTCTCTCTCTTCTCCCTCTCTTCCTTCCTCTCTTTTCTCCCTCCCTCCCTCTTTTCTCTCCCCCTTCTTTCTTCTTTCTCTTCCTTTCTTCCTCTCTCTTCTCTTTTTATCCCCTCCCCCTCTCCTCTCCACTCTCATCCTTTCTCTTTCTCTAGCCCTTCCTTCCTTCCTTCCTTCCTTCCTCTACCTCTCTCTCTCCTCTCCAGGATGCTCCCACCTCAGTTGCAGCCCCTGCAGTCAGAAGCCAGACCCCTCACAGCTGGCTAGAAAAAGGGCACGATACTCATCTTTCACACAGGTCTGATCAAAAGGAGACCTGGGCACCCCAGAGCTCTGAATGCTGCATGTGGAGAGAGAAGCCCCACTGCTCCTCCCAAGACCACCCGAAGCCATTCAGTCCATGAAGCTAACCTAAGGCCCAAGCTGCTCCCCTTCTTCTGTGGGGGGGGGGGACTTTGCAAGAATCAGTAGATCTCTCTTCAAAGTTCTGAGGGAGAGGAGGAGGAGGAAGATGATGATAGGATGAGGAAGATGATGAAGAAGATAATTCTGTTTGGTTTTTTTTCTGAGCAAGAAGATGAGCTTTTGTGGAGGCACACCAAGCTAAAAGTTGTTTCTAAAGAGCCGCAAATGTCTCGGTAAGGAAAAGCAAAATAAAACGGGAGCATATCAAAACTCAAATAGCTCACACGCATATCCTGCTTCATTAGTGTTATTTTTTTAAAAGTTCAGCAAGATGATTTAAAAGGAAAAAGAGAGAAGGAGTGCAAGGAAAGCGTCTGCATCAGAACTGACCCAGTTTGGGACGTTTGTTTACTGCATGCAGGTTAAAGGCTGTATCAATTAAAAGGGGAAAAAAAATACAGTGATTAGGTAGACTCGGCTATGGTGCCCCAGGCACAAATCTCTGTTACATACAGGGTTAAAAAATGATTTCCCGATGAAAGAGAGGCAGTTTCATTATCTCCATCCACTTAAGAACCCCCATTTAGGCATCTGACCTGTGATGGTGTTTCTGCATTAAAAGCATCGGTTCTGTTTTCAGGCCTTGAGACTCAAATGTTTTAGAAATAATAAAGAGGGACCTTGCTCAGTGATAAAGCCCAGGCTTTGTGGTCTAATATCCCAGGTTCAAATCTGTAGCCTCTCTAGATAAGGATGGGCAAAAGAAATGTTTACTAGCTAAAGTAGTCTTTCTATGTTTCAAGTCAACCTTGGCTCCTAATGACTGCGTGAAATAGTCCCTGAAGCTTTCTTGGCAAGCTGCTTCTGGATGTGGTTTGCCATTGCCTTCTTCCTAGGACCAACAGTGTGGCTGACCCAAGATGACCCAGCTGACTTTGTACCTAAGAGTCATGGTGGTGCAATGGTTAGAATGCCGTATTGCAGGCTGACTCTGCCGACTGCCGGGAGTTCAATCCTGATCGGCTCAAGGTTGACTCAGCCTTCCATCCTTCTGGGTAAAATGAGGATCCAGATTGTTGGGGGCAATAGGCTGACATTGTAAACCCTTCAGAGCACTATGAAGCGGTGTATAAGTTTAAGCGTTATTGCTGTTGCTAAGTGCTAAGGCAGGACTAAAACTCACTGTCTACCAGCTTCTAGGCTAGTACTTAACCACTAGACCACACTATAGAGCAGGGGTCTTCAAACTTGGCCCTTTTATGACTTGTGGACTTCAACTCTCAGAATTCCTCAGCCAGGCATGCCTGGCTGAGGAATTCTGGGAATTGAGGTCCACAAGTCATAAAAGGGCCAAATTTGAAGACCCCTGCTATAGAGTATGTTTATGATGTACACCCCCCCCCAGAATCACTTGTTGAGATGGGCAATTATAGAAAATCAGATCAGATCAAATCAAATCAATAAATACTGGCTTCCCAAAATCGTCTATATATGCACCACTGGCCCAATACAGAGAGTCACAGTTTCCAGTCTTGAACAATTATTTCATTTCGTTAGACATGCATCCCAATTTTCATGCAACATTTCAAGATAGTATGCTTAGCACTCCAGCTTCTCATTTTGTCCAGTCATATCAACAACCTATGCTAAATTGGTTTGAAAGAGAGTAACCTACCCAAAGCTACTTGCTCATTTTCCACGGTTGGACATAGACCTGGGGTCTCCCCATTCTAGTCCAACAACTTCACCACAATGGGTTCTAATAGCAAATCCAGCATGCACACAATTTAGGGAATGTAAAACAACACAGCATCAAAGCAGTCTACAAATAATTTTACATGTATCTATAGTACAGTCATCTTTAAAGATTGTGAATAATTATCGAGATAACAAGATAGAGATATTTCTGTGTTTATTTTAAGATTGTTGGGTGTACCGTTCTCCAAAATTATCTTGTTTTTCCCTTTGTAAATGAAACTTAGCACTATTATCTAGCGTCAAGTAATACCTTTAGCTGTTCATCTAAAATTCTAGCTGAGTACAGTAAAATCTTCTACTGTATATCTCAGAGCATATTTTCACCCCAAGATAAAATTTTAAATGATTCACGGAGAAGGAAAAAAAATGCATCAGAAAATATCAGGAACTGCTTATCATCTCTCAATAGATCATTATTGCTTCTGAATATTTCTTTCTTTGCCCGTCCCAACTATTCACTTTGCAAAAAAAAAAATAAAAAAAAAATCTGTACCATCCCCACCAGCGTCAGTTGGAGGAGGAGTAAATGGCAACACAGTGATTGTGGCAGCAAGATCAAAGCGTTGCCCTTTGGGTGTGATGCAACTTTGATGTGTGTAGAAATGAGGTAGGACTTTGATGATGATGCTGAGGCTGCCATTTTACCTTTATTGACCCATTCTGTGGATGCCAATGATCCTGTACTACATTTTATATATAATGTCTGCCCACTGAGTTCAATAACTTCTGGAATTTTCTACATGTGAAGAATTCAGTGTAATACGATTACCTGAATCCTATGATTTTAAAATTTTGACTATTAGATAAACAGAAGGAAAAACAGAGAAGACTCATTTTGCAAACTTCCTTAAATGCTGTCAATGAAGCCTAATATTGGGCGAATGCCATTAAGTTTTAATCCTATTTACTTCACATACATTTTATATGAATGTGAAACAAATAGGTGAAATAAACGTTTCACATACATATATAAAATGTATGTGAAATAAATAGGCTTAAAACTAAATGACATTCGCCTGGTATCGGGCCACATCAACAGCATTTAAGGAAGCTTCTTTAGACCCTTTACAAAATGACTCCTGTTTTTCCTTCTGTTTATCTAATAGTCAAAATTTTAAACTCATAGATTCAGGTAATCGTATTACGTTGAATTCATCATATATGAAAAATGACAGATGTTATCAAACTCAGTGGGGAAGCTTCACTGAATATTTGTATGTGCTTTATTCCTATGACCTATTTTACACTTATTTTACTTGTTCAGTGTTGAATGCTATGTGACTATAACTTGAAGGTCTTCCTGATATGAATTTTAAAAAATGACAATAAAATCAGCAAAACATAAAAAGAAAAATGGCATACATCTTCAAAGAAAATGTCCTGTGGGAGGAGGGTGCATGCTGGACAGGACAGTGGGTAGAGACAGAGCCAAAGGTGGATTTTCCCATTTTTACTCACTCAAAGAACTGGTTGCAGGGAAAGATAGAGCACACTTACAAGAACTAAAATCTTGCAATTAGGCCAGGATCATATAAAACAAATCTGACATTCACATACAAATCTGACGTTCACAGCCTCTACTGCAGAAGATGGCCATGTTCCTGAAGTAAGTGGAATGTGGCCCCCAATGGACATCAAAGGTGATGGACAATGGAGATCAGGGGCAAAATGTTGGATGAAGAGATTAGTCAGCAAACTCAAGAGATGGTCTTTATTACAGAAGATAACCTGCTGACCTTACAATGGTGCTGTCCCATAGATAGTGCTGAAATATGTCTCAACCACTATTCTGGGGACTGGAGGGTTCCATTTCCCCCCCCCCCCGCCCTAAGATAGGTGGACTTCAACTCCCAGAATTCCACAAAATTTTTAAAAGGTTGATGAGGGAAATCTGGGCATTGAAATCCACTCATCTTAAAGTGGCCAATATTAAAAAAAAACACACAAAAACCTTGCCTAAGGAAATGTATTTATTCAGCTTATCAGTTCTGTAGCTATCTATCACAGTGAACAAAAGGAGATAACTGGACACAGGTAATGTATAGAAATTACAATACATTTGGGTTCTTAACTTTTTCTTATTTAAACAGAAACTAGTCTACCCAAAGTTGGCACTGACAATTCAGCCTCAAATGCTTAATACTTGGGAGAACTTGACATTTGGATAACCCACTATGGATTGATTGGCTGCAAGAATTCGATATAGGACATGCTGAAAAATTTAGCAATAGTCAAACAAAGTGGCACAGATCCAGCTGCAATAGTAGAACAGCGGAGAAAAGTTACACCAGGAGTAACTTAGTTTATTTTCAGATGTCCACTTTCCATGGTATTTCCTGGGGGTTTCCATGCTTTTTATGGCTAAGTTTGCAATTCGGTAGTTAATTCATCCTGGTGCCATAACAAGTTCCATGAGTAATCATTTGTCAGTGTGAAGTGACAATTTATCTTTTGTTTTCCAGCGCAGTCTTTAAGACGATTGCCCCAGTGACTAAAGGTGCATCAGTGACCTTGGCAGGCTGACACAAAGAGAAGGGTGTGGATGTGGAAGCCTTTGGCACATCAAAAAATGATACACTATTATTAAACAACAACAACAAAAAAACCTCAGTGCACCTTTGCACATAAAATGTAGGAGAGAAAATATGGAAACATGGTGAATGGATTTAAATACATATTCTCAAAAATTATCTCAATCCATTCCACAATGTGATTTATGCTAATCTATGTATGTAATGTATGTTATCAATGTATGTGATGTCTGTATCAAAATGCTGTTATGATACTTCAATCACTTTGACTCAAAGTAACTCAGTTCAGGATGGTAAATGAAGAGGAATTCACATTAACCGTGGAAGGATTTTATATGTTCTGTCTCTAATTACTATTCAATTTGGGGAAACCCATATTAAGATTTGCAGCCCTGTAGAAAGTCTCATTTTAGTTAGGATGGTTTCAGAGAGGTGCCATAATAAAGGAAGATTTACCAATTTACTTATAAATAGGCACTGCCATTAGGAATAGTCAAGCTATGAGAAATGGGGAGTGGATCATTTCAGTGTCTAATGCCCACTATGTTTGTCATTGTTTTAACCATTTAGAGCAGGGGTCTTCAAACTTGGCCCTTTTATGACTTGTGGACTTCAACTCCCAGAATTTCTCAGCCAGCGTGCCTGGCTGAGGAATTCTGGAAGTTGAAGTCCACAAGTTATAAAAGGGCCAAGTTTGAAGACCCCTGATTTAGAGAGAAGCAACCTAGAACTAAGGAGAAATTTCCTGACAGTTAGAACAATTAATCAGTGGAACAACCTGTCTCCAGAAGCGGTGAATGCTCCAACACTGGAAGTTTTTAAGAAGAGACTGGACAGTCATTTGTCTGAAATGATATAGGGTTTCCTGCCTGAGCTGGGGGTTGGACTAGAAGATCTCCAAGGTTCCTTCCAACTTTATTATTATTATTAGTCATGTCTGACTCTTGACAATTTTTTAGGCAAATGTTCTCCATGCCGTTTAGGGATGTGTCCCATTCTTAGGCACACACATCCACACACATCCCAGTCTGTTTAGGGCACTGTTTTTAAAACTTGGCAACTTTCAGATGTGTGGAGAGTTCCGGGAGTTGAAGTCCACTCGTCTAAAAGTTGTCACATTTGAAAAACACTAGCTTTGCACCTTCTACTGAAAAAAAAAGAAAAAAGAAAAGAAAAAGGAAGAATTGTCCCAGAAAACAGAGAGAGTCTGCCTGGATTCAAAATGGCTTTTTTCCTACTTTGTTTTTTTATACAAAGAATTCTACCTTGAATGCTAAGAATGAGAGCAACTTTCACCTGCTTTCCCTTTCGCTCTTCACTCCATCTTCTACACATGGATTCATTTTTGTCTGCTTTTCTTTGGCTTCTCTATAAATATCACTTATGTTGATGATGTCTGACTAAACAAGACGGAATGAACCTTTAACAAGGACAACTGCTAAAAGCCAGCCCACGGCTATCCCCCTGTGTTTTTAGAAGTGCAATTAATTATTTCAACAATATTGTCTGGCTCAATCAGCCTTCAAAGCAATGTGCATTAAACTGGTTGGGCTAGAAAAGTACCACCTTGTAGACACACCTACCCATCTTAGACCTAGAGTTCTCTATTTTATTTATATTGTTGGCTGAATTCATTCTTATCTAGCCTAATCGATTTTATCTATTTATGCAGTCACATACTGGAACGGCTATTTTCCATGGGGGAGTTAATTCTCCAGAGAGGGGCATATACAGGTGTGGTAAACTGCAAATCTGTTCCATAGGCTTCAGGGGAACATTAGCACATATTGATGTCATACCTAGAAATATTCTTGGGGAGAAAGAGAGAATGTCTGCTCCGTATCTTGTCAAGAAAAAGGAAACCCAGCTCAAGTGCTCTGGAATTGATGAAGAGCAAATAATGCAGCATACATGTTCCATAAATAAGGAGGGTGTATCTGTGTCACTCCAACATCCAAGGCCATTTTGGAGAAGAGAGGAGTGCTGATAAAATGAATTGTATAATTTGTAATTTGACCCCAAAGGGAAACACAAATCTATTAAGGGTTTAGAATATAAGCAGGTTAAGTGTACTTACTTTCTTCACCATAGACTGCAAGATTTAATGAAATGTAAGACTACTTAGTTTCTTTACCATAGAGTGCAGGATTTAATGAAATGTAAGACTGAAATTAAAATAGATCAGTCTGACCTGCCCTTCTTATAATGGGGAATGTAACCATACTGTAGCTATTCCAATTTATTTATTTAAATGTATTAAAAGCCAACTGTGGTGCCTTGCCTGAACTAATGGCATGACTCTGATCTATGCCAGAGGTTGTAGTGTAACTCATTTAACACCCTCAAAATTATATTTTGCAAATACCCTCGTTGCAGCCTCAGACATTCCCAATTTTACCTTGCTAAGCACCTCTTGTGCTCTTTGCCCATAGCCAGGAAAGTGAATCCTTGTTTTATTTTCTTGTATGCATGCTCAGACAGAACTGACCTGAGTGAGGGATTTAATTATGGGGTGTACTTTGTTAGAAAAATAATGTCCTCTGTAAAATGCAACGCGTTAAGGGGAAACTCTCTTGAAGCGACTTAAAACTAAACTATTCAGAAAATTTATTTATCTTTATGATTAAGGCGATTTCACTGTGAGAAAGGACTGCTTTTTGGTCTCTAGAAATGCAAACAATGCAGGAACTAAATATGCACAAAGTGCTCTTGAATGACTGTATTAAATTGAAAAAGAAAAGCATTTGTCGTGGCCCTTTTTTAAAAAAAATACGCCACTTCAACAAAAAATGAGTATCTTGAACATCGGCTGTGTCAAGGGAATTAAAAAGTGGCTTTCCCATATGACATCAGATTTAAGCTCAGATTCTCTTGAATGGAATTCAAGCTTCTAGGCAGCATCATTTCCTTACAAAAGAGGCTTCTGGTTTTCTGCTTCATACTTTTAAACCAGCCCTTATTTTTAGTGGTGCTTTTAGTGTACTTTATCTTTCCAAGGCAAATCCTGACGTGGTAAATGGTCTCCATTAGGCCGTTTCCTTTCGGCCCCAGTTGTCCAAATGTGAAAATGTTCCATTAAAAGAGCAGAAGTAGTCCTCTGCTTACAAGTACTTCTTTAATGACCGTTCAAAGTTGCAACAGCATTGAAACAAAGCGATTCAACAGACGGTTCTCACGCTTTCAACCGTTGATCAACATTTCGATGCTTGGCAAGTGGCGTGTAGTTATGATGCTTGTAATGTCCGGTGGTCACGTGATCGCCATTTGCAACCTTCCCAGCCAGTTTCCCACAAGCAAAGACAACGGGGTTTTGAAAGAAAAATCTTCATCAGGATCCAGTCCAAGCCGGGAATAAACAAAATGGAGACCACTTTAGAAAGAAGATTATAGTTTATTGAAGAGGAGAGCCAGACAGAAAGATGGCTCTGGGAAAGCTGACCACATGTAGTAGGGAGTGGTGGGTTTTGATACCTTCTTGGGCTTTTGAGGTAGTTTCCTGTTCCTGTTTGAGACTTTGTATTTCCTGTGTCACGTACTTTGACCTGAGTCTGAATGTTCCCTTTTGCTATTGGTGGGTTAATCCTATTATGTCCCCAAGGGTCATGTCTTTTAGAGTTTGGGTGGGGTATGTAGATTCTAGGTGTCTTTGTCTTCCTAATCTCATCAGCTTCTAGCTTCCTGGCCCCAACCTTCCTGAATGGATTATTATATCTGCGTTTCTAAAAGCTGGTTTCTGCTGAGTTTGCTGGCTGGGGGGGTGGGGGGCGGAGGGAGACGCTTCTGCCTTTTTAAGATCTTCTCCATTATTCATTTGGAGAAATATATTCTGCCTCTTCAATATTCCTTAAAATATTTCTTTCTCTGGATTCTTCCCACAGGAGAAAACTGGATTTGCTCAACAAGTGTGTGATTCACTAACAATTGCAGCAATGCACAGAACAACCAAGTTGAAAATAGGTGGCAACATTGAACGCAACTCTCTTAACCAGTGCCTTGCTTGGCGATGGAAATTCTGGTCTCAGTTGTTTTCATCAGTCAAGGAGAACCTGTACCTTCATGAAGTCTTCTTTGAATTCAAATGCAGGAAGCCAGGTATGAGCACAGATGTTCCTTTGCTCTGGGTAGGCCATCCCTTCCCCACTTTTCTGCTGTAACCGTCTTTTGCTACAGGCTGACCAGCCGGCATGTGTTTTTCATATTGATGAGTGTCATTAAGAATAGTGTCTTTCTCAAGGACTGAATTGGAAAGCTGCCTGAAGATTAAGTTTTATCCTAATGTTCACTCCCATTCTTGGCCTTTGTACTCCAAGAACTGACATTCTCGGTGCCTGGAACAGCCTCTCTCTCTTTCTCTCTCTCTCTCTCTGACTCTCTCTCCCAACCTTTTGAGACAATTCCTTGTGTTATTAAAATGTCTGTTTTTTAAAAATGTTGTTTTGAAAAGCTATCCCTCTGGCTTCTTCCAGCCTCAAAGCCCAATGAACTTTGAGTAAATTCTTAGCCCGTCAAGACATCCCAGATTTTGCAATGCTAGTAACAAGGGGAATAAATGTTCTGGCAGGTGATTGATGAAGCTTCTGTGATGTCACAGAGGGTACAATTGGCAAAAGGACCTTCCTATGCTCAGCACTGACGATGTTACCTAGTTGGGTCATGAAACATCTGCAAGAAAACAACCAAGCTCAGAAAGCACCAAGGACCCCTCATTTCAACCCTGAGCTATTCTCCTTTATTGATATGCTCGACCTTCTGTTACCAGAGATGGTCACTTTACATTACTTAAGGAGAACCAGCTGAGTGTTAGAGGAAAGGGTTATTTATTTTTTTTGAAAACTGCTATTCTTCTCCTATGTCTAAAACTGGTTTTTTTTTTTATTGTCTCATCACATTTTAGAGCCTGTTCCTAATCTGAGCATTCTGAACCTGTAATACACAACGCAGAGGCCACATCTAGTTTGAGAGTCCTGCATGCAGTCATTAGTAACTTGGGAGGTGCAGGATTCCATGATAAACACAAATTTTAACTCTGCTGATTTGCTACTGATGTCATCTAGCAATTGCTGTTGGCTGTGCCTGTTTTCCTAATTGTGACTGGCTAGTCGTGATGTAATTCCTTAATTGCTACGTAAAGCTATCTGCCTAGTCCTCTGCAAACAGAGCCTCTGTGTATGGTACTTGCTAATTAGATTAAAGCGGTGTTAAATAATAACATTTTCCTGTAGTGGGGTTGTGCAGTTGCTTACTTAGCTCTCTCTCTCTCTCTCTCTCTCTCTCACACACACACACACACACACACACACAAATGTGCAAAAACCATCTTCTCTGCAGCATTCAGCAGTAATAAAATGTGTGTGAAGAGTTTGCAAAAGTTGCCTTCTCTCTCTTGCTTTAAAAGCAAATACTCTGCATAATTTTTAAAGGAATCTGTTTGCAAAAAAGGATATTTCCTTTTTTTTCAAAGGGGCAGATATATTTTGAGGGAAAAAGACAATTGCTTCGTAACAACGGCTTTGGGTAAAACCCACATTTAGGCACTTGGCTTTATGTAAAAGCCGTACAAGTTTTGCCCCATTTTATGACCTTTCTTGCCACAGTTGTTAAGTGAATCACTGCAGTTGTTAAGTGAGTAACATGGTTGTTAAGTGAATCTGGCTTCCCCATTGTCTTTGCTTGTCAGAAGGTCACAAAAGGTGATTACGTGACCTGAGACACTGCAACCGTCATAATTACGAGCTGGTTGATTTATGACCACTTTTCACGCTTAATGACCATTACAGCATCTCCATGGTCACATGATCAAAATTCAGATGCTTGGAAGTGACTCATATTTATGACTGATTCAGTGTCCCGGGTGTCATATGATCACCTTTTGTGACCTTCGTACAAGCAAAGTCAACGGGGAAGCCAAATTTGCTTAATAGCTGTGCAACTAGATTAGATTAGATTAGATTAGATTACCTTCTCATTTTTTTTACTGTAGGAACAATGGCACACATTAAAAATGAAATGTAGTTGCTTGCTCTCAAAGTGTACACATACATAACACACATCCAATATCTCAGGGGCTGCCCCAAAGAAGAGGGAGTCAAGCTATTCTCCAAAGCGCCTGAAGGCAAGACAAGAAGCAACGGATGGAAACTAATCAAGGAGAGAAGCAACCTGGAACTAAGGAGAAATTTCCTGATAGCTAGAACAATTAACCAGTGGAACAACCTGCCTCCAGAAGCTGTGAATGCTCCAACACTGGAAGTTTTTAAGAAGAGACTGGTCAGCCATTTGTCTGAAATGGTATAGGGCAGGAGGTTGAACTAGATTACCTCCATGGTCCCTTCCATCATCATCATCATCATCATTATTACACAGAGAAGTGTGGCTGACAATGGTCTCTTTGGTTTTTCCAGTATTTAAAACTAGGCTGTTTTCCTTACACCAGTTCACCAAACCCTTAACTTCCTTGTGGTAAGCACCCTCATTGTCCTCATGAATAAGGCCCACCACTGTTGCATCACCTGCGAACTTCACAATATGGTTGGTGGCAAACTGAACACAACAGTCATGGGTCAACAGGGTGAACAGCAGCAGACTTAGGACACAGCCCTGTGCACAAGACTAACTTAATAGCGGCAGCGATTCACTTAAAAACTGCGGCAAGAAAGGTCGTAAAACGGGAGGAAACTCACTCAACAAATGTCTCACTTTTAACAACAATACAGGACTGCCTGCATTAGAAAGTGTCTGCTGCAACATCGTTTTGCAAAAGGGGACACCTCTGCCACAGACCTCAGCGCAATGTGTAACAAAACAAAGCACTGTGTCTGGTAGAATCCTTGCTCTTACCAATTTGCTGTAGCGTTGAGGCCTCTTGGTCAAGCACCCACTTCAACAAGTGCAGTGAACATGTGAGATCTCTTTAGATACTCAACATTTCTACCTCTGGAGGGGAGGCTGGCCCAGGGTTCTCAACTCCCCACATTACTGGAAAGTTATTTCAGTTTGTTAATCTGTGTGCAAGCTTCCAGAGCAGTGGGCCCCAACCTTTTGGGCACCAGGGACCAGTTCCGTGAAGGGAGGCTTTTCCGTGGACAGGAGTGGGCGTGGTTTCATGTGCTCCCTGCATCCCGCAGATGGGGCTTCGTTTGTTTCTGCAGATGGCTTCTGGCCTGCTGCAGTCCGGTGCCGGTCTATGGACTGGGGGTTGGAGATCCCTATTCTAGAGGGCATATACATACATTCAAATATATTTTACATTTATCCTAGCAATCAGGTTCTTTAACCTTGCAAAGACAGCACGATTGTAGCTACAGAGTTTTTGGGTGCTCCATCACTGGAGGTTTTTAAGAAGAGACTGGACAGCCACTTGTCTGGAATGGTATGGGGTCTCCTGCTTGGGCAAGGGATTGGAATAAAAGATGTAGCAATCACCTAAATATGAGCCAGCAGTGTGCTGCAGCTGCCAAAAAGGCCAACACAGTGCTAGGCTGCGTTAACAGAGGGATAGAATCAAGATCACGTGAAGTATTAATACCACTTTACAAGGCCTTGGTAAGGCCACACTTGGAATACTGCATCCAGTTTTGGTCACCATGATGTAAAAAAGATGTTGAGACTCTAGAAAGAGTGCAGAGAAGAGCAACAAAGATGATTAGGGGACTGGAGGCTAAAACATATAAGGAACGGCTGCTAGAATTGGGTATGTCTAGTTTAATGAGGAGAGGGACGAGGGGGGGCATGATAGCAGTCTTCCAGTATCTCAGGGGCTGCCACAAAGAAGAGGGAGTCAAGCTATTTTCCAAAGCACCTGAAGGCAGGACAAGAAGCAACGGGTGGAAACTAATCAAGGAGAGAAGCAACCTAGAACTAAGGAGAAACTTCCTGACAGTTAGGACAATTAACCAGTGGAACAGCCTGCCTCCAGAAGCAGTAAATGCTCCAACACTGGAAGTTTTTAAGAAGAGACTGGACAGCCATTTGTCCGAAATGGTGTAGGGTTTCCTGCCTGAGCAAGGGGTTGGACTACATGATCTCCAAGGTCCCTTCCAACTTTACTACTATTATTATGTCCAAGGTCTCTTCCAATTCTGTTATTCTGTTAACTTCTGCTAACAATTTAAAGGAACACCTGGCTTAATGTATGAAGACGTTTTAATTGGAAGTGAGATGTTTCTGCTGTTACGTTGCAGACTTTCACCAGAAGCGGTGAATGCTCCAACACTGGAAGTTTTTAAGAAGAGATCGGACAGCCATTTGTCTGAAATGGTAGAGGGTTTCCTGCCTGAGCAGCGGGCTGGACCAGATGACCTCCAAGGTGCCTTCCAACTTTATTATTATTATTATTATATTTGGTTCCAACGCGTGACTTGGTCTGGCAAAGGAAGATGTGCGCCTGGAGTGTATCGCTCTACCAGAAGGCAGGTCTAGAAATCATACATGACATCCTATCAGAGTCTTTGTTGCTTCAAAACTGATCCAGCGAGAGCCTCTGGCATTGATACTACTTTTTTTTTTTTAAAAGAACTATCCTCTTAAGCTGAAGCTGTGGAATGTCAGGAATGAAGTTAGACTAGAGCTGCCAGATCACATCTTCAAAAATAAATGTTATCTCTTTATTTTGATTGTCTTTGGAAGCAGTGGACCAGAAAATAGTGAACCGGGGATAGATTAGGGAGTTCAGATGAAGCCCCCTCCTTCAAATAAACCCATCTTAACAGCATGTATGGAGCATCTGCAAGACTATCTAGACCTCTCCTATCTTTCTTTGAACTCCATTAGCTTAATGAAACCTGATGCCCCCAAATACAACAGTTGCCTTGAGCTGGAAAGAGCTATAAAGTTCTGAAAGAAGTATAAGGAACTGGTGAGGTGTCAGGTTAGAATTTTCTATGCAATGGACATAGATGTGTATCTTTCTTACACCCAGTCTATGTGGAAATGCTTTACATATAACTCCTGCCGTTATATGGAGCCCTCCAAGACAAATATAGAAAAAGCTTGAGGACAGTTTCCTACTTGGGATTGAATAGCAAATATGAAAGTGTTCCCCATTACTTAGATCAATATTTATATTCTTAACTTAAGTTATTTTGACACCTGGAGAAGGAACTCCTCCAAAATGTAATGCCCACCCTCAGACCTGAAAAATATAACTAAAACATGTGACATAACCTTTTAGTATCGTATTATTGCCAAGAAAGTTACAGTGTATGGATAATCTAGAGGTCAAGCTTAATCACAATGAATCTTTACCTTGTTGTTGTTGTTAGTTGCAAAGTCATGTCCAACCCATCGCGACCCCATGGACAACACTCCTCCAAGCCTTCCTGTCCTCTACCATCTTCTGGAGTCCATTTAAGCTCACGCCTACTGCTTCCATGACTCCATCTAGCCACCTCATTCTCTGTCGTCCCATTCTTCTCTTGCCCTCCATCTTTCCCAGCATCAGGCTCTTCTCCAGTGAGTCCTTCCTTCTCATTAGGTGGCCAAAGTACTTGAGTTTCAGCTTCAGGATCTGGCCTTCCAAAGAGTAGTCAGGGTTGATCTCCTCTAGGATTGACCGGTTTGATCGCCTTGCAGTCCTTTACGTTACCCATGATTATTCTTTAGGCATCTTATCATTTCTCTCTTTTTGCCAGAATAGACATTACAGTGGGGTAGGAACTTTTGAAAGGTTTTAGAGAATGCATTGGAGACTTTCAAGGCATCTCCTGTTTGCACTGTCAAAATGGACACACATTTTCATTTTAAGCTTTTACATTCCTTCTTGGCTGCTGATTTTAGAGTGGTGTGAAGTTTTTATATTTTTATTTGATTTTGATTTGAAGGTGCTTCAAAATGGTGGCCTTTTTGTGGAAGGGAGGGGGAAGAGGAAGAGGAAGAAGATGAGGAAAAAGAAGAGAAGAGAAGAGGAGGAGGAGGAGGACAAAGATGAAGGAGGGGGAGGAAGAATGAGAAAAAGGAGGAGGAGGTGGTGGAGGAGGAAGAGGTAGAAGAAGTAGAAGAGGACAAAGATGAAGAGAGGAGAGAGGAGGAGAAAGAAGAAGAGGAAGAAGAAAAGGAAGAGAAGAGGAGGAAGAAGAGGACGAGGAAGAGGAAGAAGTGGAAGAGAAAGCGGAAGAGGAAGAGAAGAAGAAGAAGAAGAAGAAGAAGAAGAAGAAGAAGAAGAAGAAGAAGAAGAAGAAGAAGAAGAAGAAGAAGAAGAAGAAGAAGAAGTAGTAGTAGTAGTAGTAGTATCCCTAGTCTCCTCCAGTGGGACATTTATTAACTTTCAGAAACTGGAATGATGACAAAGCTCAGAGCAACAGACTTTACTGTAGAAGCTTTGTGCTGGATTTGCAAACCCTATCATGTTATAGAGAAAAGGAAAGAAAAAAAAAGGAAAGAAAGAAGGGCCAAGAAGAGTCTGGAAATTCCACCTGGATGCTATCAGTCTTGTCCAAGTAAACAAGGCTGACATTTGTGCTAGCCCGCTGGCTGGTACAGGTTATGAAGGGTCACCCAAAGAAACTGATGGCCCAATTTGCCTCTAGAAATACTTGGGTTCTGGAATGTGTCACACAAGAGCAGAGACAAGGGTGAATTTTTAAGCAAGAATACCTTTTGTGGCCAAGATTCTAGGAGGGGTGGGACTGCCTGTAATTGGAGAATACAAAGGTGGGTGTTTGCCTCATTACCCTGGCATGCAAAATGATGGAACTATCAATGACACTTGAGTCATCAAAGAAAACGCATGTTTGAAATAAATGAGAAGTCATAAGTCACAATTTCCTAATCGTATTTTCTTTTGAGGAACGATTGTTCCTATTTTGATAAGAACTATGTTCCTGCCTCCTGGTTTTATTTGTTTGTTGGACCCCCACTTCAGTGAAAGGGGTTCGCTGTATCAATGGGATTGATTAATAAATAAATTAAGCCCGTCACATTGCAGACTTCAGCGATCGGCTTGATCCCAATGTCAAATGTTCAACTTGAGAAGAACTGTTCGAACACTTTTCCTTTCAAGTGCCCAGGTTTAATAGTGCACGATGCTGAAGGCATGCCTAAGACATTGCACATAGGCATGGAGAATGAGGCAGCTCTGAGCTGATTTAATAGCCTTTCTCTTCTTCCTACAAGAGCAGTAAATTTTGCAATCTGGAAGTTCGCAACAGTACATGGAATCCCAGAAAGCACTTCACTGATCTAGGTTAACCCACTTACTCTCACCCAACTCTGCTTCTATTTTAGCCCAACAACAATAGGATACAGTTATGGAGGCATTGATGTTCTCTGAGCCTGTTGTTTTCTTGCCAGATTAGATTAACATCTGATGTTACCTAGCTGGGTAATGAAATGTCTGCAAGAAAACAGCCAAACAGAGTACCAAGGACCTCCTCCTCCCTTCTTCTTCTTCTTCTTCTTCTTCTTCTTCTTCTTCTTCTTCTTCTTCTTCTTCTTCTTCTTCTTCTTCTTCTTCTTCTTCTTCTTCTTCTTCTTCTTCTTCTTCTTCTTCTTCTTCTTCTTCTTCTTCTTCTTCTTCTTCTTCTTCTTCTTCTTTCTTCCTCTTCTTCTTCTTCTTCTTCTTTTACTACTACTACTACTAGTAGTTGGGTAATGAAATGTCTGCAAGAAAACTACTGAACTGGAAGTTGAAGTCCACAAGTCTTAAAGTTGCCAAGTTTGAAGACCCCTGTTTTAAGGCAAGACTTCAATTACGCAGACACATAGACACTGACACACACTTACGCTTTCTATTCAAAGTCAGCCCAACCTGGCAAGTCATTAGTCTGACCTTGACTCCTAGTGTCAAATCATGGCTAGATGGCTACCAATTTACCCAAAAGAAAGATGACTCTTAATTGAAGACAACTCTCTCCTCACCACACCTTTCCCATTAAAAAAAGAGAAACCTCAGCAGTCTCCACTGCCATATTTTGGGCTAATCTACAATGATTCACCCTTTTTCAAAATAAGCAAGTCGGGGAAACAACTTTTAGCCTTTCCTTCAGTAATGACAGTAATCCTTTGCTAATTTGTTGGCCATGACAAAAAAAAAAAAAAAGGCACGTCCATACAAGAATTTAGATTGCAAATGACCAGTCATCTGTATTGTTGTTTTGTTAGAGATTTACAGGACAAGAAGCAAAGGATGGAAACTAATCAAGGAGAGAAGCAACCTGGAACTAAGGAGAGATTTCCCGATAGTTGCCTCCAGAGGTTGTGGGTGCTCCAACGCTGCAAGATTTAAAAAGAGGCTGGACAATCATTTGTCTGAAGTGGTAACGGGTTTCCTGCCTGAGCAGGGGGTTGGACTGGAAGACCTCTAAGGTTCCTTCCAACCCTATAATTCTATGTTCTATACCTGTTTTCTTGGACCAGTTCCTTCCAAGAAACTGGCCACTTACTGTGGTGGCATCTTCTGTTGGCTGCCACAAAGAAGATGAAGTCAACCTATTCTCCAAACTAGCACCTGAAGGCAGGACAAGAAGCAAGGGATGGAAACTAAATCAAGGAGAGATCCAGCCTAGAACTGAGGAGGAATTTCCTAACAGTGAGAATAATTCATCAGTGGAAGGACTTGCCTCCAGAAGTTGTGGGTGCTCCAACACCGGAGGTTTTTTTAAAGAAGAGATTGGACAGCCAATGGTATTGGGTTTCCTGCCTGAGCAGCGGGTTGGGCTAGAAGACCTCCAAGGTCATTTCCAACCCTGATGTTCAGTTTACTTTGTTCAGAAAAGCAGCTTTGCAGCCCCATCCCTGTCTCACTGCTCAGGCTGTCTCTTGGCCCCTCTTGGCCCCAGAGCTCTGCTCTCTCTTTGATCGTCTTCCCTCCATTTCGCAGCAACGGGTGTTCAGAGCCAGGCACAAATGCCAGCTAGAGTCTTTAACATGTCCCAACTGTTCCACTCTAAATGATGTCAGTTGCAAGGAAGCCTCTTTGTTGGCAGACGAGCAAGTCAGGGAGGATTGGAGGAGCACAGAGACATGCCAATCAGCCAGGCTTGCCACCAGATGAGGAAGAGAAGACTGGATACTTATCAGTGGTGGGATGCTGTTCCTCACAATCTCTTTGACCCTGTAGTGGTCATGTCTTATTCCCCACTTTCGGTGCTCCAAACCTATGCAGGTCAGCCTGGACATTTTCTGTGCCTGATTGAATGGGATCCAACTCAAAGATGTGTCTAAAGCTCATCTGGACATCGGAAACAATTTGGAAAATTAATCCTTTTTCTCCAAGGGTATTGGACAAGGGCTAAGATCGTACCATCTCCCAGTTGAGCCCTTTTAATGAGTAATCTAGTTTAACGGTTGAATATGCTAGACTGGCAGATAAACAAAAACCAGCCTCTATATCCTATAAGGTGAGGCAATTGAAGACAGTGATCCTACTCAAGTGTCAGAGGCAAGATACTCCTTCCTGTTCAGTGTTTCTCAACCTTGGCAAATTTAAGACATGTGGACTTCAACCCCTCATATTTTCCCCTACTGGAAATTCTGGGAGTTTAAGGTTGCCAAGGTTGGGAATCACTGCTCTGGAATTCACAGGTGGGCGGGCTGGACTTAGGTGTCTTGTGAGAGCATAGCAACTTCATACTGATGACATGTTTGACCCCACCCTCAGGCTCAGCCTGCTTATCTCCCTACACCTTAATACGACTACCGTTCTCCAGTTACTAACAGCTTCAGTTAGTTCCAGGACTTCAGATTGGCCACCTCTGTCCTGTGGGAACACTTGGACATTCTGAAACACTCTGTTTGGGGGAATCTAACTCATCCACCACCATTGTTCCACTGCAGTGTGACATGATAAAATCCGGTGAAAGCACAGTCAAGCGATTTGTGAGTCAGGCTAGTGAAAGAGAGCCAGTGTTGACAATCACTGCATGTGCTTAAGGCCACTTATACATGTTGCCCAGGAATGCAGTTTAGAGTTATTTAAACACACACACACAAACACACACACAAACATATACACACACGTATTAATCTGGGTGGGGATGGGGCACGTTTGGGCAAAGAGAACATGTCACACCATCTTCTCTTCCAGCTCATCACATTGTATAATTAGCCTGCCCAACCATGCTGTTTCATCTTGACAACATGCAAACAGTTGTCCAGGTTAGCTGCTCTTTTTGTCTCCTCTTGCTTTCCCCCTCCCAACTCTTTCTCTCAGTCCTTGAACCCAGGTCTTCCCAGGTGGTGGGCCTCCAAGCTGGGGGCCCTTCAGCCCAGGTCTTCCCAGATGGTGGGCCTCCAAGCTGGGGGCCCTTCACAGCTGCCGATATGACAACTCCTATCAGCAACTCCTGAACCATGGGGGTTACCCTGAACAAATGGCTATGAAACATGTCTCCCTCATCACACCCCAACACATAGTAGTTGTTATTTCAAAATCTCTTAACAAAGGCTTTGCATATCATCAGCAGAAACAAGGATTCCCTTTCACTTAAGTTTACCTAACCGAGGATTCTGCCAGCCAGATGTTATACAGTTCTTCACAAGAAATACCCAGATCAATGTCAAATGACATCTGTGTCAACATGGTATTCAGATATTAGTCCGTTCAGTCCCCCCTTTTTTTCACTCTTTAAATTGAAAACCCCCACATAATAGAATCTGCATCTATCATGCAGAACTTTCTCTAAGATAACGTCTTATACGTGCACATCTCTGTACAACAAAATCACTTTTCTGTATGGAATAGTTCTGATTAGATACTACAGGCAATTCAGTGTAGCTTTTCCCAATCATGATTTTAACTGATGCTTTTTTTAAAGCCACCCAAATTGGTGGCTATCACAGAAAAACAGAGTGTACAATACATTCCAAGGTTAATTCAGCACTGTGTGAACAGGTACATTGTTTTGTCAGCCCTAAGCCCTCCTTCCAACTGATCACAGTAGACATCCTTGTGTTTTTGATCCAGTTTCGCCATGCCATGCCTGGTTTTCAACTCAAACAGAATAACAGAGTTGGTGAAGGGACCTTGGAGGTCTTCCAGTCCAACCCCCCCTATACCATTTCAGACAAGTGCCTGTCCAATCCCTTATTAAAAGCCTCCAGTGATGGAGCACCCACGACATTTGAAGGCCAGCCGTTCCACTGGTTCCGAGATGGCGCAGCAGTTAGAGTGCAGTCCTGCAGGCCACTTTAGCTGACTGTGTTCAGCAGGTCAGCGGTTCAAATCTCACCGGCTCAAGGTTGACTCAGCCTTCCATCCTTCCGGGGTAGGTAAAATGAGGACCCAGATTATTGGGGGCAATGTAAATATATATATACATTGCTTACTGGTGTACACCGCTTAGAGAGTGCTTGCACTTAAAGCGGTATATAAGTCTCATAAATAAATAAATAAATTGCTCTGTCTCTTAGGAAATTTCTCCTTAGTTCTAAGGTTTCTTTCTTTCTTTCCTTGATTAGTTTCCATCCATTGCTTCTTGTTCTGCCCTCGGGTGCTTTGGAGAATAGGTTGACTCCCTCTTCTTTGTGGCAGCCCATGATTGTGCCTGATCTCTCGCTTCCCCCTCTTCACCCCAAACTAAGTTTGCTCTCCTAAGCAAGACGTTTGAGTCTTTCGGTGGTCTTCTTCTGGATCATCAAAGAGGAACAGCAAAGGGACTCAGATATAACTAGTCCCTCTCTCTTCACCTTTGACAGGTTTTATCCTGTCACCCGGAACACACACTGCATGGAGGGTTGTGATGAAATTGAAAAGCACGCAGAGATAAAGATCAGTCTCTGATGAAGGCAGACACTTCCTGCCTCTTTACAGATGCCAAAGGGCTTGAGCCACCCTCCTAGGGGAGAGGTGAGTCACCTGGGAGGGAGGAGGGGGACCAGCCCATGCCAGATGTTCCACCAAGCGGCCTGGGACCCACACGCTCACAGAGTCTCGATTGTACCTCCAGCATCTGCTTTCAGTCACGGATGAAAAATGCAGGCACACGGCAGATGCCAGAAATCTTTCTGCCATAGCCCACCAGTCTGCCCGAAGCTTAATGCATGCGTCCTCGTTGATCCATCCAGTCAGCAGATGTGTGTCACTGCTACACGCAAGTCAGGGCTGGTTGGAAAACCATTAAAAAGGGAACGAGGGAGAAAACTCCAGTGACCTAAAGCAGACACTGTGAGAATGGAATAAGAATTGGTTCCGGGGATGGTGCAGTTCTAACGCTGGGAGAGAATTTATTGGGGAGGGGGGTAGAAGGAAAGGTCTTCACTGACATATTTATTTTATTTTGTTTATATGCATCCCGCCTTTATTATTTTTACAAGCAATTCAAGGTGGCAAACACCTTCCTCTTCTGATTGTCCCCCACAACAAGACTATAGGTGAGATGAGTTGGGTTGAGAGAGAGAGGGACTGGCCCCTCAGCTGGTCATCCAGCTGGCTTTCATGGCTAAGGTGCGACTAGAACTCACCATCTCCCAGTGATTTGCCCAAAGTCACCCAGCTGGCTTTTATGTCTAAGGTGCGACTAGAACTCACCATCTCCCAGTGATTTGCCCAAAGTCACCCAGCTGGCTTTTATGGCTAAGGTGAAACTAGAACTCACCATCTCCCAGTGATTTGCCCAAAGTCACCCAGCTGGCTTTCATGGCTAAGGTAAAACTAGAACTCACCATCTCCCAGTGATTTGCCCAAAGTCACCCAGCTGGCTTTCATGGCTAAGGTGAAACTAGAACTCACCATCTCCCAGTGATTGGTCCAGAGCCAAAACGATGGATGGAAACTAATCGAGGAAGGAACCAACGTAGAACGAAGGAGAACTTTCCTAATGGTGAAAACAATTCACTGAGGGAACGGCTTGCCTTCACAAGTTGTGGGTGCTCCATCACTGGAGGCTTTTAAGACGAGCAGGGGGTTGGAGTAGAAGACCAGCTCTTCCAACTCTGTGATTCTATGTTTTATGAACTGATTCTGTGCAGAACGGGACGTTCCGTATGGAGATATGGTGAAATTGCCTTTGAATCAAATCTCTGAAGGTTTTCTTTTTTTTGCACAGCTTTGTGTTTAACATGCAAACGTAGAAGAATTATTCATCATTTTAGAGTCTCAATTGCCTGGATGTGTTTTACTCACTTGATTTTGGAAGCGGGACAGTAAATTCACCTCCCCCCCCCCAAATACCTATACTGAATATTTATGAGCATGGTACCATCAGGTGCTTAGTATTACTCCCGTGTAGGAGTTGTCAGGTGGAAAGTATGAGCTAATTATATTTTCTCTGGGAGTTCCCATTTAGATTTCCATTTATCATTTAAATGATGTGTTATCCAAACTATAGATGTATGGAGGGATGGAGAGATGCAATACACACCCTCACTCACACACCTGCATACATTTACCTTCTGTCCTGGACATTGAAACATCTCCTCTCTGACAGGGCAATTCAGAGAAAAAGATGTTCTACAACTTTTTTTTAAAAAAATAAAATATCTAAGCTTTTTAGCACTCAAGGACAGTGTAAGAGGCATCTATTCCCTCTACCGCCTTGCTTTTTGAAATGGGCTGTTTGGGTCTAATTGATAAAGATGCAACAAAATGCATTTCTGGGACAAATGTATTACTATAAAAAGACACACACACGCCCCTCCACAAACTCTAAGGGTCCTCATCTGTTAAAAGCACCCAGGTCTTGGAAGGAATATTGATGGCAGGAAAGAGTCTCTCTTATGCTCCAAAACAGCCCTTTTCAGCTCTGGCTCTTAGCAAATGCATCGCTTCTTCTACTTAGGCCTTGAAAGGTCCAAGAGGCAGGTTTTTTTCCTTCAGGTCTATCATCTGAAGTCTTCACCCTTGTCATAATTAGGGGATTAGGTGGTTGGAGGCATTTGGGCAGCCAAGAATGACCCCCCCATCCTCTCCCTCTAAACCAGTGGTTCTCAACCTGTGGGTCAGAACCCCATTTGAGGTCGAACGACCATTTCACGGTGGTCGCCAAATAAGGCTGTCCGCCATTTTCCCCCCTTTTCTTTGGCCACGCCCCTGGCACCCGGTGATGTATAAGTGGTTGGGGGTCACCACAACATGGGGAACTGTATTATGGGGTCGCGGCATTAGAAAGGTTGAGAACCACTGCTCTAAACCAGTGGTTCTCAACCTGTGGGTCAGAACCCCATTTGGGGTCGAACGACCATTTCACGGGGGTCGCCAAACAACGCAGTCCGCCATTTTTCCCCCTTTTCCTTAGCTGTGCTACTCCCTTTTATTCTATTGGCTTTTGAAAGCCAATAAAATAGACTCTCTTGAATCGAGTCTAATTCTATTGGCTTTCAAAAGCCAATAGGAATTGTCCAGGCTGTCTCTGCCCTGCTGAGCCCGCCAAAAGTCCCAGTCTGCAAACGGTGCCGCACCAGTGAAGTAGTCCTCAACTTACGACCGGTTGGGGTTCGCGGCATTAAAAAAGTTGAGAACCACTGCTCTAAATCAAACTGCACAATATTTAAAGCTCACCAAATGAAACATCTCTGGTAGGAAATGGAGAAGGAGGACGAAAATAATCAGCGATGGATTGATGAGACAGTGGCCAGCCTCACAAGGTAGGCCAGACAGAAAGTATGCCCAGATGACCTCATTCTAACAGAATGACAGAATTGGAAGAGACCTTGGAGATCTTCTAGTCCAACCTCTTGGCCTTATACCATTCCAGACAAGTGGCTGTCCAGCCCCTTCTTAAAAGAGTCCAGTGATGGGACACCCACAAGTTCTGGAGGCAAGCCGTTCCACTGGTTAATTGTCCTCACTGTTGGGAATTTTCTCCTTAATTCCAGGTTGCTTCTCTCCTTGATCAGTTTCTCTCCATTGTTTCTTGACTTGCTTTTTGGCGCTTTGGAGAATGGGTTGACCCCTTGCTCTTTGTGGCAGCCCCTCAGATATTGGAACACTGATATCACATCACTCCTAGTGACATGATTCTACTTTATTATAATGAGATGTTTGCCACCCCCACATTCCTTCCCCAGTCTTAGTTGCTGCTTATCCAACTGTTATCCTGGTTCTTGTTGTATTAGTTGGTTGTTATTCTTGATTGAGGGACCACCTGCCTTCAAATGTACACGAGAATATCAACATTAGAGAAAAGGGGAGCTACCAAATTGAAATCCACAGAGCCTGTCCTTATCTGGTGCAAAGTACACACTATCATGCCTGTTTGTTTATATGAATAACTGTGACAGTGACCAGAGAGAGATTTTGCTAGGGCATTTCCTTTGCAAGCAGGGAAAGGAAAGGAAAGGAAAGGAAAGGAAAAACACAGAAGAGAAAGAGAAGGGAAGAGAAGAGAAAGAAGACAGGAGGAGAGGAGAGGAGGGGAGGGAAAGGGAAGGGAAGAGAGGAGAAGAAGGTGAGAAGAGGAGAAGAGAGGAGAGGAGAGGAAGGAAGAGAGGAGAAAAAGGAGAGGAAGAAAGAGAGGAGAAGAGAGGAAGGAGAGGAAAGGAGGGGAAGGGAAGGGAAGAGAGGAGAAGCACAGAGGAGAGAAAGAAAGAGAAGAGGAAGAGAAGAGGAAGAGGAAGAGAAGAGAAGAGAAAGAAGACAGGAGGAGAGGAGAGGGGAGAGGAGAGGAGGAGAAGGCAGAGGAGGGGAGGGAGAGAGGAAGGAAAGGAAAGGAAAGAAAGAAAGAAAGAAAGAAAGAAAGAAAGAAAGAAAGAAAGAGAAAGAAAGATTTCTAATTAAGATATCAGAAGAGCCTTTAAGAATCCATCCTTTGAACTGTTCAGCCAGAGTCTGCTGTTGCCACTGTTCCCAGAGGGCTGCATCTGGCATCTCAGATCAAACACTGCACAATGTCCAGATGTGCAAGCTGTCACTTGGGGAGTAAACATTTAGTGATGGACAATGTGTTAATAACAGCTTTGTACCCCTGAAGGTTACCACTAGTCAAACCAAGATAATAGCCATCAGCAAAAATGACCCAGAGCATAACAGCACAAGAAACTTGGGGATTTAGGGATCAAGTTTTTTAGATGTTTCTCATCGCCACTTGACTCCCCTCCGTAGATAGCCTATGCTTTTTTGTAGTGGTTTTAGAGGCAAAGCCGTGGAACTGGTAGCCTTGGCCAAGTAGCAGAATTATTTTTTTTGGGGGGGGGGGGGAGTTTATGGACTTTTATTGAATTTATAATCCACTTCATTCTAAAAGTTCTAATTCTGCCAAAGAAGTTTATGAATATGGTTGCCGAATTAAATATCCCAACTGTAGATTTTTTTTTTTAAAAAAAGGCAAGTTTCCAAACTTTATGGTTGTCAAAAGAACGAAAACACACGAACTGTTTCGGCTGAGCAACCAGAAGCAATTTTTGGAACAGGGGATGGGTACTGTCAGAAGCTCCTATAATTAGTAAAACATTCACAATAGAAAAATTGTGAAAATAATTGATTATCCAATTGTCTGCATAACTAGCTCATAAATTACAAAAAACAACTTACCCATTGTAGAACTGGGGCTTTGGGCTGCAGAATTTTACATGTCACATTCTCAGTTTTGTTTCTCTCCTTCAATTCCCCCCCAACCCACCCCCCATAAAATATGAACATCTATATTCAGATACCAATGTTTGAATCATCTAGCTATTGAAATGTAGCACCATTTATGTGAGAAAAAAAATCAGATACTGAACTGGTATATAACCTCAGCTTTACATATACAATTATGCATGTTTCATGATTGTGTGTTTTTGTGGCTATTCTGCAGTAGCAACCAATGTTTAAGTAGGCAATAGCATGTTGCTGACTATGTCTGGATTCAGAAACGAAGTAAATCTTAGGACTGGTTAACACTCAGGATGGGAAATCAACAGATAGACATAGGCTGTGGGCTAAGCTAAGAAGCTGAAAAACATCCCCCAAAAGGTTACGGTAAACCAATTTCACTCTGTTGCCAAGAAAACTGCATGGCATCACCAGGACCTGAGGTTGACTCCAAGCCATCAGTCTTATTGTACTGAGATAACCCAGGAGTAAACACAGTAAACAGTGGTCTATATTAAATGGTGGTTTATCTTACCCTATCTACAACAGGGGTGTCAAATTCCCAATGTCATGTGACATGTCACAACTTTTTTGCCATTCCCAGCAATGGAGTGGATGTGGTTTCACTATGATGCCAGCAGTTTGACACCCCTGATCTACAATATCATACACCAGGAACAATATGTATACATGTGTCAATACAGCAGGATCCAACAAACCACAATTACAACAGAAAATGGAAGAGAGAGAACACAGCAGCAGAGCCTTGCTTTTATACAGAGGCTCTTAAAGAGAAACAGACCCTGCTGCTCTTAAAGGGACATAGACCCTGCTAAGTCATTCCCAACATTACATCTCCCATTACATAAGCTGGTTAGCTGTTAAATCATTACCTTGACATTTAATTATAGTACCAGGGGCAGTATGTAGGAGACTCCTTTTAAATTTAGCTCCATCTTCAGTAACCTAGGTGGCCTTTGCTCCATCAGCCCCACCAGTCGCAGTGGACATCAACCCTACCAATAGCAGCTTTCCTTAGCCAACTATTTACAGTATCAGGTGCAAAAAAATCAAGTCTACCAGTTAGGTTGCAGCATAGAAGATTTATTCCAGCCTGTACACAAGAATCTGGTCAACTAAAGTTCAACACTAAATTTGTGCCAGGTAAGAGTCCATGAAATTCAGGAAGAATTGGACTTGGATTGCGTGTGGGAACCCAATAACTAAAGGCTGATGACACATTTGTCTCTGCCTCCCCCAGCTCTGCCTGATTTTCTCCTACAGTACTCTTTAAATTGATTGGAACCCCCACTGACAATTTGCCTCCAGCCTGTTCTATTGATGGTCCAATTTTTCTTTATATAGAGAATTAGAATAAGAGATTTTGCCCTTCTCATTAGACATCCATATATTTTGGGCCAGTCCTGATTCTTGTCCAATTAATTCAGCCCTCCAGATGGGTATAAAAATCGCAAAGCCGCAGCATTCCTGATAAATGATCGTCCAGTTTATTTGAAAGAAGTGTGGTGATTGGATCCATCAAGATGTTCCTTCTCAAATTCAAGCAGATCCTTCAAAACTTGTAAAACTTAATCCTGTGTTCTGGGAAAAGAAAAAGCTATTGCCCTCATGTAAGCAACAGGCCCTTACAACTTTGGCTTTCAGGTATGTGACAAGATATTATTAAGATGTACACTTGTAGGCCATCCTCTCTGCATCATTTGATGGCATGAGCGGGTGTGGAACAAACATGTGTCATGAATCATGCAGAAGAATTCCTAACTCAGCAACAATGTTATTTTTGGCATTGCTCCTCACCACATCATACTAAACCATAATTTGCTTAACTGTGGCTTACTAATAAACAATGCATAAAATAACGCGTAAAATAAAACCATAATCCCACGGTTGACATTATTCATACTCAAGTTGTGGAAGCAAAATGTCTGGCTATATCTGAATTGCTAGGATCTTTTCTGGAGCCCCAGAGCCATTCTCAAATAGATAGACCAAATCTTTTATTCCATTGAAAAAGAGGAGAAGCAAAATAGGTCTTTTCTCACCCATTTTTAATGACCTTCCAGAACTGGTCCTTGTCCTTGTCCCATCATGTCCCCATTAGCTCTTACTTACACTGGTGGGAATTATGCATCTCCGCTCTAAGCCGAAACAAAGCAAATGACATGTGTCTCACATTGGTCCAGAGATAGGCATCAACTCTAAGTCTTCCCCAACAGAAAAAAACCTACAGCGATTGACTGGAAAATAAGGTCCTGTTCAAATTAAGAAGCTTGAACTGAAACACAAATCAGAGGTACGTACAGATGCAAAACATCAGAGAAATAAAAATTAACAATTACAGCAAAGCCATTCCAAACTTGCCTCAAGTCCTGGGTGTGTAATTATTGTGGAGTCTCAATTACTTAAAAAGAAACATACTGAAATCTACAGAGAAGAGCAACAAAGATGATCAGGGGACTGGAGGCTAAAACATACAAGGAATGGTTGCAGGAATTGGGTATGTCTACTATAATGAAGAGAAGGACGAGGGGGGACATGATAGCAGAGTTCCAATATCTCAGGGGCTGCCCCAAAGAAGACGGAGTCAAGCTGTTCTCCAAAGCGCCTGAAGGCAGGACAAGAAGCAACGGAGGGAAACTAACCAAGGAGAGAAGCAACCTAGAACTAAGGAGAAACTTCCTGACAGTTAGAACAATTAACCAGTGGAACAACCTGACTCCAGAAGTTGTGAATGCTCCAACACTGGGAGTTTTAAAGAAGAGACTGGACAGACATTTGTCTGAAATGGTATGGGGTTTCCTGCCTGAGCAGGAGATTGGACTAGAGGACCTCCAAGGTCCCTTCCAACTTTATTATTGTTGTTGTTGTTGTTGTCATTGTCATCGTTGTTGTCATTGTTTTCTATCCAGGCATTGTGTTATCTCAGGAGTTGAGGGTGGGGGAGGCGGGCTGATGAAGGACTATAGCACCGCAGGAAGTCATCTGGCTTATACACAGAAGGTCCTGTGTTCAAGACTGAACCGAACCAGATAGGTTGGGGAAAATTCCCACCAGAACCTTTGGATAGTGCCAAAGGATTACATTAGATAGATCAAAGTGTTGGCTGCAGATAAGGTAGCTAAGACGATCTTGGAATGAAAGATGATGTGATGAGCTTTCATAACTTCATCCCTGATACTTTGATTATGTGCCATCACATTGGCATCAACTTTTAGCAGCCACATAGATTTTCTCCATGATAATCCATCCCTAATGTGGTCCTTCACATGTTTTAATGATGCACCCATTGCCGCTGTAGCCATTGATCCTTCACATATTTTTTCTAACAACTAGTTGTTTAACTAAATATATATTTAGACTGGATACATTTGATTAAAAGGAAGGGCTTAGAGCTTGCTAGGACCTTTCTCCTTGACTGAACTGGATTGCCAGCAATATTTTGGAGGCCACCATAGAAACTGGATTAGGTAAGGGAGCATATAGGTAGTCCTTGATTTACAACCTCAGTTAAGCCCCACATTTCTGTTGTTTAGAAAGACTGTTAAGTGAACCCCTGTAGTTGTTAATAACATGGTTATTAAATAAATCTGCTTCCCCATTGACTTTACTTTTTGGAAGGCCACATGACCCCGGGATGCTGCAACCGTCATAAATATATGCCAGTTGCCAAGCATCTGGATTTTGATCACATGACCCTTGGGGATATTGCAACAGTCACAAGTGTGAAAAATGGCCGTAAGTCACTTTTTTTCAGTGCCGTTGTAACTCTGAATGGTCACCAAACCAACTGTTGTAAGTTGGGAACTACCTGTACTGGAATATGGTACTAGAAGATCAAAGTGAGTTGATCCAGATGGCTGAATCGGATGTCCAAGGTAACATCTTCAGATGCCCAAGATAACATCTGAAAAGCAGTATGATAATCAAGCTCTCTATGCCTTTTAGATGTTTCATTTGCACATTTTCTTATGTAAGGATAGCGTGTGCATTTTTATTTTTGTTTGTTTCACTATGACATTTGTTACAGTGAAACAAACAGAAGTCTTGGGAAATGGACAATACATCAATATTTAGATCAACCAATCATATCTTAAATGTTCCAAGCCCACACATGGAATGGATTACACCTAGCTAATTAATTCACATGTTTCCAATTGCCTAATGACCCGGCAGGTAGAAAGCAATTTGCTATCTTACTCACTTTATTGATTTGTTTGATGGGCAACGATGGGTAGTACCTGTGTTCCTACGCAATACCTTTGCACGTATGGTCTAGGAGTGTTAAGTGATCCTATAAAACTAGTCATATTTGGTATCTTGATACTTATCTTTGATTCTGTTAATCTTTTGTTGCATGCTGAGAAAAGAGAGAGGAAGATAGATCACAAAGCAGCATCGAAGGGATAAAACAGATTTTGATCTCTATGATCTTAGTATTTTTAATTGCATGTGTGTTAGCAAGCTTGTCAAGACTTGAGGAATACAATATATGTTCCCTGGTGTTATTTTCCCATAGACAAGATCTTCTTAAAAACCACAAAGCCACCTGGCATTCGCCTGAGTTGAAAAAGAGAGAGAAAATTGCATCACATATTTAGAAACTGAACAATTTGGACAGTTATTCCACAGTAGAAATCCAGACCCGTGTGTTCATATATCCATGGCATACATGCATGCATGCATGCATACATACATAGTAGAACCAGATAAAGAACAGTTTGATTGAGAGAGGAGGCTACAGCCCTAACATCTTTCTGCCCTGCTGATCCCATATTGATTGATGATTACAGATAAGTTAGAGACCGTATGCTTATTCTTCAATTTACAAGCACAAGAGAGGCCAACATTTCTATTGCTAAGGGAGACCATTGTTAAGTGAGTTTGTCTACATTTTACAACCTTTCTCGTCCCAGGTGTTAAGCGAAGCACTCTGGTGGTTAAATTGCTGAGTGAATCTGATTTGCACATTGATTTCGCTTATCAGAAAGTCCGCAAAAGGGGATCACACAACCCCAGGGGACACTGCAACGGTCGTAAATATGAACCAGTGGCCAAGGTGACTGAATTTTGATCACGTGACTGGTGGGGATGCCGCAGCCGTTGTGTGAAAAACACACATTCCTTTTTTCAGTGCCCATTGCAACTTCGAACAGCTAGCTTGTAAAAACGAGGCAGACCTTGGTCGCCCACCTATTGCATCATTGATTGTGATGTATTGCTATGTCCACTTGTGACAGTTCTGTTTAGTTTTGTTTTATTTGGATGTTTGATTTATGTGTGGCCTTTGGCTGCAACAGATTGATTGATTGATTGATTGATTGATTGAACAGCTGCTAAACAAATGTTTGTAAGTTGAGGCTGGCCTGTAGTGCTTTGGGGCTGCTGAAACACCCTAAGAAAGTATATGCCTATATCAGCTTTTCTCAACCTATCGCCACTCCGTTGAAACTGATGCTTCTGTGCAAAATCGCACTCGGTTCCTACGAACTATCATTAACATTGCTTTGAAATTTTAGGCCAGGGTGGGCAGAGAGCTGATTATTGGGATGGGAAGGAGTAGCAGGCAAAATGATCTTTAGTGGGTGAGGCTTCGTGAGTCAGGACATTCTCTGTCCCCCCGCAACCCAACCAGTTTAGGCTGTGCTGCTAATTGTTAAAAAGAGGCTGTGCAGTCTTTACTTGATGCTGCAACGACAAATCCTCTGTTGTTTCTCTCACTTTCTCCCTCTCGCTCTCTTTTGGCAACCCATTGAGAGCCAACTGAGTTGAAAAAGGCCAGAGTGATGAATGTAGATCACAAGGCAAGATGCAAGTGCGCTCTCGCTCTCTCTCTCCTGCAGATCTTTTCTGATTCTATCTTGATTCTATCCCTCTGTTAATGCAGCCAACACAGTGCTAGGCTGCATTAACAGAGGGATAGAATCAAGATCATCTGAAGTGTTAATACTACTTTACAATGCCTTGGTAAGGCCACACTTGGAATACTGCATCCAGTTTTGGTCACCGCGATGTAAAAAAGATGCTGAGACTCTAAAAAGAGTGCAGAGAAGAGCAAAACAGATGATCAGGGGACTGGAGGCTAAAACATATGAGGAACGGCTGCTGGAATTGGGTATGTCTAGTTTAATGAAGAGAAGGATGAGGGGGGACATGATAGCTGTGTTCCAATATCTCAGGGGCTGCCCCAAAGAAGAGGGAGTCAAGCTATTCTCCAAAGCACCTGAAGGCAGGACAAGAAGCAACGGACGGAAACTAATGAAGGAGAGAAGCAACCTAGAACTAAGAAACAAATTTCCTGACAGAACAATTAACCAGTGGAACAACCTGCCTCCAAAAGCGGTGAATGCTTCAACACTGGAAGTTTTTAAGAAGAGCCTGGACAGCCGTTTGTCTGAAATGGTATAGGGTTTCCTGCCTGAGCAGGGGGTTGGACTAGATGACCTCCAAGGTCCCTTCCAATTTTGTTGTTGTTGTTGTTGTTGTTGTTGTTGTTGTTGTTATTTCTCAAGATCTACCTTACCAGGCTTTTCTGATACAGGATCAAAATGCAGCCCTGGAGGTGTGTTTCTGATTTCCTTTGACCTGCACTTCTACCCAGGCTTCTGTGAGTGGGATCCCCTCCTCAGAACTGCTCTTGACCTTATCTTGCCATCTTCTCTAATTACGATGTTTAATCTTCTCAAATGGTTTCTTCTTCTTTTTTTTTTTTTTTAACAAGGGGCTCTGGTATCCCAAAGATGCTTTTAAAAAAGACAACTGGGCTTTGTTTTTCCTTGAAGATGCTTTGCTTCCCATCCAAGAAGCTTCTTCAGTTCTTCAGCTTCTTGGATGAGAAGCAAAACATCCAGCGGCCTTTTGGAAAAGCACCTTTGGGACAACCACGAAGTGGATGACTGAAAATCTCCATAGACAAGGAGCTTGGACAATGCCCTCAACATTAAAAAAGTCGTATCCAGCATAATCACGGGAAGATTAGATATCTTCTTACATCCCTAAATTTTGAAAACTGCCTGGAAGCAATTATTGGTTGATTATAGGCCATCAAGTTAATAACAACAGCAAGAGTACTTAGACTTATATACCACTTCACAGTACTTTACAGTCCTGTCTAAGTGGTTTACAGAGTCAGCCTATTGTCCCCAACAATCTGGTTCCTCATTTTACCGACCTGGGAAAGATGGAAGGCTGAATCAACCTGGAGCTGGTCAGGATCGAACATCCGGCTGTGGGCAGAGTAAGCCTACAATAGCATTAGCACTTATATACTGCTTCACAGTGCTTTACAGCCCTCTCTAAGCGGTTTACAGAGTCAGCATATTTGCCCCCAACAATCCGGGTCCTCATTTTACCGACCTGGGAAGGATGGAAGGCTGAGTCAACCTTGAGCTGGTCAGACTCTTAGCAACCTCCATGATTTCTTCCATCGTGATCTATCCCTAGCCTGGTCTTTCAGGTCTTCCAACAGTTTATCCCTCACTAATATCACTGAATCTATCCAACTTGCTGTTGGTCCTCCTCTTCTTCTCTTTCCTTCTGCCTTTCCCAAAAGTAGACCCTTCTCCAGACAGCTAGTCTTTGCATAATAATGTCTTAAATACAGGTAAGTCCCTGACTTACGTCTGCAGCTGAGCCCAAATTTTCCATCTGCTGAGCAAGACAGTTGTTGAGTTTTGTCCCGCTTTACAACTTTTCTTGGCATGGCGGTTAAGTGCATTTGTTAAGTGAATCACACAGTCGTTAAGTGTGTCTAGCTTCCTTATTGACTTTGTTGGCCGGAATGTTGCCAAAGAGGACATAGCAACCGTCATAAATATGAGCCAATTGCCAAGCATCCGGATTTTGATCATGTGACCATGGGGATGCTACAAGGGCTGTGTGAAAAACAGCCCTACGTCATTTTTTTTCAGTCCTGTTGCATCTTTGAACAATCACTAAAGAAATTACTGTAAATCAACTATCTCTGTATGATCTTTAATGCTATTTTGTTGGCAGAAAATGCTGTCTTTCGGTATTGGTCAAACCACAGTACTGACCCTTCAGTCTTCCCTTAGGGATGTGCTTTTGTTTGGGAAGTATGCTAGGCTATGATCACTTGTTCCAGGGCAGAGGTTATGGACCAATTAATTGCCTCCCTCCCCCTGCTCAGCCACCTAAAAAGTTTGGCGCTGGCAAAAGGGTTCAGGCAGTCTGGATGGGCAAGTAGGCAGCTGGCTCACAAATATCTGGAATGCAGCTACAAACATGGGAGAATCATATGATCCCCGTGAAAAATCAGGAAACGCCAAAGTTGGAGGAAACAGAGAATTAAAAAGAGAAAGATGAACGATGCCGATACAGGTTTTCTGAAATGAGTAAGGATGAAGGGGTGGGAAGATAAGGTTTACAAGGTATTTCTAATTATAAAATCAAAATTTGCCAACTAGTAAGGGTTGGGGTTTTTTTTATTGGCATCCTGACTTGCCAAGCTATGTATTTTATCACTTTATTAATTTCCTGTTTTGTGAGCTTATACTAAAACCGTGCAGTTCTTTAAAAACGTGCACATGCGTGTGTATACACACACACACACACACACACACACACACACACACACACACACACAAAGCCAAGCCTATATCTTGTCCCCAGGATATATTTAAATGCCCTGACTTGTTTGAGCTCTCATGGACTTTCGTAAGAAAATGCCCATAGTAATGTTTGGGTGTTGCTGTAATGAAAATGCCGTTGGAACGTACCAAGTGGGGTTGCAAAACATCCGACAAAAGGGTGAAACACCCAGATAATGGGAGCCAGGAAAAAGTAACTCTGGGTCCATTTTCTCTGCCATGCTACCAGATTTAACAAGGCTTATTCCCTCAGTTACTAGCTTGTTTGTAGACTGCATGAAGCAGTCACTGCAGAACTATAATTTAATACAAGTCGTTCTCAGCACACAACCATTTGTTGTAATGGTCACAAAGCCATGCCAGTTGCCAAGGGTCCGGATTTTGATCATGTGACCATGGGGATACTACAATGGTCGTACAGAACAGAACAGAATAACAAAGTTGGAAGGGACCTTGGAGGTCATCAAGTCCAACCCTCTGCTCAGGCAGGAAACTCTATACCATTTCAGGCAAATGGCTGTCCAATCTCTTCTTAAAAACTTCCAGTGTTAGAACACCCACAACTTCTGGAGGCAGGATGTTCCACTGGTTAATTGTTCTAACAGTCAGGAAGTTTCTCCTTAGTTCTAGGTTTCTTCTCTCTTTGGTTAGTTTCCCTCCGTTGCTTCTTGTCCTGCCTTCAGGTGCTTTGGAGAACAGCTTGACTCCCTCTTCTTTGGGGCAACCCGTGTGTGAAAAAGAGTCCTATGTTCAGCCTTTTTTAGAGCCACTGTCACTACTAAATGAATGGTTGTAAGTCAAGGACTATCTGTAAGTCATTCTCTCACCCCGCTTCATTATTATTCTCAAAACTATCTTGCAAAGTGGGCTCAAGTAAGAAAAAAACAACAACAACTAGTGAATCTGCTGGGTACCCAGAGTTGAAGTCTGATATTCTCATCCACCAGAAAGGGGATTTATGTTGATTAAAACCACATGGTTAACTTTATCCTGCAAAAAGTCATCTGCAGGAGTAGAAGAGGGAGAAAGAGCCCTATGATTTAATGGCCACCATATTAAATAAACAGTGAAGTTTTCTTCCAAGGAGAAGCCAGCCCAACAGGGAAAGTGCTGACCTTTGACCTTGACCCTGGGTAGGACAGATTTTTACTTGCACAAAGCTTATGGGTGGATTATGTTAGAAAAAAAGAAAGAAAGAAAGAAAGAAAGAAAGAAAGAAAGAAAGAAAGAAAGAAAGAAAGAAAGAAAAAGAAAGAAAGAAGGAAAGAAGGAAAACTGCTACTTTATCAATAACCAAAAGACAGCTGATTGAGAATCACTATCTGAATTTCATGGATACATTATGAATCAATCTTGGATCTTCCAAGCCCTGCCTACAGTAATGTGAGATTTAAACCTCTATATTGCATCAGCAGCAAAGTTCCATGTAATTGGGATTCACACAATAACTTTTGGATTCACACTCTACTTGTAACCTAGTTTCTACGTGCCCCACTTTCTGGTTTCAGACAATATTCTCTAAGCCATGAACTGGCCCAATGAGCTGAGTCTGGGCCAAGCATATTGTCTGAACACAGCCACAGAGATTAAAAAAAATCATGACTGTGCTGCCACCTAAAGTCAGGTATTACTTTTAGATTTGCCACCCTAAATATACTTAGCAGGGAGTAAACACCATCCTAAGGAATGACTTGCATTGAAATAGGCAGAAAAATTTGTTAAAAGGGCCAGGCTGAAAACTAGCTTGTATTCTCAACGTCTTCCCAGACTTGCTTCAATTAAAGATGGGTAAGCATATTACATAAAATCAGGTTTCTGTAGCCATACTGCCACATTGGCCAGAAATCTGAGACTTGATCACAAAATGCTGATTGTAATTTACTTAATCGTGACTTGCTAAATAAGCATGGGGTGCACAGCAGACAACATAGCAACATTTGCAAAGTGCAAAGGCTGGGAATCGCACAATAGGCTGAGCCCAAACCAAACAAATCACAGTATAGCTTAGAGATGCGACAAGCCAGACACTAAATTGCAACCATATGATCCAGCTGGAGCTTGCACAAAACTTTCTTCGTCCACGCATTCCTTCTCCTCTTTCCAACCCAAGAGAAGCAAGCATTGCCACAGCCACAGAGTTACAGAAGCTTTTTGAAAACAGCGGAAAGGAAAATCAATAAGTCTCCAGCTTGGACTTATATAGCAGCAGTATATAAACACTACTCTGGCTTTTTGCATTAAAGTTTCAACAGTCTTGAGAATTTTGTTGCTTTTGTTCTCTCGGATTCTGAAGGCTTGAAATATTAGGGAGATACAGCTGTGCTCCTGAAGGCGTAACTATTTGCCTCTCTCTTAGTTACCCTAGAAGCAATACACAACCTGCATTGTTCCAAGACAACTACATAAATTAAACTTTTATGATAAGATGTGCAGCTAAAAAAGACACACTCGTCCTTTGAATAACAACAGAGACGTGACTGATACATTGAAAATACAACTGAGGACCTTTTAAATTGCTTGTCATCGGCAATTTTGGAGTGGTGCATTTTCTGTATCACCTTGGGGTCCCTTCCAAGTCTGGTTCTACATATTTTTCAATTTGTAAATTGACATTTATTCAAAAGCTCTTTACCAATAAAGGAGGATTTTTGTAGCTCAGTGTTGAATTGAGGGGGCCTTGGTGCTCTTTGAGCTTGGTTGCTTTCTTGCAGATGATGATGTTACCTAGTTTCATGACCCAAACTAGGTAACACCATCAGTGCTTAGAAGGATTTGCAGGGAGGAGGAGGAGGAGGAGGAGGAAGAAGAAGAGAAGGAGAAGGAGAAGGAGAAGGAGGAGGAGGAGGAGGAGAAGGAGAAGAAGGAGAAGAAGGAGAAGAAGGAGGAGCTGAGGGTCCTTGGTGTGCCCTCCAAGCTTGGTTGCTTTCTTGCAGACGTTTCATGATCCAAACTAGGTAACACCATCAGTGCTTAGAAGGATTTGCAGGGAGGAGGAGGAGGAGGAGAAGGAGAAGGAAGAGAAGGAGGAGAAGGAGAAGGAGAAGGAGAAGAAAAAGAAGAAGGAGGAGGAGGAGGAGGAGGAGGAGAAGGAGAAGGAGGAGGAGGAGGAGCTGAGGGTCCTTGGTGTGCTCTCTGAGCTTGATTGCAGACATTTCATGACCCAAACTAGGTAACAGCATCAATGCTAGTGCTAGCTTAGATGATGTTACCCAATTTGGATCGTAAAATGTCTGCAAGAAAACTACCAGGCTCAGAGAGCACCAAGGACCCTACAAAAGCCCTTTTGTCACTTGCAGTACCTTGGAGAGCTTCTTGCAAAAAAGTTGCTCTGATAAAACAGCGTTTGGATGTTGGTTAAATCAGAGGCTTAGCTCCATAATAACCAAGGGTGCTAATGACATCACAAGCCTCAAAAACGGGATTCTGCAGAACTCCATCATTCAATAAAACACGTAGAACACATTTAAATATATATCTATATATCCATGACCTTTCTGGTATGAATGTGAAAATCTTTTTAAAAGTCTTGGGGTAAGATTGCTGCAATTGTGAAATTTCAGCCATTTCATTTTTTTTTTTTTTTCATTTTGGGCTCCCATAAATGTTGCTGAACCATATGATTTCTTTAGCCATGGTTTGCTACCTAAGCGAAATGTCCACAATGCCATCAGATGACCATCACTTGACCTTTCTAGTTTGAATGCCAACATTTCATGTGCAATTTCAATTTTTTTTTTGCCCCCAGGTGAAAAACTGGGTATCTGGCATTTGAAAAAGATGCAAATCCATCAGGTTGTTTCCCCCACTGCTAGAGCCTCCAAAAACGTAGTTAAAGCTCAGAACATGCCTTGACTTAATCAGTCATCTCTTGCGAATATTTGTGAAGCTCCAGAGGTTGCCAACCACGCCTCCTCTCAGTTTTTTGTATCCGGATGATTATCATATTTTTTAAACAGAGAATCGCTAGCTCTGCCTTCAACAGTCCTAACTCAAAGCCAACATTCTTGGCCTCCCTAGATACTAAATTATAATTGTTGTGTTTTCCGTAATTTCTTCTCAGAACAGCAGCGGGTTTCAACATCCTGTATTTCATGACATGAGGATGGGAGGAAGGAAAAGGTATAAATCAGAGCCATAGACAACTCCCTTGTGGAGACTGGTACAGACCTGGGATCTGCCACAAGCAACACCCACAGCTTTGCCAGATGTTTGCAAGAGGTCTGCGAGGTTAACCCCTTCTCAAGCGGGAAAATTCTCCTTAGGGCCAAGGTTTTTGCTAAGTAAACACTCAGAAGTCTGTTATCTGTTTGACATGGGTAATGGCAGTACTAGCTAGATTCTCTGGAAAACGCGTATAAATCAAAACAATTACAGGTTGAAATCCTAAACATGCTGACTTGGAAGGGATTGCTCGGCTAAGCCAATCTGCACATAATCAAAATCTAACAGCCTTATGAAGTGTCAACTTTGAAGTAAACTGAACCAGTTGGGTATCATTGATTTATAAGCATGTTACGTTTTTATGCACTTAGTGGGGCTTAATCCTCTAACATTATGCCAAATATATATTTATATATTATAAAGCTGGATAGTTGGTAGGTCTACCCATTACATTTTTTTCCCCTGGGAAGAAACCTTTATTGGGGTTTTTTCCCAACAGTTGGAGTTGTATTATGCCCCAAAGCAGACTTTAACAAGCTACAGCAGCTGTAGTGAAACCACATGTTGAGCTAAACTAGGCAAACAAGCAGAGTTCAATATTAATGGTGTAGTTGAAACAGCACTAAGACAAAAATACAGCTCTTTAGTTTTACCATAACCATTGAGATTCGCAAACCATGGTTTCTGGTTTAGAAACCAACAACTAAGGAGCAAGCTGGTGAAGGTTTCATGGAATGACTGAGAAAATTCTTATCCATTCAATTTTTACATGTCCAGTTTCCAGGAAAAACCACAAAGCAATTTCAAGAAAAGAGAATGCAGTAGAAGCTTATTAAATAGGACTCAAAGAGATGTAACTGCATCACTTTGCATTTGTTCAACATAATCAACGTACCATACATACACTACAAACTGATTAACAAAAGGGCCATGTTTATACAACCTGTGGAGTCAATCAATATACTGGTGTGACATGATGACCCACATCACAAACCATACCAGGACATAATTTGATTTGGCTGGTACAAAACATAAATTATTCAATAATACATAACAAATTACTGTATTGGACAAACCATGGTTTATAAGGCGGCATCTTGGAGGAGCTCCAGAACTCCAACTCATAGCAGACCTAGAGTGTTTTATTTGATTTATGTCTGATTTACTTTGGCCATGTCGTATGTGCAAATTCATGGGGAAATCAATGATGTTAGGAATGGTTAATGGAACAAGAAGGGGCAAGCAAAACAACAACAACACACGCTTGCTTTATAACATCAGGACTGACACAAAGATGAACACCCAACAAGTGAAAGAAGCTGTGTTTGATAGGATAGCTTGGAGAGCATTTGCCTGTAAAGTCGCCAAGATTCAGACATGACTGGCTGGTTAAAACAACCAATGTTTCATGCAAAAATCTTTGCAGCCCCAACAGGAGATGCTGACACGAAAACTGGGCCCACTGGCATGCAAAGCACATGTTCTGCTCTTAAACTAAGTTTCTTCCCCAAACTTTCTCCAGTCCCCAGCAACTTCCTCCCAGCATACAAGGATAGAGAGAAAGAGACTCAGAGGAGTGTCCTAAAATACCATCAAGGCATTCACTGCAATGGAAGCAGAATGGCTTTCAAAAAGATGTCTGGCAGAAGATTGAAAGAGAGGGGAAAACTCCATACCCCAGAGTTATATATAATAAATGTATCCAACTATGGAATGAAAGAGATCCCTGTTTTCCAAGACAAGAACAGGAACAAGGAGACAACAGAGCCCAGAAGAGAAAGAGGCCCCACCCAAGATCCAAACATTTCCAAACATGTTCTAATTGAAGTCTACTTTTTGAAGCAAACGGGGAAAGTCACCAATTGCAGCCCACAGCCATAAAATTAGCCTTAAAGTGTCTTATTTGGCGGAAATGGCAAAGATTTCGGCTTTTTTAAAGGAACAAACGCAAGAGAAATTTCTTGCTGTTTGGGATAAATGGATAAAATTTATACAATTTAAATTGGATATAAAAAAATATCACATAGCTTTTTCATAACTTTTATTTTTATTTTTATATATATATACACATATATCTCAGTGTTATATATTTTTTTATATATATATATAACTTTTTAAATTCTTTTTTAATTAAGCCTATATTCTGCTCTGGGAAGCTCGGGGGGGGGAAGGGGGTGGGCGTTTTGGGGGGGTTGGGGAAGGGGAGTTTTGTTATGTCATGTTTAGTTTTTTTTTCTGTATAGGTTGTTTTTCGTTTCTGTATTGTTATTTTGTTTTTTTTGTAAAAATTTATAAAAATTTTCAATAAAAAAAAAAAGTAGCACAGTCATTTAAAAGCACACTCCGTTATTGCCTTTAAAACTGCTCCAGTAAGGAATGCAGGAAGAAGGCAGCAGGATCAAACAGTCTGCCCATGTCAAGGAGCTTTTGACTGAAACGTCCTTTTTATGCAATCTTTGTGTGCCCTTCGCCGTTTTTATTGACAGGGAAAATCAATCGGTACAGGAATCAAGCCTACATACAAATAGAGCAGTGGTTCTCAACCTTTTTAATGCCGCGACTCCCAACCGGTCGTAAGTCGAGAACTACTCAACCGGTCGTAAGTCGAGGACTATTCAACTGGTGCAGCACCATTTGCAGAATGGGACTTTTGGCGGGCGCAGCAGGGCAGAGACAGCCTGGACAATTCCTATTGGCTTTTGAAAGCCAATAGAATTAGACTCTATTCAAGAGAGTCTATTCTATTGGCTTTCAAAAGCCAATAGAATAAAAGGGAGGAGCACAGCTAAGGAAAAGGGGGGGAAAATGGTGGACTGCGTTGTTTGGCGACCCCTGTGAAATGGTCGTTCGACCCCAAATGGGGTCCCAACCCACAGGTTGAGAACCACTGAAATAGAGAGTCATGCCCAATATATTTTTGGAGAGGAAAAAAAAAACCCTTTGAATTTTACTTCTCTCTCCAAGATCTGAAGTAGTGTTTTTAATGGGTAAGGAGGCACAGGCAAATCAACCAAATATTTGTCTTATCTCTTTTTTTCTAGAATCAGTGAAGAAAGCAAGAAAATGATGACTCTCCACCCAGTGCAACATCCCTTGTTAACATGAGTCATTCTTGATTAAATTAGCACAACTGCCTGGATTTGTGTAACAGCTGCAATGCATTCACAACCAATGCAGCCACCATCTGGGCTGACATTTTGTGCAAAGTTGTTGGATTGTTTTTCCCAACAAGATCGAAGCTAGTAAAGCTGTTACGAGTAAGACTTTTTTTTTTAAATCCTTCTCCGTCCAACTGCAGAACAATCTCCCTCAAACCAATCTCCCAACCTTCCTTTGCAATGCAACAAAATTTCACACCACTTGAACTAACTCCGCAAACTGAAGTATGAATTATGCTTTGCAGTCCAAGCTGGTTATATTCACATGGTGCATACCTGTGATTAAGTTCATCACAGTTTATTCAATTAGCTCCATTTTCAAAGTCTGCACACAATACTCTGCCCCAAATAATAACCAGAGGGGGATCCATGGCACAATTTGTGAAGCTGCAACAAGTTTGGATAACTTGGTTCACCAGGAACCAAAGGAGCACAGCCTGTAACCCCCAAACAAACAAAACCCATATTGTGGCTTAGTGCCAGGCGAGACCCCCCCTTTATGTTCTCCAAGTTCTGCAACTTGAATCAGCTAAGTCAGAGAATACTTACAACACATTTTGCTGGAAAAGCCATCCAGAAAAGACCTGGGTGTCTGCTTTTGCAAAAACAAAACAAAACAAAAACCAGGCAGAGAACTACATGCAGCAGCTCTTGGTGTTAATACTTCTGTTTGGGGTCTTCTCAAGAGCAAGGAGGACATCTTTGCTGTCGCCTGCTTGCTTGTCATTTCCCCCAGGCAGTTGTGAAAAAGGCAGTCCCCTCTTAGCTCACCTGTGCTCTTTTGGGAGAATAATCCTTCCAAGAGAGAGAGGGAGAAAGAGTAGGAAAGCAAACCACTCCAGATGCACACCTAGGATTTAAAAGAGACAGCTGTAAAAATGTCTCAGTTTCAGCTGGAATACGTCTCCCTCATTCCCTCCCTCTCTCTCTATGGTCCCCAGGCTGGCTTCTTTTGGAAAGACCAAAGATTAATCCACTTTAGGACTATGGTTTCCAAATTCCTAGCTAGTTGGAACTTTAGGTTGCCATTCAGTGCGCTTAGATGACACTAGGCTACATAAGGTTGTGTTGCTCCCTTAGATTTGAACTGTACTTTAAGAAAAAAAGAATGACAAATTTCCTGTTTAGTGAGGGTGAGAAACAATGATGGCAGCTACACACTGGACTTAGCTGCTCCTAGCTTTGTGATATGGTGGTTTAATGAATAGAACTATTGGATCTATACATGCACCTTATACTAACAACCATGCTTACAGCCCACGTAACAATTTAATGTCCTACGAGAACACACATCCAAGGACTTGCTGAGATATGACTTCACTCCATAAAAGGCACCTAACTCCGAGTTAATTTCCAGCACACAGCAAGCCATATATTATAATTTTAAAATGTAGTGGCCAGATTGCTAGGACTTACTAAACCAAAACATGCTTGATTTAGGATTAATGAGATTATCTTGCAGCCTTCAACAGACCTCTTTTTTTCCCAGTCAAACTGTAGTTGTGATTCCACAGTACCTCAAACCTCAAGTTTCCATTAATGAGCCCAAGTATTCTGCTGTGTTACTTCCCCATCAGCCACAGCATTGTGGGTTTTTTACCCTAGGTTTTCTGACCCTGTCCTACAGGTAGTCCTTGACTCGTGACTCATGACCACAGCCCACAGCTAGGTTGATTAATGTAAACTTGTAATAATAAATCTTTATTGATTAGCCCTTGGGCCATATCAAACTGCAAAGTTCCAGCAACAAATTGTTACTGAAGTTTGATAAAAGCAATTTAAAATGAAATTTGATAAGATACAGTTTAAAATGAAATTGGAGTGAAATACAGTCTAAAATGAAATTAAAATAGAGTACAGTAATTTAAAATATAGATAAAATATGATAAAATTATATCTTGGAGTCACCCTTGCAATCTACCCCAATCAGTCCCACATATGCAGATCTCAACCAAACCATTTTGTTTAAATACTGTGCTGCGTTAAATGTTATTTTCAAGTTCTGGCCGCACATAAGGTAAGTTGTTTTGATATGGGGATCCCAATGAGTCATTTGTTTGGTATATAGACCAAGATACCTGTCTCTCACTCTCTTGTACAAATAGTATGTGAGCCAGGTCTTCTACCTCTGTCGCTCCGCAAATGCAGAGACATTCACTGTAAGTCAAGATATAGAATGGAATCTCCCATATCTGACCATTGTGTCAAGCTGTTCGAATCTCGCTCGCGTAAATATCTCCCTAAGGTGTTTTGCAGTTGTAACTTCAAATAGCTGTCTACTTGAAAAGTACGCTTGTATTTACTCAGCCATTTCAAGTTACCCACCGTACTAAGGATTGCTATATCATTTTGTGCTTCTATATCCTTAATTCTTCGGGCAGCTCTTTTTTTGAATTTTTCTCCTGTTACACAAGACTTGTAATACAAAACATGTTCGCAGCACTTGATCATCTACCCCTCTCTAAGAGCACTGTAGTAGTTTAATCCAGAATAGTTGAAAATGTGTGGGATTAATGGGAAGGGCAAGGAAGAGGATTTCTTACAAAATAAAATGTTATCCTGGTTTCTAACCATTCACTTATTTTGTCTTCCCCACTGCCAATTTTGGGCTGTAAATTCCTTGAGGTCCAGAAACTAGTTTCTTTTGATCACGAAACACTGTAAAACACCCCATAAAATGGATGGCCTTGTTGTGATAGCCATCATCACCATCATAGTCATTCTTCTCTTGGAAAGGCTCCAGTAATCTCAAACTTAGGACTCCAATATTTTAAATCTTGACAGTACAATGCCTGTTTTTGTAGGTGCTCCAGTTACACATCTCTTATGTTAGTTTTTATCTTTTAATTGTAATTTTTAACAGAACTAATACAAACTAAAAAGAAAAAAACAAGAAAAAACAAGGTGCACAACAATAGGGAAAAACAGGAGGAGAAGAAAAAGAGAAAAATAAAGGAAATACCGGTATATATATAAAGTAATGACTTCCCACTTCATTACAAGTATAAACAATTTTAGTAACTTATCATCTTCTCTTAAAGCCCAACAAGCAATCTCTTCTTCCCATGTTCTATCTCTTATCTATGAACAAACACTTTTAAGCTTTAAAGATGTACAACTGTGCCTTTTTTTCCAGAAATCCCCAGAAATGTAGATCCCTTTTGCAAGAAAGATTGAAAGTGATCTGCAATACTTCCACCCTACGAAACTGGAAGAAAGCTGGGCTGGACAATTCTAGGTAGGCAGTGATGGGACTCAAATATATGAACAACTGGTTCTCTGTGTGGATGTTGCTTCTGGAAGTCCATTCTGGGCCTGGGCAATAAAAAAATGAGCTACCGGTTCTGCCGAAGTGGTGCAAACCGGCTGAATCCCACCCCTGGATTTCTTGGCTGAGATTAGATGGAAGAACACTCATGTTTCCCTTCCCCCAATCCTCAGTTTATTGTGAATCTGAGAAATATATTTGGCAATGCTGGAACCCAGGCAAAATTTAATCCAGGTCCCTTCCCTTTTCACCCTTGAAACTTCTCCTTGTAGAACTGAGCACCCGTGCTATAAATCCATTTTTGGTTTATATGTCGTCCACCTTGTGAAAAAAATGGGACTGATTTCTTTTTGCTCCAGCCAACTGTTTGATCCTTACGCATTTGCTCTTAAGATCATTCTTGTCCCTCTCTCCAGGGACAAGTCCAGTCCAGCCTTGTTGGTTTTTGTGCAAGCTTTTATGGCAGAACTTTTATTACATCTGAGAGCTATCTCGCCACACAATATGCAAAAGAGCTTGGAAGGATTTGTTGACAAACGCGTTGGGCCTTTGATGTTCCTGAGCTCTCCCTGCTCCATTTCTGGTTGATGCCTGATGCTGGCATTATATAAGGCAAAGTGATTTTTCAGTCCCTCCCTCTGCATTAAAAAACAAAACAAAAATTAAAGCATTTTGTCCCTGACACATTGGCTGTTTCTGGGCAACAGGGATTTCTATTGGTTTGTTTCTGAGTTCACATCCCATCGTTTTGCTGTCAATGTGATCATGATGGAATTGTCTTAGACCTGGTTTACATAGCAGACTAAACCAAAATGTGGTTTGGACTTGTGTTTTGTGTGAACCAGCTACTGGGATTGCATACCATAACACCTCATGCAGGATAAGGTGTAAACCATAGCTTTGTGTGATATGTAGGTGGAATCCCAACAGCATAGTTCATATATAACCTATATACATAAACCACAATTCACAAGCCATAAAAGTCAGTACTAGGGTACACATTTTGTAAAATCCCAGGTATAACCAATCAGTGCAATGTGTCAGGGCCTCAGTTCCAGGGGACGGGACTCAAATGCATAACTACTTCTATTTTCCCATGAGAATATTCTCCTGTCCAAAATTCAAGAATCTGCCAAATTCACACCTTCCATTCACCTCATAAATGTATCTTTCCAAAGTTGGACTCCTGATCTTGTTGGACCACAAGTCCACCTCCACCCCCATCTTTGATCATTGACACACTGCTAATGACCGATACTGAAATTCAAAGAATTGATTGTGTAGCAGAACAGCCGGCAGAACTGGTGGGGCAGAGTTAAGCATGTCATCAGCATAGAATCTTTACATTTCCACAAATGGACCAAGTCTCTTCTGGGGCTGAACTTTAGTTGACTGGATTCTTGTGTACAAGCTTGAAGAAATCTTCTATGCTGCAGTCTAAAGCAGGGGATCTTCAAACTTGGCCCTTTTATGGCTTGTGGACTAACTCCCAGAATTCCTCAGCCAGGCACGCTGGCTGAGGAATTCTGGGAGTTGAAATTCACAAGTCATAAAAGGGCCAAGTTTGAAGATCCCCTGGTCTAAAGGATGGTTCTGATTCTTTGTGCCTGACATTGCTCTCCTGCTCTTCTCCTACAACTTGTGAGTTGTTAAAACTAGACAAAGAAATGGGTGTTCAGGTATTGTGTGAAGCCATCATGCAATGTCTTTAGTTGCTGACTAGGATATCATAGTCAGCTAGTATACAAATGAAATAACACAGCTATTTGATTTGTAAACCATGTTTCATAGATTAGTGTAGAGGGGGATAAGGTGGATCGCCTATGACCAATGCATCTTCTTTGTGGCCTTCAGAGCTTGTATGTTAAGAAGTTGGGGGAGCTTAAGGTAGCCCAAATACTTAGGACATGTATTTCCATCCTTCTAGTAGCTTATTTTAATAGAATAAAATAAATGATCGTTAATCAAACCACTGCATATCAGGCTTCATTTATGAGTAAACTCAGTCACAAAGGCCATTTTTCCCAACCTTTTCCATGCTGACTTCCCCTGCAACGATAACATAAAAGTCGTCCATCATGTTTTCTCAACTTTTTATAGCTATGCCTGCTCTCTTCTACAGCGATAAGTGCTCCCTGGTTTCACTTGGAAGAGAATAAATAAACTAATTTACATTCCCTTTGACTTGCTTCTGAAACTTTCCCACCCAGTAATTAAAACCCGCTTTCCCCATCTCGTACTCCATTTATTAATTGCCCAGAATCACACTGATACTCCTTTGACTGACACTGATCAAATAATGAATGACTCCTAACTCATCCGCTGCAATGATTTCTCTGAACTAGCCTCTGGCTTTTTGATTGCTGATCCAGAGACCTCCAATGTATGTGAGCCTCCAACATTACCTGGACTTTATCTGGAACCAAAATTCCCCCAACCCAGTTTTACCTTGGCTTTGTCTGATTTATCTATACTTCAACATGCAGTTATGTGTATTATACCTTAGGGCAGATATGGACTATACAGGGATTGTGGGCTGCTTACTTGGGTCCTATCACTTTTCATGTTCTGACCTTTAAAAAAAAAAAAAGTCAACAAAGATAATTAAAGAGGAAGTTGTTGTTACACTTACTGGTTGTTACAGGTTGGCAGCAAAGTGGCACCATATTTGTTGGCAGTAATATATTGGACCCAGCAAAGCTCTCAACGGTACAGCAGAGACTTTCTGAGAAATGGGTATTTTGTGATGAAGCCAGTATTTGGAAGGTATTTTGTGAATAACTGCGGCAGTCATTTTGTGAGTGTGCCTACCTAATGCCTTCACAATTGCAGCGGTGGCTTCAGTCCCAAAAGTTGGCCTATTCTTCGTTTAGCACAGGTGAGGCTAGCTGGGCTTATTTAACCAGGATGATTGAAATAAACCATGTCTTGTTGCAATGTACAAACCTAGATTATGGAAATCTCCCGGCTTCCAATACCACTATGAAGTAGCATTCTAGGCCGAATTTAACCAAGTCAGTTGTTAGAACACTTGCCCTTTAGCTCTGCAAATACTGTGGGACAAGATTAAATTGCTAAAATCCTATTAATGAAAAAGACTTCACTGCTATTGTTGTTGCTGCATTTTTTTTTATTAAAAGTTTTAAAAATTTCACACAATATACATCCCCAATCCCTCCCCCCCTCCCCCAGAGCTGATTACAGGGTTACAAATAAACAAACATAATCTAAATAACATTACCCAAGTATACTATTAATGTTGCTGCATGTTATTTACAGGGGTTTTTAATTTCAACACCTGGAACATAGTAGTAACTGTGAGAGGGATCTCGGAGTCCTAGTGGACAATCACTTAAATATGAGCCAGCAGTGTGCTGCAGCTGCCAAAAAAGCCAACACAGTGCTGGACTGCATTAACAGAGGGATAGAATCAAGATCACGTGAAGTATTAATACCACTTTACAAGGCCTTGGTAAGGCCACGCTTGGACTACTGCATCCAATTTTGGTCACCAAGATGTAAAAAAGATGCTGAGACTCTAGAAAGAGTACAGAGAAGAGCAACAAGGATAATTAGGGGACTGGAGGCTAAAGCATATGAGGAACGGTTGCTGGAATTGGGTATGTCTAGTTTAACGAAGAGAAGGATGAGGGGGAACATGATAGCAGTGTTCCAGTATCTCAGGGGCTACCACAAAGAAGAGGGAGTCAAGCTATTCTCCAAGGCTCCTGAGGGCAGGACAAGAAGCAATGGATGGAAACTAATCAAGGAGAGAAGCAACCTGGAACTAAGGAGAAACTTCCTGACAGTGAGAACAATTAACCAGTGGAACAACCTGCCTCCAGAAGCGGTAAATGCTCCAACACTGGAAGTTTTTAAGAAGAGACTGGACAGCCATTTGTCCGAAATGTGTAGGGTCTCCTGCCTGAGCAGGAGTTGGATTCAGTGACCTCCAAGGTCCCTTCCAACTTTATCATTATTATTATTATTATATTATTATTAAATTGCTAAAACCCTACTAATGAAAAAGACTTCACTGCTATTGTTGTTGCTGCATGTTATTTACAGGGGTTTTTAATTTCAACAGCTGGAACATATTTGTCCTTAACTCTACATGGATTTATCACCCCTTTGGAACTCCTTGGTGTATCCTTCAAAAACTGAAACATACGGGCTGCATATTTCCCACCAGGTAGACTAATATCTGCCTTGGGTAAAGGCAACTGACAAAATGCAAGTGGAAGTGACTTCTGGCCAAGGCAAGTTGGATTTCCTTAAGCAAAGGATCTCTTTCGGATCACATCAGCTCAGAGAGCTGCATCACAGCCTTAGATACCGAATGGGGGCATTACTAACAACAGCTTCTGTTTGCTTGAATAGCTCTGTCTGAACCTTACTAAAAAGCAAGCAGCAGAAACAGTGACTTTGAGAAACTGGAGACACAAGGAGGAACTTTCAACCAAAGAATGGAAGTCCTGCCATTTTTAAATCACGGGGTACAACATGCAAAGCCATAAGTTAAATGAATGGCCTACTTTGGGAAGTCCATAGAATGTTTGGCGGTAAAAGTCAAAGTGAAGTTGTAGACCAGACATGTCAAACACAAGGCCCCGGGGCCAGATGTGGCCCGCGAAGTGGTTTCATGTGGCCCGCGAAGCTATCTTGGAAACAGTATCCGTTCCCTCACGGATACTGGCCCTCAGTATCCGTGAGGGAACGGCCCCCGCTGCTTTGGCCCTGGCCCAGGCCGGCCGGGAGCCAATGTACAATTTTGTGTTGGCCATCTATGCTGAAACGCATTCAGTCTTGGCTCCACAAGACCGTCTGGAAACAGTGAGGAACCAGCCCCTGCCGCGTTGGCCCCATCCCCTGGGTGCATGCTGGGGAGGTGTCACCCTTTGTGAGGAATGAAGAAATGGACCATGCCTTGGCGCTTGCCCTGGTCCCACCCCCTTCTGCCAGAGACCCTCAGATCTGTCCCACTCCTGCCCAAGCCCCCACAGGTACCCTTGAAGCGAATGATGTAGAGCTGGCCATGCCCACCCAGTAGGCCACACCCACTCCATCCACACCCACCCAGTAGGCCGCACCCACCCTGGCCACACCCACCCGGCCCCCCCGTGGACAACCGCAATGCTGATGCGGCCCTCAATGAAATTGAGTTTGACACCCCTGCTGTAGACATTATAATTTGATTAGTTTATCAATTCTGGACGATCCTTTCTTTAAAAAATATGTTCTCCTTGGTGGACATGACAGCAATTAGTGTTGCTTTCCCTAAAAAAAATAAAAACAGTTCTAAAGCTATAATAACTGAAAGAAATCTGATCAGTAACAAGGGCATAATTCCATAATTGCTGACGCTATTATAATCCTGTTGAAATGGTGCATATTTCATCTCATGATCCAAATACTGGCATTTGGGTTATTTTACAAGTTGAAAATGTGTGTCCTTCCATGGAGACAGTGATTAAAGGAAATAAGAACATGGATCTTGGACTATTAAGGCAGAATTGAGCAAACGTTGGTGCCAAATGTTCTGAAGTACATGTTCATCTTACCGTTCTAAAGCTTCAGATCTGTAAGTTATATTGGTCGATTACCTGAGATCACCAATTTGTACTTTAATTAGGACCCTGGCCGAAGATGAACAGTTCTCTTGTGATCAGCAATTGGTCTGCCAAGTTTTAATTAATTCTAAACCGTTAAGATGTTAAGACGTAATCCGCGTGGTTCAAGCTTTGAGCGGCCTCATGGATATTTTTCCAAAATTATATCTCATTACATGAGCCTCGTCTCCTTCTGGAACACTGCTTAACTGGGCATGTTCTGATTGTTTTCTTTGTCATCTGACTTTCTGACGGGTTACTGATCTCCTCTGATATACTGTACATGACATTCAGAACCAAACCAAGGCTTTAATCAAAGCGATGAGGACGTTAAGCGTAGCTTAGCTGTGTGTTCTTGCAAGTCAGGTGGAATGAATGGATTTAAGACACTCAGGCTGGGCACCCGTGGATGTTTTTAACTCTGACTTCAGAAGTCAGCCTGTTTTTGGCTTAAGGTGATTAATTAGCTCCATTAATTTGGTTGGTACAGCATGCTTATTGGTCTAGCACAGGGGTCCCCAACCCCTGGTCTGTGGACAGTACTGGACCAGTTGCATGCCAGCAACCGGTCCACACAAACAAGCAAAGCCCCATCCGTGGGATGCAGGAAGCACACAAAACCACGCACCCTCCAGTCCACGGAAAAACGTTTTGCCATGGAACCGGTCCCTGGTGCCCAAAAGGTTGGGGACCTCTGAACTAGGTTGTTGTAATTGGAGTTACTGGAGATAACTGGGTTTTACCCTTTGTGCTAAACCATGATTGTTTTAACCAGCTCCCATGACTGGGCTGAGTCATCATGTTAACCCATAATTATGATATAAAGGAGAGGTGAGTTAAGATGTATTTTCTGGTTGCTGCTTTTTTCACTTGTGAAGCAGCAAGTTGAGTTTCAAATGAAGGTCACGGGCTTTTGATGTTACTTTTCTTTGGTAAAATTAAGAGAGAGCATATATAGCCATCGAAGGAACTGGTAAGTGGGTCAATATAATTTCTGCCACTAGCAGGTACAGGTATTAAAATCACACACAATTTGCAAGTCTTGCTAAGCAGGGTGTGGTAAGAAGTCTGGAGACCAAATCCTAGGCGAGAAGGCTGAAGAACAGGAGTCTGTTTTAGCTTGGAGAACATCTTTGCAGGATGCCTGTTTCTTTCAACGATGGAGCTTAATTGGTAGCTTACGTGCTTTTGACTGGAAAGGTCAGTGGAAGAATGGCTAAACCAAGTCATGGGAGTGCTCTTTGATGTCTAGAATAGCTTTGTATCTTAAAAGAAAATCGGATAGAACATTCAAATCAAGCTGGAATCAAACTGGGAACCATTCCTTGGCTACAGCTTAATACATGGATTCGTATCGCATCCAGATTTGAGTTTCTCTATGCACAAGGTCCCTAGTTCAATTCTGCAGAATATCTAAATTAGCAGATAATTAGAAACATTAACTTCCCTTGGTGAAAGCCAGCGGGGAAGGTTGTAAATGGCAAACATGTGACCCCGGGTTACTCAACCATTATAAATAAATGCCAGTTACCAAGCTCTCAAATGATGACTCTATGACTCTGCGGACAGCGAGACAGTCGTAAATCTGAACACTGGTCATAAGTTCAGCTTCCACCGTAGCTTCCAACGGCTGCTAAACAAATGCTCCTAAGTTGAGATCTATATCATGATAACACTGTTCCAGTATCTCAGGGGTTGCCCCAAAGAAGAGGGAGTCAAGCTATTCTCCAAAGCGCCTGAAGGCAGGACAAGAAGTAACGGATGGAAACTGATCAAGGAGAGAAGCAACCTAGAACTAAGGAGAAACTTCCTGACAGTTAGAACAATTAACCAGTGGAACAACCTGCCTCCAGAAGTGGTAAATGCTCCAACACTGGAAGTTTTTAAGAAGAGACTGGACAGCCATTTGTCCGAAATGGTGTAGGGTTTCCTGTCTGAGCAGGGGGTTGGACTCGATGACCTCCAAGGTCCCTTCCAACTTTATTATTATTATCTCTACTTTGCTGGTATTTTAACTGACATAATCACCATCTCTGATTTTTATCGCATTTGTTGTCTAGGGAGATTCTCAACCATCCAGGTTATGGTTGTCCCAAAGGTGCTTTTTCCAAAAGGCAACTGGACTTCCTTAGTTTTTTTTTCTTTGAAAACCTTTCACTTCTCATCTAAGGAGCGTCTTCAGTTCTGAACTGAAAAAAAAAAAAACCCAAGAAAGTCTAATTGTCTTTTGGAAAAAGCATCTTTGGGGCGATCTCATTTGTTGTACTCTTCCCTGTTTTCACACACTGTTTTTCTTATTGTTCCAGTTTGAAGATAAAATGTTGACTCTTGGAAAAATTTCAACAGTGCAATATATTCTTTAATTTCGTTCTGCTCGGGAACTCCTACTCCTGATAAAGTCTGTGCGTAAATATAAATACAACATAATCTTGTTTAGAAAGCCAGATCCTGACGTTGAAACTCAAGTACTTTGGCTACCTAATGAGAAGGAAGGACTCACTGGAGAAGAGCCTGATGCTGGGAAAGATTGAGGGCAATAGAAGAAGGGGACAACAGAGAAGGAGGTGACTGGATGGAGTCCCTGAAGCAGTAGGTGTGAACTTAAATGGACTCCAGAAGATGGTAGAGGACAGGAAGGCCTGAAGGAACGTTGTCCATGGGGTCGGACACGACTTCGCAACTAACAACAACAACAACCCTTGTCTTTTGAGGAACAGAACATCTCATCACATTCACCCCATTTTATGAGGAATTGCAGCACGTTTGAAGATCTTGGAGAAACAACCAGAAGAATGTGCTCCTCAGCTGGCTGCAGATACAAAAGGACTTCAGCCCTTTCCAAATCTGATCCCGGGATGATGTTAAGAATCTATGACCTCCACAGTTTCATTCTTTCAGATGAGAAATGCTAATCAGGATTAAATCTGATTGTCTGCTTTGGATATATTCCCTCTGTGTCTTTCGCCTTCTCTCCCCCTGAGCCCTGTAACTGCAAGGCTTCGTATGGCGGAAGCCTGTGAAGTGTAAAGTGTTGTAGTTAAACTGGCTAGTTTTCACATGTCATCCTGATGTGGAGTGGTTTCAGGAAAACCTGATAGACTCTGACACACCAGGCCGGGAGCAAATGCCAAACACAGGGCTCTGGTGAGCATGTGAAGAGGGCATGAAGCAGGAGCATCAGGCTGAAGGTAAGGGCAGATTACTGGCAGTCTTCCGTATCTGTCAAGCCGAGTGTTCCCGGTGTGGCGTTTTTCAGAAGTGATAGGATTGGATTATTCTCAGGGTGTTGAGCCAGGCTGAGGCTTAGCCGTGGGGAGCCGGTCGAGCATCTGCAAGATCAAACTGGTTACATCTAGAATATCTTAAGTGAGCTTGCCATTTTTCCAGCTGTAAAAGGAGCTGAATTATGAGTCGCCTCGCATTAAATCAGGTTATAGGTGGAGGATAAGATTTCAGTCAACCCGTCAAAAGTATTGGATCTCAATTCCCATCCTCCTCGGCCAGCACGGCCAGTGTTGCTGGGGATCATGGGAGCTAGACTCCCTTGTCTCCTCTGTGCAGTAAGTGAAGGAAGGTTGGTATTAGACGGAGGGAATTATGTGAGTCTGCTAAAGGTGCTGCAATTTTTAATGGAGGGTTGGCCAATTTGGAGCTTCAATTTTTGAAGTCTCTCCAGATACTTCATTTGTTATGTGGAATGTGAATAGGTAGTTATAGATGCTTTGACGTGCTGGAGATATAACACCCACAAAATTTCTATGATGTGTTTTCCATTGTGTCTCAAAAAACAGCTCCATGATTCCAAATGGGATTTGCTTCTGCACTTTCGACTAATGGTTGAACCTCCTTGTGCATACTGAAATCATATTTTGCCTTGCTAAACAATGCGGGAAACCTCCCAAGTCCCTTGGGGAAAATGATAAGAGAATTAGAAGAACACTATATTGAAAGGTGCCTATTTTTCAGAATGCTTGCAAGAAGCAGTCAATCAATCACTAACTGCTCATCTCATCTTCATAATGGGCTGAGAACAAACATCAGTTTATTGGCTAAGGAACTTTTTTGCCATCAAAGTTAGCTGGCATTTGATTTATGGATCTGAGTTATGCTTCAAGAAATGTTCAACTTCAAATGCAGAAATCTGCATTTCTGGCTCTTCAGCATTGTTCCTAATCTATATGCTCAACCTGAATTTAACTTGAACTGGCTCAGTTTCTAGGTTAGACCAGGTCTGCCCTCATGTATTGCCCTACATTCTTTGTTTTAATCAGTACTGCAAGTTTATATAATTGGAATTCAGTATGTTTTATTTTAGGTTCATACATTGATGCTCAACAATTATGTGATTAGCTAGTTCTTAGATGAGGGTATTAGGTGAATTCAACTCAACCACTGCAGTTGTTTATGGCTTTACCATGTTATGAGAATGCAGCCAGTTTTTGCTTATTATTATTATTATTTAAATGATTTGGTATTGGCTCTGAAGGCATCTGAACTTTTAATGATGAGGACAGCAGGACTAAATAGCAAATCTTAAATCCAGATTACCTCAAACACAACACCTTAAATTTAGTTATCTTCCAAAAATCCCTCTTTAAATCATGCCAGAGCAATTATTGAAAGAGATTGAGGTAACCTATTATAACCACAGTTTACAAAAAAATGAGAACAGGCTGGGACCGTATAGCAAGCCAAGCTGATCAGCTTAAAATTTAGTTGCAATGTGTGAACCCAGGCATACAATTGTTTCCAGGATGATCATGTTTATTTTGATCAGTGACCAGATAACTCACAACATACAACTGCTTAAAGATGGCTCAAGGTTGCAACTGCTGCTCCCTTGAGCAACTTTTAAGGTGTGTCCTGTTCTTTAAAAACAACAAAGAGAGAATGACGGTATTAGTTAATGAGCATGTAACAACATTCTACTTAATTCTCAATCCTATCCTTCTGAAGCTGGATTATTATTATTTACCACAGTGACTTTTATGCTTGTTGTAGACATTGTAGGAGGAGAACCATGCTAGACTACTGTGGCAGGAAATCAAGAATCTGATAAAACCTTTTCTGATTAACACATTTTATTAAAAGGCATAAGCTTTAGTGAGCAGCAGCTGTTGTAAAAAGACTCTCCTTCATATTGCTGATTTTTATAGTAATTTTAAAGTATTTACCTTCAAAGCAGCGGTTTTTCAAGCAGAGTGCTGGTTTTTAGTGTGCCAAGAATTTTTTTTGTCTTATTCCTGAAATTCTAAGTGTATAACTTAATAAAATTGTATAACTCCTCTTGGAACCATGTCTGACACATTTAAAAATGTGTACATATGATTAATAATTTTTGGCGTGCCACAGAACTATAGTTGTATTCAATATCCTGCAGAGGATTCCAAAAGGCTGAGAAAGTAATAATTATAGAAAGTCACTGCCATCTACAGTCCACAACCAGAAACACAATTAAAAGAAAAGAATAAAATAGTGTAAAGAATGAAGCTCTTACAATCCGATGCATATTTGCGTAGAAACAGTCAATTGCTTTTCTTCTGAATATATCTAGTAAACTGACTTAGGACCATGGTGTATTTAACACAACTGAAGTTACATATCACGCTTAAAACATAACCTGATTCCCACATTGTCATATGCTTTAAATAATGGATTACAAACTGTACTTTTTTTGTTTTTCTTTATTTCCTGTCTTTATTTTGACAAATAACTCAAGCTGTCTAACATAACTAAAATCACGGGTGTCAAACTTGATCGTGTGATATATGGTGACATTTTTTGCCTTTGCGTAGCCGGGGTGGGCATGGCCTGCGTATGATGTTTGACACCCCTGCACTAGATCAAACTGGTTATATGGTTGTGTCACACCATATGCTAAGTCCTAAACCAGTGGTTCTCAACCTTTTTAATGCCGCAACCCCCAACCGGTTGTAAGTCGAGGACTACTCAACTGGTGCAGCACCGTTTGCAGAAGGGGACTTTTGGCGGGCTCAGCAGGGCAGAGACAGCCTGGACAATTCCTATTGGCTTTGGAAAGCCAATAGAATTAGACTCTATTCAAGAGAGTCTATTCTATTGGCTTTCAAAGGCCAATAGAATAAAAGGGAGTAGCACAGCTAAGGAAAGGGGGCAAAAAATGGCAGACTGCGTTGTTTGGCGAGCCCTGTGAAATGGTCGTTCGACCCCAAATGGGGTCCCGACCCACAGGTTGAGAACCACTGCCCTAAACAAACCAGTTGTGCTTTTGTGGTATGAACTTAGTTTGGTGTATCATTTAAATTGGGCTAGGACTGAGAAGTACCTGCTGGAAACCAAATATATTCATGATATAGAGTAAGGGTCTTTACAACCCACTAAATCACAGGGAGCTTTGTTTGGTTGTGCTGGGCAAGCTCAACCATCACTTCCTTAATAAGTCATGGCTTAAAGTGGTGTATGAGCACCATGTAGCAGTTAGCTAGTTCTACTTAAAAAGGCTGTCATAAGGGGGGGGGAACCAGGATGAAGGAACCATATTTACTATTTTCAGCTTCTAGAGGAAAGCCAGGATACAAATGTAGAAAAATATATAATTAAAAATAGTTAGGCCATGAGGCATAACTTGGCTAAAGCTAGGCTGCAGGATGTGATTTTATTAAAATTAAAGAATTTACATTTGAGGAACCAGCTACAACAGTGGTTCTCAACCTGTGGGTCGGGACCCCATTGGTGGTTGAATGACCATTTCACGGGGGTCACCAGACAAGGCTGTCCGCCATTTTTTCCCCTTTTTCTTTGGCCACGCCCCTGGCACCCGATGATGTATAAGTGGTTGGGGGTCCCACAACATGGGAAACTGTATTATGGGGTCACAGCATTAAAAAGGTTGAGAACCACTGAGCTACAAGGTCTGTCAATAACCCTATTTTTATGATTATTTTTGATTATGTCCATTAAATGTGATGATAATACTATTAATGTCAAAAGCAAGAAGCTAAATACCTGTTACCCATTTCTTTTTTACTCCAATCGGTGTTATAAACTCATTGCCCTAAAATGATTCTCCGATATATTTAAACAAAATCTAAAATCTTCCCTTTCAGATTTCCCCCCCCCCCCCGTCTCTATTTCTTTCTTGGTTTTGCTAAACCTTACCGCCTTATAAATTTCTTTTAAACAGTGTGTCTTCTTCAGAAGAAGGGGAGATTTGTGCATAAACACCAAAGATTAATTAAGGGCATATTTAAAGAAAGTTAGCTTGCTAATATCTACCTAATTTTGACTGATAACTCTATCCTGCCTCAATGTTTGCTTTGCTTCTTTAAAAATTCTTTTTATGGGCCTCTGTTAACCAAACGTTTTTGTGGCACAGCTCCATATTTAACATCTATGAGTCATCATACCTTTCTTGTTGCCTCACCAGCAGATTTATCTGATGGCTCCCAGATGCAGGACTTATGCCATTCTTAAAAGTCCCTTCCAAGTTTCTCTGAAAGCAAGTAGCATCTCTGCCTTTCTGTATTAGTCAAACAAGAGACATGAATACTTACGAACATTGACAAAGTTGATTGCAAAAAAATCCATGCTGGATTGGTGACATAAACTAAAATTATTGCTCCTACAAATAGACTGTTTCAGTTGCAGATAAGGAATAGACATTTATTGGTTGATGTGTGCCATCAACTCATTGTCAACTCCTAGTGACCATATAGATTTTCTCCATGATAATCTAACCCTAACTTGGTCTTTGAAGACTTTCAATGGCCTGAACACAACACAACACAAACTCTGTTAAAAAAGAGAAAAGAGCCAACTTTCCCTATGAAATTTGGCTGCACGCTGCAAGAGCTCAGTGAAATTTATTTATGGGTTGACATGCATAAATTGGCAAGTATATATTTTTAAGACCTGGTTCTTAATAATATTTGAGCTCAATACAATAATTGTTCCATTAGCTTATATCCATATAGTTGACTTTGGTCATTAACCAGCCTTATGTAAGGATTGATTGATTGATTGATTGATTGATTATGGGCCATCATATTCTTTTCAACTCCTAGCAACCACAATGATAGATTTTCTCTGTGACAATCTATCCCTAACGTGGTCTTTCAGGTCTTCCAACAATGCACTCTTCACCGCCACAACTGACTCTTATCTTGCTGTTGGTTGTCCTCTTCTCTTTTCTTTCACCTTTCCCAGCATTATGGTCTTCTCCAGAGAGCTGGGTCTTCACATAATGTATCCAAAATTGGGTCATTTGAGCCCGATCATTTGTGCCTCAAGTGAGAATTTTAGGTTGATTTGTTCAATGATCCATCAGCTTGTTTTCTTGGCCGTCCATGCTGTTCTCAGGAGTGTTCTTCAACGCCAAACTTGAAAAGCATCAGTACTCTTCCTATCATGGAGTTGACCAATGATGGGAACAAATCTTTCCAAGTTCTTTTTTAAAGATCTCTTTAAATATGTTCAACATTATTTTACTTTTATTTCAGCTGATAGTTTTTGTTTTGCTGACTCCAATGAAACAAATTAACTTGTCTGAAATAATATGGGGTCTCCCACTTGTGTAGGCGGTTGAACTAGAAGACCCCAAGTTCCCTTCCAACCCTATGTACTAGTTAAAGTAACATTTAATTATTTTCATATAATAAATATTTGGATCAATCCATGAGCAATCTGAAATTTCACTTAGGGATTCATGAGCTGAAGAATTTGGTTTGCTTTAACGCAGGGGTCCTCAACCTTGGCAACTTTAAGACCTATGGACTTCAACTCCCAGAATTCCCAAGCCAGCCAGTCCACAGGTCTTAAAGTTGCCAAAGTTGGGGACCCCTGCTTTAATGGATTTTAGAAAGGATGTTTCTGCGTCTTAGCCTTGTCTTTGCAAGAACCAATGTGGTACATTTTCTTCAGCATCCTTTCCTTGCAAAGAAAAGACTTTGGCAGAAAGTGCACATAGATTTCTGCAGCCAAATGTACAGGGCGGGAACATCCACCCGGCTGGTCCTACTAGCAGGTTTTGCAGTTGAAAACTTATGCATACTTCAAGAACATGTTTATTTAATTTACTGTAGCCTTCTCCTGACCTAGAGGCGTACGTAAGACTTGGCTGCAGAAACTGCGATAGAGGTTATTTCCCTCTTTGTAAAACTCAAAAATGGCAGTTTGTTTTTTTCCCAGCTATCACATATGAATTTACATACCGTCAGTGGATATTTACTACTCCCCAAGTCAGACCTACTTGGCTTACTGCTTTTTATTTACTGCCTTAAGGTTTTAAGTAATTTAACGGGGGCTGCCTGAAATTTAGGAGATGAGCATTGTAGATTAGAACTAATTCAGTGGACCGATTAAAGCAGGAGAAATCCCAGCAGCTCAGCAACAGGTTTATAATCCAGATGTTACGCACACCCCAATGTAGCACACAGATGATACACAAGGCGTGCAGGGATTCAGTCTCTTTCTGAGTCAGAGACAATGCCTGGCTATGACCGATTCTATGCCATCATGAAAACAAACTACAGGACACAGAACCCATTAATGGGTAAACGCTTGGTACAAATTCTGCCCCAAGCTAAATAAACTGTGATTTATATGCAAAACAGATCACTTTGGCAGGGCATTGAACCAGCTGAGCTGAACCCAAAGCCTTGTTGGCTTAGCTGTTCACCTCCATGATTTCCACGCTCCTCCGCCAAATAGAATAATAACTTTATGCCAAATAGAATAATAACTTTATTGTCACTTTGAATGTACACCAATCGGCATACCTTAAAATGAAATTTCGTTGCATTCAGAGGGTCACCACCTCCGATATACACTACATAAATATGACAAAAATAAATAAACACACAGAATGATGCATATACCCACAGGTATTATATGGCAAAGAGAAACAACACAGTCTAATTCAGGTTCTGTATACACGTGCATGGCAAGAAAAATGAATCTTGCGAGTGTACCAGACAGATGGTATAGGGCAGGAGTCCCCCCAATCCCTGGACCAGTACCGGGCCACGGGATGCCAGCAACCAGTCCACACAAACAAGCAAAGCCCCATCTGCGGGATGCAGGCAGTACACAAAACCATGCACCCTCCGGTCCACGGAAAAACCTCTCTCCACGGAACCGGTCCCTAGGGAATAAAGCTATTACAGAATCCGGTAGTCCTGCTACAAATACTTCAAAACCTGCTCCCAGAGGGGAATAACAGAAACAGACCATAAAGTGGGCATGAGAGGGGTGTCTAACAACGCTTTGAGCTCTGAGCACACATATTTCTTACCACGGGTGCCTATTCTTAGGGGAGAGGCTATCGCCCACACTCTTGCACTCGAATAAGGCGTGCACCCACCCACACGCCCACGACTACCTCCTATCTCCCCTTTCCGACGAGCAGCCTCCCCGCGGGTTGCTCCCCTCTCTGCCTCCCTCCGCGCGCGGTCTCTAAGCAATCACAGAACGTGGGCGCCCCGGAGAGCTTTCCTTTTTTGCATAGCTCCTGCGGATGGGCCAATAGGCGGGCGAGAAGCCCTCCCTGCATTTGCATAGTGGTCGTCGCGGGCCAATGGGCTGGCAGGTTTGGAGCGTGTTTGGAACGCGGCGTTGCATCCCTCTGGCGAGCGGCGCCGAGCGAGGGGAAGGAAGCCTTTCGCGAGCGGAGCCCGTCCCGGGAGCGGCCCTGCTCTTTTTTGGGGACTGGAGACTTGGGAGTTCCGCCGCCGCCTCCGCTGCTACTACGTCCCGAGGTGGGAGCATGTCGGTGGCGGGCCTGAAGAAGCAGTTCCATAAAGCTAGTCAGGTGAGCAGAGCCAGCGTGGAGGAACCCTAAGGGAGTTAAAAGACGCAACCCACCTCGCAGACCTGAGAGCATGAGGGCACAGGCGCCCCCCGTAACTGGGTTCGCACGACGCGTTATCCCTCTGTAGAGTTTGTCGCTGAGAGACTTGGCTGTGTAAACCCATATGGGAGGGTTCCTGCACGATAACACGGCGTGGGACGTGCCTCCCGCGGGTTTGCTCTGTAAACCACCATTAAACCAGCGGTGGCCTAATAGGTTGTGTGAAAGAGATCCTTGGAGGAGGATGCGTAGAGCGGGAGTTAGGGAAGAGAGGTTGTAGCCTTGTCCGAACTGGATTTTCCTGCCAAACTTTTCCTTTTGATATTTAGAGATGGGTGGCAAAGAAATCTAATGAATAAATCGAAGACTACGTCTAATATTATATTATGTTATGTTATAATATTATATTTATCATATTATATTTATCATATATTATTATATTATATATTATATTATTATATTTTCATTATATATATATATTCATTTATATATATATATATATGTTCATTTTATATATATATTCATTTTTAGATATATATATATATATCATATATATATATATTTATTTTTATTTATATATTCATTATATATATATATTCATTATATATATATTCATATATATATATATGTATACTTTATGTATGTATGTATATATGTATATGTATAGTATGCTATTTCTCTCTCTCTCTCTCTCTCTCTCTCTCTCTCTCTCTCTCTCTCTCTATATATATATATATATATATATATATATATATATATATATATATATATATATAAACAAACAAACAAACAAACAAACAAACTTTATCCCTTCCCCTTCGGAGGGACCCCTTGTTAAAGGCTTCCCGTTCTCTCTCTACTCAGTGTTGGAACAAATTTCTGTGCCTTTGTGCAAAAGGCAGGGCTCACATTTTTTTCCAATATTCTTGAGAAGGTTGCATGTGTGAAGGGATGCTAGAGGCCAAAGGAATCCCCAAGCAGCCTTTGGGGCGGTCCTGCTTATGGAGGGAGAGCAACCAGTTCCTCTCCGGCATGTTTACTTTCCCAGCAAGCCCATCTGGGAATTCCCTTCTCTTCCCTCCCTTGAGGTGCTGAGCCAGGTTGCTTTGAAGGTGATGGAGTTGGCTGGCTGATGAGTGGCTGCTTTCTGTTGCTTTAATCCTTATCAAAGTGTGTTGTTTCATCAAATTCTTGTCCCGTTCTAGATAGCTGATTTCTCCTCTCCATTGATTTTTAGATCCCTGTTGCCCCTTGGTGGGGGCTAGGTTCCTATGTGTTGCTTTTCTTTTCTGGATGGGCTTTTTTCCCCAATAAGGGATACCCTGGAATTGGGTTTCTTCTTTGCAACTTTAAGCTATGTGGACTTAAACTCTCAGAATTCCCCAGCCAACCATGCTGGCTGAGGAATTCTGGGAGTTAAAGTCTGTATCTTTGAAGAGCATCTCGACTGGGAACAGCTATTTTAATTGGTTCCCCCCCCCCTCCATTTCTGCAGGGTGAAAAGCTACTAAAATGAAAGGAGAAACCTGCCATTCAAATTTGGGTTTATGTCTAACTTTTTGATCTCGGTTATGTTTATCCTCAACCTTCATGTGGAGTTTTTAATGAGAAGGTTTTATCCTTAAAACAATCAATGGGGCTAGGTTAGGCTGACCAGTAATATTTGACACAAAGTCAGAATCTTGAAGACCCTTATTCCTTCTTGGCCTGAGACCCCAACTTGTAGGACACACTGTGTCTCAGTCAATATAACTTTGAGAGTTGTATGCAACGGAATTTCATTTTAATATATGCCAATTAGTGTACATTCAAAGTGATAATAAAGTTATTATTCTATTCTATTCTATTCTATTCTATTCTATTCTATTCTATTCTATTCTATTCTATTCTATTCTATTCTATTCCTATTTCTTATTCTATTCTATTCCTATTTCTTATTCTATTCTATTCTATGTAAAGGTTGCATACTATTAGTGTCTCTTCTTTTTTTAAGCAGAATGACAATAGTTATCTTTAGCATCTAAAGGAAGTAGAAAAGTAATTTCCTTTAGTCTTTAAGATGCTAATGAGTATGAGATGGCCTAATAGTCTTTATCTGGTGCTTAGATAAGGAAAGACTTGTGTTGTAAAATAAAGGATCTGTATTTGCGTATCAAACTAGTCAGTCAAAGTGCACTGAGTCAGACCCAGTCCTGATGACTACATGAATTAAATGCCCTCAACTTTAACTCAACCTATCCCTGTCTGTGGGATGTTCCTGTGATCTTGATGCCATCCATTCCGTTTATTATCCTTTGCTTTTTTCATCTTTTGCTTCTTTCAATCTTGTCAAGCATCACTTTTTTTCTAGTTCATCATAATTGTTACTACATGCGGAAGGCCTGTGAATATCTGTTGCTAATCTTTGTCTTGGGGGGGGGGTGTTAATTGATTGCTTGATTATGTGCTATCAAGTGCTTTTCCTGACCAAATAGCTGGATCTGCAGACCATGGTGAACTGTTGCTGACCTTGTCTTTTAGATTAGGGAAATAGACCATTTTTATTTTTAGTCCTAGTAGGACTAACTTATTGGTTCTTCTTGCAGCCCATGATACTACTGGTATTATCCCAAATCTATCTTTCCTCTCTTTCCCTCAAAGTTTAATTTTCAACATCGGACATTATCCTTGGAAAGTGTGCTTCTTTGAATCTCGTCTCAGGCTTTCACTGCATTCCTCCATAAATTTAATCTTGTCCTTATTCCTTGAGTACAGAACACTAACTATTCTTGAGCTCAGGAAGACAAAATGATATGTCATCTTCTTGTCGTGAGTTCATTTCATTGGTGGTTGATGTTACTTTGGGCTACCTAATGTGTATCGTTAATCTAGTTTTTTTAAACTTTCATCCCAGGCTCTTCTTAGTCCTCTTTATTTTCAGCCAACAAAATGCCATCATCTGCGTATCTCAAATTGTTAGGGGTTCAGCCTCCAATTTTCATTCCAACTGCCCCATTGTTCAATCTTGCATCCAGTCTTGCATTTGTATACATTAAGTGGACGTAGAGACAATATGCTCCCTTGTCTGTCTCACATTGCTTTTCTGAGTCTCTTCTGTTTTTTCCAAACTCACTTCTTACAGTAACTATTTGTTCATTGTAAATGTCCTTTGGAAAAAAAATAATAATTAGACGTTCTGATACAGACATTAGCCTTAATCATTTTGACACCTGTTCAGTGCTTCAAATTCCATTCGGAATTGGTTAGTGATGGGACCTCCTTCTCTCTTTGCTTGTCTCCTGGCTTCCAGATCTGCTCATGAATGTTCTGCCTATCTTAGCCCGCAATTAGAGGAGAACCTTTTAACCGGAAGATAGATATCACCTTCTGATACCCAGATTCATATTCATATTCAAATGTTATGGCTGTGCCCATATTATTTTCTTGGCAAGAGTAGAGAAGGGTTTTTTTTTCCCCTGTTGCTTTTTTTCAGGTTTGGTTTTGGAATGTCTTCTAAGTATTTTGGCTTGGTTTATGCTTGTAGAACCCCATCCTCCCCTTTTTGACTTACTAGCAAAGATGCCCCTACCAGAAGTTTCTATTCCTGCTAACATCAACCTCAGAGGCAATAATGGGAGGGGGGGGTCTTTCTGCAACCCCTGAGGGAGGCATCATAGAGATTCGTGGTTTGCTTAAACCATGGTATGTATACGTTGCAGTGAGTAGATGCACATGTCGTACAGAGCCCTAACCATGGCTTATGAGTCACAATGAAGCCCAGACTGAACCCATTATGGCTTAGTACGGAGGTCCCTAACCTTTTGGGTACCAGGGTTACATGGAGAGAGGTTTTTCCATGGACCAGAGAGTGCAAGACTTTGTGTGCTGCCTGCATCCCATGGATGGGGCTTTGCTTGTTTGCGCAGACCAGTTGCTGGCATGCCGCGGGCCGGTACTGGTCCACGGACCAAGAGTTGGGGACCCCTGGCTTAGTACTCTGTTTCTCAACCAAAGCAATTTCCAAATGTGTGGACTTCAGCTCCCAGAATTCCACAGCCAGCATCAGCACAGAATTCTGGGAGTTGAAAGCCACACAATGTTAGGAAACACTGGCTTAATAAAACATGTAATCCCAGCCGTAATTTTGAGAGAAGCGGGTTTTCTTTTCCAAATTTGTTTTATAAATGACGTCGGAAGCTGTGATGGAAATAGTCTTTCAAATTAAACTGGTGCTGCCCTTTTCTTTTGACTGTCCCCAGAGGTTTAGATGTAAGTTGTTTGAATTTCCTGGGTCCCGTTTTTTAAAAGCAAAGTTATGGCTTATTCCACCAGTAAATTACTCATCTGAATGAGGCAGCTGTTATGCCTCTTTTCTGAGGTCAAGAACAAAAGAGGCATTATTCATGAAGCTTGACTAACCACAACGTAAGCAAGAGCCGAGCAACGTGCATACAATAACTCTGTAATGCATCTCAAGAGTATAAAATATTCTCCGTGGGTTGTCTTGGATTCGTTACACTGCTGAGTCACAGATAGCTGGAAACGTAGATGGGGTAGCTCCTGACATAGTCACAAGAATAAAAGGCATAGCTTTGTGTAAAATATGTACATGCTAATTTATGGGTAGAGATGCTGATTTACTAATAATTACTATCCTGCTGGCAAAAGTGGAAAAAAACAGAGATCCACATTTTTGGAACTCTCTCTCTCTCTCTCTCTCTCTCTCTCTCCTCCCCCCATATCTCTCTCTCTCCCTCCCTCCCTCCCTCCCTCCCTATATATCTATCTCTCTATCTCTCTCTATCTCTCTATCTATCTCTCTCTCTATCTATCTATCTATCTATCTATCTATCTGTCTATCTATCTATCTCTCTCTATCTCTCTATCTATCTCTCTATCTATCTATCTATCTATCTATCTATCTATCAAAAATGGAAAAAAACAGAGATCCACATTTTTGGATCTCTCTCTCTCCCTCCCTCCCTCCCTCTCCCTCTCCCTCCCTCCCTCCCTCCCTCCCTCCCTCCCTATCTCCCTCTCTCTCTCTCTGTATCTATCTATCTATCTATCTATCTATCTATCTATCTATCTATCTATCTATCTATCTATCTATCTATCTCTATCTCTCTGTCTATATCTGTCTGTCTGTCTGTCTGTCTATCTATCTATCTATCTATCTCTATCTCTCTGTCTATATCTGTCTGTCTGTCTGTCTATCTATCTATCTATCTATCTATCTATCTATCTATCTATCAAAAATGGAAAAAAACAGAGATCCACATTTTTGGATCTCTCTCTCTCTCTCTCTCTCTCTCTCTCCCTATATATCTATTATCTATCTCTATCTCTCTGTCTCTCTATCTATCTCTCTCTCTCTCTCTCTCTCTCTCTCTATCTCTGTTTATATCTATCTATATCTACCCCCCCCCTCTCTCTCTCGGCTTTTTGTATATTGAGAAATCAGAAGTTGACTTGAGGCGCATTGTTCAAGACCAAGATTGGAATGACCCGACTGAGATATAGAAATGAGGTCACCGTTCAGGTGGAAATCCAGAAAGTGAGACTTGCTTTCTCTAGCTAGGATTGATTGTTGAGTGCCCATTTACAGTACTTTATTTCAGCTTTGTGCAAGACAATCTGGAACATTTTGTGCCTGTGAGAGGTTTGAATCTTGAAATTAAATTAGGGAGCAACAAAATGCAATTTAGATGGAACATCACATCCCCTGGACCGGTTGACACTGGTGAAAATATCTTTCTATGTGTTCATTCTGAGCCTACATATTGAAACATAATTGCGGGCCACAGTGTCACCAGAAATTGGATTGGGTAGTAGAGCATCTTGAAGGCGAGCAGGCTTGTCATGTGAGACATGTTTTGCACCCTGAGGGGGGGAAAAGAGACTTCCTGCAGGCCCAGTTTTTTATGTAAAAAGTTTTCCTTTGGTTCTATGTTTCATCTGTGTGTTGCCCTTTTTATTATTTCCGAAGCACAAAAAATGGCTTTCAGTTGCTGCTTAGTGTTTCCATTCATGGAGAACATTCTGAGACAAGGAGAATGTGCTTCTTTTGACTATACAGCGAGTCCTCAACTTAGCAGTAGAAATTTTGGGCTTAGTTGTGATCTAAGTGAAAGCTTTGTTAAGTGAGCTTTGCCCCATTTTACGATTTTTTTTGCCACAGCCGTTAAGTGAATCACTGCAGTTGTTAAATTAGTCACAGGGCTTTTAAGTGATCCGGCTTCCCCATTGAAGCTCGCCAAAGGGGATCATGTGATCCCAGGACACTGCGACCGTCCTAAATGTGAGTCAGTTCTCAAGCATCCCAGTGTAAATCACGTGACCAATGGGGATGCTGCAACGGTCATAAGTGTGAAAAATGGTCATAAGTCGCTTTTTTCAGCGCTGTTGTAACTTCAAGCGGTCACTAAATGAACTGTTGTAAATTGAGGCCTACCTGTAGATCATAAGCTAATTCAACATTTGATATGCATTGTTAGGAACTGATGTACATTGGATGCACTGTTAGCAGATTGAATCTCTTTTTTTTTTTGTACATGGAGTTTCCACACGAGGATCTTTTCCCCCCCAGCTCTAATCAGATTTTTAGACTGGGAAGCATATTGCATTTTTAGCATTCCAGGCTGTGTTTATGGATGTCTGCTACAATATTTTATTTATGGAGCTACCAAACTGCAAGGGCTCCTTTTAAACTTAATCCTTAACCGAGTTCCCCACTAAACATGCTTTCCTTGTTCACAGAATGTGGAGTGAGGAAGTTATAAAGTCATTGAGGCCAAGTTCCCAAATATTTTTTAAAAGTCTTCTTGGACTCACCTGGCAATAATCAAGAGTTTCTCAAATTGTTCATAAGCTTGTTACAATTGAAATTAAAAAAGAAATCTAGGCCTGGGTTGACAGGATATAAACTAAACTATCATGATTTACTTGAGTTTTCACAGCGCCTTTTATAAATGGGCTGTTTTGCTATTGTTTTGATTTATTGTGATTGCTGCTGTATACAGGCTTAGAAGAATAAAACAAGTAGGCATGCTTAGAAAACAAGAAAGGGGGAATGGGGATGGTTGCAGTTCAGTATTCCTTTTTTTATCTTCCATCAGCAGCTCCTCGTTTGTTTCATTTTTCATTGTCGAAGAAAAACTCTTTGAAATGTGAAGCAGCCTGTCTGTCTTTGGAAGGTACGCTGTTTTGCAATTTAGCAAGGGGCAAACTGGGAAGTAGGTCTTAGGCCGTATATTTGAAGATTCATGTATGTATTTATTTCTAGAGATGGGACAGACAAGGTTTGTGATAGATACACACTGTGACAGCACTGCCTGGTAGAAAATAAGAAGCCAGAGAATCATGCTTGAGTCCCTTCTGAATCAAAGGGCCCTTTGTCTGTCTGCTCCATCTTATCCAAAAGGTTGTCCCAATAGTTAAATTTTGCTTCTTAACCCACCCCGGCAAGGCCTGAGTGCTGTATCAGGTATAATAATGCAAGCAGTCTGAGAGCCCTTTTAAACCATGATTGTAGCTACATGGATCCAACTGTTCTGTACACAACATGTGCACTGCTGGGGCTGATGGTTAGAACAATTAATCAGTAGAATGGCTTGTCTCCAGAAGTTGTGGGTGCACCATCGCTGGAGGATTTTAAGAAGAGATTGGACAGCCACTTGTCTGGAATGGTATAGGGCAGGGGTAGGCAACCTTGGCTCTTTTATGACTTGTGGACTTCAACTCCCAGAATTCCTGAGCCAGCATGGGGGAAACTATGGCCCCTTCATGACTTGTGGACTTCAACTCCCAGAATTCCTGAGCCAGCATGGCTCAGCTTGGAAACCTCTCCCTGTCCCCTCAGCATGGCTGGCTCAGGAATTCTGGGAGTTGACGTCAACCAGTCATAAACGAGCCAAGGTTACCTACTTTTGCCCAAATGCCTGAATTTTGATCACATGATCGTGAGGAAAAATATTTAAATATTTAAAGCAGGGGTCTTCAACCCTGGCCCTTTTATGACTGGTGGACTTCAACTCCCAGAATTCCTGAGCCAGCATGGCTCAGTATGGAAACCTCTCCCTTTCCCCTCAGCATGGCTGGCTCAGGAATTCTGGGAGTTGAAGTCCGTGAGTCATAAAAGAGCCAAGGTTGCCTACCCCTGGTATAGAGTCTCATGCTTGAGAGAGGGTTAGACTAGAAGACCTCCAAGGTCCCTTCCAACTCTATTCTGATTGCATTGAGGCCACCCAAATCACCTACTTACGGACCGTGGAATTGGGATCTTACAAACTTCAGAGAAAGAAGAGTAGTTTATGACTGCAGGTAGTCTTTCCTTGTGGCAGGTGGATATCCTAGGTTCCTGAGAATCTTTCATTATTTTATTTGTTGCTGTAAGCATGCTTTTCATTCTTCAGCAGCCCACAAAGATGTCAGGGCATGCCATTTAGAAATTAGAGGAAGAATCTCTGCAGCAGAATATTATTACCCAGCCAAAGGCTTCGGTTACACAGAGAGCTCATAGCTGTGGTAACAGCTCAAGGTGCCAGTTCTGCTCCACCCATGAGCCAACGCTGCGTTCAGATATACTTCGAGGCAAGCAAAAACAATAACCTGCAATCACGTTGAGGCTGATCACAGCTTGGATAGGAAAGGCCAAATGGGAGGAACTCAGTTCAGGGCCTAAGGCTGCAGCAAAATTCCTGATGGAAATTATTTTGTGAATTAGGGGTGCCATTTTGTGAGGGTGCCCAGAACACCCTTGTATCCATACAGTACATTTATTGACTCAAAAGGTTTATCGATTGATTCTGGAGCACTGCTTTAGATGATGAGTGATGAGAGGGCAGAACACACAACCTTATGGTCTTGAGCATCTTCTTGTAGGTGTTGGTTCTAGAAAAATCTCCATCTTCAAAAAAGATGGGATCTTGTTCCCAGACCGTGGTTGTCTACACCTGATTGTCTAGATCAGCACTGATCAATCTTGGCAACTTGAAGATGTGTGGAGTTCAACTCCTAGAATTCCTCAGCCTGCGGAATTCTGGGAGTCGATGTCCCAATGTCTTCAAGTTGGTAAGGTGACCAGATGCTGGAGGCCACCTAAATCGCTACTTATAGATAGCAGACGTGGGATCCCAGCTCCCTGGGATGGGGTGTGGAGAAGGACAAACCATCTCAGGTTGACTGATGCTCGTTGAATAGTGCTTCTATTTGATGGAGAAACTCTTCAGTTTTTGCAGTAGCCTTTCTCTCCAGTATTGTAATTGCATAAGTTGTTTTTCCATGTAGGTCCCCACTTCACCCCACAAATATTAATTCATGAGTGTTTTCTTTGGAGCCCAGTGCACCCAACACTTGCTATCAGCTGTCAGCTTCTTGGGCTCATTTACCATCTTAAAATGAATAAACTTGAGTAAAATGTACAGATCACCAATGTGTCTTCTCAAATCTACTTTTTGTTTTGAAAAACACATTTTGTTTTACATCTCTTTTGTGCAAAGTTTCTTTACCCAGCTGCCAAACTGTGAAAACAGAGTAAAACATCAACCAGCTTTTTTTAGAAGCTACTTATAAGAAGATGTTTATTTACGGGACAGTAGCAGGATTTGGCCAAATTAGATCTCTTGAGGGTTTTTTTTTAATGATTGTCTTTTGTCTCCAGCTCAAGAACAGAAAGGGGAAAATGATGAGCTCATATCTAGGCCAAACAGAAGCAAAAAAAAAAAAAAATGATTCCAGCTTGATTTGGGAAGTAGGGAAATAAAAGGGAGAAGAAAGCCTTAGAAAGGCTATATTGTTGCTCTCTCGTTTCCACCAAAAAAGTTTGCTGTCGATCTTAACATTGTGTCCAAGGAGTCTTGCTTAGTGTTGCTTCTCTCTTGTAGCAAACAACAGGCTCATGTTGTTGCAACCTTGTGGCCCTTTTGTTAAAATATTTTCCCATCATGTCATTGCTACAGGGGCTGGAGAATTGCACAGGCTAACCCCACTTTCTTCTTCTTCCTTTAAAAAAAAAATCACTTTGCAAGTTTGCAAAGAACAGATTTTTTTTTTTCCCCCAAAGAGGCAATCAAATATTCAAGGACTAACATTGTGGTGGCCAGAAGTATGGGCAATGTTATTGTGTGTGTAGAATTGCTACGAGCTTCAAGATTAAGTCCACATTTTCTCCGAGGTCTCTATCTCAAATATTCTTTCCCTTTCTTTTAGCAAGGAGGTGATATTTGCCTAAGCACAACAAAAGCTCTTTTAAAAAGGAAAAAGATTTTCCTATAAAGCTTGGCTGTGTGCCGCAGAAGCTCAGTGGGATTTATTTCTGAGCAGACACAAATAAATGGGCAAGTACAACGTTACAAGACCCCGTTGCCAATGATATTAGGGCTCAGGATAGTCATTATCCCACTAGTTTATATTCACATTCTTGCATTTCAGTCATTGACCAGTCTTATGTAACCTTGACTGGTTGATTCATTCTTTCATTATGGGCCATTAAGTTGGTTTCCACTCCTAGCAAGCCACATTGATAGATTGTCTTTGTGACAATCTGTCCCTAACCTGATCTTTCAGATCTTTCAGTGGTATGATGATGTTGACGATATTATCCATTCAGTTGTCTATGGAGATTCTCAATCTTCAAAATCATGGTTGTCCCAATGGTGCTTTTTCAGAAGGGAACTGGGCTTTCCTAGCATTAGAGCAGTGGTTCTCAACCTGTGGGTCGGGACCCCATTTGGGGTCGAATGACCATTTCACAGGGGTCGCCAAACAACGCAGTCCACCATTTTTTCCCCCTTTTCCTTAGTTGTGCTACTCCCTTTTATTCTATTGGCTCTTGAAAGCCAATAGAAATTGTCCAGGCTGTCTCTGCCCTACTGAGCCCGCCAAAAGTCCCGTTCTGCAAACGGTGCTGCAACTTGTCTGCAGCAAAGGCGAGCTGTCTGGAAGCTTCCACCCCTCCCTGCTGAGCAACTACTAAAAATGTAAGTAAAAGATGGCCAGGGATAGGAGGTGGAAGGCCGGCGGGCGCAGGGAGGATTGCTGGCACGTGTGGGGCCCGGCGGGTGCCTTACCTCTCTTGGGCTGGGCCAGCTGGTGGCCCAGCCGGTGGTTGGCCTGCGCCGTCTCTGCTACTTGCCAGCTACGCCTCGGCCGGCACAGGGTGCAGCACCACGCATGCGCGGCGCTCCCGGGCAGGGAAAGTCCTTGACTTACGACCAGTTGGGTAGTCCTTGACTTATGACCGGTTGGGGGGGTCGCGGCATTAAAAAGGTTGAGAACCACTGCATTAGAGCTTTCTCCAGAGGGCTGTGTGTGTGTGTGTGTGTGTGTGTGTGTGTGTCTTTGATTCTGCCTCAATTACTTCCTGCAGCTTTTTGGCAAGTTTTTGTAAGTGGTTTGCCATTACTTCCTCCTTCCTAGGGCTAAGAAAGAGTGACAGGCTCAAAGTCATCCAGTTGACTTCACGCCTGCTCATAGTCTTCAGGTTTCTGAACTGCAACCCCAAACTGGCTTTTCCCAAAGATTAGATAACAGAATACATTCATAGAAATAATAATAAGAAACACAATGAAGTGAACAATGAATAGAATGCAGACAGCAGAGGTGAAAATATGGTTGGCATGGTCCTTAACTTGGACAAACTAGCATGTCCGTGACTGTCTCCAGAGGCTGAAAGCCCCAGGCTGGCTTCCTGGTTCTCATCGCAAGTATGATGTCACTTTTATTATTGTATCTGTGAGAATGTGCTTACAAGGTGTTACCTGGTGACTTTGAAGTAAACTGCTCCCTGGGGCTTGTGATTGTTGACTTGACTTAACAAGATTAATGGCTGCCATTAACCCCAGCTTGAGAGACAGCATTGAGGAAACACAATTCTAAGAATTATGTTTGCCAGGTTGAGTATATTAACTGCAGATGAGTGCTTCTAAATAAATGGGGCTGGCCTTTTGTACTGTCACTGGTGCAGTACACACTCCAAATAGCCATTTTAGTATGGGCAGTGGGCATCCCTGGATTACGTTTGGTCTCACAAGGAAGAGGGTGTGTATGTAGGGAATTCTTTCTGCTGCATTTGGGTTAATCAACACAACCAGATTGAGATTGAGATTCTCTCTCTCTCTCTCTCTCTCTCTCTCTCTCTCTCTCTCTCTCTCTCTCTCTCTCTCTCTCTCTCTCTCTCTCATAATGGTGGTCTCCTAAAAGAGGAAATGGAGTGCTTTTCTTTGGTCTGTCTTGCACAAATATCAGTCCCAGTTGTGCATTCATTGTAACGGCCCATAGTTACTGCTGTACCCGTTGAGTTGTGAGTAGAAGACATTTAAAGGAGGGGTGTGTGATGTGGGTGGGACAAGGGGCCAGACACTCTTCTTGCTCCTAGAAACCTGAAGATCTTTGACTTGAGGAAACATCTGCTACAGCCTGGTGTGGTTTGGAGGTGGAGCTGGTATCATTAGAGGCCCAAAAGTGATAAAGGGCAGGGGGCAGGCCAGGAAGATAAGCTGGGGAGAGGAGATAAGTCTCCTTCTGCATCTGAAATGGGAATTCCCTTTTCTGACAAAGCGGCCTGTGTGACACAAAGCGTGTGGCTACATGATACACAGTGAGGGGTCCTTGGTGCTCTGAGCTTGCTTGGTTTCTTGCAGACGTTGCATTACCCTAACTAGGTAACATCATCAGTGTTGGTAAGGAGTGGGCTTTGCTATTGGTTTATATTCTGGTGTCTTGCCTGTCTGGATGGGTGGGTGGGTGGTCTTAGGGATTCTTGGTTGGGCTGTTTACTAATGGTTCTTGGGCAGTTTCTTGATTGGGGTATTGCCTACTTCCGTGGTGGCGAACCTACGGCACACGTGCCACAGGTGGCACGCAGAGCCCTCTCTGTGGGCACACACACCATTGCCCCAGTCCTAGGCCTTCAGCTGGGTTTTATAAAATCTTTTCACTTTAGGCCTCTGCCGCCTTGTGCAAAACAAAAAAAAAAAAAAAGTTTCAAGCAATCAACCAATTTCAACTTCTCAGCAGGAAAAAAAAATCTTGCAAAGTTGGAATTGATTGATTGAACTTTTTAGTCCCCCGTCTGCTGTTATCACCGCAGCCACGCCCACCCAATGGGCCACGCCCACCCAATGGGCCACGCCCACCCGGCACCCGATGATACATAAGTGGGTTTTGGGTTGCAGTTTGGGCACTTGGTCTCTAAAAGGTTCGCCATCACTGGCCTACTTGATTGTTGGTCTGAAGTTGACCTTGGAGTTAATCTATGCTGATCTGAGTGCTGATTCCTGGTGGAGAGGTGCTGGAGTCTTTTTCCCTTTTGGGCCCAGGATTTCAGGATATGCACAAACAAGATCAGTTTATAGCATTGAAACATAAATTGGTGACACAAGGTCTCATCTCCACAAAGATGGTGTGGCTGAGAGCCAATGGCCATCCCCAGGTGAAGGGGATGAGTTAGGGTTTCTGTTTACAATCAAGTTTCCACTGGCTGTAATGAAACATATGCTAGGTATGCTGTTTCCAGGGTTTAAGGAAGATTCTTGGTTTTCCTTGGGCATATGAGTTCTGTCAGCCTTTTTCTGTGATGGCGAGTCCTTTGGTGCTGTTGTTTATCGTTATTCTTTTCCTCCTGCAGCTTTTCAGCGAGAAGATCAGTGGAGCAGAAGGGACAAAACTTGATGGAGACTTTCAAGAGATGGAGAAGGTAAGGCAGGTCTGCCATACTGGCGGCTAATTGGAAGGTATTTATTTCTAATTATAACTTGAGAGACCCTTTCCTCCTTTTTCTAAAATAGGCCATAGCTAGGAAAAGGTCTAGCTAGAGGACACCAGCTTGGCACAGATGAGTGTGTAATGTATGAAAGAAACAGTCCCCGTCATAGATTGTTAAAGATGAGCGATGGTTCGAAATTGAATTCTTTTGAATCCAGCATCTTGACCCATGTCCAATGGGCGTCGTTTGAACCACCTTAGAAGTGTTTCAAGGTCAAAACACTTCCCAAATGATCAGAAAATGCCCGTTTCTCATTTAGGAAGTAAAATTGGAAGTGTTGAGTTAAAAAAATGACTCATATTGAAAAATGATTTGCACAGCCCGCCTAAAGATGTTTTATTTTCTTCTTGCAGAAAATCGATGTCACTGGCAAGACGGTGGCAGAACTCTTATCCAAAGCTACAGAATATCTCCAACCTAACCCAGGTAGGAACCAGATATTTTCTGTGAGTTCCAGATGTTTCGAATGACCGAGCATCTTGGCGAACCAATCCATCAGATCTGGAGCCCACAGCTTCGTTGGTTTTCTACAGATGTGTTTTTATGTTGTAGCAGTTTTATTGGCTGTATTTTTACTTTACTGTTTAGGGGTAGTCCTCGGCTTACAATCATTCATTTAGTGGCTGTCACAGTTATGACGACACTGGGAAAAGTGGCCAGCCAGCTTCTGACGAGCAAAATCAATGGGCGAAGCCAGATTCACTTAACAACATTGAGATTCACTCAATGGTTTGCTTAACTCAGGGGTCTTCAAACTTGGCCCTTTTATGACTTGGGGACTTCAACTCCCAGAATTCCTCAGCCTGGCATGCTGGCTGAGGAATTCTGAGAGTTGAAGTTCACAAGTCATGAAGGGGCCATAGTTCCCCCATGCTGGCTGAGGAATTCTGGGAGTTGAAGTCCACAAGTCATGAAGGGGCCAAGTTTGAAGACTCCTGGCTTAACCCCATGGCAATAGAGTCGTAAAATTGGGTGTGACTCACTTAATGATGGCCTTGCTTGGTGACAGAAATTCCGCTCCCAATTATGGTCTTAAGGCGAGGACCACCCATATATACTTACGTTGTGCGTTGACTTACGACAGTTCACTTAGTCGCTGTTCAAAGTTACAAAGGCACTGAAAAAAGTGACTTGTGACCATTTTTTCACACTTACGACCATTGCAGCATGTGATCAGAATCTGGAAGCTTGGCAACTGACTCATATTTATGACGGTTGCAGTATCCTGGGGTAATGTGATCCTCATTTGTATCCTTCTGACAAGCAAAGTCACTTAACAACCATGTTATTAACCTGACAACTGGGGCCATTCACTTAACAACGACTGTGGCAAGCATAGTCGTCAAATGGGGCAAAACTCACTGTTAACCACTGTCTTGCTTAACAACAACAAAATCAGGGCTCAATTGTGGTCATAAGTTGAGGACTGCCTGTCCTGTGGATGCCATTAATCCCTCCACGGGTCTGGATGAAGTTGGTGACAACTTGCTGTATGGTGGCTGCATAGCAGAGTAACGTTCCCGGTCTGGAGACACGAAGTCCACGAGCAGAAATGTTCTCTAGACATACAGAAATCCCGGTACATCTTTTAAGCTTTTCAATATGAATCTCTCTCTTTTAAAGCCTACAGAGCTAAACTAGGAATGCTGAACACGGTCTCCAAGATCCGAGGGCAAGTCAAGGACACAGGATACCCACAGACCGAAGGATTACTTGGGGACTGTATGCTCCGATATGGGGGAGAACTGGGAGAGGACTCCACCTTCGGTGAGCTTCTGGAGCCACTGCAGCCTTGTTTACGTAGTTCTTGCAAGTGTCACTTCATAAATCTGGATGGCTAAGAAAAGGGCGGGTCCCTGCCTGAGCAGAGGGTAACAGAGATGCAAGATGCGAAGAGTGTGGAGGCAGGAGCGTGACGAAATACGGCCTCTCTCTTTGCCTGCTGCTCCTTAAAATGGATGTGCCGTTTTCAAGGACTGTCAATGGTACTCGGGTGTATTCCCTGAGATGCAGGCAAGAACATTATGTCCCTAGGCTAGACAGCTCGGAACAAAAACAAAAGCCAAATAAATAAAGAAATAAACAGGTTGAGTCTTCTATGAATGGCTGTAGTAGATCCAGGCAGATTGAAAAGTGTCCTGCTTCAAGAACTGAGACTCCCCCCCCATTGAAAATTCTAAAGTAAGATTAGGAGGGGGGGATGTTTCCCAGTCAACATTTACCTTGTTCTGTTGAAACCTGGCTAGTAACATGTTTTCATGTTCCTGCATCTTAAAGAAAAATAAGGCAATTCCCCTATTCTTTATTCATTCCAGTGGAGATTTTCTATGGTGAGGGAGAATTTGTATCCTGCCTTTAGTATTTTTACAAATAACTCCAGGAGGTGAGAACATCCAACATTTATTTGTCTGTCTGTCTGTCTGTCTGTCTCTCTCTCTCTCTCTGTCTCTGTCACTCGCGCTCTCTGTCACTCTCTGTCTCTCTCTCTGTCGCTCTCTCTCCGTGTCTGTCTCTGTCTGTCTGTTCCCCCTATCTCTGTCTCTCTGTCTCTCTCTCTTTCTGTCTCTCTCTCTCTCTCTCTGTATCTCTCTGTCTCTATCGCTCTCTCTCTGTCTCTGTCTCTCTCTGTCTCTGTCTCTCTGTCACTCTGTCTCTCTCTCTATCTCTGTCTCTCTCTTTGTCTCTCTCTGTCTCTATCTCTCTGTCTGTCTGTCTCTGTCTCTCTCTGTCTGTCTCTCTGTAACTCTCTCTCTCTCTCTCTCTCTCTCTCTCTCTCTCTCTCTCTCTCTGTCTCTGTCTCTCTCTCTCTCTCTGCAACAAGAGATACTTTTTAGTTATGAATTGCCTCTTCTATAGGATGTGACCAGAGAAATCATCTAGGAAATAAGGATAGAAGCTTTACACTTTTCAAAGAAAAGGGGCTGAAAACAAGCCTTTTATGTTTCTGTTAGAAAGTTGCTGAATCTTTTTTTTTTAATAAATCCTCCCTGATATGATACACGACTGTTGTTTCTTCTTTACAAGGTGCTGCGCTGATTGATGTGGGAGAAAGCATGAAGCAGATGGCAGAAGTGAAAGATTCCCTAGATATCACCATCAAGCAGAATTTTATTGACCCTCTACAGCTACTGCAAGAAAAGGATTTAAAAGAGATTGGAGTGAGTTTATCTTTGCCTGGAATATTTGCCTAGGGACGTGAGAGGCATCCTTGGAATAATATTAGTGTTTCTCAGATCTCTCTCGCGTGCTCTTCTTTTTTACTCCATAATGCCTGGATTTGCGTAATGTCTTAAACTTAGGTTAACAAAATACAATGGCCACGTTCATGTGATGTGCAGTTCCCAGACAAAGGATATTTCCTCTGGCTTAATCCAGTGGTCATGCCAAGATAATTTTTTATGATTTATTTATTGGCATCCCATCTTTTTATTATTTTTACAAATAACTCTAGGCAACGAACATATCCAACATACCTTTCTCCTCCTGTTTTTCCCACCACCACCACCCTGTGAGGTGGGTTGGGTTGAAAGATAGTGATAGACCCAAAGTCACCCAGCTAGCTTTCATGGCTAAGGCGGGACTTGAACTTACACCCCCCCCCCGCCACTTTCTAGTGTGGTGCTTTAACCACTAGACCAAACTGGCTCTCCAGTTTGAGTGGTTGAGATCCAGCAACACAATGAATCGCAAACGTTTCAGCACAATTCAGCTTAATCCAGTGGTTACCTGGACCCAGTTATGAGATCTCTATTTTTCTGGAGCACCTGGAATATCACCCTTCCTTGAAGCTTAAGGAGAATTTAGTTTTCTAACTTCCTCTTCCTCAGATTCCTTGCAAAAAGATGCACTTTGTTTTTTCCTCACATCAGAGGAATTTACTATATGTTTGGCATGGGGTGTGAACTTGGAAACTTTGATGAATTAAACCATGATTCATTGGGAACTGCTAGACCTTGGCTCTGAAGATGCTAGTCACAATTGCTGGTGAAATGTCACAATGTTGTTTAATCCATGATCACTAAACTCTGAAGCCCAGCACTGCCCAACAGATACCGGATGCGAAAACCTACACCAATAAACCATGATTCAGTTAAACATGGATAAACACACGGCATAAACAATGTTAGTGGAGTCTTGAATATGAATGGGCACGCTAGGGTCAAGAGAGAGAACATGACAGAAATTGAATGAGATCCAGAATATGAAAGTAAACCATATTTTGACAAATATGTGTTGCTTCTGATTTAGATGGCCTGAAGATTTTTCCTACAGTGAACAAACTATCTAGAATCTTAAGAATTTATTGCAAAGCAGCTGCTGAGGCATTCACAGATGCTGCTATTTTATTACTATTTTTTTTAGTTGTTCCACATGGCTAAAAAGATATTTCTGCCAAGGGCTTCTCCTCCTTCTTTACTCTAACCATTTGGTTCTCTTCTTTTTTTATTAAAAAAACAACAACAGCGCCATCTAAAAAAATTAGAAGGCCGGCGTCTAGATTACGATTACAAAAGGAAACGTCTCGGGAAGATTCCAGACGAGGAAGTGAAGCAAGCCATTGAGAAGTTTGAAGAGTCCAAAGAGTTGGCAGAACGGAGCATGTTCAACTTTTTGGAAAATGATGTAAGCTCCTCGCCTTGCTGTTTGAGGGCGAGACATATAGTATCTGCGTGGGTGTTTGTGGCGCATGTGATGTGGTGCAACTAGTTATTGTGAAGATGATCAGGTTGCCCGTACTCTGAGCACTGCCTACTCTTTTCCAAACAAGAAAGCAGATGAAACCTACGAATGATTGTGCAGTTCACCCGTTCCTGCCATTTTTAAACAGAGTAGCGGGCAGTCTACACCTCTTCAACCTGTTATCTGTCTCCCCTGTAGTTTGGTGATGCAATTTCTTGCTATTTTAAAATGCAGGAAACGGGAAACGCATCTAGTATTATCCCTAAAATAGTTTTAACTCCCGCCTCCCTCCAGATCCTGAGGCATTTCTTACCTCCATCCCTTTATCATCTCTTCTGCATCAGCTGTATGCAAAATGTGGCTTTTGAAGAGGTCAAACTGGGCCCAGTTCTACTTACTTCAAACTGCTTTATGAAGTGCTGCCCTCTCGTGGCTTTTAAAATTAGAAACTCGATCGTACTGTACAGGTAAATCCTTGATTTATGACCGTAATTGAGCTCAGAATTAACAGTTGTAAATCATGTCATTAAGTGAATCCTCATCCGATTTTATAAACTTTTTTTGCAATTGTCGTTAAGTGAACATGGCCGTTGTTAAGGGAATCGATTGCACACAATGGGCATTTTTTTTGGCTGCAAAATGGAAGTAATAGCAATAGCATTTAGACTTATATGCTGCTTCACAATGCTTTGCAGCCCTCTCTGAGCAGTTTACAGAGTCAGCCTATTGACATCCAACAATCTGGGTCCTCATTTTTACTGACACCAGTTCTTGGCAAAAAAAAAAAAAAGGCAGAAATCGTGATCCCATCAAGAATGCTGCAAAGGGTCACAAATGTGGGTCAGTTTCTGAGCACCCAAAATGGGATTGTGTGACCCCAGGAGGAAACCTTAGAGCATCAAATCGAAGTTTTAAGATAGTCAAGGACTATCTGTATAGGACAGTGGTGGCGAACCTGTGGCATGGGTGCGTGCCCTCTCTATGGGCACGCACACTGTTGCCCCAGTCCTAGGCCTTCAGCTGGGTTTTATAAAACCTTTTCGCTTTAGGCCTCCCCCGCTGTGTGCAAAAAAAAAAAAAAAAGGTTCAATCAATCAGTCAATTTCAACTTCTCGCGGGAAAAAAAAGATCTTGCAAAGTTGGAATTGATTGATTGAACTTTTTAGTCCCACCCAGTCTGCCATTACCACCGTAGCCATGCCCCCCACGGGCCATGCCCACCCAATGGGCCACGCCCACCCGGCACCCGACGATGCACAAGTGGGTTTTGGGTTGCAGTTTGGGCACTCGGTCTTTAAAAGGCTCGCCATCACTGGTATAAGAGTTTCAGATCTTGTCATCATAAGAGAAAAATTCAGAGTCAGGAGGTTTACCCTCATAAAATCTCCATTTCTGCATCTCACCGCAGTTTCTTCACAGTCTCTTCCAACCTTATTTTATGCAACCCCTTTTTGAACTAGGGCGTTCTATGCAGAAAGAGTAAGAAAACTATGGAAAACACTGAATTACAAATGGCAATGTATGTATGGTTGACACAGAAGAGGCATTGATAGGTTAAGGTGGAAAATCCTTGAAAGCCATTTTATCTGATTCATTTCTTCAGTGATACTATTCTAAACCAGACGTCCCCAACCTTTTAGGCACCAGGAACCAGTTCCGTGGAGAGAGCTTTTTCCACAGACCGGAAAGTGCATGGTTTTGTGTGCTGCCTGCATCCCGCGGATGAGGCTTTGCTTGTTTGTGCGGAGCGGTTGCTGGCATGCCACGGCCCAGTACACGTCCATGGACGAGGGATTGGGACTCCTGTTCTAAATTCTCCTTGTTCCTCGACAGTTCTTCCCATTCTTTCTCTTGCACTAATAAGCCACAATGAATAAGAATCTCCTGCTTTTTTTGAGTCCATGCTTTCTCCACCTTGTTTGGAAAATCATTCACAAACTCTCTCTCTCTCTCTCCCCCTCTCCCTCCCTCCCTCCCTCTCTCTTTGATTCCCTTTTTTTATTAAAAGTTTTTAAAATTTTACAATAAAAACCCTTTCCCCAATCCCTCCCAACCCTCCCCAAAACCCTCCCTCATTCTTCCCAAAGCTGAATACAGGCTTAACTAGAACTTAAAAGAAATTTTTTTTTTAAACCCAAATAAACCTTAAACTAATATCATTACACTCAATAAACAAGTTATAACATACTTTAATCTTTGATTCCCTTTTTATAGATAGAGCAAGTGTGTCAGCTGTTAGTCTTAGTAGAAGCCGCGCTGGATTATCACAAACAGTCTGCAGAAATTTTGGAGGATCTGCAGAGCAAGCTACAAAATCGGTAAGCCTAATCATGGTTTGGTTACTTTGCAAACTCTCTGAAGAAGTGCTATCCAAGGGCTGGCCTTCCAGATGCTGAGCCAGTTTTGTTAACCACAACTGGCAGATGTACCACAAGTTGACTCTAGGGCCCTGTCATGGTGCAAACGTCTGGCACCTCAGAAGTTAGGACAGGGGTAGGCAACCTTGGCTCTTTTATGACTTTCGTCTCCATCCTGGTTTCAGGATAAATGTGGCTTCAAGTCGCCCTAAACGTGAATTTAAGCCCAAACCAATCACACGGACGCATCTGGAAATAAGCAATGGTCAACCACACATTGGAATTTCCTTCAGTCCATCAATTAAATCATCAGGTATGTAATCATGGGGTCTATGGAGATTCTCAGTCATCCAGGTCATTCGTGTAAGTTGGGATAGAACAGAAGCCATCTTGCTGGTTTTTCGGTTGCCACAAGATTGGGGGAAGGAATGAAGAGTTTTATGCTAGCCTAAACCAAGGGTCCTCAACCTGCAGTCCGTGGACCACAGCATGCCAGCAACCGGGCTGCACAAACAAGTAAAACCCCATCCATGGGATGCAGGCAGCACACAAAAACACGCACCCTCCAGTCTGCAGAAAAACCTCTCTCCACGGAACTGGTCCCTGGTGCCCAAAAGCTTGAGGACCTCTGGCCTAAACAATTCTCTGTCCCATGGGAACCAAGGTCATTTCTGTTCCCTTGGCTGGGGTGGGTAGTGCCTAATGTTAGAAAGCCCGCCAAACTATTCTGTTGGGAAACGTAATTGATTGCATAAGGGTGGGAAGTTGAACTTTGTAATACTGTTGCTTTCTGGAGGGAACTTCAGTCTTGGTTTCACTTTTGACGGTGCCCGATACTTTGCGACCAAATAAACGTGTTCTTTGAGGAAAGCTCAAGCCTCGGAGTTCTGCTTTCATTGGTCTCATCTGTTGGAACCACGAGATCGGTATTAGAACGTTTATCATCTTGATCTTTGTTGCAAATGAAATGAGACAAAATAAAGCACCCTGAACATCTCGGATTGCTTATCCTGACCAGGTTCTTCATGCCACATGGACCAGCCGTGCTGCCAAGCCTTGTACGACTTTGAGGCTGAAAACGAAGGGGAGCTTGGCTTTAAGGAAGGGGACATCATCACGTTGACCAATCAGATTGACGAGAACTGGTACGAAGGCATGTTGAAAGGTGAATCCGGCTTTTTCCCCATCAGCTACGTTGAAGTCATTGTCGCCCTGCCGCAGTGAATGTGTCCTTCTCACGCTAGCGATGCAACCAAAAAACAGAGCCCAGAGCGGTGTTTTCATTTGTGCGGCGTACTACAAAAGCCTGTGCTTCCTTTGACCAACTTAACTGATTCTTTTGTACGCGTTTTTTAAGAAATATATTTATTTTGTATCCCTGCAATGTGTAAATTATTAAGCTCTTTCTTTCGATTGCCAGCAAAGAAGAGCAGCCAAGCCCGATCCTGTGCTTTTGTGCCTTGAAAATCTCCCTGAGGCTTTTTTTTCTGAAAATGAAGCTATTATGCCGATTATGGCAACAAGAAGCCATGCATCAAGTGATGAATTTTATTTGTGGGTACCATTTTTTTTAGCTACCCTAAGTTTGTTCATCATTGAGCCACTACTGTTACCCTGAACTGAACTGTGAAAAGCTAATACTTACCACGTGCTATATTTTGACTAGAGAAGATTACTTCCTTGATACTCCTGTATTAAGTCCACGTTACCCTCAAACGCTTAACTCTTCACTGACCAGAAGTAATAAAACATTTTTGTGGGAAATTTATTTCCTTTGCGTCTTACCAGGTATATCGTTCTTGGTCTACCAGCTTCACAACATCTGACATACCCAGCGCTAAACTTTGGCACTTCGAGTTTTTGGATTGTGAACGAGCTTTGTGAAAAATGATTGAGGATAAGAGCAAACGTGTGTTCTGCCACTTCTCTGTGGGATCCTGTTTTAGTAGTTATCAGCTTAGTTATTACGGCAAGTCTGGTATCGCTCCTATGGTATAAAAGATTCTTTAATCCTCTTTTTTTCGTACCATTTCTGATCTGTTTTCCACCTATCCATTTAAGTCTCAAAAATCCAACTTTTTTTGCTCAAGCTAACCAGCACTGCTACAGAGGAGTATGCTGCTGAGATCAAATCTTGCTAAAACCAACTATATAATATATAGCTAAGGATAAAACTAAACTCGTTCCTCTTCCAAAATGCACAGTAAGATATTCATTTTCAAAGCATCACAACTTGCTATTGCATTGGATGAAACAAGGCTCTTGAAACAAAACAGTAACTTGTTTAACACCGTAGTGTTGTTTTCAACAATCCAAATGACTTTTATTCCAGTATGTCTTACAGCAGTAAACTTTTTTTTTCTAAAGCCCATAAGCAAAGCGACCAGCCTTCCTAATTATTATAGAAAGGAGCTATTTCAGATTTCAGGGGAATTTCATTTAACAATTGATAGTTTTTTCCCCCTTTTCTCCCAAACTATGGAAGCTACTAGCTGCTAATCAAGTTATTACAGCTAAGTCCCAATTTTATTAAGTAGTTTCTCATAAATGGAGATGTGAGCTATGCGAGTTTAAAAATATAATAAAGTAAAAATTTGTCAAGACAGTGGACCACGTTTGGAGAATGTTTCACCCTCTTGAAATAACACACGGACAAAATAAGATTTAAGCCTGCCAAATACTGTACAGAGTTTGTTTTAAACTCCACCGTAAAGAGCCATCAGCAGAAAGGAAATATCTTTAATAGAAAGCAAGTGTTTACCGGATTTGTGCTTTTAATAAGGCCTACACACAACTAGAAGTACCTAAACAGCAAGTACAACAAACTGTTTAGATCTGCTAAAATATCAGAAACCTGCCACCATTAATAATTTAACCATTTCTAAAAGTGTCTATTGAAGAAAATACAACTGAAAGGAATCCTTCCAGAAAAATATATCTATTGTGTTCAAGAACCCTATCCTACACTGAAGCCGATAGGAACAGAAGCATTCTTTGGCCATTAATTAATACAAGAGTCCTAAATAGTTCTGAATTTTAGGTTACACTAAAATGAGGTTCTTACTTGTTCCCAGCTGGCCACAAAATGGAAAGTCCCTTAAGGCTCATTGAGGCAACTCCGAGATAGTCATAATCAAGATGGTTGCATCTGCCTTAATAATGCAGATCCTTACATATAAGTCTTTCACCAGTTGGCCATTAGGAGTCACAAGCCATCTTGTCCTTGAAGTCAAGAAGAGCGTAGGAAAGTTAGAGCATCAACTCTCAGGGCCAAGTCAAACATCTCTGAAGCAAATTTTCAGTTCAGTTCAAGCTTCTCAAGTAAGGCATCAACTTCTGGTTACATTATGGGACAGATGTGAGTCTGATTCTGCTGCAGGAAGAAACGGACAGTTTAGGTTTGATGATCTCCAGCTTGGAGGGTTGTTACGCATTTGCACAATTATTTCAGTACACAGTACACAGTTTACAACTCAGCAATACTGGGAGGAAAAGATAATCCTCATCTCTTCGGTAAGTTTGCAAGATTCCTAAAAAAAACCCATAGCTGCTTTTTTTTCTTTTTTTAATCTGAGTATGTCAAGGAGGCGAGAAGAACATTACTATTTTTTTTATTAAATTGGTATGCCACTCTGATGAGGTGACTGGCTGGTTTACAAACCATAAGAAGAAGATAAATGGGAAATTTAAAAATTTAAAACTATGCAAAAGAACCTAGAACTAGATGAGAGGAAATCTTCTTACTCTTATCTTCGCAGAGTAAGTTACCTCTTACTCTCAACCACCTCCAGCAATGAGTAACCTGCTTGAGACCCCAAGACAACTGGGAAAAATTGGGTTAGTCTTTTAATGCCTTTCAGAAGGCCAAAAGGAAAGGGACAGTTCTCATTTCTGGTGGTAGAGCATTCCAAAAAAAGTCAGGTCCACAACAGAAAAGACTTCTCTTTGACCCCACCTGCCGGAATTCTGTAGCAGGCCTCTTCCGCTAGCATGAATGAGGCAGTCTGGCCCCATTGGGGTGACTAATGTGTCTATTACTGCACTTTTGGAAACTTCTCCACCCCAATATGAGCCAGCAATGTGCAGCAGCAGCCAAAAAAGCTAATACAGTCCTGGGTTGCATAAACAGAGGCATAGAATCAAGATCACACGAAGTATTAGTACCACTTTATAAAGCCCTAGTGAGGCCACACCTGGAACACTGCAGCCAACTTTGGTCATCATTCTACAAAAAAGATGCTGAGACCTTGGAAAAAGTTCAGAGAAGAGCAACTAAGATGATCCAAGGCCTGGAGACTAAAACATATGAAGAACGGCTGCAGGACTTGGGTTTGGCTAGTCTAAAGAAAAGAAGAAATAGGGGAGACATGATAGCAGTGTTTCAGTATTTGACAGGGTGCCACAAAGAAGAGGGCATCAAATTATTCTCCAAAGCACCAGAGGGCAGGACAAGAAACAATGGTTGGAAACTGACCAAGGAGAGAAGCAACCTGGAATTAAGGAGAAAGTTCCTAACAGTGAGAATAATTAACCAGTGGGACCGCTTGCCTCCAGAAATCGTGGGTGTTCCATCACTGGAGGTTTTTAGGAAGAGACTGGACAGTCACTTGTCTGAGATAGTATAGGTTCTTCTACTTGAGCAGGGGGCTGGACTAGAAGACCTCCAAGGTCCCTTCCAGCTCTATTCTAAACTGGCATTTGAAGAAAATACATCCCCATCAACCAAACGAGAACCCAAGGATGCAGTTCTCATTGTCAACATGTAGATGTTCAGTTAAACGCACCTGGCAATGAATTTGTTTCTTGGTTTCTTCTGTAGCCTCTTCCATTTCTCCATCACCTTCTCCTCTTTCCAGATACATGATCATACCTTCAGCAGTTTCCTGAAAGTAAGAAGATGTTGATTAACTTTTTTTAAAATTTATTTTTGTGCCTACAAGTTACGTCTTTGCTTCTGACAACTGCCTGGATAAACCCATACGGTTTTCTTTGCAACAGTTTTGTGTTCTTCTTAGGCTGAGAGTGAGTGACTGACCCAAATGTCTAAGCTGAAGACCAGAACTTGTGGTCTTCTGGTTTCTAGGCTGGTGCCTTTAAGCCAGAGGTCTTCAAACTTGGCTCTTTTATGACTTGTGGATTTCAATTCCCAGAATTCCTCAGCCAACATGCCTGGCTGAGGAATTCTGGGACTTGAAGTCCACAAGTCGTAAAAGGGCCAAGTTTGAAGACCCCTGCCCTATACCATTTCAGACAAATGGTATAGGGACAAACTCTTACATGAGTTACACTTGAAAAATACTTAACAGTTTAAATTTCATTCACCCCATTTTTTAAAGAAGACGTGATTGTAATTTTTGGATGTCATGGTTAAGAGGAGTAGAAGCACCTGGATTCGGGACCCACATGGGTATAAGTCCACATTGGGCATATTAAGACATCTTTTCACTCTCTCCATAAAGCCTCTGCTCTCGTCTCTGTATTTCTGCAGTAAAACCTTATTTGGAACATCCAAACGTAGAACACATTCTTTCTCCCGAGTGACAGTCTAAATTATGGGAGGCCTGGAAAAGCTTCCTTTCGATTGTGATTGTCACATTGGTTTCGTTTGCCCTCTTTTTGCTCTCAGAAGTGCTGAGATGCCCAGTGGGAGAGTAGAAGGAGCAGATGACCCATCATTTCCCTTCACTTACTAGATAACACAAGAGATTTGCTGAAGACTCTTGACAGGGGTCTTCAAACTTAGTTCTTTTATGACTTGTGGACTTCAACTCCTAGAATTCCTCAACCAGGCATTGCCTGCCAGAGGAAATCTGGGAGTTGAAGTCCACAAGTCATGACGGCCAAATTTGAAGACACCAGCTTTAAGCCATTAAACTGGCTTTCTGAGTAATAATAATTAGGTGAAGTCAAGTTGGTACTTACATTCCCATCACCATCAAGAAGGACAATACCAATGTTCTGTTCAAGTAACTTTTGGGATTCCCAAATTAGGGTGCTAGGAGTTGGGTTTAAACCCGTACTTTTTCCCCAAACCTGGAAAGAAATAATGGTACATAAGTTAACTACTATTATAAATGGTTTATGACGGATGTGAAAGCAAACATGCATAGTTCTTTTAGCAGGCTTACGAAGAGCAGCAAAATAAAGCCATTTAGTTCCCCCCCCCACAAGAAAGTAAGAGGAGTATTAGAATTGATACTCACAGTTACTACTTGACCAGCCTGAAGAATGAATTGAGCAGGAAATTTGTACATAGTGTCAGATTCATTTCTATGCTGCTTTCTAACCATCCATCCACCTAGTAGTTGATCCTGTAACCAAAGTTGCATTTAAGAAACAATTGACCTTAAAGCCCTGGTGAAAAAAAATTAATTTCTTTTGCCAAAGAATCCTAGAGAGTAGGTAAACATTTTGGGACACGTGTTCAAACTCATTTATTGATAGCAGTCTCATTTTTTATATTTCTATTTACCTTTTCCTCCAGAAGCTTAAGGCAGTAGCCTCGTCCAGATTTCCCCACCGTACAGACTTGTTGGTAAATTGAATTACGAGATAGTAACAGGTCTAAAATTGCCCAGTGAGCTTCTGCAGTTGAGAATGGCCTTGGTTTCTCCAGCCCTAATCTAATGGCTCGGGGATCTTCAAATCTGGCTGGCTCAGGAATTCTGGGAGTTGAAGTCCACAAGTCATAAAAGGGCCAAGTTTGAAGACCCCTGCAATAGCTTAAGCTTTCTCTTACATTTGACTTTCATTTCTGCCCTTATGTATCTATCCTCTTTGCAATCAATGACTCTTCATTCCAACAAAGCCACTTTAGAAGGGGCCTGGGAGAAATAGGATGTAGAGCCTCCCCTTTGTATTTTTAACCACTTCATGTCTAAGGGTGGCTCAATGGTTAAAGTGCGACATTGCAGGCGAACTCTGCCCACAGCCAGAAGTTTGATCCTGATGCGGCTGGAGGTTGACTCAGCCTTCCATCCTTCCAAGGTCGGTAAAATGAGGATCCAGATTGTTGGGGGTCAATAGGCTGACTCTGTAGACTGCTCTGAGAAGGCTGTAAAGCACTATGGAGTGATATATATATATATAAGTCTTAGGTGCTACTTCTATTGCTGTTGCTAAGGGTTCCGGGACTATGATCCCATCCCAGACTTGAACAATTATGAAGGAAACAAGTCAAGTCGTTATTTTCTTTCCAAACAAAGAAACTTTAGGTAGCCCTTGACTTCATCATAACCAGAACCAGAATTTCCACTGCTGAGCAAGTCAGCTGTTAAATGAGTTGCACTTTGATTTTACAGCCTTTTCTGCCATTATTAACCGAGTCACGTGGTTACGTGAATCTGGCTTCCCCCTTTGACTCTGCATTCCGGAAGCCAGCTTGGAAAGGTCACAAATGATGATCAGGTGACCCTGGGATACTGCAACCCTCATCAATGCATGCTAGTTGCCAAGTGCTCAAATTTTGATCACATGACCATGGCGATTCTGGGATAGTTCTAAGTGCAAGGACCGGTCTTAGGTCCCTTTTTTTTTTCAGTGCCGTTATAATTTTGGAACAGTCAATAAATGAATGTAAGTTGGACCCTAAGAAAGGCTGAGCGCCAAAGAATTGAGGCCTTTGAACTCTGGTGCTGGAGAAGACTCCTGCGAGTCCCCTGGACTGCAAGGCGATCAAACCGGTCAGTCCTAGAAGAGATCAACCCTGACTGCTCTTTAGAAGGCCAGATCCTGAAGTTGAAACTCAAATACTTTGGCCACCTAATGAGAAGGAAGGACTCACTGGAGAAGGGCCTAATGCTGGGAAAGATGGAGGGCAAGAGAAGAAGGGGACGACAGAGAATGAGGTGGCTGGATGGAGTCACTGAAGCAGGAGGCATGAGCTTCAATGGACTCCAGAAGATGGTAGAGGACAGGAAGACCTGGAGGAACGCTGTCCATGGGGCCACGATGAGTCGGGCACGACTTTGCAACTAACAACAACAAAGTTGAGGGGACTACCTGTGTTCCCGGAGTAACTTTTCCCAGAAGCAAAGAAACCTCCAGGTGTTTGAACATGTAGAGACAAATGGTTTTTACCTGATCGGAATTGTTTTTAATTTTGATGAATTTCCCTTCCATATCGATGTCCTCTATGGAGATGCTTCTTGAGGAGGAAGCTCGCTGGAGCACTTTGAAGCTCAGGCTGTGATCCTGTTTCTGGGCCAAGGCATGTTTGCGTTTCCTTCCTTGCGAGAAGAGGCGGTGGGTGTGACTTACGGTGGTCCAGCTCCCACCACGTCTCCTCTCCGATCCCCCACTTTCGGAGGAGACTTTGGAGAGGTTCAAACTAGCAAAGAAACACACACAAAAAAAGTCTACAGAGATTCTCAGTCATCCAGGTCACAGGTACCCCAAAGATGCTTCTTCACGCGGCAACTGGACTTTCTTGTTTTTCTTTGAAGATGTTTCACTTCTCATCCAAGAAGCTTCTTCAGGTCTGGCTGGATGGTGGGGAATGTCTTCAAAGAAAAATAAGGAAGTCTAGTTGCCTCGTGAAAAAGCATCTTTGGGACACAAAAAAAAATGCCAACCTTGGGGGGGGGGGAGAAAAAAGACAACTGGATTAAGAGAATATAGCTTGAATCAGTGTAGAAACCTAATGGTCAATCAAAGGAGTAGGCAACGGGCTGTTCTGGAATTAAATTTGGCCCCCACATGCTATCCATGTACAGATAGTCCTCAACTTACAAAATTTTACTTAGTTACAAGGGCACTGAAAAAAAGTGATTTACGGCCATTTTTCACACTGTTGCAGCATCCCTGCTGTCACGTGATCAAAATTCAGACGCTTAGCAACTGACTCAGATTTATGACGGGTGCAGTGTCCCAGGGTCACGTGATTCACTTTTTACAACCTTCTGACAAGCAAAGTCAATGGATTCCCTTAACAACCATATTGCTAACTTAACAACTGCAGGGATTCACTTAAACCACTGTGGCAAGGGAGGCAAAGCTCACTTGACCAATGTTTCACTTAGCAACAGAAACTTTGCGCTCAGTTGTGGCCGTTAAGTCGAGGACTATCTGTACCAGATTGTTTTCAACCCCGTGGAATCATGTTAGGCAAAGAGTCCCCTTCTCTTCACAATATAAACAGATTTTGAAGAACAATCTGTTCCTTCAGCATCACCTTCCTGCTAGCCATTTGCCTGCATTTCTGCCTTGGAACATGCACACAGCACATGACCGGTTGAGGAATTCTGGGTCTTGACGTCCCCAAGTCTTAAAATTGTCAATTTTGGAGACCTATCTCATTCATAAGGCTGCTTAAAACGTTACTTCTCTGCTGCTCACTGAGGTGAATGAGCAGAAGAATCCGAATTCTCTTAAACAGGAGTTGGTGATGGATGGAGGTGAAACTGGTTGACCTCCAGCTCTTGGTCAATTAAAAAAAAAAGCCTACTTATTGAGGGGAGATTTCCAAGCTTACCGTTTTTCTTCTCCCTCTAGCAACATCCTATAGGCACTGATCTCAAGGTCCAGGGCCAGCTTCACGTTCAACAGATGCTCATATTCCTCCAGCTGAGACTGCATCTGCTGGTGCATTTGCGCCATCTCCGTATTTTTTTCAGCTAGGCATCTTTTGGAAAAGTCACGTTCACCATCCATCGCCTTCTGCAGTTCGTTTATCTTAGTCGCCTGCTCTTTTATCCTGGCTTCCAATTCAGCATTCTTGGGTTTTACAGAAATGTTTTAAGGTTAGGCACATCAGGCTTGAGTGAGAGAGCCAAGGAGAGACTCATTCTAAGAGCAGACCGCTCTTTTAGAAGACCCAACAGACCCAAAATCAAAGCTGAAACATTCATGTTGGCTTTTGCTGATTCGATAGGTTTAGCTGTTATAGAAATGTAAGTCAAGACCTACCCATACTAGACAACAGTTTATTTAGTGACCATTTGAAGTTACAAGAGCGCTGAAAAAAATGACTTATGACCATGAAGGTCGCACAACAAAGTCAATGGGGAAGCCAGGTTCACCTAACACAGAGATGTCACACTCCATTTCATTGAGGGCCGCATCAGCATTGTGGTTGCCCTTGGGGGGGCTGGGTGGGTGCGGCCAGGGTGGGTGCAGCCTACTGGATGGGCATGGGTGGAGTGGGTGTGGCCTACTGGGTGGGCATGGCCAGCTCTACATCGTTGGCGTCAAGGGTGCCTGTGAGGGCCTGGGCAGGAGTGGGACAGATCTGGGGGTCTCTGGCAGAAGGGGGTGGGACCGGGGCAAGCGTCAAGGCATGGTCCATTTCTTCATTCCTCACAAAAGGTGACACCTCCCCAGCATGCACCCAGGGGGCGGGGCCAACGCGACAGGGGCTGGTTCCTCGCTGTTTCCAGATGGCCTTGTGGAGCTAAGACCGAATGTGTTTTAGCATAGATGGCCACCACAAAATTGTACATTGGCTCCCGGCCAGCATGGGCCGGGACCAAGGCAGCGGGGGACGTTCCCTCACTGTTTCCAGGATGGCTTCATGAGCCGCATTTGGCCCCCGGGCCTTGTGTTTGACATGTCTGACCTAACAACTGTCTAACTTAACATCTGTGGTGATTCACTTAACAACTGTAGCAAGAAAGGTTGTAAAATGGAACAAAGCTCACTTAGCAACTGTCTCACTTAGCAATAGAAATTGTGGTTGTAAAACGAGGGCTATCTATATATATATTCTTATCTAAAAGTAAAACGTGGACAGTTTATGTCGCTACCTTATTCTGCTACATCAAAAGGAATCAATGCTTTTTTTCTTTACGCTGCACCTTTTTCTCTTCCCCCTTTCCTCCCTTATTTTTCCCTTCTTTTTCTTTTTCTTTTTCTTTGCACTTCTGTATTTTATATTTTGATAAACTAATAAAATGTTCTTCCTAATGGAAGACCTAAGAGGCATCTTGCTCACTCTTGCGTATGCCTAGTTTGCTCTGGTTGTTTTTTGTTTAGTTTACCTGTGATTTGAGATGATCAACCTTCAGTTTCATTTTTTTTAATTCCTCTTGAACAGAAATAGCAAAACCCTGCTTCTCTTTGGCATAAACGAGTGCATTTTCTACCTGCAAAAATAGTATTGGTTAATAATAATGTTCACTGGAGCACATTCCTACCTACAAACAGGAATATAACTATTTCTAATCTTCAGAATGCACGTTTACCGTTTACAAACTTCCATATATTTGTAAATAAAGGCATGGGGTTTTTTTTCTTCGTGTTTTCATCCAAATGACACCCCAAAATTATCCCAAGGGACATTTTGAATTCAGGATTCCCCCAAACTTTTCAACTTGGTATGCCTCCTTGTCACTGTTCAGTGGCTTGAGGTTCATCTCAATCTTATAGAATGCTCTCCTGTATAAACTGTTGACCTCCAAATCTGTTTCTCCATTCATCCATCCCCAAATCATCCCCTTCAATGTTCCGTAGCTGAACTATGGATTTAATTACTAGACTCAAATCAACTAACCAGCTTCTGACTCCTTTAGATTAATAATGAAGAACCTATGGCCTTTAGAAGTTGCTGATTTTCTGCATTGTGGTGATGCTTTGAGTTTTTAGAGTTATAGATTTCTTGTCATTGGCTCCTCAGAAAGAAAGTGGCCCATAGAAATATAAGCTTTAAGTAGACAGCAGAACTTTCTCCCCCCCCCCCCCATTCCCTTAATTAAGAGAAAAATCTTCCCATTTAACTCACTCTGGCCTGGAAATTTCGTTCCACCTGATCTTTGTACTCGTTGATTTGCAATTCATGCTCTTTTCTCAGCTCTTGGAGAGAAATCAGTAGTTTAGCTTCAGATTCCTGCTGATGGCCAGATACTACCTCTTGAATCCTGCTCTCATATAATCGCTTCTTGTTCTTGAGTTCCTAAAGAAATTGTGTGGCAGAGAAAGAACTTTGTTAACCCTTCAATAAAGGTTTTAATCCAACAGACAACACTGGATTCCCCTCCCGTCCCCTCCCGTTCCTAACACAACACCATTCCAAAGTAGCACACAGTAGAATTTTCAATTCCACAAAGTCTCACAGGTGCTTTTTCGAAAGGCAACTTTGGGACTTGGTTTTTTCTTGAAGACATCTCGCTTCTCATCCAAGAAGCTTCTTCGGTTCGGTGGAAGATGGGATTTAATATTCCTGGTCGTTAGTACTCTTTCAGAGAATCGTTGAGGCCAACTCAAGAGGTTTATCTATGCCCTCTGGATTATCTAAATAGTGCAAATTGGGTGTGGAACCTTCTTGGAACTGCTGAGAGGACTGTGTTGTAGACTAGTGGTCCTCTTTGTCCAGAGTGTATACTTTGCTGTCTTCAAAAGTCCACATTCTGGACAGAGAGGACCGCTGGTATGAAAGAGGAGTCAACGAGGCCATCAGCATTAAGATTCAAGAGCTCTCTCTCAACGGGGGGGGGGGAAGGGGGATACGACATCACCTATCTCCTGTCTACCACACAGTCTTTTCAGCAGTTCCAAGAAGTTTCCACACCCATTTGCACTATTCAGGTGACCCGGAGGGCTCAGATAAACCTCCGAGTGGCCTCAGTGACTTGGAAAGAATGGTAACAACCAGATGACTACAAGAAATATAAATCCATCCGTCCACCACCATTCAGTCAGAACTGAAGAAGCTTCTTGGATGAGATGTGAAATGTTTTCGAGGGAAAAAAACAAGAAAAGTCCAATTGCCTTTTGAAAAGCACCTTTGGGACAACCATGGCTTGGATGACTGAGCATCTCCATGTAGACAGTCCCTCCCACTTTACAATGCCTTGCTAAGGCCACACTTGGAATACTGCATCCAGTTTTGGTCACCACGATGTAAAAAAGATGTTGAGACTCTAGAAAGAGTACAGAGAAGAGCAACAAAGATGATTAGGGGACAGGAGGCTAAAACATATAAGGAACAGCTGCTGGAATTGGGTATGTCTAGTTTAACGAAGAGAAGGACGAGGGGGGACATGATAACAGTGTTCCAATATCTCAGGGGCTGCCATAAAGAAGAGGGAGTCAAGCTATTCTCCAAAGCGCCTGAAGGCAGGACAAGACGCAACGGATGGAAACTAACCAAGGAGAGAAGCAACCTAGAACTAAGGAGAAACTTCCTGACAGTTAGAACAATTAACCAGCGGAACAACCTGCCTCCAGAAGCTGTGAATGTGCCAACACTGGAAGTTTTTAAGAAGAGACTGGACGGCCATTTGTCTGAAATGATATAGGGTTTCCTGCCTGAGCAGGGGGTTGGACCAGATGATCTCCAAGGTCCCTTCCAACTTTATTATTATTATTATGCTTATAACCTGGTCAAACTTTTGCCCTGATGGCCAGAAAAATCTATCACAAAAGTTATTTTTCCATTTCAATTGGGAAGAGCGCAGGGGAGATGACGCCCCGTCAAATTATTTGTACAAGTTCTGAAGCTGTAACGGAATAGATCAAGTTGGCATTTTAGACCGACGTACATACATTTTCATGGAAGCTCTTCAGAAATGCCTTTTGATCTTGGAGCGTTTTCACTTGATTTTCCAAGTCTGCACTTTTCAGCTTCTCATTTTGAAGTTCATTCCTGGAACTTTTCAGCAGCTCCTTAAGCTAGAAAAGAATAATAATAATAATAAAAATATTCACTATACTCAAAGAAGCATTTGCACTCTTTAAGTTACCCTAAAGGTTAGAGTTAGGATTTTAGCTAAGATTGAGTGTGAAGTTACTCTCATCACCTGTCTGTCAAGATCCACCTACTACTATAGCCTAAAGGTAAATGATCTGAAGTCGGTCTATTCCAGCAGATCATTTTAGGACGGAAAACAGCAGGCAGGCTTTTGTTATTCTTACTAATTGTAGATAAAACAAACATGCGTTGCCGTGTTTGTCAGCATGTAGTACTGATTAGGTTCACACCCTAAAATATGTAATGTAGTTTATTTTGGCTTGGTGTACTGTGCGGTTCTAGCCAACGATGTGTTATCAGGACATTATTCCATCAACCCAACCAGAACTGGTAATGTCATAAGCTATGGAGTACAAGCAACTTAATTAAGACATTGGCCTCAACAGAGATTCCTGTTCTAGCATGGATGAGATAGCTGACATCTTCTCATAAGTCTCTGAGATAATGAGTACACTCCATTCAAGGGGAGCGCTTAGGAAAGCAAATAAAGCTTACTTTTTTGAATGAGATCGGTTTTTTTTTTAAACTTTTGGTGCCATCAAAGTGTGCACAATTGTGGACCTCTATTTATGGGAAGGGATTTGACTGATGGCTGGGTATCTTTTTAAAGTTGAAAGTCCATTCAAGGTCAAATGGTAGGATTGTGAATACCCCTCCCCAATTATTATAGAAAAGTGTATGTGGACTTCACTCACAAAGGAAATCAAACCCAAATTCTAAATTTAATAGTCTGCTGATTTCCAGCTTAATTGAAATCATTCATGAACTTAATTCATAAGATAACTCTCTTCCTCTCCCCCCCCCCACATATAAAGGCACATGTTGTTGTTAGTTGCGAAGTCATGTCCGACCCATTGCGACCCCATGGACAACATTCCTCCAGGCCTTCCTGTCCTCTACCATCTTCTGGAGTCCATTTAAGCTCACGCCTACTGCTTCAGTGACTCCATCCAGCCACCTCATTCTCCGTCGTCCCATTCTTCTATTGCCCTCCATCTTTCCCAGCATCAGGCTCTTCTCCAGTGAGTCCTTCCTTCTCATTAGGTGGCCAAAGTATTTGAGTTTCAATTTTAGGATCTGGCCTTCTAAAGAGCAGTCAGGGTTGATCTCCTCTTGGACTGACCAGTTTGAATGCCTTGCAATCCAAGGGACTCGCAGGACTCTTCTCCAGCACCATAGTTCAAAGGCTTCAATTCTTTGGCGCTCAGCCTTTCTTATGGTCCAACTTCCACAGCCATACATTGCAACTGGGAAAACCATGGCCTGGACTATACGTACCTTTATAAATGCACATACATACATGCATATATAGGAAGTTCTCAACTTACAACCATGCATTTAGTGATCGTTCAAAGTTACACCACCACTGAAAAAAGTGATTTGTGACCGTTTTTCACACTTTATGACTGTTGCAGCCATCTCCAGGGTCACGTGATCAAAATTCAGATGCTTGGCAACCGAGTCGTATTTACGACGGTTGCAGTGTCCCAGGATTGTGGGATCACCACCTTTTGCGAACTTCAGATGAGCAAAGTCAATGGGGAAGCCAGATTTCACTTCGCAACCGTGTTACTAACTTAGCAACTGCCGTGATTCCCTTGACAAGCGTGGCAAGGGCGGTTGTAAAATGGGGGGAAAACACACTTAACAACTGTCTCGCTTTGCAGTGGGAATTTTTGAGCTCAATTGTGGTCGTACATCAAGGACTTACCTATACTGTGGGATCCAGAATCCCCCCATTCCGAGATGACAGCATAGCAAAATAAAACCCAAAGCAATATAAATATGCAGTACAGATAATAAAGACCAGCCCCCCCAATTTTAACCGGACAGTTGGGATTTCTCGTGAACAACCCCCTTACAGAGGTCGTCTTATCCTTGGATTCTTGAAGCTCTTTCTCTAAACTCTGCAGCGTCTGTGCCGCTGTTGCCAGTTCAGCCTCTCTGCAGGTTAGCCGGGCATCCAGATCCTTCGCTCGCGCAATTGCTAAGCTTAATTCATTTTCTTTTTCAGCGTTCCTGCAAACAAAGTGAGATGAATCAGAAGATGGCTTGGCATTTTAAGATACGTTCTTTAAAACAGCTTCAAGATAAAAGAGCCCCAATCTTGGTTTTGGAATTCTAGCTTATCACTTGTTTGGGTAGCACACTAAACCCTAAAGTTTGTGCACTGTTTATTTTGCTTGCCCCACGAATCCACTCCACGAGTTACGTTTAGGACGGGTAGGCAACCTTGGCTCTTTTATGACTCGTGGACTTCAACTCCCAGAATCCCTGAGCCAGCATGGCTCAGCTTGGAAACCTCTCCCTTTCCCCTCAGCATGGCTGGCTCAGGAATTCTGGGAGTTGAAGTCCACGAGTCATAAAAGAGCCAAGGTTGCCTACCCCTGGTTTAGGAGATTGTGTGAATTGGCCCTCTGTACTTATTCCACAAACCACAACTTAGCATAATACAAAGTCCAGCCTCTAAATGACTGAACATAAACTCCCTGAAGAAAATCAAGGCAGAGAGTTCCAATTTGACCAAGTTATATTTCACAAATCTATAAAAGAAATTTCAGTAGTATTGTCTATGACACACTGAACAATATGCTAATCAACCCCACAGTATCCTGTGATTGTACCATAAAAAAACCAGTTCCAATAACCAAGGTTAAATTAACCAGGATTGTACATTATGTGAGGCCAGCCACTATGTTCACTCTCAGAACCACAGGGATGACAAACTGGGCTGCTACTGCGTTGGGTAGGACAAATGCTAAATCAGCATTTGTGTCCATGGCAACTGCCTCCTCAGCAGAGAATCTTCAAAGGATAACTGGAAAAGAAAACTGAAGAATTTTGGCCCTCAGGGGCCACTATCCTTCAGCCAGCCAGCCAGAATATGCTTTCTGTTAAGCTAGGGCAGGGGTCTTCAAACTTGGCCCTTTTATGACTTGTGGACTTCAACTCCCAGAATTCCTCAACCAGCATGCTTGGCTGAGAAATTCTGGGAGTTGAAGTCCACAAGTCATAAAACGGCCAAGTTTGAAGACCCCTGAGCTAGTCAATCAGTAGAGGCATCGGCAGTGCTATTTGTATTTTATTGATAGCATTTCCAGCAGTTTTTAATAGCCCAGGATGATATATTGCAGTAATGTCAGGTGCAAACAACTGGATCCACCCATGTAGAGCTCAAGCTATTTTATTGTATTTTGTCTATAATACAGGAATCTCCCTAGACCAGGGGTAAGCAACCTTGGATGTTGAAGTCCACGAGTCATAAAAGAGCCAAGGTTGCCTACCGCTGCCCTAGACTGCTTGCCTTCTCTTGGGAACAGATAGGTAAGGTTTTATGAATCTTAGGAGGTTCAATCCAGGATCTCTTGTGGCTGTGCAATATTCAAGGCTTATCCCATCAACTTGAGTCCTCTTCCCAGCCTGCCTGTTGAGTGTTTTCCAACAAGCAAGCTGTCATGGGAACCCAGGCACTGTGGTTTTTAAACATGGTTTATGTGCTTAAGAGTGTCACAATTGTTTTAATAAACCATGGCCTGGTACAATGAAAAAGCAGCTCATCAACTTGATCCAGCCTAGATTTATTGAGTAAATTGCCAAAGGGTTCCCCCCCCCACCTCCAGATCCAGATTTTCCCTGCAGATGTCAGGAATTGAATCTAAGATGCCCTTATTATTGGCTCACGATCCATTTTTGATAAGAAAGCAACAAATATAATGGGATAATCTAGTCCTACCCTGATAGGTTAGTTGCTACGCACAATGGCTACATTCACACAATATTCTACGGCATGGAATATTAAATTAGCATTGATTAGATTCAAACCCACTAAAATTCTGGTGTGCAGATCATCATGGCTAGCCAGAAAACCCCATTCTGGTTTGGTGGGGCATTGCTTCTTTAAGAATGGGTTGTCATCAGATGGGATGGATAGCTGTTGATTTAGGTGTCCTTGAAACGGTAATTTTGAGAGAGGGATGGAAGGAGGTCAACTGAAGAGCATAGAATTGTAGAGCCTGCAGTCAATGCTGGACTTGTTAGTGTCTCCATGTTCAGGGACACAATACCTACAAATACTATGCTTCTGAGTGACAAGGAACCTTCAGGGCAGGGGTCTTCAAACTTGGCCCTTTTATGACTTGTGGACTTCAACTCCCAGAATTCCTCAGCCAGGCATGGTGGCTGAGGAATTCTGGGAGTTGAAGTCCACAAGTCATAAAAGGGCTAAGTTTGAAGACCCCTGCTTCAGGGTCTATCCTTATTTTCAAGATTGCCATTTGGGGGGGGGGAAGCTATTTTGCTAATATTTACCAACTCACAATGAAGTTATATCTGTTTTAAACAACATCGCAATTTGAAAACATTTCCCATTTATCTGTCCACAATTCTCCAGTACGGAGAGAGATTATTTTGTATATCCCAAATTGGCAAACCAGAAGCTGTAATTGCATTTGCCCGATTAAACAGCTAATGAGATAATCCTGAAATGCCTAATTCAAAAAAGGAATGATTTGAGTTTTGTTGCCAGGATTCAAAGCATATGCAAAGAAATTCAACCCAGGTATTTGCTTTGAATATTTATGTTACAAATACAAAAAACCTTCAGCCAGTTTTTATGCCTACTGGTAGATTGTGTCACTAAGCTGTATCTCACTCCTAGCAACCATGCACATTTTTCTCATGTGCCACTAAGGTGGGTCTTACTCCTAGCAGCCACGTATATTTTTCTCCTACACGTTCCTTCAAGCTAAGGAAGGCCTAGAACCCACAGCTACCTGGTTTCCACGCCAGCGCCTTAAGCCATCAAACAGGCTCTCATCCAAGTTATCCACTAGCCCTAGGGTGAAAATGAAGCAAAGGGTTTAGCATGTTGTGTGAACACGGCTTCCTTCCATTCTCTCTCTCCCCACTCCCCACCCCTTTTGTGGGTGTCGCTGCCGACCACCCCATTCTGCTAAAATGGGACCTGCGGCTTACAACGGAACTTGCTTTTTCGCACAACAAGGCCGGGCCAAGGACGCGTGGTGGTGGTGGGGATGAGCAACCGGGCCCCAACCTTGAGGCGTTTCACTTCTCCGGGAACCGCTTTGCCGTGGGAACCCCGGCCGTTGGAAAGCGCTTTTCCCCGGCGCCGGACTGACCTGGCCAGGAGCTGCCGCTGCTGTTCGCGCAGCGAGTCTGCCGCCGCTTGCAAGGCCGCCTCTTGCAACGCCCGCTGCTCCAACGCCCGGCGCGCCTTGGCCAGTTCCCTGTCGTAGCTGGTGCGCAGGGCGTTCAGGTCGCGGCTGCTGTCCTCCTCGCAGCGGCCCAGGCGGAGGTGCAGCGCCGCTTTGGCCGACTCCAAGGCCCGCACGCGCTGGATGTAGGCGGCCAGGCGGTCGTTCAGCAGCCGCAGCTGCTCCCTCTCCCGCAGGGGTCTCCGCAGGTTCTGGCTGCTGACCAAGGGGCTCAACTGGAGGTCAAGTTCCAGCCCGCTGTCCGTCTCCTGCGTGGAAACTCTGGCCGCGGCCATCGGGGCCGAAGACCCGAGCAGGAGATCCTACCGGTGATGCGGACTTGCGCAAAGCCGCCCTGCGCGCAGCAACGCACAGGCCCTTTTAAGGGGCCAGCGGCCGCGCCGGGAAGACGATGCGCCCCCGGACCTGGAGCTGGAGGACGGCCGAGGGGCATCTTTCGGACGGCCCTGCCAAAGGGCGCGTGGAAAGCCCCGGCCAAGCGGGGCCAAGCGCCCTGGGCGTTCCACTGGGGGCTCTGGAGGCTGGGTGCGCAACCGGCGCGCAAAAAGGAGGACGCGGAGAGGCGCCTTCGGTTGCCAAGACGCGGGCGCGCCTGGTCATTCATTTAAAAAAAAAAAACCCAAAGAAAAAGATGCTGGCACGAAAATGGAAGGCAGGAACTGTAAAAGGAGGAGGATGCAGGCAGAGAGTCCAGAATGGAACTGATGGGCTGGGACAATGGCTTGCTGGAGTACCCAAAGTGACTAACTTCCGGTGAAATGGCTGAAAATCCCAGAAAGGGGGAGAACCCAGTTGAGGAAGGAAGAGAACTGAGTTGGAGCGATGCGCAGGTGGTTCTCGACTTAGGACAATTGGGACCAAAATTTCCATGGATGAGGTAAGTGGCTGTTCAAAGAGAGTTGCGCCGGATTTTATGGTCTTTTTTTGTTGCCGTGGTTAAGTAAATCAGGGCAATTGTTAAGCGGATCATGTAGTCACTAAGCAAATCCAGCTTCCCCATTGACTGCTTGTTGGAAGCTGGTTGGGAACGTCACAAATAGCAATTGCATGACCCTGGGATGCTGCAACTGTTGTAAATACATTTGCGAAGTCGTGTCCAACCCATTGCGACCCCATGGACAATGTTCCTCCAGGCCTTCCTGTCCTCTACCATCTTCTGGAGTCCATTTAAGCTCATGCCTACTGCCTCAGTGACTCCATCCAGCCACCTCATTCTCTGTCGTCCCTTTCTTCTATTGCCCTCCATCTTTCCCAGCAGCAGGCTCTTCTCCAGTGAGTCCTTCCTTCTCATTAGGTGGCCAAAGTACTTGAGTTTCAACTTCAGAATCTGGCCTTCTAAAGAGAAGTCAGGGTTGATCTCCTCTAGGACTGACCGGTTGGATCGCCTTGCAGTCCAGGGGACTCGCAGGAGTCTTCTCCAGCACCAGAGTTCAAAGGCCTCAATTCTTTGGTGCTCAGCCTTTCTTATGGTCCAACTTTCACCTCCATACATTGAGTTTCAACTTCAGGATTTGGCCTTCTCAAGAGCAGTCAGGGTTGGTCTCCTCTGGTTGCCAAATGCCCAATTTTTTATGATATGACCATGGGGATTCTGGGACAGTCGTAAAGTGTGAGGACGGTTGCAAGTCATCTTTTTCAGTGCCGCTGTAGCTCCCAACAGTCACTAAATGAATGATTGTGAGTCAGGACTGCCTGTGTTTTCCAGCTTGCCCGATGAATAGAGTACTATAGGCTTCCAGGGAAAGGGGAAAAAAAAAAAAATCAGGGTTAATAAATTCAGCTGAGCAAGCATTCCGCTTGGCTTGTAAGAAGGCAAGTTCGCCAGTGCAGGGCCTTTGGAATAGCAATAAGTTGGAAAATGAAAGTTGCTATCAGCATCTTTGTGCAGCAGTCTTAAAGACACAACTGGGTGGTATCCCTTCCTTTGTCTTGCCCAATAACTTCCTGTCCCTTGCAAAAAAAGCACAAAAATGGCCACCAGTGTTAGCTTTTAAAGACCAGCTGCCTTCTTTTTCTTTTAAATTTAACCTTCGGGAAGGCAGAACATAATTGGGCTTTTATCCCCTATTATTTTCAGTGGCCTGGCAGGCATTTTGCACCTGCTGCCTTCAAAGGCTGGGCTTTGCTCTGCGTGGGCATCTCCCTTGTCCTGGCCACTGCGCTGCACAGCCTCAGGACTTAATCATTAAACTGGCTCCTAAAAAGCCGGATTTACAGCTGGCCAGGAGTGGGTGGGTAGAGCAGGCACTCTAGGTTGATGCATCGTGGCTCTGTATGGCTTTTTTGTTTTTTAGCTCTTGATGCCAGAGGGAGCAACAGTGACAGCTGCAGCTGCTAATAACCGTGCTTTGAAAAAATCAGTGGGGCAGTTTTAAGAGACATGCAGTAATCTTGGAACTTCTTCTCAGATATTGAAAATTGTTTCCTTCCTTGGAAATTAAGCTCTCTTCAGTTGGAGGAAAAGCATCCCAGATCCCAGCCTTTAGTGACTGGTCAAAACAAAACAAAACAAAACAAAAAACACTGGGATGAACACATACTAAAGCTATGGTTTTATCTAACTGGTTTTTGCAACATGCCCCCTACATAATCCAGTTAGCGGGCTTTTAGTTAATCACTGATTAGGGCTGGCAGATTGGGCTGCAAACATCCAGATGATCACTTGAGGGCAGCAGTGAGAATTGTTGATATCTGGGCTACCATCTACAGGCCAAGTAGGAATTTTGCAGCTGTGTAGTGCAGATATTGAAAAGTTACAATGGGGGTTTCATGCGTCCCGAGATCAATGACATACTTATCATGGTTTACCCTAATGTGGATTAATACGATCTTTTCCTTTGCATGCCTTATGAAACCATTCCTTCAATGGTCTGGGTCCATCCAACACACCCTGGCTTGTGTGTATGTTTAATATTTGGCTATCTTGTGGTTTAGTACAGGGGTCCCAACCCCCGGTCCATGGACTGGTACTGGGCTGTGGCATGCCAGCAACCGGTCCACACAAACAAGCAAAGCCCCATTCGTGGGATGCAGGCAGCACACAAAACCATGCACTCTCCGGTCCATGGAAAAACCTTTCTCCATGGCAATGGTCCCTGGTGCCCAAAAGGTTGGGGGCCTCTGGTTTAGTGTGTTATAGAAGTTCTAGTAAGTTTGATTTCAATGTTTAATTTAATTGTTCATGTGTGCCAGTGTGCTCACAGTAAAAAAAAAAGACAATAAAGGTTATCTTATCTATCTTACCTTAATTTTACAATGCCTTGCTAAGGCCACACTTGGAATGCTACATCCAGTTTTGATCACACGATGTAAAAAAGATGCTGAGACTCTAGAAAGAGTACAGAGAAGAGCAACAAAGATGATTAGGGGACTGGAGGCTAAAACATATAAGGAACGACTGCTGGAATTGGGTGTGACAAAGAGAAGGACGAGGGGGGACATGATAACAGCCTTCCAGTATCTCAGGGGCTGCCACAAAGAAGAGGGAGTCAAGCTATTATCCAAAGCCCCTGAAGGCAGGACAAGAAGCAAACTAACCAAAGAGAGAAGCAACCTAGAGCTAAGGAGAAACTTCCTGACAGTCAGAACAATTAACCAGTGGAACAACCTGCCTCTAGAAGCGGTGAATGCTTCAACGCTGGAAGTTTTTAAAGAAGAGACTGGACAGCCATTTTTCTGAAATGGTATAGGGTTTCCTGCCTGAGCAGGGGGTTGGACTAGATGACCTCCAAGGTCCCTTCCAACTTTATTATTATTATTATTATTATTATTATTATGGATCATCGCACAGTCAGCCAGATGTTCAGACTGGATTTGGCATTTTGTCTGCCTATCGAGTCCTTACCCAGGACCTGGGATAGGCAGATGTGGATGTTTTATTATTATTATTATTATTATTATTATTATTATTATTATTATTATTATTATTATTATTATTATTATTATTATTATTATTATTGTTATTGTTGTTGTTGTTGTTGTTGTTGTTGTTGTTGTTGTTGTTGTTATTGTTATTGTTATTATTTTATTGAAAAGTGGCAGTTCCTCCATACAAAAAAGCTGGGAGTGGGGTTTGCTCCCTTCTAGCACCGAGGATGTAACCTAGTTCGGGTAACGAAACGTCTGCAAGAAAACAACCAAACTCAGGGAACACCCAGGACCCTCTCATTTCAACCCCCGAGCTTCAAATATTCTCTTTCGTGGGTAGCCGCTGTTGTTGCACCTCCTCCGCTCGCGGTGACCTAGTCCTTCCACCAGGAGGCGCTCCTCCTCCAACGATAGCCGGCTTGCAATCCGGAGCCAGCTTAAAACTGCCTCGGCGCTTGGTTGGATTTTGTGGTTTCGCGATGCGTATTTTAAGCCTTTGGCGGCGGCGATGGGCTAATTAGATATTGTCGCGGTTGGCTGATCTCGGGGCCGCGCCACGCTTTCTTTGGCCCCTTCCAGAGAGAGAGAGAGAGAGAGAAAGAGAGAGGGAGGGAGGGGGAGAGAGAGAGAGAGAGAGAGAGAGAGAGAGAGAGAGAGAGAGAGAGAGAGAGCGCTACTGGCAAAGGGGCCACTTCCCTCCCTCCCAGGTGGAATTGAGGCTAGGAAAGCAAAGTTTAGAAACTGGGAAGGAGTCTAAGCGCCTTCGGCTAAGCGGAGCTTGTGCCCGGAGATTTGTGAGCACGCGTGGCGGCTGGCTGGCTGGCTGGCAACTGGTCCTTTTCCGTGGGATTTTCTTGGATGCAAAAACGGTGGTTTTTCTTACAGAGGCGCCCCTCCCGGGAAACAGGTAAGACGGGGGTGGTGGTCGTGATGGTACGGTCGTTTGGACCGTTCCTCTGTTTTCTGCAATAAACATCAAACAGCAGAAGGTACAAGTGGCCCGGGGCTGCTGGGGGCTGTGATCCGGCGGCCTCGCTCACGGAACTGAGGCTGGCCACCGGAGTGCATGGACTGGCTTTAAGTCCCCAGAGGAAAAACGGGACTAATGCTGTGTAGACAAGGAAATACATCTGGTCAGAAAGCGCCGTCTTGGGGATTAGCAGTTGCCCCCTGCCCGCCCGTGATATTGCCTAAGTTATTCCAATTTTATTTTTTATTCCTGGAAACTTTCGAGAGAGGCAGGGTGCGTTCACACGTGAGGGTTTTTATTCAGTCTTTTTTTTTTTTTAATTGAACGTGTCAAACGTGTCGGTGTCGCTCTCTGTATCTCTTCATCCTTTGAAATCCGCGAGATGTAAGTTAGAAAGCAGAACGGTTTCACTGGGTCAGATTCCCCCAGGTGAGCAAAAGGTGGATCCAACTCAAAGGCTCAGGAGGTGTGACGTCAATGCGTTGGAAATGTCCGCCACCCAAAAGGGATACACTCAGTCGTGTGTGTGCTGGATTGGATGCAAAAGGGCCTTTGGAGCCAGTATGTGAATGAACTGGGCCGAAAACCCTGAGCTGTTAAAGACAAAACTCTCCATATTAGACAAGCGCCTGGATTCCCACATGCAAATTAGCACTTCTTATTGAATCCTTCCTTCCTTCCCTCCCTCCCTCTCCTTCCTTCCCTCCTTCCTTTCCCTTCCCTTCTCTTCCCCTTCCCTTCCTTCTTTCCTTTCCTCTTTCTTTCTTTCTTTCTTTCTTTCTTTCTTTCTTTCTTTCTTTCTTTCTTTCTTTCTTTCTTTCTTTCTTTCTTTCTTTCTTTCCATAACTCTGCCCACTGCCAGCAGTTTGATCCTGACTGGCTCAAGGTTGACTCAGCCTTCCATCCTTCCAAGGTCAGTAAAATGAGGACCCAGATTGTTGGGGGTAAATATGCTGACTCTGTAAACCTCTTAGAGAGGGCTGTGAAGCGGTATATAAGTCCTAAGTGCTATTGCCCTCCCTCCCTCCCTTTCTTCCTTCCTTCCTTCTCACTCGCCTTCGCCTCGGAGGGAGGACGTAAGGCTGAGAAATTGAGAGCTTTCTCAGCTCCTGCGTTGTGTCCTTGCCGTATGAACACAGTTGAGACTACAATTGATGTTGCTAAGATAGAAAACTCGTTAAGGGATTTTTTGGGGTCCCATTTTATGACGTTTCTTCCCACATTTGTGAAGGGCATCACTGTGTTTGTTAAATCAGTAACAGGGTTGTTAAGTGAATCCCCGTGGCCTTGGCTCGTCAGAAGGTGGCAAAAGGTGGTCACGTGACCCTGGAGCACTGCCACGGTCACAAGTAGGAGGAATCGGTTGTCAAACCCTCCAGAGGAAAATCACGTGACCAATGGGGATGCTACAACGGTCATAAGTGTGAAAAAGGGTCACAAGTCACTTTTTTTTGCAGCGCCGTTGTCGCTTTGAACGGTCACTAAACGAGGACTACCTGTAGCCTCTGAGCAGGCAGAGTGTGCCATTAGTTTGAGAGACCGCGACGTTCATCCATGGCTGACTGAGCCACGAAACCCCAGCGGTCTCAAGCGGGGGCGGACGCTCTGCGTGGGTAACAGCGCCAGAACCGGGGGGGGGGGCTACTTTTCTTTCCCTCTGCCCACAGGCCCGCGCTTAACCCTCACTAACGGAGGCCAGCATGGCTGAATTAACTCGGCTGGGCTCCAGGCTGGGCTGCTGCAACCCTCTGGGGATCCTCCTCCCCTCGCCCCCTCTTCTTCGCCCCCTTTCATGCCATCCCAGTCAACCGGTCAGCCCCCCCCACACACATTGGGATTCGCGTCGCGCGAAATCGGCGCGGGGCTCCCGAGGCGGCTTCTGGGCTAAAAAGGCACCCAGGGGCGCGTTAAGCGGAATCCACCCACCCCCACCCCACCCTACCCCTCTTTCCCACGTTCCCGGGAGCCGACGCGTGTAAGCCACCCCTTCCTGCATTCCCAAGCAAGCCGCGGGTCACCGCTGGCTCCAACCGCGGATTCCAGGGCGGGAAGGCTGCTGGCGGGGCGTGGGAGGAGGAGGAGGAGGAGGAGAGTGGCTCGCGCGCGCTCGGTGGCTCGGGTTTCCACGCGTCCTCGGGCGCGCCAGCTTGCCTGCCCCGGCTCGAGCGCGCAGCTCCCCCGAGAGGCCCGGGCGGAGGGGGGCGCTCGAGAGCCGCCCTCCCGGTGGCCGGGCTTCCCAGGACCTCGGCTGGGCGGTGGTTTGTAGCCAGGCAGGCAGGCAGGCAGGCGGGCGAGCGAGCGAACCCTTAACCGTCCCGCCTGCTCCGCTGGAAGGGCGGGCACTTGTTCGCCTGCCAGCTCCGTTCTGCAAGCCCGCGGCGACGTCCCAGGACTGCTTCGGACCGTCTGCGGACCGGGGGTCCCCTCCTGTCCCGCTGAGGAGGCGCCGAAGGAGAGGAACCGCCGGACGAGGTGGGCGAAGGGGGCGGTGGCGGGCAGGGACGGGGCGCAGCTCTTCTTTTCGCTCGCTTTCGCTTTGGGGAGGGGGGGAGGGGTGGACGCCACCCCCCCCCCGGGAGGCTCTTTTGCCTCCTTCAGTGTGGTAGTGAAGTAGCCTCTGGGCATGTGGAGAGGGCCATTAGCTCGAGGTCTGAGGAAGGAGCTGGGTGGGGTAGGGGCGGGGAAGAACCAGGCTCGCCTTTTCACTTAGCCAGGGAACCCCATTGGGTGACCTGGCCTGGTTTTAAGAGTCTTATTAATCCTTGGTTTAGATTTGCCCAGAGCCATGAGTTGCTGGCTAGCCAGCCAGCTGCATTTCAGTCTAAAAAGTTGGAGAAAATCACCCTAAACTCACCTGTTTCACGAGGTTGTTATGTCCATAAATCGAGGAAGGGGAGGCAGAGCTAGCGCCTTGAACCCCTGGAACACAGCAGGTTGTGCATATAGCTGAATAACTGCAGGTTGCAAAAATAAACAAACAAACAAACAAAAAGAAAACGACAACCGGTCAAAATATACTTAGCAAAAAGTCTTCCAAACTATTCACAGCTGAGATCATCATCCATTACACTAAATTGTAAGGTGGATTGCTAGCGTGTTGTGTGAACTTAACAGTTGCAGGTTGCAAACCACGGATTGTGGCTTTGTGGTAAGGCGGCTGAGGCAGCAGGAGCTTAATGCGGTGGTGTTGCGCGCAGCCACACTCCCACTAGTCTGCCTGCCATTCTACATTATGTAACGTACATCACAGGCATTTTTGCATCCGATCCCATTTCAAAGGCAGTGGGATGACCTTTGTTGGCTTAATCCCTGCTGTGACACAGACACTTTGTATGGAAGAAATGCAAGGGAATGAAGTTCCAGTGGCATTGCAGACTCAAATTTTACTTGGCCCCAATTTCCAAACCCTTATTTGGGAAATCTAATCAATTTTGTAGCACTACTTAGAAAAACATACATGTGTAAGTATCTCAGTGCAGGAACAGTTTTTGTTTTATTTTTTTAAGTCTGAAAGTGGGATTCTTACAGTGTGGCGGTTGACCAAACCAGATTGGCAGAGATAAACTTGGCAGTGTCTTTAATCAAATCTAATTCACATATTTTTCGACTTAAAGTTTCCTTAAAGTGATTTCTCTGGACTTATTTGGTGTACTTACTTTGCACAAGGTGGCATACGTGGGCTATGTTTCCACACCATACACATATTAATCGGTATTCTGTGTTGGCATTTGTACTGTTCAGATTAACTGTTTCTGGATTTGCAAAAAGTGCCGAGGGATAAACTAAATATAGGAGCTGTACTTAAAACCTGCCAAGCCATGAATAAAAAAAAAGCCAAAATTGAAATTAAATAAGCACAGCCTGTGGTACACAGGTAGGTTTTTAACCGATCTGGTTAAGTGCATTGAGTAAACTCAACCACACAGCCACAAACTACATTGGTTGGATTAAATGTGCAATCAACCAATCAATTTTGTGTTTGCATAAATCCAATCATTGTCGGCCTTTTGAGGTAAGCCAGGACAGGAAAAGGACATGATGAGAACTTCTGGAACTTTACTTTTATAGGGCATAATAACAATCTTGAAAACCCAACAGATCTTTCTTGCGGCATCTTCTTCTTCCCAAGACAGACAAGTTGGGTCAATTTTGAGTTTCTTCCTCAACCTCCTCCCCCTGCTTTCTTTATAGACTGAGGAGATGTTTTTGTATCAGCTGCTGCATGCTTTCTTCAAGATTATCACTGTTGTCCTCCTACGATGAGGATAGTCTCCTTTTTGCTCTTCACAACAAACTTGTGAGACAGCTTGAGCGAACCACTGGCTTCCATATTCAAGGAAGGATTTAATACCATGTCTGACGGGCTTTGATCTAAAACTAGCCACTCTGATGCCTTTGATTTATTTATGCATTTTTTCTTTGGGGGATTTAAACTGTGTGGACAGAAGATATTTTGGAAGAAGGCTTTATCTGCAGGGAAAGTATTAAATCTCATAAAAAGGAGGACTAGGAAAATAGCTACCCTGTTAAGCCCTTATGGCTTGATCTTGGTTACTTGATGTTGTTGATATTGGTGGCGGGGGCTTTCTTTCCAAGTTGAGCTTCAATCTGCTTGAACATCGTCGAGCTGAGAAACTAAACAGGGATGGGCCTAGTTTAAATTTGGATAAGAGAAGTATTTCCAGAGCTGTAGATTGAACGGGGAAAGTGAACAACAATCCTGAGCAAGGCCATAGCAAACTACTTTCATATTCTTTTTAAGAGAACTCTGTAAATATGTCTTGAATTTTTTTTGGAGGGGGTGAGGGCTATGTTTGATATGGGCAGTACTCCGAATGGTAAATATTTGAGGTAAGCCTCCATGTACAGATAGTCCTCAGCTTACGACCCCATGTGAGCCCAAAATTTCTGTTGCTAAGGGAGACAAGTTGTTAAGTCAGTTTTGCCCCATTTTGCAACCTTTGAAGCGAATCTCTGCAGTTATTAAATTAATAACGACGTGGTGAAGTGGCTTCTCCACTGACCTGGCCAGAAGGTCGCAAAAGGGGATCACATGACCCCCTTGGACACTGCGACTGTCGTAAATACGGACCAGTTGCCAAGCGTCCGAATGTTGATCACGTGACCACGGGGAGGCTGCAACGTCCGTAGGTGTGAAAAACGGATCACCAGTCGCCTTTTTCGGTGCCGTTGTTAAGTTGGAACAGTTGTAAGTCAAGGGCTACCTGCACGTCTTCTAAATCAGTGGTTCTTAACCTTTTTGAACGAATCGCCCCCTTGAGCCAATGAGGAAGTGGTCATCGCCCCCCTCCCCCAACATAGCCTCTCAATCACACCATAGAAAATAATTCTTCAATTGATGCAAACATTTTTTTTTGTTTTCTTTAAAATTGTCATATCGATGCAAATAAGTTATTTCCAGTCTTTTCCCCATATCTCCCATATTCTGACCAATGGCGCGCCACTGTATGGGTAGAGGCTGCTGTGCAACGCGCATGAAGATAAGCGATGCATCTTCACATATGTACGGCGTTCTGTACTGAAGCTAGCTGGAGGAACATTTGAAAACACAATTCAATCCACTAATAGCGAGCGATCTGATGTTTTTGTACGACAGATAGGCAGCCATTCACTGTACGAAAAAGTCTCAAAAGTGTCCCCAAAACTTCTCGCTCCATCGCCCCCATATCGCCCCCTTTTCGTTCCATCGCCCCCCTGAAAAATGAAATCGCCCCCTGGGGGGCAATATCGCCCAGGTTAAGAACCACTGTTCTAAATCAGTTCAAGTCACTGGGAACCAAGTTCACCTCAAGCTTTTTTCAGGCAGCTTGAATCCCTGAATTTAGGCATGTTCATGTTTTGGAAATAAGCAGCTCCTGGACGTGGCGCTTAAAAAGCACAGTTAGTCTCCATCCTTCAGCACCTTTTGCAGTGCTGGCACGACCAGACAGGCATCCACCCTGGGCACGTGGACGGAAGAGAAGAAGCACAAGGGCTTGATCTGAGGCTGGCACTGCCTAGTGTTCTCGTCCCCTTTGAGCAACGTTGCAAACCCCTGTAACATCACGAAGGTGGAACCCTGCCAGCCGGTTGGCTAAAATCAGGAACTTCTTGCAGTTAAGTTTGGGGGGGGGGGAATGCTTTTCATAGAAAGGGAGAGTAAAACCAGCAGTTGGTAAGTCTCTGTGCGTAACTCTCTGCAGACTTTTTTTTTTTTTTTAAACAAAAGAATTTGTTTTGGCACAGCAAGAAAGGCAATGTGACTATGCCCTTTGGACAAAAAAAAAACCCCAGTAAAACAAAACATTGAAAGATCCTCTGTTTCTAATCCACAAAACAATCCTGTGCGCTCCCCCTGCCCCGCCTCCCCTCCTTTTTTTGCAAAGTTTAGCGAGAGCTGTTGTTTTTTCCAACATGGCTTGGATGTTTTGGCAAAGGCGGCTTAAAAGTTCTGGCCTTTGCCTCTTTTTGTCGGGAAGCGGGGCGAAAAGTGTTGAAATAGCGGAGCAGGTTTGATTTCATTTTTTTGGCTGTGGGAGAGGAGGGGACGGAGAAGGACTCTGTCTCGATAAACTGGCGGAAGGAAGGAGCAAGGGGAAAAGGCTGGGTCCTCTTGCCCAAATTGCAAGTCTCTCGCCTTTTATGCTGGACTCATTTTGTTCCTCGCGAGTCTCTATTCCTGGCCAGGACAAACCTCCGCTGTTTAGGCTGCGCCGTTTCCAGGGACTGGTTTGGACTCCTCTCCCAGTTTGCTTTAGTCCTTCAATTTCTGGCAGGGGGCACTTGAGAACTACGCATACCGACCTTCAAAGTCCTTTTCTGCTCTTTTCAAGGTCCCAGAAGATGGCCAAGGCCAACATCCCCAGACGGCTTGGGAAGGTGCTTTGGTCTGCTGTCATTTCCATCTGCGTCAGTCTGCAGGTAAGCCATGGATCAGACGAGGAAAAATGAATATAGCATCATGGTTAAAACCCTGGGCGAGGACCAGGGAGTCAGTTTGCAGGGCCGACTCAGGTACCAGAAATCTAGGACTCTTGGAAATGTATTTTTTTTTAAAAAAAAAAAAATTCAGAAAGAACAAAAACAAAGTAAGTTTGATTTTATTAATAACATTTTATTTTATTTCGGTTAATATTTTAGGAAGCAAATTAAGCAAGTCAATTAATTAAGTGACTCAGTAAATTTTAAAACTTTTGTTTAAGGACATGTTATTTTATTTAAGAGATTGCTGATGCAGACCTCCCTAAAGCCCCTGCCTCCGAAGGCAAGGATGGAAGAATGAGGCTGGGGATTATGGGTCACACATTCCTTCCTCTTTCAAAAGGCATCTAAAAATTCTCACCGAAGAGGTTGCTGAATTATTCTTTGTACCAACTTCCCTGCAAATTTCTTTATCGTACCCTAGAGGTTTTGGTCAGCCAGACAAACATGAAGAAGAAATTATCATTTTTTTAAAAAAAACTCACTGACTTGTAGTTACGTCTTCCTCCAAAAGGGCACAGAAGCAAAGGCTGAAGATTAGATACAGAATCTTTCCCTGTTACCCCAAAAGACAGTTATGAATTTGTCAAGCAGACTCTTTTGTGAAACATTTAGCCATATCTTTGACATACTTCAGCATTGACAATGCTAACCGCAAAGCTTATGCAAGTCTCTGCGCTTTTGCTTTTATGAGTAATGGTAGCCTTCTAATTAGTGTTTTTGTGATCTAAACAGCTGTCACCCCTCCTTTTTTTTTTGGCAGAATTTACATGGGGTAGAAAAGAGGGAAGCTGAGAGTCCTGCTTTAGAAGCAATTGAGTAGTAATGTGTTTTTATATGGTAGAATGTTTCCCCCCCCCCTTAAAGTTCCATCGAATACTAACAAAGTGGGAATCAGTTACCACAATAAAACTGCTTATTTGTTTAAGGCATTTGCCAGGCCAATATCAATAGTGGAAGACATTGAGCAGCGAAAGGATTTTGAAATATACAGCATAAGGTTAACATGAGGAATTGGCAAAACCAGCAAGCAGATTTCTGCCTGAAAACTACTTGATTGAGTGCCTTCTAAAATTGCACGGTCCTCATTCTTGTAGAGCAGTGGTTCTCAACCTTTTTAATGCCGCGACCCCCAACCGGTCGTAAGTCGAAGACTACTCAACCGGTCGTAAGTCGAGGACTACTCGACTGGTGCAGCACCCGTTTGCAGAATGGGACTTTTGGCGGACTCAGCAGGGCAGAGACAGCCTGGACAATTCCTATTGGCTTTTGAAAGCCAATAGAATTAGACTCTATTCAAGAGAGTCTATTCTATTGGCTTTCAAAAGCCGATAGAATAAAAGGGAGGAGCACAGCTAAGGAAAAGGGGGAAAAAATGGCGGACTGCATGGTTTGGCGACCCCCGTGAAATGGTCGTTCGACCCCAAATGGGGTCCCAACCCACAGCTTGAGAACCACTGTTGTAGAGCATACCTGTGGAGTCTCAAAGGGGCTTTTTCAAAAGGCAGCTTGACTATGTTTTTGTTCTTGAGAATATAACAACAACAACAACAACAATAATAATAATATAACAGTAGTAGTAGTCGTAGTAGTAGTAGTAGTAGTAGTAGTAGTAGTAGTAAGTAGTAGTAATAGGCGCCTTGGTTGCAGTCCCAAAAGATCTGGAGCACCACTTGAACACCATTGACATTGACAAATTCGCCATTAGTCAATTGCAAAAGGTGGCCTTACTAGGAACTGCTTCCATCCTGCGACGATATCTGTGATACCATCAAACATCCACATCTGCCTGTCCCAGGTCCTTGGGAAGGACTCGATAGGTAGACAAAAATGCCAGATCCAGTCTGGACATCTGGCTGACTGTGCGATGATCAACAACAACAACAACAACAACAATAATAATAATGTTGGAAGGGGCCTTGGAGGTCATCTAGTCCAACCCCCTGCTCAGGCAGGAAACCCTACACCATTTCAGAAAGATGGCTGTCCAGTCTCTTCTTAAAAACCTCCAGTGTTGGAGCATTCACAGCTTCTGGAGGTAGGTTGTTCCACTGATTAATTGTTCTCACTGTCAGGAAGTTTCTCCTTAGTTCTAGGTTGCTTCTCTCCTTGATTAGTTTCCATCCATTGCTTCTTGTCCTGCCTTCAGGCACTTTGGAGAATAGCTTGACTCCCTCTTCTTTGTGGCAGCCCTGAGATATTGGAAGACTGCTATCATGTCCCCCCTCATCCTTCTCTTCATTAAACTAGACATACCTAATTCCAGCAACCGTTCCTTATATGTTTTAGCCTCCAACCCCCTAATCACCTCAGTTGCTCTTCTCTGCACTCTTTCTAGAATCTCAACAAATACCTGTAGAGAATTCTCTACAGATGTGGATAAAGGGCCCATGAACTGGGCTTCCGAGGCTGGTGAGAAAGAGGCTATTGTCACTCCTACTCTGACTGCTTGCCTTACCTAAGAGCGACGTACAGTAGAGCAGTGGTGGGATTCAGCCAGTTCGCACCACTTCGGCAGAACCCGTAGCTAATTTTTTGTTGTCCAGGCCCAGAACGGACTTCTGGAAGCGGCATCCACACAGAGAACCGATTGTTCACCTATTTGAATCTCACCACTGACGCAGAGACTAGCAAGGGAAGAGAAGATAGATCCCCATTGCTTAAGTATGGATCCATGGTGATGCTTTTTTGGGTGTGACTCTCTGCAGCTCTCCACTTGGCTCACAGTCTAGCTAATTATGGGAAATGTTTAAAACTTGGCCTCTTTGTTTATTCCTGTTGATTTCAAGATGACAGATCGTCATGCAGCTTGCTCTGGACCTAGTGTGAAGCTGCATGATGTTCAGGGTGCTTGAGAGTGGATATTTAGGTACAGTGATGAGTTAGAAAGCCTCTTTATTAGTGCAGAACAAAAATTGTAGAAGAACATTGATACACACTGAAAAAGCTGTATCTGATTTACGTTCAGTGTTGCTAGAAAGAATAATACAATTATACTGGAAAATGATCTCTAGAGAAATATGGTTTCTAGGACACATACAGCTAGTTATGTTTCCAAATGCATGGAATGTGAGTTAACCCAAATGAATTGTAAAACAATGTTCAAAGTGCCCTTAAGGCTGTCATTACAAGACAGTTGCTAACTGTTAACTGTTGGTATTTACCATCAAGATGTGCAATTTCCATTGCCTGATAATCTTATAGTATTGAACTTAACCGTGCCAAAATTCTGGCCGATTAAGAGGAATGACTCAAGATTGTTTTTCTGCTGCCATGACATATATCGTTCTGCAAGATTTTTACCAGCTGAAGAACAGCAGTGGCCAAAATGCTACTATAGTTTAGAACAGTGGTTCTCAACCTGTGGGTCGGGACCCCATTTGGGGTCGAACAACCATTGCATGGGGGTCGCCAAACAAGGCTGTCCGCCATTTTTTCCCCCTTTTCTTTGGCCATGTCCCTGGCACCCAGTGATGTATAAGTGGTTGGGGGTCACCACAACATGGGGAACTGTATTATGGGGTCGCGGCATTAGAAAGGTTGAGAACCACTGACTTAGGGTTAGGGTTAGGTCACCATGAACACATAGAGCAAAATGGACCTCGCCAACAAATTGGGAGTGCTTGGATATGGTTAGGAGGGCACTGACTTTTCTAGGCTGACCTATCTATGTTTCCTGGTAAAATACATGGGAAAACGCCATTGGAGGAAAATTCCACTTAGGGTTAGGGTTAGGTCACCACGAACACATAGAGCAAAATGGACCTCGCCAACAAATTGGGAGTGCTTGGATATGGTTAGGAGGGCACTGACTTTTCTAGGCTGACCTATCTATGTTTCCTGGTAAAATACATGGGAAAACCCCATTGGAGGAAAATTCCACTTAGGGTTAGGGTTAGGTCACCATGAACACATAGAGCAAAATGGACCTCGCCAACAAATTGGGAGTGCTTGGATATGGTTAGGAGGGCACTGATTTTTCTAGGCTGACCTATCTATGTTTCCTGGTAAAATACATGGGAAAACCCCATTGGAGGAAAATTCCACTTAGGGTTAGGGTTAGGTCACCATAAACACATAGAGCAAAATGGACCTCACCAACAAATTGGGAGTGCTTGGATATGGTTAGGAGGGCACTGACCTTCTAGCTGCCCTATCTATGTTTCCTGGTAAAATACATGGGGGGGAAAAACCCCATTGGAGAAATTCCACTTAGGTAGGGTACGGTCCCATGAACACATAGAGCAAATGGACCTCGCAACAAATTGGGAGTGCTTGGTATGGTTGGAGGGCTCCTGACTTTTCTAGCTGCCCTAAGTCTATTTTCCTGGTGAAATACTGGTAAAATCCCTTGAGGAAAATTCACTTATGGTTAGGGTTTAGGTCACCATGACCTCAGAGAGGAAAATGGACATTGCCAACGAAATTGGGAGTGCTGGGTATGGTTCGGAGGGCACTGACCTTCTAGGCTTCCCTATCATGTTTCCTGTAAGATACATTGGAAAACACCCCATTGGAGGAAAATTCCACTTAGGTTAGGGTTAGGTCACCATGACACATAGAGCAAAATGGGACCTCGCCAACAAAATTGGGAGTGCTTGGATATGGTAGGATGTGCACTGACTTTTCTACGGCTGCCCTATCCTATGTTTCCTGGTAAAATACATGGGAAAACCCCATTGGAGGAAAATTCCACTTAGGGTTAGGGTTAGGTCACCATGAACACATAGAGCAAAATGGACCTCGCCAACAAATTGGGAGTGCTTGGATATGGTTAGGAGGGCACTGACTTTTCTAGGCTGACCTATCTATGTTTCCTGGTAAAATACATGGGAAAACCCTATTGGAGGAAAATTCCACTTAGGGTTAGGGTTAGGTCACCGTGAACTCAGAGAGGAAAATGGACATTGCCAACAAATTGGGAGTGCTTGGGTATGGTTAGGAGGGCACTGACCTTTCTAGGCTGCCCTATCTATGTTTCCTGGTAAAATACATGGGAAAAACCCATTGGAGGAAAATTCCACTTAGGGTTAGGGTTAGGTCACCATGAACCTCAGAGAGGAAAATGGACATTGCCAACAATTGGAGTGCTTTTGGTATGGTTATGAGGGCACTGGGGACCTTCTAGGCTTGCCTATCTATGTTTTTTCCTGGTAAAATAACATGGAAAACCCTATTGAGAAAATTTCCACTTAGGGTTAGGTTTAGTCACCAGGAACTCAGAGAGGAAAATGGACATTGCAACAATTGGGAGTGCTTGGTATTTTTAGAGGGCACGACCTTGCTATGCTGCCGCCTATCTATGTTTCCTGGGTAAAAATACTGGGAAAAACCATTTGAGGACAATTCCACTTAGGGTTAGGGTTTAGGGTCCAGCCATGACACATAGAGCAAAATGGACCTCGCAACAAATTGGAGTGCTTGGATATGGTTAGGAAGGCACTGACTTTTCTAGGCTGACCTATCTATGTTTCCTGGTAAAATACATGGGAAAACCCCATTGGAGGAAAATTCCACTTAGGGTTAGGGTTAGGTCACCATGAACACATAGAGCAAAATGGACCTCGCCAACAAATTGGGAGTGCTTGGATATGGTTAGGAGGGCACTGACTTTTCTAGGCTGACCTATCTCTGTTTCCTTGTAAAATACATGGGAAAATCCCATTGGAGGAAAATTCCACTTAGGGTTAGGGTTAGGTCACCACAAACACATAGAGCAAAATGGACCTCGCCAACAAATTGGGAGTGCTTGGATATGGTTAGGAAGGCACTGACTTTTCTAGGCTGCCCTATCTATGTTTCCTGGTAAAATACATGGGAAAATCCCATTGGAGGAAAATTCCACTTAGGGTTAGGGTTATCACCATTGAGACTCAGAGAGGACATGGGCACTGCCAACAAACTCGGAGTGCTTGGGTATGGTTAGGAAGGACTGACATTTCCAGTCTGCCTATTCTATGTTTCCTGGTAAAATATATGGGAAAATCCCATTTAGGACAATTCCACTTAGGTTTAGGGTTAGGTTACCATGAACTCGTAGAGCAAAATGGACATTGCCAAGAAACTCGGATTGCTTGGGTATTGTTAGGAGGGCACTGACCTTTCCTGACTGCCCTATCTATATTTCCTGGTAAAATATATGGGAAAATCCCATTGGAGGAAAATTCCACTTAGGGTTAGGTTAGTCACCATGAACACATAGAGCAAAATGGACCTCGCCAACAAATTGGGAGTGCTTGGATCTGGTTAGGAGGGCACTGACTTTTCTAGGCTGACCTATCTATGTTTCCTGGTAAAATACATGGGAAAACCCCATTGGAGGAAAATTCCACTTAGGGTTAGGGTTAGGTCACCATGAACACATAGAGCAAAATGGACCTCGCCAACAAATTGGGAGTGCTTGGATATGGTTAGGAGGGCCCTGACTTTTCTAGGCTTGCCTATCTATGTTTCCTGGTAAAATTACATGGGAAACCCCGATTGAGGAAATTCCACTTAGGTTAGGGTTAGGTCACCATGAAACATAGACAAAATGGACCTCGCCAACAAATTGGGAGTGCTTGTGATATGGTTAGGAGGGCACTGACTTTTCTAGGCTGACCTATCTATGTTTCCTGGTAAAATACATGGGAAAACCCTATTGGAGGAAAATTCCACTTAGGGCAGTGGTTCTCAACCTGTGGGTTGGGACCCCATTTGGGGTCGAACGACCATTTCATGGGGGTCGCCAAACAAGGCTGTCCGCCATTTTTTTCCCCTTTTCTTTGGCCATGCCTCTGGCACCCGGTGATGTATAAGTGGTTGGGGGTCACCACAACATGGGGAACTGTATTATGGGGTCGCGGCATTAGAAAGGTTGAGAACCACTGGTTTAGAAGCATACATGACTCTGATCTGCATAATTGTTCCTCTCCATTGCTGTTCTCCTCTGGACTCTGCAACTTTATTGTTTCAGATATATTCAAAAAAACATTGGCTGCAAAGTTGATGGGACTATGGCTACTGGGTCAAAACTGGCCCATTTGACTGATAATGTTTCCCGATCCTTTTTTTGTTTCTTGAGTGAAATCGAGATAGTCTAGTCTGGACACCCTAAAAGTTTTCTACACATGGCAACTTGGTAGGTATCTAGAGTGCAACTTTTAAAAATCTCAGCAACGAGGAGGGAATTCCTAGAGTTGAAATTCATACATCCAGAACTTGTCAAATAGTACTATATGACATAACATGTTTTGCTTCATTGTTGTTGTTGTTAGTTGCAAAGTTGTGTCTGACCTATCACGACCCCATGGACAACGTTCCTCCAGGCCTTCCTGTCCTCTCCCATCTTCTGGAGTCCATTTAAGCTCAGGCCTACTGCTTCAGGGACTCCATCCAGCCACCTCATTCTCTGTTGTTCCCTTCTTCTATTGCCTTCCATCTTTCCCAGCATTAGGTCCTTCTCCAGTGAGTCCTTCCTTCTCATTAGGTGGCCAAAGTATTTGAGTTTCAACTTCAGGATCTGGCCTTCTCAAGAGCAGTTGGGGTTGATCTCTTCTAGGACTGATTGGTTTGAACGCCTTGTAGTCCAAGGGATTTGCAAGAGTCTTGTCCGGCACCATAGTTCAAAGACCTCCATTCTTTGGTGCTCAGCCTTTCTTATGGTCCAGCTTTCACAGCCATACATTCCAACTGGGAAAACCATGGCCTGTTTTGTTCCATAGAAACATAGAAAACTGACAGCAGAAAAAGACCTACCGCCCCATCAAGTCTGCCTGTTGAGTTTATTTGTTTATGATTATTTATTTGTTTATGGTTATTTATTTATTTATTATTTTTAATTATTATTTTTATACTTTATTTTAATTTTTTTAAAAAAAATTGTCAGATGATGGACATGGGTTGATCCCAGGCAAGCGTAAACTCGGTTCCTGACGATTGACCCAGTTTTAGTTTGGCTTAGGGAGTTGTAAAAAATCAGCCGTGATTTATGCAATAAACTACGATGAAGACAAACCTTAGGTTAATCCTGTATATAAATCTAGTCATTCTGTTGATTGATTAAGTTTTGTTTTTGTTTTGTTAGGCTGTGATGCAAATCTAGCCACTGTGCCTTGTAAACAATTATATGATTTAGTGCTAAGCAAGAATCCAGCCAGTTGTGGGTTTTTTTTCCAATTAGATTTTTAAAAAAATAGCATAATGTGATAATGTAAACTCATTTGATATCAAACGGGGTTGGGCAACTATTTTATTGTTTAGGAAAAAGTACGTGTGTGGGCCTGTTTGTAGATCTTGGCTTCCACTCATGTAGCAGTTAGCTTTTTTGGCAATATGGTGACAGCTTATGGCTATATGTTAGAAAGGAAGGTTTAGTAAAGCTGGTAAGCTGACTTTGTGCGACCTTACTGTATAATTCAGACTTTTGGGGGGTCCGGAGAGGTACCTCTCTGGGAATTCTGTTGGAAGAAATCAAGAGCTTTTGTTGGCTCCAAAGCCATTGTTGCAACATGGCTACCAGTGTGTGTGCGCATCTGTACATCAGCTCAAGAATGAAGAAAATGTTCTTCCTGGCTACATTTGCGTACCTAAATTCCATTTTTCTTTCATGTAGTTGTGTCCAATTCTTGGACACTGCCGTTTCCTTGGCAAGGTTTTTCAGAAGTGGTTTGCCACTGTCTCCTTTCTAGAGCTAAAAGAGAGGGACTGGCCCAAGGTCATCCAGATGGCTTTGTGTCCAAAGCGGGACAAGAATTCCCGGTCTCCCGGTTACCACTACACCGAATTGAATATCAGATATTTCACTTGAGTTTATTGCTTGGATGCAGAATAGAGTTGGACTGATGCTTGTTAACAGAGATGCAGATATCCAAAGGTGAGGGTGAAGGTTCGTTCTCCGAGCTTGTGGATTGGTTTCCAAAAATTTATTACCAGGCTAGGAAACATCTTCAGTAGAGTTTAGGGGATGTCAGTGTCAGTGTTCTTATGACTATAAGGGCTTCAGGTGTGGGTGTGTCAAGTGAGGGTCTTGTGGTGGGTCAGGTGTGATTCATCAGTGAGTTGATTGATGGGTCTTGTGATGGGGGGCTTACATTAGATCAGGGCAATTGGGAAGTGAACTGGTGGCGGAGGGCTTGCGTGGGTTGATTGAGGACTCAAACCTGACCCATCACAAGACCCATCACAAGACCCTCCGTTGACACACCCACACCTGAAGCCCTTGTGAATAGAAGAACACTGACACTGACTTTCCTTAAACTCCGCTGAAGATGTTCGGAAATCCACAAGCTCGGAGAATGAACCTTCACCCTCACCCTTCACCTGAGCTACAGAGATTTGGCACTATTGTCTATCCAAAGGTATTTAGAAGACATTTTCTGGAGGACTCTTTACTTCATATAAATGTTTCTTGGTTCACTCCTATATTTATTTATTTGTAGAATGACCATAGTCACCCATCTATATCATTGAGTTTGGGCAATGCTCAATATGAGACGTAATAGCAATAACACCCAGACTTATATACTACCTTGTACCACTTTGCAGCCCTCTTTGGGTGGTTTACTAGCATGTTGATAGTGATGATGATGATGATGTTGGAAGGGACCTTGGAGGTATTCTAGTCCAACCCTCTGCTCAGGAAGGAAATTGGACTAGAACAGGCATGTCAAACTCGTGATGTCACATGATGTTGCGCGATGTATCGGGACTTTTTCCCCATTGCTGGCAATGGGGTGGGCACAGTTTCAGTGTGATGCATCCAGCCCGCGGGCTGGCAGTTTGACATGCCTGGACTAGAAGACCTCCAAGGTCCCTTCCAACTTATTATTATTATAAATCTGGGTCCTTATTTTACTGACCTCTGAAGGATGGAAGGCTGAGTCAACCTTGAGCTGGTCAGAATCAAACTCCAGGCTGCGGGCAGAGTTTGCCTGCCTGCTATACTGCATTTTTTCCACTGCACCATCACATAAAATCTAGAAATCATAAAATAGCATCACATTATAGCTAAGGTCCCTACAAACCATAACCTCATCAAACCACGCCTATTGGGCTCAATGTTGCAAGAAGTTTGGCTTTGTTCCCATCTGGCTGATTCAACATCTAACCAGCTGGAGGCCAAATAATTTTTTTTAATGGTTCTTTCCTCTCTTCCTGTTTTCGAAGTCATTATTTCACTTGTGTTGTGAATTGTCCGTTAAGAGGTGAGAAGTTAATGTGAATAACACCCATTTGGAAGCGCTGAGATGGATTTTTCCAGACTGTGTCTGGTCCATTTCTTTTCTTTTCTTTTTTCCATGTAGAGAACTTGGTCACTGGTGTAACACTCAATCTCAGCTGTGGAAAATAAAATACTTTAAATTAATAAGGTTGTGTCTTATTAATAAAAATAATGCAATTTTAGAAGAATATTTTACTTCCTAACAAACGTGGGCAACTGTTGCTGTGGCAGATGATGATGATGATGATGATGATGATTATGGATCATCGCACAGTCAGCCAGATGTTCAGACTGGATTTGGCATTTTGTCTACCTATCAAGTTCTTACCAAGGACCTGGGATAGGCAGATGTGGATGTTTGATGGTATTACAGATCTTGTCGCAGGATGGAAGCAGTTCCTAGTAAGGCCGCCTTTTGCAATTGACTAATGGCGAATTTGTCAGTGTCAATGGTGTCCAAGTGGTGCTCCAGTTGTTTTGGGATTGCACCCAAGGCACCTATTACTATTGGTACTACCCTTGCTTGCTTTTGCCATAGTCTTTCTAGTTCTGTTTGTAGGTCTTTGTATTTTGTTATCTTCTCCAGTTCTTTCTCGTCTATTCTGCTGTCTCCAGGCACTGCCACGTCCATCATCATCATCATCATCATTATTATCATCATCATCATCATTATCATTGTTATTGTTAAAATTTGATTCTGCTTTCTTTATATATATATATTTTATTGATTTTTTTTTTAAAAAATTAACAATCTTAGTGCTTAGTAAACAGCATGTTGTCTGGGTTCATGTTTCACAACAATCAATGCTAGTCAATTTCTATCATATCATATCCTACATAACAGCTTTCCTTGACTTTCTCTTCTTCCCATATTGTTCTCTTTTGCAAACATTAGGCTAATACAGTTCTTAATGTTTTAGTAACAAAGAGGTTAAATATAAACATTTTTCTAACATTTATTCAATTAGTAATAGCATCAATATAGAACTTCTTTTCTAATTAGCCCTCTTGATTGCGTTATATGTCCAGTTTTCAACATTCTCATTTAGACTTTTTCCCCACAAAATTGAGATTTTTATCTGTTAAGATTTTCTCAAAATTGATTTACGGTTAAATATCTGAGCTGTTTCCCTCACAATAATCCTCCCAGCAATTACATTTCTTGTATCATAAAAAAAATACTTGTTAAAATTTGATTCTGCTTTCTTGTGTGCATGGGTGGATGAAATAAGTTTACAAATATTCATACAGAGCAGCAAAATTTCAAGAGCGGCATTTCCAATAACTCGGAGTCCGGAGGAAGGACAGCTGATGCTTTTCTACTGAATAGCAAGCAAAGCTGTTCTCCAGCAAAAATAAATCTCCAGATCTGTGCATTTTCCATTAAGAAGTATTTTAAAGTAATGATTTTTTCCCCCTTCAGTATACAGCCCTGAAACAGCCCTGATGATGTTACCTAGACTGGATAATGAACCTTTTGCAAGAAAACAACCAATGGCTTCAGTAGTATATTGATAGAATTTGCACTTAAACGTCTCTTTTTGGCTGCTTTGCAAACTCCGGAGAGATTATATAGAGGCGTAAAGGCATTGGACCTAATTCTGTAATATTTTGGGCTAGCTGTTTAAATTTAAATGGGATTTTTATTGTTTGGAGATGATGACTGTGAGGTCAAACTTTCTTATTTTTCTTCTCTGCTCGTCAGAGCTAAACCTAAGCGTTCCCCCCCCCTCCCATCTTAGCCATAACTAGCCAATTGCGTTTCCTCTTCATGTGACATGAACCATTTTATCTCCTGTTTGTCGTAATGTGTGAGAAAAAGAGCAGAGGACAGTTCCCGTTTTTATGAGCTTTTCCGAGAAACTGCGTTTGATCCCCTCATTCCACTGTCAAAGGAGGAGAAAAAATTGAGAGGGAGATTCAAGGGAGATAATCTCTGTGTTGCATCTTAGCCTTGTGATTAATCTGGAAGCGATTTCCGTTAGCTCATGTCATTTTTTTTTTTCATTGTGTGTCACTGAAGAACATTTTATTGGGTGCGCCAAATGGTTATTCAATCCCTTCTTAAAAAATCTCCAGTGTTGGAGGTCCACAACTTCTGGAGGCGAGCCTGATTAACTGTTCTCACTGTCAGGAAATTTCTCCTTAGTTCTAGGTTGTTTCTCTCCTCGATTAGTTTCCGTCTGCTGCATTTTGTCCTGTGTGCTTTGGAGAATAAGCTGATCCTCTCTTCTTTTGGCAGCCCGTTAGATATTGGAACACTGCTATCATGTCACCCCCTCGTCCTTCTTTCATTAAACTAGACCACATTTTCGGTAAATGAGAGCCTCAAGGAAGAAGGAGGGGCTTAAAGAGTCAAACATGGTTGGCTACATATAGCAATTGGTCTGGAGGTATGAACACTGACATAACGGTCACGGAATGCTGACTGATTATATGTTATGGTTTTTTGTTAGCTTTTATGGGCGAGCAAAAACATCAAAGGGATCCATCAGTTATCAAATAAGTCTTTGGCTTTTTATTAGCTCAACGCTTTCAGGATAGGCTCAACGATGAATGAGTTCAGGAAGGGCCTGGCTGTGCCGGAATAAAACCTGAATGGAATATAATCTAACCCCTCACGAGGGTATTGTAAAGAGTTTGAGCAAAATTACTATTTTATTGAGCAATGCCGTGTGAATTATTGGGATTAGCCATTCTGTTGCGAAAACATACCACTCAGCGTATTTGCTGTTGCCAAAAATACTGTTGTTGAAAGAGGAGAAACAGGAAAATTGGTCAGCCAGCCTGTTCCTCTGCGAAGCCAAATGCCTCTGCTTTTTATATAACAATAATTCAGGTCTGCAGTGTGCTGTGGTCTCTGCTTTTGGTCAGGGAACAACCTGTGCAACAGAGCCAAGTTGCAAGGAATATTTGTGCAAGAGCAACACCTGAAGTTCCACCTTTGCTTACAAGATTTTTTTGCTATACGCAAGAATCTAGTCAACTAACATTCAAACACTAAACTGGTGTTAGATAAGCGCCAACAAAATTCAAGAGGAGTTGGACTTAGATCTTAGTGGGAACGTAATGACTTTAGACTGATGACTTGCTTAACTCCTCCCCCTAGCTCTGCCTGCTCTTCTCCTCCACTTCCTTATCATTGCTGTGTTCAAGAATACAATCTGTAGAATTGCAGGCTACGTTTTTTTAAGTGAGCATGAGAAAAAAGAAAGGAAGTTTGGACCAAATGAATTTTGAACAGAGTAGGCTTCACATGGAATTGATTGCTTGTTTACGAATGAGTTCTTGCCTATGTGATGCAAACATTTATTTATATACCACGTTTTCAGCCATAGGTTTTGTTCAGTGTAGAGGAGGCCCTCAGCTGGAGAAAGGAGTATCTGGTCACAGGGCTGGATCAGATGCCTAGCTTAAACCTGGTGAGCTGGTGCCGGAGCTGAACAGATGGACAAACTGTTGTTATAAAGTGGCTTAATTTGCTTGTATGAATTTCCTTGAAACTCTTCATGCATAAAAATGCTGTGCAATGAAGGGAAATGGAGGGAAAAGGGATTTAGTATGACTTTGCTACTGTGAATTTTCTCTGCCTCCCTCCTGCTTCTCTGTATCCCGGCAGGAAGCTTTCAGCTGCAGTAGCAAAATTCCAGTTCCCTAATTTTGCATCCCGGGCGTCCAATTAATATATCCATTTTAACGACTTAAAGATTTTGTATTCTTTATTATGCAAGTTAGTTTCAGAGTCACATTTCAACCCTAGTCAGCTTAATGCAAGCTTTATTGTTAGAACTGAAACTTAAGCTTTATTAGGATTAAGCATTTTTAGTTGCATAATTTGCCTATACAAAGCGCCATGAATAGATCCTCTGTACATAAATGCATTGGACATTTTATACTGACTTAAACCCAATATGTTATCTTTAACTAAAGGAAATTATGAAGAAGGCTTTTCTCCTCCTAGAGCTTGTTTTCCTTTCCCATTTTCATTCTGTCAACTTAACATCTTTCGGGTCAAAATTGAGGTTGGAGATTGAGCTCTTGAATTTATAAAAAGAAGCGGGGGGGGGGGGCAGAAGAAGGAATAATAGGACCACTGCTATTTTTTTTTTTACTCCTCCTTTAAAATCAGTGCAAATTATAGTATGGGGATGCCTATGCTTTCTAATTTCGACAGCAAAATGTTGGCAGGTATAGGAATATTTTAGTGGAGCCCATTATTTAGTTGCTGTAGACTGTAATTGCATTGAAGATGTATGTATGCGCGGAACTCTTTCGAATGCTAATGGAATTTTTGTATGTAAAGTTTGTGAATGTCAGCAAAGGAAGATTTTCTCTGCTTTTCTTATTCCAGGAAGAAAGAGAGGATGGCAACGTAGAATGAGTGTTTAGCTTGTTTTCGTACTTGCAAAAGAAGAAGGGAGTCTTTAAGAGTTCTCGTTCAACTCAACCTTAGCACGTTTAAGATGGGTGGACTTCAACTCCCAGAATTCTCCAGTCAGCCTTGCTGGTTTAAGACATGGGTGGGTGCTCTATACTCCTTCTGAGATTGCTGAACGGCAACTCCCAGTCTCCCTGGCCTTTGCTGTGGGGCTGTTGGCAAGTGGTCATATGGCAACCTCAACAAAGACACCAGTTGCCCGTTTGTGCCAAATAGCTTTAACCATTGGCCAGCTTCTTAATCTGTCCTTTCATATTCTATTTTTAAGTCTTCCGCTTCTGTTGGAAGCACTTTGTTTTTAGAATTATCGCCGATACTATCCAGCGTGTTGATTTCTCTTTGCTAGGGCGCATTTCCAACAGACAGAAATTTGGGATTAAAAATAGATCAAATCCCAGCCCAGCCGGGCTCTTGGGAAGAAGTGGCTCTCTTCGCCTCTTGAGAAACACTTTCAGAATGCATTACTTGTCAAGTGGCTGCCCGATAAAAACGCTCCCTTCTTGGGTTGCTGGAAAGTAACTGTTGCTTTTTTCTGCTGTAAAAGGATCAGCCTTAAGACGCATCGGATCAAATGTTAGCACCACGAAGCAGCTGTTTATCCAAAGGAAAACCAAACCAAAACATTGGTTGGTCTAATGGTCTAGCTGAGGGGTCTACAACCATGGCAACTTTAAGACTTGTGGACTTCAGCTCCCAGAATTTCTCAGCCAGCATAGCGGGCATCTAGCTCTAAAAAGAGGACCTCTAAATCCTCCCTGTCCTTTGCCTTGATTTTAGTATTTTAGCTTTTAATGTCTGACATTTTAATGTTTTAATTGTGTAATTGTTTCGTTCTGTTATTTATGGTAGTGTAAGCTACCCTGTCGGGGAAGAAGAAGCAGAGGTGGAGTCAAGAGAGGAATCAGCCTAGTATCATTATGTTCCCACAAACATTCTAAATCCAATCCCTCTGGAATTCCATTGATTCTCATCTAGTGCTAACGTAGTGCTGTTACAGTAGTTGACTAGATTCTTCTGTGTAGGCATGAGCAATAAATCAGCTTAAGCTTGCAATAAACTTTTATATTGCGATAAACCTTTATATTATGACATGATAGCAGTGTCCCAATATCTCAGGGGCTGCCACAAAGAAGATGGGGTCAAGCTATTCTCCAAAGCACCTGAAGGCAGGACAAGAAGCAACGGATTGAAACTAATCAAGGAAAGAAGCAACCTAGAACTAAGGAGAAATTTTCTGCCAGTTAGAACAATTAACCAGTGGAACAACCTGCCTCCAGAAGTGGTGAATGCTCCAATGCTGCAAGTTTTTAAGAAGAGACTGGATAGCTATTTGTCTGAAATGGTATAGGGCAGGGGTAGGCAACCTTGGCTCTTTTATGACTCGTGGACTTCAACTCCCAGAATTCCTGAGCCAGCATGGCTGAGCTTGGAAACCTCTCCCTTTCCCCTCAGCGTGGCTGGCTCAGGAATTCTGGGAGTTGAAATCCACGAGTCATAAAAGAGCCAAGGTTGCCTACCCCTGGTATAGGGTTTCCTGCCTGAGCGGGGGGGTTGGACTAGAAGACCTCCAAGGTCACTTCCATCATCATCATCATCATCATCATCATCATCATTATTTTAATTTTGAACTGCCTAGGTTTCCTGATTCCTGTGCTTGGCAGTGAGGCTGCTCAATTCAAAATCAACTATGCCTGTGCATTTGACGTGATGATATCTGAGTCTTTCCATGCCTCATTGTGCTTAATTTGAGCATAATATCAGGTGGCATTCTTTGATCTGGACGTTCCCAGCAATGATAGCACTTCTTCTCCACTGCAGAGTCATTTTGCCTTTAGCCCTCTGCACACTCCCTTTGTGTTGAACTTTTATTACTCTTAACAAAAATAATGATCTGGATGCTGGTGGGTCTGTTTCTAGCAGCTGTTTGGCAGCTAGGGTTCCGGAGTCTGAGCACTTGGTTTATGGAGGAGAACTGAAGGCCCGAGGCCAATTTTAAACCATTGCATATGAAAAGCATGTTATGATGTTGGTTCAGATTAGATCATTGCTGAGGTAGGTTTTGAAGTGGCAGAGAGTAGAACTGGGTTCAAAAATGGCCCCGAATGAAATTGAATACAAATAATCGCAGTAACACAGCACAGAGTAATTTAAATTAAAAGGAAATTCTGAGTCATTCTTCTTATAGCAGACTGTAAATAAAGAGATATAATAGTCTCTCTCTCTCTCTCTCTCCCCCCCCATTGCATTATATATAGAGAATGAACTATTCTTATTGTTTTTTTTTTAAAAAAAAATGCTGGTTTGGAAACTATTGAATTCTCTTTCCTATGAGAAATAGTATGTATATTTTGATGAAGTCGCTTGATATTTATAGCACATGTCCTGTACATAGCAAGCATGATTTGAGTAAGGTATTTTAAGCATGGTGGAGAGCATGCCAGCATGAAAAGGAAATATGTGTTGCTGTATTGAATGGCCTGACCACACTCCCCATCCATGGGCGGAAGATCATTAAAGAGAGATCCAACTTAGAACTAAGGAGAAATTTCCCGACACTGAGAACAATCTGTCAAATAATTTGTCTCCAGATGTTGTGGGTCTATCACTGGAGGTTTTCAAGAAGAGATTGGACAAGTATTAGTCTGGGTCTAATACTTCTAGTCTCAAGTATTAGTCTCTTGCTTCTAGTCAGGTTGGACTAGAAGACCTCCAAGGTCCCTTCCAACTCTATTTGTGTTCTGTAGCTCATTTTAAGCATATAGTTTATCCACACCTGACATTTTCCTCTGCAAATTAATCCAGAATGGGGGGACCCTGTTGCCCTTAAATATCAAAAAAAGAAAATATTCTGAATTTTCTCAGATCTATTTTCTTTTTGTGTTAATTTTTATACTGTTATTCCTTCCAGAGAAACCCTAATAGTTGTACATAGGTCCTGTAAAGTTGCTATCATTTTGCTCCTTAAAAAAAAAAAAAAGGGGGGGGGGAGGTTTCAATCTCCAGTTACAGTTCAGCCATATAAATAAAAGACAAATTCTACTGAAAAACAATATCTTAAAAACAACTTGGGTGGAAGAAAGAGATATGGAAGGATAAGAGTTTATTTTTCTTTTGGAAATGTGAGACTAAGATAGTGTTAAGGTAGATTTTGAAAACTAAACAAAAGTTTAGCTTTGACGCACCACCCTCTAAGCATTTAGCATAGATTTCTATAAATCGTTTAGCCAAATAATATGTTGAGAGTACAATTAATTAGTGACAAACACGCATCAGGGTTTAATGGCTGGGAGATTTTATATATATATATATATATATATATATATATATATATATATATATATATATATATATATATATATATGTAGGTCTTTGGTTGTTCGGGTTTTCTCCCGCGTAAAATTGGAAGTGTCTTGGCGACGTTTCGACGAAGTCCCATTCGTCATCTTCAGGCTGGTGTTTTCAGCTTCGTGCTTCAAGGAGCTATGTGTGGTTAACTGCCAGTTAAAAGGAAGAAACAGCTAAGACCACACATTGCTCCTCGAAGCACGAAGCTGAAAACACCAGCCTGAAGATGACGAATGGGACTTCATCGAAACATCGCCAAGACACTTCCAATTTTACGCGGGAGAAAATCCGAACAACCAAAGACCTACATACAAACACCTGCGAAAACCTCAGAAAATATATATATGGGAAAGAAGAAGGGTTCTGATCTATTTGATCTGCAACCTGCAATTTACATCTTGCTAAAGAAAACATATTTCTATTTAATCAGGAGCCATGGGGTGGCGGCAAGGGGCTGGTTTTATAAGACCCTAGGACAATGACATCTTCATATTTTGGAAACACAAACCTCAGGCTTGTCTTCTTTTTGTTGCTTGGTTTAAATCTACTCTGTTTTCCATCCACCTCCTCCACAAATTCTATAAAAAAGCAGCAACATATTTCTTGCAGGAATGACATTAGCCCCGTAATTGTCTCCAGGTAATGAACTGGCAGTCCTTCAGATCTTGTTGGACTACAAAGTCCATTCTCCGGGATGGTCATCCTGAGTTAGTCTGATGGGAGTCAGAAAACCTGGAATTCCTAAGGTATTTCAAGTTAAAACCCCCCGTCACATATGAGTTGTAAGAATTGAACTCACTGTAAATGTTAAGTAGAACTGGAGAAATAACATATTTCTAAAGCTTTGTGTAGCTAAGTACCTAATCAGATTTGAACTTGGCAGAAATTCACTTTGGAGAATGTGTCAGGAAAACCTAGCAGCAACATTTTGGCAATAGCCAGATCTCTAGTTTTAATTTAATTCAGTCATAAACAGTGTAGGGAGTTCTGTCTGTTTAATCGATGAAAATATGACAGTTCTGAAATACTGTGGCTCTTGCAAGGTTTTAACATTTTTTTCTTTAATTATGGCTTGGACACTAAACAGTCCCATATTAATTTGGTTTGGCTGTTGGTTGTGAAGCTGTGGTTTCCTTAACCATAGTTTATTGAGTAAACCCCAACTGGGTGGGATTATGCAACATACTGAGCTATACAATATTGTTTGTAAACTGGAGTGGTTGAATTCGTACAGCCTATTAAGCCAGGCAACCCCTTTATGACTTAGCGGGATATGTGAACGCAAACACTGCTTGCTTTTCCTTATTTCAAAACTTATTTTTCTATCATCTGTGAAACCATTCAATTCTGCTATTGCAATCTCTTGAATTTTCCCCACCATTTATGCATTCTCACAACAAGATTTTTTTCGTCATTCACTCTGCAACTCATTTTTTCTCCCATCTGCTGTTTCAATGTGGACCTATTTTCATTTGGCTGGATAATATTTCCAGAGTTGATATTAAGATGGAACAACCTGCCTCCAGAAGCAGTGAATGCTCCAACACTGGAAGTTTTTAAGAAGACACTGGACAGCCATTTGTCTGAAATAGTATAGGGTTTCCTGCCTGAGCAGGGGGTTGGACTCAATGACCTCCAAGGCCCCTTCTAACTTTATTATATTATTATTATTATTATTATTATTATTATTATTATTATTATTATTATTATTATTATTATTATTATTATTATTATTATATTTGGGCTCCTGGGCAGGTCAGTGAAAGATGAGTGTCCATAGTAGAACTTGACTTAGTGGAAAAACAAGCAGTGATTTGATGCCTGGAAGTAGATTGCTCAGTTTGTGTATCTCTTTTTATTACAGGTAGTCCTTGATTTGCAATCAATAATTTAGCGAGCATTTAAAATTGCAACAGCAAATTCAAAACAGGAGAAAGAATGCTTAATCTGCACTGTGATTGGTTCTTTTTTTGAACTTGTGAGACACTGTCATTTTTAAAAACACACCGATGCTCTAGAGTAGCTAAAGATTCTTCACCCAAGACAGCTAAGAACAAAGGTCTTAACTGACATTAACTGTAATTGAGTTTTAAATGTGAAGTAATGTAACTTCTACGGTTGTATGTTAAAATTGGCTTAGTAGTGATTCTGGCAGATCCCTTTGTGGTTCCTTTTCAGGGTGGATTTAGAACTCCTAATGGAGGAACTTCATTCTAAATATTTTTGCTTAATTAAACCCAAACAAAGAGAGCCCTTCAGGATTCCTAACAGGGTCCAAACCACTTAACTTGACATACCTACTTAGGCATTAGCCATTGATTTTAGTGGGATTAAGGCTGCAGTTCTGAAAAAGTGTGATTCTTGAACCACTCAATCAGCAGAAGACCCATTGAAGTCATATGTAGTGCTCCTCAAACATGTTAGGAATTCAATTCAATTGCAGCCAGGGCCCCCTTTTTCCTCTCTGCCTTAATTAAGTATGCTCTAATTGGAATGTGTTTTAGAATTGGAATTCTGACTCCTGTTGACTTACTGGAAATAAAGCATATGGCTGTTTACTGCATGTTAACATGTTGCTTTGTGTGTGTGCTTATGAAATTGGAAATCTCTTTAATTCATAAGCATATTGTACGTTGTTGGTTTCATCCTTTATTCAAAGGGCATTGCTTTGTGAAGTTTACAGCAATTCTGAAGCCTGCAAGGAATTTATTGTGCTGAAGCAGGAATGAGCTGTTATGGTTAGCCTAGATATTGCTGATATAGTTAGTTTCTATTTCGTTCTTACAGTGTAATTTCAAGGATCATGACAATTATAAAACAATAAAAAATTTTTGAAGTTTCCTGGGTCCTTATTACAGGGCACTACAAATTCTATTAAGTACTCTATTATGCATACAGTTTAGAATGCACCCCCAATTTTGGCATCTGTACAGACCAACTTCATGTTGGTCCAGGCTGATCTACAAAGAAGGGAAATGCTGGTTATTTGTAATATTGAATGTACTGGTGTCTCATTAATTTTTTTGTAGTTTAATGATGTCAAGCAACACAAGTTGCCATTTTGGAGTTCTGCTTGAAGGGAAAATGGGATTGCAGCCCATAAACTGAAGGTTATACTATTTTTGAAAAAAAGGAAGAAGGCTTGGAAAACAGGGATTAAGGCTCCGTCCTAGCAAAGGGGGTATTTTTTTTCTAAGAATATTTTGTATACCAAGAATTTTTCCATTCTTATTATTTGCTGCCTCTGCCTTAAAATAAAGGCAGTTGCCTTTAGCCGTATGTCAAAATTTTGCAAAAGCAGCTTTCTGAAAGCTATCCTGCACTGTGCCCAGAATGCAGTATGGCATGCTAACTCACTACTCACTGCCAGGAGTTCGAATGTGACCGGCTCAAGGTTGACTCATCCTTCCAAGGTTGGTAAAATGAGGACCCAGATTGTTGGGGGCAAATATGTTGACTCAGTAAACAGCTTAGAGAGGACTGTAAAAGCACTGTGATGCTGTATATAAGTCTAACTGCTATTACTATTAAGAGCTGTGTGAGGAGTGGCTATAATGCAGCATTGCAGGCTGATTCTGCCCACTGCTAGGAGTTCGATCCTAACTGGCTCAAGGTTGACTCAGCCTTCCATCCTTCTGAGGTTGGTAAAATGAGGACCCAGATTGTTGGGGGCAAATATATTGACTCTATAAATTGCTTAGAGAGGGCTGTAGAGCACTGTGAAGCAGTATATAAATCTAAGTGCTATTGCTATTAAGAGCTGTGGTGGTGGAGTGGTTAGAATGCAGCATTGCAGGTTGATTCTGCCCACTGCCAGGAGTTCGATTCTGACCGGCTCAAGGTTGACTCAGCCGCCCATCCTTCCGAGGTCGGTAAAATGAGGACCCAGATTATTGGGGGCAATAGGCTGACTCTGCAAACCGCTTAGAAAGGGCTGTAAAGCGCTATGAAGCGGTATATAAGTGTTATTGTTATGTTGGTTTTCTTCGAGTAGAAGCACTCAATGACAATCTTTGACCACTTCCAGGCATTTCAGATGTAAAAAAAACCAAATCCATCAAGACATACATGCGGGGATATCTGAATGGACCTGCAATACACATTAATCTGATAAACACATATAGGGAATCAGATAAAGAAGTGATTCATTTTCTTTTCCTATTTCTCATTCTTGCTTTATTTCTCCTGCTCAACAGTCCCCCCCAAAAAAGTCTTTTCCCCCTTTCATCAGGTGAATGTTTTCTCCAGCAGTACCTAACTGATCTCTGTAATTGTCTTTCAGCTCCTTTGCTGTTATTCTTTCAAGCCTTACCTTATAGCTGCAGGAATTTTTTTTATTCCCCAAATAGTTAGTAATAACACGGAAAGGAGTCAGATTTTTTTCCAAGTGATGCAAAGGTAGACACAAAGCTCCAGGCTCAGTTGGACCAGAGGCCCATCTTGTCTGTCAGTGTAGTCCCAAAGTGGCCAACTTAGGTTGTAAAAACATTCACAATGTCTTGTGAATGCTTGTGTTCTCCTGTGCGTGATATTCTTTGGAACATGGAGACAGTCAACAGGCATATTGTCTCGTACGTTCCATGATATTATCTAATTTCTTTTCAAAAACCTTCGGGGTGGGTGGGCCATCTCTACATTTTAAGGCAATGGTGTTTATAATTTATCTACTAGACAACTCACAATCCCTTAAGTCATCTTTTCAGAGACATTTCCTTACCAGATTCCTTAATATCTTTGACATTCTAATGTAATAATACCTTCCCTGAAAGACAAATATTTAAAATTCAGAGACAAATTTCAGAGATGTATCTGCCATGAAAGTAGCCCATGTTGACCTATATATAGCACAGTCCAACATCAGGAATTGACCAGAGGAGATATTTTATGAGATTTTGTATCATGTCCTAAAATGTTTAGAGATCGTTTTTATGCCATAACATGTTTTTATGAAAAGTTTTATGTCGTAAAATGTTCTATAAAACTTGCCCAATTTCAATTCCACAGTCCTGGATTTTGGATGCCTTTTGTAAGTTAGTCCGTCTGAGGTACCTTGGTTCAAAAATCATTGTCTTCTGATGCACCGTTTCATTCAGTTAAAGATGATGTGAATGCGAGCTTTTCTCTTGAACCTTCTGGTACAGAAAACGCTTTTAGTTCTTCTGCTGATTTGTAGTCAGTGGTTGAACCTCATCCGTGTTCCTTGGCTGCCTATTATTGACTAGAAGGAGAACTCAAGGCTACTAAGTCTCCTTTACTTGCCGAGTGCCCAGAATCTCTTGTAGGAACAGATCACAAGAAGTTCTGCTCCTTAAGGAGATTGAACCGGTTAGTCTAGCAGCCAGAATTTGGTGGAAGGGGAATCAAGAAAGCTTGGGTTGCCATCTATAGAAAACCAAGCCACATCTGGCAATGGCTTCTGGACTCTGGAGTCTGCGATAGCCTTGTTTTCTTTCCTGAAAAATACCTAGGTCAGGGGTAGGCAACCTTGGCTCTTTTATGACTCGTGGACTTCAACTCCCAGAATTCCTGAGCCAGCCACGCTGAGGGGAAAGGGAGAGGTTTCCAAAGCTGAGCTATGCTGGCTCAGGAATTCTGGGAGTTGAAGTCCACGAGTCATAAAAGAGCCGAGGTTGCCTACCCCTTAGAGCCTAAGCAATCCACTATTCTAGCTGCACAAAAACACATTAGTGCTAAGCTTCTTGAGTTATTGTGGGACATGAAGAATTCTTGAACTGAATACTGAAAGTGGCTGTAGAAGATCCACAGAGAAAAGTATTTTTTAAGGAACCAGAAAATTTTGTGTGGGGTGCATGGAGGAATGTCAAAAGCCTACAGCGAATCAGGAAACGTTTTGGGTAGCTAGCCCATTAATTCTAGAGTCTCCCCTAATTTTTGGCACCAGCTAGCCCTTAGGAGAGACTCACCTACCCCTCGGTTGGTCTTTTTAAATTCTTACGTTATGCAGCAATCTATTTTGCTTGTGTCAAAAGCTCTCTAGACCTTGCTCCCGTAAGCTCAGGACAAACCAAAGGAGAAAGGAACAAGAATGGCATGGATCCAATTCTGTCTGAACTGGGTGTTTTGGGGTGAGTCATCCGATACCCATATTTAGCGGTGAATGAAAGATTTTTTTGAGAACCCAAGTCTACAACCACAGTTTTCTGGGCAAAATGCCACACACTAATTATTTTAGCCAGTAACAGTTTCCCAAATCCCGTCTCGGACAATGGCGCTGTCTAGATAGCAACGCTTGGCTGTGAACATTTAGTTTGGTTGACGATGATTTATTACTAATAATTTAATTTCGAACAAAGTAAGTTGGACGGATCCCTCCTCTTCTACTCTACCAGCTCTGAATGAAGTGGAAAAGGAATTGGCTCAAGTTCACCCACTAAATCCCCAAACCCTATTTTAAATTTCTGGTTAATGCATTTCCTCTACGTATGTATACATAATCTTGAAATATTATGACCCAGCTGTCCAGAGAAAATGGATAAAGGCGTATTATGAAGGAGATCATAATGAAAAAAATGATCTTTTATATTAGAATTGTGGCAGTAGCTTGAAATTCATTTGCACTGTCAGTGTTGCTAGGCAGCTTGAACTAACCATACCTTCTAACGGTGTGTTGGGGATGATAATACTGTTGGTGAAGGAGCAAAACCCAGAGTGGTGAAATTGTTCTTTCAAATCTAATCTTAGCCAGACATCTGTGATCTAACTTTACATCTTGCAATGGAACAGCCTTCTCTAACTACACTTTAAAAATAATAAGTTCTGATCAACTTGTAGGACGCTTAGAACAGGGCTTTTCAACCTTTTCACCCATTGTACCACTTTTAGGATATGGCAACATCCGAGTACCACCAGTTGCCTAGCAAGCTGTCAAAAACTTGATGACCCCCCCCCCAAAAAAGGAAAAAAGTGATGAAGTACAGGTAGTCCTCGACTTACAACAGTTCACTTAGTGACTGCTCGAAGTTACAATGGCACTGGATTATCAGGGGGCAGTTACAGTTTGCCTAATTTCGCAGAATGTATTAACACAATTTAGCTGCATTCCAAAAAACGACGTTGGAATGATCCGATAACAGCAATTGTACCTGAAAAAGATAAGTGTTTTGCGGGCTTTTTATCAAGTGAGATGTTATAAGGTGGGTCCGTGAGTCCTTATGGAATTATTTTTAATTTTGAAAAGATAATTATCCATCACTGGAACGTGTTTTCAATTGGCTCCATTGCCAGTGTAAGGTGCAATCAATACTGATGTTTAACTTAGGGAGGATAGTATGACTGCTTTCATAAAGAGCAGTATTTAGAATAGAATAACAGAGTTGGAAGGGACCTTGGAGGTCATCTAGTCCAACCCCCTGCTCAGGCAGGAAACCCTATACCATTTCAGACAAATGGTTGTCTAGTCTCTTCTTAAAAACTTCCAGTGTTGGAGCCTTCACCGCTTCTGGAGGCCAGTCATTCCACTGATCAATTGTTTACTGGAGATAGTAGTCAAAATCTGTGGGGAATGTACATATCCACATTCTTCCAATGAGAAAATTCAGTTTCAGGAGGTTGAGATGCAGCCTCTGAGTAGAATAAGGGAGTTGCTAAGTGGAAACTTGATCTGGGGGCAAAACAGCAAGAAGGAGGCAAAAGTAAGAGGTGGTCCTTGGAGGCAGCAAGCAGAAGACCTGGTGTTTGGCTTTGACCCAAGGGAACGTTGCTATGGTGTTGAACTAGCAGTGTTTGCAATTGAGCTTCACATACAGGGTCATCTGGGGTTGGTGAGCAGGGCAGCCAAACAGAATTCCATGGGTGGAGTGAGTGAATCCACTTAAGGGTTGAACCCTCTGGCTGTGTTTCTGCTGAGAAGCTCTGAGCTTGTATGTTTAGATATCTTCCCCTGGGTGGGGATGGGCTTAGGGGCTGAAAATGTTTCAGCTGGTTTGGGATTCTACCCAGTCACTTTTCACAATGTTTTGTTATTTGTTTGCCTAAGTAGATCCTTCATCCTTTAGGAAGAGCTAGTTTGGCTGTAGAGCACTATTATATTCCCCTTTTTTTAATGAGAAGAAGCATTGTGCCTTTTGAAAAATGAATTAAAAAGTAGGTAATTCTCCCCCCCCCTAACCATACAGAAAGTTGTCATTTTACTGGTTGACATCTTAGTCACGAGACCACTTAAGCCATGCAGGAAATTGACAAAATTGAAGTTAAATGATTGTGTGAAAAGAGAATCTGGAGTGGAGGCCCAAAGCTGAAGACCAGCGAAGAACTCAAGACAGAACCAGAGAAGAAACTGGAAATCAGAACACACCAACCTTCAAACCCTACTTAGAAGAAGTCAAGCCTTGCTGGTGGACACTAGGATCTAGAAGACTCTTCATTTGAGAAGATATGGTGGCCAGGCTCATCACCCAAAGCTAGGAGATTCTTGCCTGGTGGTTATGTTCTTAGCTGAGCCATTCCCACTGTTCCTACTGCTTAAGCCAGTGGTTCTCAACCTTTTTAATGCTGCGACCCCCAACCGGTCATAAGTCGAGGATTACTCAACTGGTCATAAGTCGAGGACTACTCAACTGGTGCAGCACCGTTTGCAGAATGGGACTTTTGGCAGGCTCAGCAGGGCAGAGACAGCCTGGACAATTCCTATTGGCTTTTGAAAGCCAATAGAATTAGACTCTATTCAAAAGAGTCTATTCTATTGGCTTTCAAAAGCCAATAGAATAAAAGGGAGTAGCACAGCTAAGGAAAAGAGCAAAAAAATGGCGGACTGCGTGGTTTGGCGACCCCCGTGAAATGGTCGTTCGACCCCAAATGGGGTCCCGACTCACAGGTTGAGAATCACTGGCTTAAGCAAACTGGGACCAAGTAACCAATTAACATCAGCTCTAATTGGCTGGGACTTTTCAGACTCACTGCCCAATTTGCTAATTGGTGATACCTCATGTTGCTCATAAATTGCGGGACTGGCCCAAAGTCACCCAGTTGGTTTTCATGCCTAAGTAAGACTAGAATTCACACTCTCCCAGTTTCTAACCTAATGCTCTTTGTACTTAAGTAAGAATCACAGCCCTTGCCTTAAATGCAACGAGTATGGGGTTTGTATCATTTAAATCGCAGTACAATTGTGACACAGAAAAGCCTTTTATCTGTTCAGATTTTAAAATGTTTATCCCAGTTAAAACATAAAAGACAACCGGCTACAAAGTTGACTTTTAAAATAATCTCTTACACCAACTACTCTAAACCCTGTCTATACTTTCATCCCATGCTAAAGGAAGTGGATTGCTATTCAAGGCGAGTTTGCATTGCCAGAAAGAAGGATTATTATTCAAGTAACTCACCAAAGATTGGCATTCCTGCTTAAATCCATTTATATTCTACCAAAGTTGTTTTTACCTAAAGATACCATGCTCCAGCTATCTAATCCTGTAATAAACTATTTTTCCTAGGTGGGAGATTTCTTTTCCATTACCTGGTTTATAAATATCTAGTTGCTCTTTCGACAAGTTAATAAACAAATGGCGATAAAGGAGAATATTTGTAAAGGGTTGAAAAGAGGGGTCCTTGGTTATTTTCTTGCAGAAGTTTCATTACCCAGCTAGGTAACATCATCAAGGTCCCCTAATAAATAAGTCTTTAAATAACCAAGAGCCCATTGGTCAGTCCCTTTCAGTTGCATGATTTTATTAATTCTGAAATATTCTGCAGGCTTTTTTTTTTTTAAAAAAAGGTAGGATGGGTTCATCAATTTAAGAATATTTTTTTCTATATTTTCAGTAAGTATTTTCTACACCCTGGCTAGATTCTTACATACCAGGATGCAGAATACCTATCATAATTATAATTTGGCCAGGGTTCCAAGGCTGATGCTAATATGGATGGTTTGCCTGGATCCTTGTAAAATACAGGTGGAAAACATTTCAAAGATCTGAGAATTAGAGTAGAACTCAGAGTTTGCAGCATTCAACTAACCAACCTATCTTTTAGGTTTCCTGAAATTTTCACTAGAGAATCGAATCTTAAATAATTTTAAACTAGAGTCCACTAGTAGACATAGGAGCTGGGCATCAGAAAAGGCAGCAATTTGTTAATTTGATGTTTAAAAATCCATGATTAAGTTCTTCTATGTTAATGCAAGAAACCAGCATGGATGTGTCCACGTACATCAAGAGTCCAGCTGTTTCTGTACTAGAGACAAATTCCTTATGTATCTAACCACACCTGGCAAAATTATTCTATTCTATTCTATTCTATTCTATTCTATTCTATTCTATTCTATTCTATTCTATTCTATCCTATCCTATCCTATCCTATCCTATCCTATCCTATCCTATATTCTGTTCTGTTCTATTCTATTCTATTCTATTCTATTCTATTCTATTCTATTCTATCCTATCCTATCCTATCCTATCCTATCCTATCCTATATTCTGTTCTATTCTATTCTATTCTATTCTATTCTATTCTATTCTATTCTATTCTATTCTATTCTATTCTATTCCATTCCATTCCATTCCATTCCATTCCATTCCATTCCATTCCATTCCATTCCCAATTCTCTATGTATTCTCTATGTTCTGTATATTCTATATATTCCATGTTGTACTCTACACTATTTAGATTTGACTACAATTTCTCAAATATCGTTTGTTCAGTAGCCCATAAGTCTAAATTCTGGTTGCATCTTTCCATTATATGATCTTGTTTATATTTTATTTCTCTTTACTGTGACAGTCCATTCCTCAAAGATAAATTGAGCGTATATTGTTCCTTGTGGAATTACTTCAGTAGATTTCAGTTTTTGCTTTCTGCTCTGGCTGTTTGGGTCACTAGCAAAGGATAAAAAGGGCTCAGGATAACTCAGCTGGTTGCTTCTCTGTGGTCTTTATCTTTCATCATGGGTATTAGTCATCTTTCCTTCTAACTGGCTGTCCTCCCCAGCTCCCACCGTAGACACTAATACCCATCTTTGTCTATTTTTTTCTTATTCTTATACGCTCCATGGAAATCCTTGCAGGGAACATTAAGTTCGTTTTACACGTAAGGCCCCTGATGTTTTCCTGATTTGTGTTCTTTGCCAGAAATTTTAGAGAGAAGATAGAAGCAACATTTTAAGAAGAAGGTTGGCTCTTTTATTGTGATGGGAGACAGGAATAAGAAAAAGAAAATCCAAATCTGCCCATGACAGATTCTGTTAGCTACTTTCTGAGATCAGCAAAAAAAATAAAATAATCAAATCTGTTTTTCCATTTATAAATGGTACAATCATATGTAGGTAAACAGAATTTTGCACACGCATTTTAAGCAGTGCCCAAACACGAGAAATTTGGATTGATGGACAAGAAAGGTGTTAGCTAATGAATTTTAGGAGTTGGCATTTACTTTGACTGCATTAATTACAAAGCACGTTTTACAGTGACAGAATTCTCTGCTTTGCAAAAGTTGCTGGGTATCTGTTTGTTTTTGCACCTTGCGATTATTCTTTTATCTTTATAGGCTTCCATTGTTTTGTAGCTGCTCTTTTTAAATATCAGTAGTCCTCAATGTACGACCACAGTTGAGGCCAAAATTTATGTCGCTAAGCAATTTGTTAAGTGAGTTTTGCCCCGTTTTGTGACTTTTCTTGCCACAGTTGTTAAGCAAATCACTCCAGTTAGCAACCTAATAGTTAAGTGAATCTGGCTTCCCCATTGACTTTGCTTGTGAGAAGGTCGCAAAAGGAGATCACGTGATCACAGGACACCATCATAAATATGGACCTGTTGTCAAGCATCCAAATTTTGATCACATGACCATGGGGATGCTGCTACAATGGTTATAAGTGTGAAAAATAGCATAGCATAGTGTAGCATAGCATAGCATAGCGCTTATATACCGCTTCACAGTACTTTACAGCCCTCTCTAAGTGGTTTAGAGAGTCAGCATATTCATCCCAACAATCTGGGTCCTCATTTTACTGACCTCAGAAGGACGGAAGGCTGAGTCAACCTTGAGCCAGTAAGGATCAAACTGCTGGCAATTGGCAGAGTTATGGAAGGAAGGAAGGAAGGAAGGAAGGAAGGAAGGAAGGAAGGAAGGAAGGAAGGAAGGAAGGGCAATAGCAATAGTCTTTACACTTATATACCGCTTCACAGTGCTTCACAGCCCTCTCTAAGTGGTTTAGAGAGTCAGCATATTCATCCCAACAATCTGGGTCCTCATTTTACCGACCTGGTCATAAGTCACTTTTTTCCAGTGCCATTGTCACTTTCAACGGTCACTAAGTGAGCTGTTGCAACTCGAGGGCTACCTGTAGTCTGTTTGCATTCTCATTTTAAATGTTTCTTAAAAGCTTTTTTTTTTTTTTGCAAGAAAGCCCCTTCCCACATTTTTGTTAATGGAAGACTGGTACAGAAATGAGAAACAGTTAAAATAAACAATATGCTTTAGCCTTCTTGAGCTTTAGAATGACTACACAACAGGCACCGACATCTTAAAGTATGTTACATGGGCTCTTCTGATTCACCTCGACAGACGGTTGATATCGTTCCATCGTTTTAAGCAAGATGTAAAATATCCTTGCAATTTTTTTTTTTTTTTAGGAATTGAGAATACTGTAGTTTTTCATAATGCTGCACAGGGAGTTGACTGCTGTCTGATATGATCTGGTATATTGAGATGAAAATGAAATAGCATTTCCCTCCCCCTTCCCTCCCCCCCAGGGGCAGTTTTTATTCCAAGTTGTAGACATCTTTCCCATGTTTGAATGTGTTATATATCGGAAAGGAAAGTTTTGTGTTCAGACAAAATTTATATACTTGAATTTTTTGGGATGCTGTATACTTGCCTTAAATGTTATTCTATTCTTAATAGCATTTAGTAGGTTGCTCTTACTATAAAATTGAATCTGCTTGCTTTCCCCCCCCCCCATCTCTCTTTCCAAAATTTATTGGGTGCTTAATAGTCAAGCTGGTAAAGATTGCAGAAGTGTTTCCATTCTAACAGATAACCTCTTGGGTTGAATTTTTCCACGCTGCTGGCTGTAATTCAGATTGCTATAGTGGAATACAAACCAAAGGTAATAAAACATCTGTCACATTGGCTTCAATGGAATATAAATGCCTTCCACTCAATGGGAAAAAGCTTTCTGGAGACTGTATTTCATTAAACAACAGCAAGCATAGTAATGACGTAATATAATGGTGCAGTTAAGAAAAATAAATATCAGAATGGTATACGAATGTCTATACAGGTGAAAAACTATTGACTATATTTTAGCACTTAGTTTTATTATGATGATTGTATAAAATTGCAATTTAAAGAGGGATGCAGTTTGGAATCTGGCTTCCCCATTGATTGGCAACCCACCTGGCGACAGGAGTCCATGGCTGTCCCTCTTAAATTAACTAAAACTGGGAGTTGAAGTCCACAAGTCATAAAAGGGCCGAGTTTGAAGACCCCTGGTTTATAATATCAGCATTATTTCCATATTTCCCCCAACAATCTGGGTCCTCATTTTTACTGACCTCAGGAGGATGGAAGGCTAAATCAACCATGAGCCCCATCAAGATTGAACTCTAGACTGTGGGCAGAGTGTTGCCATTGAGAAATGTACTGTATTTGTCTTCTTTCTTTTGAATCTGTAACAGGTGGTCTTGTGTTCTTTTCTAGACAACAGCAGAACAGTTGCAAGAGGCTTATTTCTTGCCCGAATTTGTACTTTCTCCACAAGGAAGTTTTTTAGAAGACACCACAGGAGAACAGTTCCTTACTTACCACTTTGATGATCAGGTTAGTCTGCTGCATATGAAATGAGGGTGATCCTTTTATTCAATGTTGGGAACGTCTCTGCTTGTTGGTGTGATGGGCTGGTGCTGTGCTGGCTGTCTTTGTGTCTAAGCCAAGGCCATTTCAGACAGTCCTCATTTAGCAACTGTCTCGTTTAGTGATGAAACAATACAACTTTATGTCCAGTCCTCACACTGATGACCATCAAGGTCTATAAAGCAAGGGGAAGCTGAAGTCAGATCATAAGCACAGTCGAAATTTCAGTTAGCAGCTGCTTCACTCTGGGACCGAGTTGCAGGTCCCAGTTGTGTTTGCTAAATGAGGACTATCTGCATTTCTCTTAACATGATGGAAAGCTACAAAAAATAAAATGATATTCCTAGTTAAATGAATCCCTATCTGAACAGGAGGTTTTCTCAGTCTGCGTAGAATCTGTGAGCAAAAGGCAGCCATATATGAACCTGGAACATAATCCATATGAACGGACTTAGGTTTGGCTAGTCTAAAGAAAAGAAGAAATAGGGGAGACATGATAGCAGTATTTGAGGGGCTTCCACAAAGAACAGGATGTCACATTATTCACCAAAGCACCAGAGGGCAGGACAAGAAACAATGGTTGGAAACTGATCAAAGAGAGAGGCAACCTGGAATTAAGGAGACAATTCCCAACAGTGAGGACAATTTACCAGTGGAACAGCTTCCTTCAGAAATCGTGGATTGCTCCATCACTGGAGATTTTTAAGAAGAGACCAGACAGCCACTTGTCTGAGATAGTATAGGTTCTCCTGCTTGAGCAGGGGGCTGGACTAGAAGACCTCCAAGGTCCCTTCCAGCTCTATTCTATTCTAATCTTCGAGCCATCTAATTTACGAAAAGAAATGGTGCAAAGATAGAAAAGAAGGGAACCGATGTTAGATATTCTCCTTTTCGTGTCCCACTGAAAAATGAGAACGTGTGTGCTAATAAACCTCATGCACTTGTGTATGTCACTGATAAACCTCATGCACTTGTGTATGTCACTGAATTGTATTCTGTATTAACTACGGCATAAAAATGTCCTTTTATAGAGAGATGACTCAGATTAGTTTGGCCTGTGCTCATTCATAAGTCCATTCCATTTCATTTCCACATTGATCCGTGAGCGTTTGTGGTTAAGTCAAAGATCTGCATACTTTGACGATGAAGTCAGTAACATAATGTGTTTTAGGCACAATTTGGGAAGTTTTTAAAAGCCCTAAAAATTCATCCCCAATTGTAGAGAATGGCAAGAATAACTGTTTTCTCAAACACATGTTAATTCAGGAAGTGGAAATTATATTGGTTACCTTTGAAATGAAGATCAAATTGTCTTTGGTAGTCAACCAAATACTTCACAAAAGGATTTCTTATAATCGCCTTCCACAAGACATAGTGACATGTAAGAGATCAAAACGCTGCAAACGAACTCTCATATTGTGTGTTTTTTAAAAATGGAACATTTGTAATATTCACAAAACCATCTTAGAGAAATCCCTAAATACAGCTAACATTCCATAATGTGTAGCCATGGAATGCATCACTTTCCATGTTTATTTAATTATTATTATTTTTTGCAGGGCTGGGTTATTTTGTGCTCGACGAGCTTTATTAAACAGTGAAATTACAAAGGGAGTTAGTAATGGATAAAGCAGGGACTCTGGAAAATAACAAATCATGTTTCTTCTAATTAGACCGGCAATGCGTATTCCAGAAGCTAGAGATAATTGTGCTAAATGTGGAGTAGAGATATAATGGCAAAGAAAATAGCACATAAGAGCCCCTGTTAATCTTGGCAAATGTTCTAAAGCTAACCTGGGAAGTGTGTCACAGGCTGTGGACATTCATTTGTAACACGAGGCCTCCCCCAAACACGTTGAGCTCTGCATGAAATTGATGGGAATTGTACATGGACACTTAAAGCACAGAGGTAGCACAGTGTGAGTAATGCAGAGATGTAAAGCCCCCCCCCCCAATCTGTTAAATGGTAAATAGTTTCCTTTCCCCCCTGCCCAGCCAGCCTGGCTCCAGATAAACTCTGCTCATGGCAACTATTCTTTCCCTCAGACATAGTTTGATATGTGAGAATGATGGCCATGTTAGATTACAGTTGTGGGGTCTCTAGCGCTCTCTGAGCTTGATGGTTTCCTGGCAGATGTTTCATGCAAGTGCACCAATGATGTAACCTGGTTGGATGATGAAACATCTGTAAGAAAACATCCAGGTTCAGAGAGGTCTCCAAAGTTCAAGGTTAGTTACAAATATTCTCTTCTGTCAGAAGATTATAATTTTCAGAAGTGGTCAAGGCTGCTATCTATCACCATCTCTCTGTGGTATTTCCTGTTTTGCTACCAGTCAGTTGAGATTTGAATCCACCCCTCAGATGCAACCGTTCAATGCCAACGTGAAATCCCAAGTCCTCCAGCCAACCCATCTTAGCAGATGGCTCTTGGGGCATGCCTCTTCTGATGACTAGAGAGGAAGAGGAAAGTCTGAGCAGAGACGGTCCCATAAGTCAACCAGCCTCAAATCTTGAAGGGCTATGAAGGGGGCAACCAACACCTTGAATTGCAGCCAGTAGCTTATCTGTAAAAATCTGAGAAGATTTCTTATTGCTATTTTGTGTGTATGTGTGTGTGTGTGTGTGTGTGTGTGTGTGTGTGTGTGTTTGTGTTTGTGTGTGTGTGTGTGTGTGTGTGTGTGTCTGCGATGAAATCAGAGTTGTGGGTTAGACTGATGTGTGAATCAAGCCTTGATTTGTATTCAGAGGAATGCTTCTGAAAATCACTGGGACTTAAAACCTTTTCAGGATTCAACTGGCTTATTTCAACGTGTCAGGTTTGATTTAGTGAAAATGTAGGGTGTTATGTGAACTTTGCCAGTGACCTTATCCCTGAGAAACTTGGTGCTTGAGAAAATAAAATTAAGCAAAACAAACAAACAAACAAACACGATTTGCAGTGAAGGAAGACCTTAGGGCTCATCTCTACCCTTGGCTGCCCACATGGTTTCTCCAGCTTTCGGTTGCTGCTTTCTATATTTGCAACACAAATATTTATTTCTTTCCTGCTACGATATTAAGTTATGTTTTTTTTCTGAAGATAGAACGAAGGATTACTTCTCTGTGTGTAATCTGGTTATTCACTGCTGAGCTGGCATTTAAGCCGGTTTAAAATGAATGTCACTGCTGCTTACATGGTGTGTTTTTTTTCAAACGTGTATCTTAAAAGACTCACTGTTAGTTTGAAATAGAGACAAGTAAAATACGAATAGGAACAACCTGAAGCCTGTTCTACTGCAGCAATGCTATGCGTGGATTCATATTCTGCGCTCATAGTTCATTATATTCAGCTGTATGAAGCCCTTTAAATGCAGATGGAAAACCTTCCAATTCCACATATCCATATATTATTCAATAGCCGGGAGAAAAAAAGGACATTGATTTGCTCCATAAGTATCTCTACAGTCCCTGTTTCATACTTGCACTATAGCGGTTAATATATTTCTAATTTTATTAAAATACTATTATTCATAGAGTGTGCTAGCTATGGTTGAATATTTACTAAGAAATGTGTAATAATAAGAACTTTATTATAGACCAGCAATAGACATCACTTTTTACAATATATTAAGAAAAAAATCAAAATAGTACTAACATTAATAGTAAATAATAACATCCCTGTTAAGAAAATACATGTTCTCGAAATGTTAGGGTCACTCCCTAATTTACGTGAGTGGATAGTCTATTAGAGTGTGAGTAAATATAATGTTCCAAACATTATTAGAGATAATCTCCCAAAAATTGGCACAAGTTGACGGCTATAAATCTGTAACCAATTTTTTTAAATAATTTTTTATTTTTCCAAACTCTTCCCCATACATATATACCGTGATATTTATCAGATGTTAACATACATTCTTTTTACATTCATATATAAGATACTTTTAATAAAATGAAATAAATACATACACATGACTTTTGGTGTTGCTCGCCCATTTCCCCTTTCACTGCATCCACACTCCTCCTCCTCTACCTTCTTTCTCCCTTTCTTCTCTTCCCTACTTCCCTCTTCTTCCTCTCCTCTCCTCTTTCCTTCACCACTTCTCCACACTTCTCTTTTCCTCCAACCTTCCTACTTCCTTCTCCCCTCCTTTACTCTTTTCTCTCTCGTCTCCTTTCTTCCCTCTCATCCCTCTTCAGATACAATGCAGGGGTAATGTCTGAGCAACTCCTCTCTCCAAATTTCCCCATCTGTATTATATACAATAAGATTAATTTTCTCTTACATTAATACTTCTATTTATCTAACCTTCTCGGTATATACTTCTATAAATATTTATACAACCTCCAGTTATTCAATACTGTGTCGCCTGGGTCTCCCTCCTTATCTGCTCCTTCTGCTTCCATCTAAATTGATGTTAACTATCTTTTAACCGTGTTCTCTTTTCAGCCAATCATAAAAAGTTCCCCAGATTTCATAGTAGTCTGACTCTGTCTTATCTTTAATTGTCATTGTTAGTCTATTCATTTCTGCACATTCCAGTATTTTCCCAATCACCTCTCCCTCTGGGGGGGGGGGGCTTTCAGTGTTTTCCAATTTTGTGCAAACACAATCCTGGCTGCCGTAATTATATGAATAATTAAATATGTGTAACCAATTTTTTTCTTGTGGACATGGCCGCAACACAGTATTTTGCCACTGCATGTGTGATAGAGGGGTTTGAGTCCTGGAGGAGAAAGCGTACATAAAAATGGTCTGCCCTCCCTTACTAAGAAATGTGTTTCAATTCTTGGCTGCAAAGCTTGCTGTGTTCATTTTGGACCAGTTTGTATTTGGCACCCAAAAACCATGCTCCATCATTTATACACAATTACTGGAATTTATACATATTAAGCAACATAGTAATGCATAAAATACAATAGTGACTAAAATTCTGACAAATCGCTGTAGTTGAAATTGTCCCCAAATTGATTTCTCTGTGTGGTATTTGAACATTTTGTCACTTAGACAGCCCTGATTGAACCCCAAATATCTTCCTGCTTATTGTGGATAATCCTAAAGACTATCCACATGTTTAGTTGGCTAGTGGACAGTTTAAGAGATTATCTACACTTTGCTGTAAGTAATGGGCATTGCCTTTCCTTGAACCATCATATTTTTATTTTTGCTTCTGTCCTTCTAAGTTGCTCAGGAAAAAAAACACCAGTTATTTTTCCCCCAAATATTAGTAGTTTTGGATTACTTTCATACTGTTGTTTTTTTCCCCAACATTCAAGGTAACTGCTTCCAAATAATAAAATCATTCCAGATGATAGACCACCAACAGTGGACATGAGTAAGATTATGGGACAAATATGGTCATCTCCTTGGTTTTTTTTCATAACTAAGATCTGGGACAGCCTCTCCCAGCTTGATACCATCCAGCTGTGTTAGATTTCAGCTCCCATCGTCCCTGATTCTTAGTCACTTTGGCTCTGGGTGCTAAAGGGTTTCGAAGATGAAAGGCTGAATGAACGTACAATTTATTTCTTTTTGAAAAGAAACAGCAACAAATGAGAAGTCCCGGGTAGGGTGGAGAAAGATCCTGTAGCAAGACAAGTGAGAACGCTCACTCATTTTCCAAGTTTGGTCCTTCGTGTTATTTTCTTCCTATCTCTGCAGATAAGCAGTTTCCTGGCAGTTGACAGCTCTGATTATCTGTATGGGAAAGTTGGATGAGGAGCACCCATTTAATGGGGAAGGTGCATGGGTTCTCCGATTTCTTCCCACAGTTTTTAATGCCTTACATCAAAACTATGTTACTGTATGGGCCAAGAAGTGTTTCTGCCCGGTTGTCTTTTCTCCGTCTTTCATTTTCGGATCCATCCTTCATTCCCTTATCTCTTTTTTTCTCAGGACTTTCTCCGGTTTTTCAGTAATAAAATGAACTGATCGTGCTTTCATTAGTTTATCTTCAGCATCTTTCTTCTACCCTTCACATCTGACCCATTTTTCTTTACGACTTATCTCCTTAATTCTTCAAAGTCAGCTTTCAGCTTTTGGGAGAAATCTCATTTCTTATCTAGCTTTCTGCTGCTCCTTGATTCTGGTTCACTTTGTCTTTGAAGCTTTCCCATCCCTTCTTGCAAAGGCATCAAGGCATCCCATTTGGGACTTTGTACCCCCTCATATAGCAGAGACATCACCCTGCCAACAAAAGTATGTATAGTCAAGGCCATGGTTTTCCCAGTTGCAATGTATGGCTGTGAAAGTTAGACCATAAGAAAGGCTGAGCGCCAAAGAATTGAGGCCTTTGAACTCTGGTGCTGGAGAAGACTCCTGCGAGTCCCCTGGACTGCAAGGCGATCCAACCGGTCAGTCCTAGAGGAGATCAACCCTGACTTCTCTTTAGAAGGCCAGATTCTGAAGTTGAAACTCAAGTACTTTGGCCACCTAATGAGAAGGAAGGACTCACTGGAGAAGAGCCTGCTGCTGGGAAAGATTGAGGGCAAGAGAAGAAGGGGACGACGGAGAATGAGGTGGCTGGATGGAGTCACTGAAGCAGTAGGCGTGAGCTTAAATGGACTCCAGAAGATGGTAGAGGACAGGAAGGCCCAGAGGAAGGTTGTCCATGGGGTCGCAATGGGTCGGACACAATTTCACAACTAACAACAACAACCACCTCCTCATATCTTTGCAACCCTTTCAATTTAAAGGACCTACAGTAAACAACAGAGACTGGATGAAAAGTATCGGGCAACTTTAAGGATCAAAAAGGGGTTGGAAATTTAGCATTTCACTTATGAAAACTTACAGGTAATCCTTGACTTACATTTGAGCCCCAAATTTCTGTTCTTAAGTGAGACTTTTGTTAAATGAGCTTTGCCCCATTTTACGACCTCTCTTGCCCCAGTTGTGCATCACTGCAGTTGTAACATAGTTGTTAAGTGAATCTGGCTTCCCCACTGACTTTGCTTGTCGGGTTAGGTCGCAAAAAGGGATCATGTGACCTTGGGACATTTCAACCATCATAACTATGAGTCAGTTGCCAAGTGTCTGAATTTTGATCACGTGGACCACGGGAGTGGGGGGGGGTGGGAGGTGTTGCAACAGTTGCAATTGTGAAAAACAGTCATAAGTCATTTTTTTCAGTGTCATTGTAACATCGGTCACTAAATGTACTGTTTGCATCAAAAGACCCACTAACAGTCAATGTAAAATGTTTAATAACAGAAAGTATTAGCATATGCAGATCTATTCTCATTGAATGTAGATGCATTATTGTGTTCAACTGAGTTTACTTCTAAATAGGTTTGTGTAGAATTGCAACTTTAGCCTGTGATATTGTGTACAGTATTTAAAACTGTGGAATTGATTTCCAGTTAAATATACTGTACATAGCCATCCTGTGCAAATCTTTGATTTTAAGATGACAGCAATGAAGAGGATCCAGCTTACATTAAGCCTTTAAAAGCACTATTGATTTTATTCTCATTTTTGTTGATGATTTATATCCTGTCTTTGAACTAAGAAGAATACAAAGCAATTTAAAAAGATGCATTTGTAGGATTTTTGTTAGACAACGGAAGGGTGTGCTACTTTTCAAGTTAGAATTGTGGGTTTTTTGTTTTTTTTGCCCGATTCTTAATCTGGAGTATGTAAATATAAATGGAAGTAATTTTTAAATGGCTCTTCTCTTCCTGCCTCCTAATGCTGTTTTTGTTTTGTTTTAAAATCTGCTTCTTTGCTTTACACTATGACAAAACTGTTAAAAACGATATGGACAGATGAATAGAAAAGATTAGTTCTTTAATTGGTTGCAGTGTGGTTTTGATTTGTTGGCAGTGCTGGTGGAATATGAGGGCCAGAAAAAATTGGGCTTCTAAGTCAGTCTTATGTCATAGGCACTGTAACATAAATCAAGCCCTGATGTTTTTCTTGAAAAATCAGAGCTCTTTCTTTCTTTCTTTCTTTCTTTCTTTCTTTCTTTCTTTCTTTCTTTCTTTCTTTCTTTCTTTCTTTCTTTCTTTCTCTCACCCTCCCTCCCTTCCTTCTTTCTCTCTCCCCTTCCTTCCTTTCTTCCTTCCTTCCTTCCTTCCTCTCTCTCTCTCCCTCTCTCTCTCCCTCCCTCCCTTCCTTTTCTCTCTCTCTCTCCCCTCCCTCCCTCCCTCCCTCCCTCCTTCCTTCCTTCCTTCCTTCCTTCCTTCCTTCCTTCCTTCCTTTCTTTCTTTCTTTTACTTTTTTAGTAACTTTATGTGTGAGGTGAGATTCCTACTTGGCTGAGTTTCTGCTAACCACTTGTAGGCAGTGTGACTCGCCCACACATGAGTGACAGAAGGAACAGAAAAGTTTAGAAGCTAAAGCACTCATGTTGGTGATGGCTGGATCTACTTGCACACTTAGCTAAGAACAGGACCGGTTTATAGTGTAAACGGTGCAAGTAGAATCAGCCATCACCAGCATGAAAAATACTTCACTGGGAGCAGGCAAATTTGTTTCAAATCTGGGTTTTTGGAACCACGTGCAAATTGGAGGCTGGCATAGAAGGAAAAGTAGATGGCTGGGTTTCTTTAGGTCAATGGTTCTCAACCTTTCTAATGCCGCGACCCCATAATACAGTTCCCCATGTTGTGGTGACCCCCAACCACTTATACATCACCGGGTGCCAGAGGCATGGCCAAAGAAAAGGGGAAAAAAAATGGCGGACAGCCTTGTTTGGCGACCCCCATGAAATGGTCGTTCGACCCCAAATGGGGTCCCGACCCACAGGTTGAGAACCACAGCCCTAAGTGGAATTTTCCTCCAATAGGGTATTCCCATGTATTTTACCAGGAAACATAGATAGAGCAGCCTAGAAAGGTCAGTGCCCTCCTAACCATACCCAAGCACTCCCAATTTGTTGGCAATGTCCATTTTCCTCTCTGAGTTCATGGTGACCTAACCCTAACCCTAAGTGGAATTTTCCTCCAATGGGATTTTCCCATGTATTTACCAGGAAACATAGATAGGTCAGCCTAGAAAAGTCAGTGCCCTCCTAACCATATCCAAGCACTCCCAATTTGTTGGCGAGGTCCATTTTGCTCTATGTGTTCATGGTGACCTAACCCTAACCCTAAGTGGAATTTTCCTCCAATGGGGTTTTCCCATGTATTTTACCAGGAAACATAGATAGGGCAGCCTAGAAAGGTCAGTGCCCTCCTAACCATACCCAAGCACTCCCAATTTGTTGGCAATGTCCATTTTCCTCTCTGAGTTCATGGTGAGCTAACCCTAACCCTAAGTGGAATTTTCCTCCAATGGGATTTTCCCATGTATTTTACAAGGAAACAGAGATAGGTCAGCCTAGAAAAGTCAGTGCCCTCCTAACCATATCCAAGCACTCCCAATTTGTTGGCGAGGTCCATTTTGCTCTATGTGTTCATGGTGACCTAACCCTAACCCTAAGTGGAATTTTCCTCCAATGGGGTTTTCCCATGTATTTTACCAGGAAACATAGATAGGTCAGCCTAGAAAAGCCCTCCTAACCATACCCAAGCACTCCCAATTTTGTTGACGAGGGTACAATTTGCTCTATGTGTTCATGGTAGACCTAACCCTAACCCTAAGTGGAATTTTCCCCCCTCCAATGGGGTTTTCCAGTATTTTACAGTTTCCCATGTTGTGGTGACCCCCAACCACTTATACATCACCGGGTGCCAGGGGCATGGCCAAAGAAAAGGGGGAAAAAATGGCGGACAGCCTTGTTTGGCGACCCCCATGCAATGGTCGTTCGACCCCAAATGGGGTCCTGACCCACAGGTTGAGAACCACTGCTTTAGGTATTCTGTGCGTTGTGCCTCACAACAGGAGCATCTTGACCCATCTCCAAGATGGCGTTCTGAGCCAGCTGGAATTTTGTCTCTCCTGCTGACAAACCGCTGGTTTCATCGCCAAAGTTGGCTGCTTAGTGGCATGCTTCCCGGTTATGAATGGGAGATACTAGGAATGACTCAAGATGCCTCTTGGATGATTTGAGAAGAGGACCTAGAAGGTAACAATCTAGGTGGGAGGGGTCAGAGAGCCAAATCTCCATCTTTTTCCTTTCCACTGTCTGCTTTTTAAAAAATGCCTGGGTTTTAACTGTACCACTGTTGTGAACTTGAGGGATATGACCCAACCGTGGGCCAAATCAGGGCTCCTTTTGGAGAAAGGCGTTAGGATTCTCACAATGCAAAATCCTGCTCTTAAACCTGTCCCAAACTCTAAAAAAATGCAACCCATTAAAAGAAAATGGATCAGGAAAGGATATCATGTCAATAATACATAATAATACATGGGCCACGAAATCTTCCTCTGCAGATAAACTCTGGCTGGCAACTTCAGAGGTCCTTCACAAAATTGGTGCAGCAATTTATCTTGGTCATTTTTGTGTGTGTGTCAGAAATACTGAAGTGCTTCCACGGTGGAATGATTTGCTGGTGATATCACCGTTGCTCGGGGGATGCCCAGTTGGGAGCCCCTTTCATGCCCCCATGAAGTTGCCCACCCAAGTGGTACCCATTAATCTATTTGCAGTCACCTGCTTTTAAACTGCTGGATCAGCAGGAGCTGGAGCCTGTGACAGGAGCTCACCCCACCACCAGCAGCAACGGGTCTCAAACGCATGCCTACTGATTGGCAGCTCAGTGTTCTAACCTCATGAGTCCCCGTGCTTCTCCATCTTGGTCACGTATAACTATGGTTTTCCTTGAAAAAGTGAAAGACAGACACATGTTCCCAAATAACCTCAGGGCATGCACCAAGAGAGCCCTGATGGAGCTGAGATCCTCAGCAGGTGTCCATTATATGTTTGAAAATTTGTATCTGCTCCCTGTAGGGTACAGGAGTTTTTGGGAAGATGTGTTATTGTAACCGCAGCAAATGCGAGTTACTGAATAAAGGGTGAAAGCAGCTTTAAGTCTGTTCTTGTTTCAAATATTACGTAAGAACCCTGTCACTTTTAATCATTTTTTCCTGCATAGTTCGTGGAATTAAAAGAAAAAAAAACCTTTGCAGAAAAACTAGGCTTCTGATGTTACAGTTTGTTTTGGCTCTAAAGAGAGATCTTAAGATATAAAATTCATTATCTAATTTTTTCTGAAATAGTCTTAGGCCGACAAGGAATTGATTTTCGATTTCTGTTTTTTGACTAGCAAAGGAAAATGTTGGTGGCCATACAGAGAAAAAAAAACCACCCTCCTTTATTCTTGTATTGATAACATAATGACATTTTCTGTTCTGAGTTCGGGGGAGAATAACACAGGGCATTTGTTATATACCACATCAGCCTTTCAGTGGAGACAAGATAGGAAGTTTAAATAGGGCTTCTTCCATTCATTCTTTGAGTTGGGAATATGGTGGAATCAGTCGGGTGATTTCATGCTGGCGTTTCTTTCCTAATCTTGTAGAAATTTAATTAAACAGGCATCAGAATTAATTGTGAATTAACAGTGGCTTGAACTATTTGATGGAAGCAGGAGTGAAGGAAGGGAAAAACAGATTAATACTGTTAACACTGACCTGCTGTTTGGAATTTTCTTTTTTTCGGGGGGAGAATGCACACTATATTATACTACTAAAATAAGAGCTGAATGTGTTTCTTATATTCTAGGAAGAAGTCTTTGGAAATCATTCTTGGTACATATCTTTCCTTTCCTTTCCTTTCCTTTCCTTTCCTTTCCTTTCCTTTCCTTTCCTTTCCTTTCCTTTCCTTTCCTTATTCTTTATATTTTTCTGCATCTCTGCTTCTATCTGTCTTTTTCCTCATTGTCTTTCTTCCTGACTGCTAGTTTATATTTGGCATAGTTCTGGGGCAAATGCTTAGAACCTTGGATGACCGTGAACATATTTCAATAATTTAATAAACTTAATAAACAAATATTTCAGAAGCACACCTTCACGAGAGCATTTGAAATAATAAAATACCGAAAGAAATTTAATTGATGGACGGGCATAACAATGCGAGCATGTGGCAGTCCTTAAGTTTTGGAATTTGATTAGACTCTTAGGCCATCCTTTAAAGTGACAGTGTCAGTCTCGTGGCAAATGACCCCAATATTGCATTAATACAGTGTGGGATTTCTTGTAACAAATAATTAAGCTAAAACCACCTTTTTCTCTCTAGCTTTTTAATTTGATTTGCTTTTTGCTGCAGGCAAGCACACGTTAAGGTCATTTCATGTTTAAACAGGCCACATGGATTTTAGAAAATTGAAAACACTTGGAACATCTTTTTCTGAATTCATCGGCTAGAGCCGATCTCTTGACTCTTGAGACTAAAACATACCTTTCTTAAATTAGATTCACGTAAGCTGAATACTTCATACCTGACACATGCTTAAATTAGAAAAAGGTCTTTAAACCTTTATTCTAGAATGCGACTGGCTCATCCTAGGTAGCCATAGGGGAAAGAGTCCTGATTCTTCTGTGGGATTTCTAGAACTTGAGTTACGACTGCAGGTTCTGTACAGGCAGTCCTTGACATATAATAGTTCACTTAGTGTCTGTTCAAACTTACAATGGCATTGAAAAAAAGTGACTTCTGATCGTTTTTCACACTTATGACCATTGCAGCATCCCCATGATCATGTAATCAAAATTTAGATGCTTGGCAACTGACTCATATTTATGACGGCAGCAGTGTGTGATTCCCTTTTGTGATCTTCTGACAAGTTCAATGGGGAAGATGGATTCACTTAATAACAATGACAATTCATTAGCTTAACAACTGTAGTGTTTCACTTAACAATCTGGGACACTACACATCCTCATCACGACCTGTTTTCCTTGTTAACTTCTGGGAAGAGGGGGCTCTGTGGTATCCGAAGCAGAACATCCAGATTCAGTCATAATTTTGTTGTATACAATATTAACCTTGTGAATTCTAAAGTTTCCTCCTTCCATTATTATTCAAGATGGACAGTTATTAATATTTATATGTATTTATATGTAAGGGTGTAGGTACACATACATACAAAGTGTACACATACATAGCACACATACAGACATGCAATATATGTATGTATATTGCATGTCTGTATGTGTGCTATGGATGTATACACTTTTGAGAGCAGGCAACAGAATTTCATTTTTAATGTATGCCAAAGGGCCAGTAAAAAATGACAATAAAGGTTATCTCATCTCATCTCACCTCACCTCACCTCACTTTGGCAAGAAAAGTTATAAATTGGGGCAAAACTCATTTAGAAATGTCTCAGCAACAAAAAATTTGGGCTCAGTTGTGGTCGTACCCATATGTTCTCATGGTTAGGGCAAATAAAGAATAAAGCTAGGCTATCAGAATCCAATTATATTTCATCTCTAGTTATCGACTATGGAAAACCCCATTTCTGCCCTCTCTGGATTCTGTCATATGATGAAAGGGAAGGGGGGTGAACAAAGGGGTTTTATGGCCCTCACTTCCTTTGGTACAACTTCAGAAGGGACTGAATGTGGATACCACCAAAAGGACTAAACATAACAATGGGGCTATCAGCTTCCATCTACTCCCCTCTGAAGTCTCCCTTCCACCGGCAGTGAGGAAAAGGGGGTGGAAATGTAACGCCTGGGATTGTCACTGGAAGGATGGTGGGGTGGGTGGGGTTGCTGGGAACCCCTTAAAACCTTGAACCATGGGGCTTGGCCCCCAAGTCCTGCCTAGAACGCCTGCAACCATTTTCTCTTAATAAAGGATGCCTGTTGGAAGAAATATTCCAAGAGTTCTGTCTTCTTAAGATGCAAAGTGGGGTGGGTCCTTACATAGGCATTTGGTTAGACACAATTTTACAAAACTTGAGATTATTTGTTCATTCAAGTTTCATATTGGGCTTCCATTGTGTTTGGGTCCATGAGCAGGTGATGTCTTCCAAAAATAGTTTCCCCAAAATTACTGTAGCAAATCTTTCCCCATGGGTTCAGAAGCCATATAGCTTTGAGAATTAAGTGACTTGAACCAGGGAATTACACCTCTTATGCAATACTGGTAAATATAGTGATGGTCCTTGATTAGTCATCTAATTCTTAAATGAAATGTGTTGAGTTTCCTGTTTAAGTTTTCAAAAGTGTTTGTGGGCAGAACATACAAATTCCTATTATTGGATGAGAGGACTATAATTCAGTGATCAGTTTGTTTTGTGCGTGTTGGGTACAAGATTTGATCCCCAGGATCTCCTGTTTTTAAAAAAACATAAATTAACAGTGGGAAAGAGCTTTTTCTAAGAGTCTGGAAATTGCCACTAGTCAAGGTATAAAGCAGGAGTATCCAACTCCCCGTCTGTGGACCGGCCCCGGGCCCCGACATGCCAGAAAGTGGGCCACGCAAACAAGCAAAACCCCATCCATGGGATGCAGGCAGCACATGAAACTGGGCCCCCTCTGAGCTGTGGAAAAACCTCTCTCCATGGAACCAGTCCCTGGTGCCCAAAAGGCTGGGGGGGGGGCGGCGCTGGTGTGAAGGCAAAGATTTCCATGTCAGTTGTGTCTGATTCTAGGGCACAATGCTCACCTCTGTCTTTGGGCCAAGGATGAAGAATGTCATGGTGTGCACCATGTTAAACTGAATGAATAAATAGGATTTAATAATGTGGCTTTCTATGAGCCTGTCCTAAGTCTACTTTGGTTGTTAAGGCTCTGCATTCTTGCTACAGAAATTGAATTCTGATTTTAACTTAGTGGGCCATAGACACAGGGTTTTCCAATGACTAGAGCAGGGGTAGGCAACCTTGGCTCTTTTATGTTTCATGGATTTCAATTCCCAGAAGTGGAAGACATTAGGAGTCAAGGCGGTTCAAGTGAATATAGCATACCTGGCTGAGGAATTCTGGGAGTTGAAGTCCATGAGTCATAAAAGAGCCAAGGTTGCATACCCCTGGACTAGAGCAATTGCCTAAACATTTCCCTTCCTTCTGAACTTCAGAGTAGATGTTCTACTTTAAAGAGGTGGTGCTACAGGTCCCTTTGGGTTCTTTTAAGTGAAGGAAGAGGATGATGTGGGATATAGACCCGAGAGTGTTGAGTTTGAAAGAGGGAGCATCTTTTTAGAGAACAGAACAAAGCCTTGGTGAAGTAGGAGATGATTTACAGCAGTGGTTCTCAACCTGTGGGTCGGGACCCCATTTGGGGTTGAACGACCATTTCACGGGGGTCGCCAAACAACGCAGTCCGCCATTTTTTCCCACTTTTCCTTAGCTGTGCTACTCCCTTTTATTCTGTTGGCTTTTGAAAGCCAATAGAATAGACTCTCTTGAATAGAGTCTAATTCTATTGGCTTTCAAAAGCCAATAGGAATTGTCCAGGCTGTCTCTGCCCTGCTGAGCCCGCCAAAAGTCCCATTCTGCAAACGGTGCTGCACCAGTTGGGTAGTCCTCAACTTACGACCGGTTGAGTAGTCCTCGACTTACGACCGGTTGGGGGTCGCGGCATTAAAAAGGTTGAGAACCACTGATTTACAGGATGACCGTTTTTCAGCACATGTGTATATCTTAGAATGAAGAGTAGAAATCCCATTGACTGTAGCATTGAGAGGATAATACGCAACTGTGTGTTACGATTAAGACTCCATTAAAGCCCCCCTTTTTTTTTGCTGCCTCTTTGCTGGAACTTGCTGACACTTGAGGTTATTCATCACCTTAGATGATTGGATGCATTGGGCCTCCCTTTTTTTCCATGAAACACAGTAGAAGGTTGTGAGAGCTGCCAAAGAAACAGGGGAGCACGTTGATCTTTGCCAAATAGATAGCTCCAGTGTCTCTCCAGTTAACAGCAAGGCAGCTAAAAATACAAGTTGAAAGCCATAAAACTCTTTCTCAAGCTCCCCCCAAAACCTCAAAAATGCCAGGGTGGTGTTGACTTAATTTGAAAAATCTGCCTAAGTTGAGGGATGCCAACTTGCAGGACCGGAGAACAAGCAACGGGGCTAGAATTTAGTGTGTTATGATTCAATTAAAAATTAACATATATATTTTCTTGACAACACGGCTCACGGCTTTTAAAAAGAAGTATTGAACGACGTATTGAACATTTTCTGTATTTCTTACCATTCTGGAGAAGAAGAAGAAGAAGAAAAAAGGACACCATTAGTTCTGACATCTGTTTTTAACACATTCCCACACGTTTTTGGATGGCTGCCTGGTCCAAGCTGAAAAGTGACGAAGGGATCATGCAAAGATGGCCTAGGGGTCCGTTCCCAGCTGGTACGGCATCTGGAATGTGGTATAGTGTGGATAGATTCGGAGCTAGAGTTTAATAAGATTGGTATTCAAGTGGTAGGACTGTAAGGGAAGAAAAGACCAGGACTGACACGTTGCTTGCGTAGTCGGCGATGATGAAATGTTCAAAATACCACTGGCCGTCTTTTCTTACTGTGTGGTGGGGTGCATCTGTGTGCTACATCGCTTACTGATTTGGAATTTTATACGGTAGACAGTGAAGTCATTTTTGTAACAGGTACAATTACTTATCTTTCTCAGAAGCTTTGGCCATGTGTTCATTTGTCTTTGTGTATGAGGATGTGTGTCTTTCCCTGCCTCCCCTCCCACCCACACTTTTGTTTTCTTAGAAGGAAGCCGCGCGCGCGCGCACGTGTGTGTGTGTGTGTGTGTGTGTGTGTGTGTGTGTTTAAGAAATAATTTGGGTTGTGCCTTCCTTCCCTCTTTCTTTCCTTCCTTCTTTCCTTCCTTCCCTCTTTCCTTCTTTCCTTCCCTCTTTCCTTTTTTCCCTCTTTCCTTCCTATCTTCCTTTCCTCTATCTTCCCTCCCTCCCTCCCTTTCTTCCCTCTTCTCTTCCTTCCTTCCCTCTTTCCTTCCTATCTTCCTTTCCTCTATCTTCCCTTCCTTCCTTCCTTCCTTCCTTCCTTCCTTCCTTCCTTCCTTCCTTCCTTCCTTCCTTCCTTCCTTCCTTCCTTCCTTCCCTCTTTCCTTCCGTCTTTCCTTCCTTCTTTCCCTCTTTCCTTCCCTCTTTCCTTCCTATCTTCCCTCCCTCCCTCCCTCCCTCCCTCCCTCCCTCCCTTCCTTCCTTCCTTCCTTCCTTCCTTCCCAAGGCAGCGAATATACCTAATAATACTTCCTCCTCCTATTTCCACATCACAGCAGCTCTGTCAGGTGAGTTCAGCTGAGAGAGATAGATTGGCCCAAAGTCATCCTTCTGGCTTCCATGTCTAAGGAGGGACTAGAACTAACAGTCTCCTGGTTTTTAGCCTGGTGCCTTAACCTCTAGACCAAACCGACTTTCTTTATAATTTTCTCTTCCCCCCCCCCCTTTTTTTGTTTGAGGTTCTTTTGGTTGGTTATTAAAACAAACAAATAAATAGTTCTTTGTAATCCAATGACGTGTTTTGCTTCTCCCTTATATTTTTATAATATTTAAATCCCTCAGCAGTACAATGTTGAAAAGTGAATATTCACAAGGTGGTTCCCCCCCCCCACCCATCTCTCTGAAACATTACCCCAGATCCTCACTGCGGCTCTTCCTTCAACGGTATCAGTTTAGCATTTTACCTCTTTGGCAATTTTCCACTTACATCTAAATTAAATTTGATCACACTGTAGTCACTGTTTCCAGTCAGTTCAGCTGTATTTGCATCTTGCCCTTGGCTCTGAGCACGGTTCATTGATTTATTTATTTTACAATATTTATAGGCCATCCCGTTTCTCTTAGGTTCTGGCTGGGATACAGCAAACTCAAAAGACAAGATGCAGAAACCCAGGGCAAAGAGTTTAAACAGATTTATCAATAATCAGATAAGTATTATAAGCCCCCAGTAGATTAAATTGCGGAAGTGAGGAGCCAAATGCATACTGAAACAAAATGGCTTTAACCTACATATACTTCTGAGACGAGCATATCCCATCAAATGGGCACCACCATTGAGAAAATGTGTTTATCTCCTCTCTAAGTCCAAAGATGAGTTCTCTTCTAGTGTATTGTATGACTGCCTATTCTAGATTAGCGTGGATCTAGAATGAATGGGGAGGTAACATTCATCAATGTTCAGTTTTTAAATTCTCAAGCGCTTGAAATCCTATTTGCAAAGAAGCATCTTGTACTTCCTTTCTCCCTCAAAAAACGAATGAAATTCTTTACTATTTCTCCTGGCCATATTTCGTAGACAAATCTTCTCAACACGGGCAACTTTAGATATCATTCTGTGAAATGTATACCGTTCATAGTATCTTTTTTTTAATTGATTTCCTCCACCCCCTCAATTTGTAGCGTAACTTTTGATTTGATGGGTTTTTTTTCCCTTGTAATTGTACCAAGTATGGGAAAGATGCTAAGTGAGCACTTGATATGACTTTTGTGTAAGAATTACTGGATAGCAGAGTTTAACTTCTGGTTCCGTGTTAGATGCAAACGAGAGTATTGTTTTATATTTATTCCATGTCATTTCCTTATCAGTCTGCAGATTTTAAAATATAATGCATGAAAATAGGAAATGTTTTTTTTTTAATATTCTCAGCAGAAATGGTGTAAAAAAAATTCACTTAGCTTGCAAATATGCTTATCCCAAATGAATAACGGGGTCAAAGAGTAAGTAGAGGAGAATGCTTAAGCTCATTAAAGCAAAACAATTATTTCCACTGTTTCTTCTAATTGCATACATTTTGTTGCCTTTTGTTCAAGTATTTTGCACATATTTATTAATGCTGTGTCCTTTCATGGCTACGCACCAGCAGCTCCAGTTACCCAATTAAAGCAGTTTCCTTTCTTTGCCAGAAAAATGTTTTCTTGAAATGACTTTCACTTCTTGGGGTACTTGAAGTGGAGAGCTTTAGGAATAACAACACGTCTGTGTAAACGAAAACATTATTTTAAGGAACAACATTAGGTCAACTGGCTACCAGACTTTATATACAGAGTTCTTGGAATGAGTGACGTATTTGCAGATTGCATTTAGATAGCTCGCAAAATGTAAACTTAGAAATACTATATCCAGTTGCGGGGAAAAAAAACCAAGAGTAGACAAATAAAGGAATTATGTTGCTCTTGTTTTATAACAGAATAACAGAGTAGGAAGGGACCTTGGAGGTCATCTAGTCCAACCCCCTGCTCAGGCAGGAAACCCTATGCCATTTCAGACCAATGGCTGTCCAATCTCTTCTTAAAAACTTCCAGTGTTGGAACATTCACTGCTTCTGGAGGCAGGTTGTTCCACTGGTTAATTGTTCTAATGGTCAGGAAGTTTCTCCTTAGTTCCAGGTTGCTTCTTTCTTTGGTTAGTTTCCATCCATTGCTTCTTGTCATGCCTTATGGCGCTTTGGAGAATAGAATGTCCCTCTTTTCCTTGTGGCAGCCCTTCAAATATTAGAACGCTGCCATCATGTCACCCCAGTCCTTCTTGTCATTAAACTAGACATCGCTGTTCTTTGTATGTTTTAGCCTCCAGTCCCCTAATCATCTTTGTTGCTCTTCTCTGCTCTCTTTCTAGAGCCTCAACATCTTTTTTACATCGTGGTTAACAAAAGTGGACGCAGTGTGGCCTTACCAAGGCATTGTAAAGTGATACTAGCACTTCACGTTATCTTGATTCTATCCCTCTGTTAATGTAGCTTAGAACTGTGTTGGCTTTTTAAAAATCCTTACAAGTCCCCTCAAGGTGTCTAAATCTAACCCCTCTTGAATTCTGTTCGAGTTTAATCTAGTGGTACTTAATGCTGACCATTAGTTGACTAGATTTTTGTGCCTAAGCATGAGCAATAAATCAGCTTAACTGGAAATTAACATTGGTCCTAATATTTCGCGCCTGACAGATTGGCCCAAATTCACCCAACCGGCTTTCATGGCTAAAGTGAGACTAGAACTCACTGTCTTCTAGTGATTGGCTGAAAGTCACCCAACCAGCTTTCAGGCCTAAGGCCATACTAGAACTTACCCTCTCCTGGTTTCTAGCCTGCAGGAGGAGCCAGTCCTGTCTTTTCTAACTTTGCTTTTAATGTTAATATCCAGGTAGCCTGAAGATGGAGTCCAGTCTTGAAGTCTAGCCATTGGGATAAAATAGGAAAGTTTTTTTTTTTTTTTTTGCAGCCATAGTGTGGCAGAAACACAAGAGATGAAATAATATTTGTTAGTGAGAACTTGAAAAAGATAAGACAAAATCCAGAGTGTTAGTAGACGTTAGTGGAAGGCCTCCGCTCTCTTGAAAATGAAATCATTCGAAATTTCACTGTATATTTATTAAAACATGAATAACCGTTAAAGCTCTATTCAGATAAGGGCTTGCCAATCCTAAAATAGATGGCTGGAACCTTGGCCTGTAATTGCATTTTTCTTCTCCCTCCGTGATGTTACTCAAGAAATATGCATCTTGTCAATGCACATAAGCACGCAAAGCCAGACCGGTAAAGCAGTTGTGTATACACTTCCTTCGCTGCTTGCTCAAGCACTTCTCTCTGAAACAACCTTGGCAACTTTACAACATATGGACTTGCGACTTTAGCCAGCCTGGTTAAGTCGCCAAGGCTGGGAAACATTGCTCTAAATTAGAATCAGAAAAAGGGGTGAAACAGTTTTTCGTTAAGGAACCAGTTACAAGTTTCATTAAAATGGTGCTAGGCTGTGTCTAGTTTTTTTCTGGAACGCAGACTCTGCAGATTTTGCCTTGAAATTCGATCAAGAATTGGCAAAGGAGAGAGACAGCATGAGTGCTGAAAGGTGCCCACTTGGTCTACTATCCTTTGTTAAAGCAGGCAGACAGTTAAAAAAAAAGGGATTGTAGTTTTGTGAGGTCCTTAGTGCACTCCGAGTTGGTGCTGGTTGTGTCACACTTAACCACCATTGCAGCATCCCCCTGGTCAGGTGATCAAAATTCAGATGCTTGGCAACTGACTCACATTTACGATCGTTGCAGTGTCCCGGGGTCACGTGATACTGCAACCGTCATAAATGTGAATCGGTTGCCAAGCATCCGAATGTAAATCACATGACCAAGGGGGATGCTGCAACGGTCGTAAGTGTGAAAAACGGTCACAAGTCACTTTTTTCAGTGCCGTTGTAACTTCGAACGGTCACTAAATGGAACTGTTGTAAGTTGAGGACTGCCTGTATTACTGTTATTTTACAGGGCAGTCTTGTAAAGGACTAGTTGTTAGTAAAAAGGGTTTGTGATTTGGACGGATCAAGGTAAATGTTTGTAGTCGTGAACTCCAAAACAATAAAAATTTGGGAAAGGAAGGTGTGTCCATCTCATAACTTGCCTTTATAACTCAAGATAAATTTATAACCAGAAAAAGAAACCCAAGCATTACCTTTCAGGCACTGGGGAGTTTTAAAGTATAACCCCCGTTTGATTCCCAAAGTTGGTATCCTTGATTAGGCCAGCCATGAATTTTTCTAGTTCTGCTTATTTTAACTATTTGTTTCTTTGTGTTAGCTAATGTAGTGTGGCTTCATTTGGGCTGAGATTTCGTTATGGCCAATTCAAGCGTTACGTGACACCCGAAGAGTGGGATTAATAGTCGATTCAGCAATTAGGAAAAAAAAAAAGGGGGGAGAGAGAAAAAAAAAGAAGAAGAAATGAATTGCTCTGTGTGATTTCTCACCCCTTGATTTTTGGAAGAATTGTGGAGATTGGAGATGTCAGTGAAACTGAAATAGAGGGCCCGCTTCTCTTGGCTTCTGAAGTTCCCGTCAGAAACACGGTGCCAGGCAGGAGGCCAAGAGGCTTGGCAGACTCCGATTTCCCACTGGCTGGTTAAGCGAGACATAACCCACACCCAACCCTTTTGTGTAGGGATGGAGACGGTGCCCCACAAGGCATTAGGCATCGTTGGCAATAGAAAAGAAAAGAGAAGGCCGTACGGCCAAGGACTGGACGAGAATCTAGGATTCAAGAACAATAGAAAAAGAAAGAATAATAGGATGCATGAAAAAAGAACTGGGCTGTGGATTCCATAAATTTCTTCTCAGCATTTACTTGTTTATACACCACCACACTGTCCCTCTCCCCTTGCCTCCCTCTTTCTGGCCCTTCCTTCCTCCCTCCCTCTCTCTTTCTATTCCTTCCTTCCTTCCTTCCATTCAATCCTCTCTCTTTCCCATCCTTCCTTCCTTTCTTGTTTCCTTCCTTCCTTCCTTCCTTCCTTCCTCCCTTCCTCCCTGCTCCCTCCCTCCCGCCCTCTTTCCCATTTCCTTCCTTCCTTCCTTCCTTCCTTCCTTCCTTCCTTCCTTCCTTCCTTCCTTCCTTCCTTCCTTCTTTCCATATGTGGACATAGATTAAAAAAAGGATGGTTTTACAAGGGTGGAAAGTTACATAGAATGTATTTTTCATTTAATTATCAAATTTAGAAATACATGGTACATAGGCAATATGTATATATGTATGTATGTATGTATGTATGTATGTATTAATCCTGGCCAAGTGAAGGAGTTATGAGAGGTACTTTTACATGGCTAGATACAACTGCTGAATTCCTGGAAAATTTCATAACGGATTATGATAAATTGGCCACTGATTTTAAAACAAACAACACAAATCTGTTATTTTATGTAACTTCTTAGAATTTTGAACAATTCATTCAACAGATGTCAGATATTGGAAAGAAAGGGCCCCTTGACAGTTATGTTATAATTAAACTTTTACAGCTCTTTGTTCTTGCCCCTGAAGCTTTTTGTGCTAATCATTCAATTTGGTTTAAGTGTATCCAAATTGGAAAACTATTCCTTGTATAACCTTGCTTGCATCTCTTTTTCTCTTTGTCTTGGAAAAAAAAAATTGATTGTTGATTTCTTGAGGCAAGTTTTGTTCTTTGTAAAGGACAGCTTGCTTATCTAAACATAATACTGAATTTTGTTTTAATTATATAATAACAATTACAATAATAGTACATTTACTCTGGTGTTGAGGTGGCCAATCTCATTTTATCTATCAGTTTGTCTATCATCTCCCTTCCTCCCTCCCTCCCTCCATCCCATCCCATCTCATCCCATCCCATCTACCTACCTACCTACCTACCTACCAATTATCTATCTATCTATCTATCTATCTATCTATCTATCTATCTATCTATCTATCTATCTATCTATCATCTATCTATCTATCTCGCTGCATCCATCTATCCACCCACTCATCCATTCGTGATCTATCTATCTATCTATCTATCTATCTATCTATCTATCTATCTATCTATCTATCCACCCATCCATCCATCCATCCATCTATCTATATCTATCTATCTGTCTATCTATCTGTCTATCATCTATCTATCTATCTCACTGCATCCATCTATCCACCCACATCCATTCGTGATCTATCTATCTATCTATCTATCTATCTATCTATCCATCCATCCATCCATCCATCCATCCATCCATCCACCCACCCACCCATCCACCCGCCTGTCTGTCTGTCTGTTTGTCCGTCCGTCCGTCCATCCATCCATCCATCCATCTATCTATCCATCCATCTATCTATCTATCATATTTCTGAGTCACCCATCTCCCTCAAAGAGGCACTCATCCCAATACATGTAGTCTTTGACTTATGACCACAATTGAGCCTAAAATTTCTGTTGCTAAATGAGATATTTATTAAGTGAGTTGCGCCCCATTTCTTGCCACAGCTGTTAAGTGAATCGCTGCAGTTGTTAAGTTAGTAACCCAGTTGTTAAGTGAGTCTGGCTTCCCCCATTGACTTTGCTTGTCAGAAGGTCGCAAAAGGGGATCACGTGACCCCGGGACGCTGCAACCGTCGTAAGTACATGCCAGTTGCCTAGCTTCTGGATTTTGATCACGTGACCCTGGGGATGCTGCAATGGTCATAAGTGTGAAAAGCACTTTTTTCAGTGCCGTTCTAACTTTGAACGGTCACCAAGCAAACCGTTGTAAGATGAGGACTAGGGAACCATCCAATGAAATTCTAGTTTTCCATTTTAGCGGGGAAATGAAATGTTCTATTCCTAATAGATTCGGAAGGCACCAGATTGGAGAAAGCTGTTGTGGTCAATAAGCCGGACCTACTACATCTGAGCTGCAAAAATTTATATGACCAATAATGTTAGAAAAGAGCTAATTTTTTTCCCTAGAGCAGGATGTTACCATCTAGCAGTGAAATGGGCAGAAAATAACCTTGAACAGGAGGAAGAGTTGCCACCGAGGCAACAGTCAGATAAAAGAAACCTAAGCCTGGAGTAGACCTGTAATTTGAGAAAGTGTCTCAGATATAACGCTCCCCACTTCTCGTGAAATAGAGAGATGGTGGTGGTGGGAGCACCTTCAGACATCTCTTACTATAATCTCATAGTAAAAAAATAGTACCAGCTTGTGTGTTTTTAGTTTTCAAGTTTGGTCTACCTCCGAAGGCTGACCAGTAGTCATCCAGATGTTTGCAGCCCAGATCAAGATACAAGATTCAGCTCCACAGCTTAGATACTAATGGAAATCTCTCTGTGAAACTATAGATTTATTTTCATCCTGTCTTGCAATTCGGAGGTGTGGTACATGGGAAGGGAAGGGCCACATCTCCCATTCTGCCTGATCTTTTCTTCCTTAACTCTTAGACCTACAGAGCATAACTATCTTTGCAGGAACCAGGGAGCAGAGTGATATTTTCAGCACCAACCCTCCTGCCAACATGGCCTTTGGCCAACACGGTCCTAAGAGTGTTTACTTAAACGCTCCAATAATTTCAGTCAGCCTTCTTTTCTCCTACAAGTGTGTAGTGAGAATTGTAGGACCAAATCTTATCTCAGCCTCCTTGTCCTCCACCATAGTCTTTCCAACAGGAGTTGTTCTCCTACTATGACATTTTTCCCCCAGTACATAGATAAGAGCCAATTGTTTTGAAGGACGTCCAGTTCCCAAAAATCTAATTTGCCATAGATGATGATCAAAGTTCTCATCTATGCCGTCAGGCCTTTCTTCATAACCATTTGACTAAATCAGTTTGCACACTGTTGACTTAAACTCCAGCCAGTTCAAATAATTCATCCCATGGGAAAAGGAGTTTAAAGTAGTTTGAGCTGGCCTATCCTTTACTAGCAAAATAATATTTGATTTACTAGCTGTCAGCTTTCATCAAATCTGTGCATTATATTTGACTATACTGTGAAGCCAAATTCAAATAAAGAGCAAGGGAATGGGTGAAATCAGCAAAGAGCATAGCTTAACTTGAATTGGCTCACAGTTAGGAATTAAATCAATAATCAGCTATAACAAGTACAGAGAAGAGCAATATTTTGTTAAGAGACGGCTGGGGGAATTACTCTGTAATTAGCTTTTAAAAATGTTTTTGTTGGTTTAGACCCATGTTTTTCTGGTTGTTGATATTTGGGGCCCACTGTTCTTTCAGATTAAGGCAAAAGATACCACTCCTCGAATTAAAAAAATACCGTTAAAAGACGTGTCTATGCAACTGATGAGAAAAAGAAGGCCATTGATTGGACCACAACTTACTGACTAATTATATTAATTAAATAAACAAATGGGATATTGAATATATGGCAGGAGTTGGATTCCTAAATGAAATAAAAAATAATTCTTTTAAACTTAACGGTTATATATTTATTTAGATAGATTGACATGGCCATCCAGTTTGCATGCTTCATCCGATCTGGTGAAATAATTCAGTTTCATGAAATTTGGGTGATTCTGTACAAGGCTTGCAAAACTTCAGGTGAGGGATGATATTGTGTGAGAACACAGAGACAAAAATCACAGAGAATACCTTTCCTTCATCAACTCTTCAGACCGTCGAGAAGCTGTCCCATAGCTAGAGATTTCCCACTTTTCCCAAAGAGTAGGAGCGATTCAGAACTTTGGAGAAGGTTGAAGATTCAGAACTTCAGTGAGCCAGTGGCACAATGGTTAGAATGTAGTATTGCAGACTAATTTTGCTGACTGCCAGGAGTTCAGTTCTCACTGGCTCAAAGTTGACTCAGCCTTCCCTCCTTCCAAGGTTGGTAAAATGAGAACCCAGATTGTTGGGGGCAATAGGCTCACTTTATAAACCACTTAGAGAGGGCTGTAAAACACTATGAAGTGGTATATAAGTCTAAGTGCTAAATGCTGTTGCTATTGGAGGCTAACTCTGCCTCCTGCCAGGAGTTCGATGCTGACCGGCTCAAGGTTGACTCAGCCTTCCATCCTTCTGAGGTGGGTAAAATGAGGATCCAGATTGTTGGGGGCAAATATGCTGACTCTGTAAACCGCTTAGAAAGGGCTGTAAAGCACTGTGAAGCGGTATATAAGTCTTAAGCGCTATTGCTATTTCAGAGTTTGGGAACTAGTTTGGGCATGATGACATCACCTAATCCTTCTTCATCTTTGGTAGCTGTTTTAGAAACGATGAGGCAATAAGTACTAATGGCTGAGTTAATCTTTAGTCTTCATCCTTTCTTCTTTAGTTTCATATCCTTTAAAATTATAGGCCTGTCTGGTTATTAATTCTATGTAAGCTGCTGTGCACATTCTCTTCCAACATGAGGCTTTAATAAATAATCATCATAATAATAATAAAAGTTGGAAGGGTCCTTGGAGGTCATCTAGTCCAACCCCCTGCTCAGGCAGGAAGCCCTATACCATTTCAAACAAATGGCTGTCCAGTCTCTTCTTTAAAAGATCCAGTGTTGGAGCATTCATAGCTTCTGGAGGCAGGCTGTTCCACTGGTTAATTGTCCTCACTGTCAGGAAGTTTCTCCTTAGTTCTAGGTTGCTTCTCTCCTTGCTTAGTTTCCACCCGTTGCTTCTTGTCCTGCCTTCAGGCGCTTTGGAGAAGAGCTTGACTCCCTTTTCTTTGGGGCAGCCCCTGAGATACTGGAACATTGCTCTCATGTCACCCCTCGTCCTTCTCTTCATTGAGAAGACATTTGACAAACTTTGGCTAGATTCAGCAAGAAAAAGTCATATCCTTGGGGAAGGAGCTATTCATCTTTTTCTCTGCCTTGCAAAATCCATGACTGTCTAGGCATCCTATCTGTGGGAGTTGATCTCCCTGCTGTGAAAAGCCAACTAAGGATTTTCAAAATAAGCCGGTTTTCTGGATTCCTGAATTGCTTCTCTTTCTCTTGTGCTTCCAGACTTCAAGAATCACCCAGCCAAGTGAAGATAAAGAAGGTGGTTGGGATGCCTGGGGAGCGTGGAGTGATTGCTCACGGACCTGTGGAGGAGGTGCCTCCTATTCACTACGGAGATGTTTAAATGGCAGGTTGGTCATTCAAAATTCCAGATCCTAAAGTTGGATGCAGGAGTCTCTCAGCACTAGAAATTGGGGCGGCTTGCGTTAAGTGTATCTCCATGAGGGAACAATTTAAATACAAGCAAATAAGAACTTTTAAAACATCAAAATAGGGTGCCAAGGGCTTAATGTGGAAATCTACCGATAGGTAGGTGGGTCATTGGGTTTTCAGAAGGTATAACAAAATAACAATGTTGGAAGGGACCTTGGAGGTCATCGAGTCCAACCCCCTGCTCAGGCAGGAACCCTATACCATTTCAGACAAATGGCTGTCCAGTCTCTTCTTAAAAACTTCCAGTATTGAAGCATTCACAGCTTCTGGAGGCAGGTTGTTCCACTGATTAATTGTTCTCACTGTCAGGAAGTTTCTCCTAAGTTCCAGGTTGCTTCTCTCCTTGATTAGTTTCCATCCGTCACTTCTTGTCCTGCCTTCAGGCACCTTGGAAAATAGCTTGACTCCCTCTTCTTTGTGGCAGCCCCTGAGATACTAGAACGCTGCTATCCTGTCCCCCCTCATCCTTCTCTTCGTTAAACTAGACATACCCAATTCCAGCAATTGTTCTTTATATGTTTTAGCATCCACCATCTTTGTTGCATTCAGTGGTAGAGAGAGATGACTTAACCCTGCTTTTTTTCTTTGTTGTTCACAGGCTCCCAATCCATTGCCCACTTGGGCTTTCTAGGTTGATCTCTGCATTGAATAAGATCTAGTAATAGTAGTAAAGTTGGAAAGGACCTTGGAGGTCATCTAGTCCAACCCCCTGCTCAGGCAGGAAACCCTACACCATTTCGGGCAAATGGCTGTCCAGTCACTTCTTAAAACCTTCCAGTGTTGCAGCATTTACTGCTTCTGGAGGCAGGTTGTTCCACTGATTAATTGTTCTCACTGTCAGGAAGTTTCTCCTTAGTTCTAGGTTGCTTCTCTCCTTGATTATCTGAATATCTGCTCATAAATAGCCTTCTCTGTTACTTTGCAGGCTTCTGCTAGGGAGTCCTGTACAATCTTGTGCATGGTGTTTCAGAATTCACTTAATAGGTTGAGATGTTCCACAGCTGTAAAATCATTAGGGGAAAATTTAACTTCCTTCATGGGACTGTTATGTTAACCCATCATCCTCTTAAACACAATTAAATGTGAGATGTGTATACTGTGTATGTGTGTGTGTGTATCAAATATAATAATAATTTTACAGCCTTCTCTTTCAATGAGACTTCTGTAGAATAACTTCACTCAAGCTTTATTTTTCTTGTCTTTCAGAAACTGTGAAGGCAGAAATATCCGCTATAAAACCTGCAGCAATCATGTAAGTCTGATCGCTAATTTTGTTTGACTGTTCTTGCTTTCCCAGATCAAACAGCTTTAAAGTTCTGGCAACTTGCCTTCTTTTGTTAAACTAAAAGAAGGGGGAAAACAGGGGAGGATCAGAGTCCGGAATATTTATTTTCCCTCCTAACAGCGAGATTAAATGTTCAGAAGTTAAATACTTGTGCAATGTATAGGAAAAATACATAGCTCTTCAGATTGTGAAGTTAGTAGCGAAGTATTAATTTTAATTTTGAGGGAGATTTGAAGTGGATTGATTTAAATCAGTGGTTCCCATTTTTTTTAATGCCGCGACCCCTCCCCAACCGGTCGTAAGTCGAGGACTACTCAACCGGTCGTAAGTCGAGGACTATTCAACTGGTGCAGCACCGTTTGCAGAATGGGACTTTTGGCGGGCTCAGCAGGGCAGAGACAGCCTGGACAATTCCTATTGGCTTTTGAAAGCCAATAGAATTAGACTCTATTCAAGAGAGTCTATTCTATTGGCTTTCGAAAGCCAATAGAATACAAGGGAGTAGCACAGCTAAGGAAAAGGGGAAAAAATGGCGGACTGCGTTGTTTGGCAACCCCCGTGAAATGGTCGTTCGACCCCAAATGGGGTCCCGACCCACAGGTTGAGAACCACTGATTTAAATGGATTGATTCAAATTTAGAAATTTATAGGGAGTTGAATTGGATGACCATATATAGATACATAGAATCATAAGGTTGGAAGAGACTTGGAAATTGTTCTAGTCCAGGGGTAGACAACTTTTTTCAGTGCCATTTTAACTTTGAACGGTCACTGAATGAACTGTTGTACGTCAAGGACTACCTATAGTTATTGCCTGAAAAAGAGAGAGGTGCAAATAATAGCCTTTTCATCATATAGCTTGTTTTGACTTTGAGTTCTCTTCCGTTGAGTTTTGGACATCGCAACCTGAGATGAGTCCAAGTCCATTGCTTCAGGCATCCAAGTAACATCTCTAACAGGCACTTTGAAGGGAAAAGGGTTAGATAACATGCCAAGGATGGAAACTCTAGTTCCTCGTTTCTTTGTTGAGCAACTATTTGTACAATTTTTTTTGATGTACTCCAATTTTCCTGATCCATAAACACACATTCTAGTATTTTCTTCTTTGCATTTTATCAATGTAATTGGTTTGGGTTCCTTTTTTCACATTGTGTAAGATCTATAATGAGTGTTTGCGTACAGCTTCTCTTTTTGGAGCAAAACTCTTGTTTTTGTCAAAGATCTGGAAACAATCTCCAAGCTTTTTGTAAGTGCAATTCGTAAAATAAGCTGGCTGCAGTTATCTTGTCATCCGACGCAACGTTGTTTCCTGGAGGCTCTGTGGATTGTCTCTCGCATCTTTCCCCAAATTTTTGGTGCTGGTGGATATACGTTTCTTTCTTTGCTGTTAACCTCCTTTGCTGTTGCGTGTTTCCATGGAAAGGTCTAAAGCCAAAATGTGCACAGAATCAGAGAGTCAGAATTGAGGCCGGTGCCAAAGGAGGAATCCAGAGTCAGAACCAGGAATGTGTGCTTGATTGAAGCTTGAAGGACAAGAAAATGTGGGTCTCATAACCAAGTTGTAGACATTTTATTTGCTGTTATTTGCCCTGTAGCTAATTCTTCTATCTTAGGAAAGTTTCAACCAGCTGATTTCCCCATGACACAGCTGTATACAGGTCGTTCTCATTTAACAACCGTTTTTGAAGCGTTGGAATTTATGACAGTGATGAAAATGAAACTTTACAGCCAACTTTTGCATTGACCACCATCGCAGGTCTATAAAGAAAAAGAAAGCTGAAGTAAGAACTTAAGTATAGTCATGGCTTCATTTAACAACTTCCAACTTAACAACCAAGTGGCCAATCCCAATTCTGGTTGCTAAATGAGGACTACCTGTACTATCTTTGCATTCAAGAAGTGATAATCAACTTCATCAAGACAACACAAGGCTTGTTAGTTTCCCCCCCCCACCCCAATACTTTGAATTGCTCCAATTTTCTCCACCCTTCCTTGGATGAATTTTATGAGGCTTGAGCCACATAACAAATTTCTGTCATTAATTTCAGGAACACACCCATGGGTGACTCAAGTCCAACGCATAGTGGGAAGTATCTAGAATATTCACTATAATTTGCATCTGACACTCTTTGAATGTGCATTTTAAAATGCATAAGACTTGTCGCCTGACTCAAACCAAGTGATGGCAGTGCACAGTCAATTGTGTATATTTATTTGTGATTTAAGTCAAAATTGCATGACTGATTCAGCCTGAATGCTTCCTTTGGCCTCAGCTATTATGCTGGATTCGGTGCACTGCAAAATTAATTTCTCCTCCATATCTTCTTTAATTGGGCTTTGCTCAGATGCTACATTTAGACAAACTACCACTTATTACAGTGTGCGTGGCGAGGTTTTGTGTAGCAGCATGTTAAGATTGGTCAAAATTTGACAGCTCAGATGCCTGCTACCTTGGTGTATTTCATGTAACTTTACATATTATCTCATTTATAGTCTGGACTTAGATTGCTTCTCTTTTTATTTCATTCACTTGCCCCTGTCAATCTATTTCATAAGTGTATTTTAATTTTGCTTTACCAGATTTGTCAGCTAGAGTATTTTATAGTTGCTGACAGATCACTTATGAATATATTTCTTGTATTGATCTGAGGACATAATAAAAGGCTGACTGAACCCATTCTGTTCACCTGCATACTACTATTTGCTTGAAGATATTTTTAATCTGTCTCCCAGGACAACAATCTACACAAGCTGTTCCTTGTAAACTGTGACATTTTTTCAGTCTTCCTTAAGCCCCATGTTTTGTGTTTCCATTTCTGTTACATTCTGATGCTATAATTTGCACATGGAAGTGTTTAAGATAATCCTTATGGGTCCTATTCATTGGAAGGGGAAAAAACTTGTTTAGACCATTTCCACATAAATTGCATGTTTTTCTATGTGAAGAAGCCAGCTGTGTTCTTGCCAACATGATTTGGCTTCCATGTGTAATTTTAGGGTCCTGGCAGCATATAAATATGAGCAATTAATTGCTTGTGTGCATATATCTATGTACATATGTATCTCTATCTATCTGGAGAAAACATGGCTGCAATAGAAACACAACATAAGCCCTCATTTATTTATGCTCCTGGTTATTAGTATGGATCTGAAATTGGCACCACCCTTTCATGTTCCCACAATGCCGCGGAGCTTCTAGAAGCTTGACTGTGATGGAATAGTGTCATGGAACCACCCCTGGATTAGATGTGAGTTCTGAGGAGCAGGGTGAATTGAGTCGGCAGAGGAAAGTGTGGAGCTGAGTGTCGGTCAGGACACTCAGAGAATGCTAGCCTGATGAAGCAGCCTCAGCTAGGTGGACCAGCCAAGCGACAGGCTGACCTAGGCAAGCCATAGCTGCAGCAAGTTGGCCAGGAGGTTCCAGGCAAGGACCAGGAGCAACTTCCACCTGTTAGCAATGAGAAGAAAATGAAATCCACACCTCCTCCTGGTCCAAGGACAGGTAGAGCAGAGAGGAGACAGTCCCAATGCCAGTCAACTAGACTACTCTCGAGAAGGCAACCTCCTAAACGAGAGACTGCACAATCCTGAACTGAATGGAGATGTAGGAGATGGCCAGGCTGAGCCTGAGGGAGAGGTCAAACGTGTCATAAGTCTCAAGCCCCTGCGCACCCACAAGAGATCTAAATCCAGCCCACCGTGAATTCCTTTGACTCTTATCTACCGGTAGTTTACTTTGACCGCTAGTAGTTCAGATTCTTGTAGAGAGCTTAAGCTTGCAATAAATATTTATACTCATTTGAACTGCCTGGATTTTCTAATTTTCCTGGGGCTTGGCAGGAGGAGGAGGAAGCAAAAGGTTCAAGGTAGACACACTCTAGAATCTCCCAGGGTATATCTATGAGGCTAGAAGATTGTAGCTTTAATCTGGTGAGATCCTGCCTATTAGGTCTAAGCAAAGAAGGACCTAATCTCCATTGGACTGACATTGACATGCCGAATCGAGAACTTAGTGTTAACCAGCACTTCCCCTGAGAAGACTGCAATACAATTTTGCAGTGTCCCTGTTGAACTGAGGGTGGACAGTGCCTTCTTGTTGAGAGGAAGGAAGAACATGTCCTAACGTTTGATGTCCCATCCTGAAGCAACAATATCGGTACGCTTGGCCCCCATTTGTTGCTCCAGCATTTTCTGACTGTTCTGAGTGATGAATTTCTATACTTCTGCCAGAGTGGCCTCCGTGCTTGTGAAAAACTCACAAGGCAAGGAAGAGGTTGGTTGTTTTTGGCTTTTGGCTATTGTCTAGCAAAGGGAGAGCTGGCTAGTTGCATGAAGATGGAAGACCATTGTGGAGCAAATGACTGCTGACGGTTTTGAAGGTATAACTGGTAGCTGTATGAAAGAGGTTTATTTGACTTTGCAGGAACCTAGTTTTGGAATACATCGTTCCAAATGTCTGTTCAGGTGTGTGTGTAAGGGGGGGGGAAATGAGCTGGCAAAATTAAAAGTCTTTTGTAATCTCCTTTTTCTATGGCTTTGAAAAATGGGCAGGCAGTTAATCTCGCCAGTGGGCTAATTTACAGCCACCTTCATCTAATGTTGACTTAGAAGAAAGTCAAACAGAGTTACATGAGAAATGGCTGTCGCCTTAAAATGAAAGTGGAGTTTCAAGGGGGCGGAGTGGAGGAAATAGTCATTTTTTACTAGAAATAATAATAATAATCCTCCTCACTTCTCCCCCCCCCCCAGAACTGTCTTGCAGATTCTGGTGACTTCCGTGCCCAGCAATGCTCAGCCTACAATGATGTCAAGTACCAAGGACACTTTTATGAATGGATCCCCGTCTTTGATGACTCCAGTTCTCCATGTGCCTTGAAGTGCCAAGCGCTAGGGAGACCTTTGACCATAGAGTTTGCTCCCAAAGTTCTGGATGGCACCCGCTGCAATGCCAAGTCCTTGGATATGTGCATCGGTGGAATATGTCAGGTATGGCAGTTCTTGCATTTCAGTTTCCAGCAGCGTCTGTAAAAGTAGTTAGCAAAAATGAAGATGGTAACCGTGACACAAATCAAGGCCCTATCTGGACTTTTTTTTTTATGACAAGAATACATTTGTATTTATCCCTAAGTTAGAAAAGGGAAAACTTAATAGTTTGTTGAACTTTTGTTACGCACACATAATCACACAGACACAGAATAACTTTGGCTGCTGCTCAAAAGAGAGGTTATTTCTTGTTATGACCAGGAGACAGAATTGTACATCTGACACTCTTTGGTGAATTGCAAGAATGCAAATATTTAGACTGATCTGTTTCTAGCCATCCTGGCATTTAATGAGAATATATTTGGATTTCTTGGGTTTTAGCTGTTGGGGAAACCTCTTTGTCTGGGAGCCCTTGAAGACAACCAGTGGTATCCCCTCAAATGCAAATCAACATTAATGTGGCAGCAACTCTTTATTGGCTGCAATCAAAGTTACATTTGGGATACATTTGTGTACCATTTTGGATTCTTGGAAAACCAAAGTATTTAGTTTACGTGACTAAATTCCCATCTAGAACCCACCTTCAGGGTTAGCCTGCCTGCCTTCCTTCCTTCCTTCCTTCCTTCCTTCCTTCCTTCCTTCCTTCCTTCCTTCCTTCCTTCCTTCCTTCCTTCCTTCCTTCCTTCCTTCCTCCTTCTCTCCCTCCCTCCCTCCGTCCCTCATAAAACCCCATATAATTTTGATTTTAATATCTAACATCTAGTTCTTCTGCTTAGCACAAATACTCTCCTCCTCCCAGTAGGCCTGGAGAATTGATGGCTGCAACATTTGTATAATAAAATGTGCAAAGGCCATGAGGGAGTAGCTAGCTTGTTCAATGACCCATTTAACCAGAAAGTTAATGGAAAAATAAAGGTGCTAAAGTGTAGTTTCATTTCTTTCTGTGTGGAATTCCTTCTGGGAGAGGCCCCTGGACTTACACTTGACTCTAAAATAAGTGTGTTCATAGAACTGATGAATGAGCAGCAAAAGGCGTCTGCATATTGAAGATAATTCAAGTTTCCTCAAGAATCTCATGTCAAAAATAGATTTAAAATTTATGGAGGCTACAATAGCTCCCACAGGGGAGAAGGAAGGGAGAGCAATATTTTTAGCAGAATGTGGCTAGAATTGGACCTTTGATCCAAGGTCATACAATTTTCTCCCAAGCTTGCTTGCTCTTCTGCTAAAATCTGCTCCCTGTTTACCCAGCCACATAGTTTTCACTAGATTGTTGAGCCTGTGCACTATTAATTATGACAAGTAGATTGTTTGATACGTAATGGGCTGCATCAGATTACGAAGCTTTCTTCCCCTGTCTCTAAGGTGACACCCCACCTCATTCGCTGTCACTTCTCAGGATATGAGAATTGACTTTCTATCACATTACATGGCGGCTTATCTTTTTGCTTCACATTATGGCAAGATAATAATTTATGTAGCAAATCCAAAGCAAGCCTACACCATTCTTGACATTTTCTCTGGATTTGTTCAGCCAATCCCCAGAAGAAATGGATAAAGAATAAAAACAAGCTAGGCTTTTGAACTATAGTGCTGGAGAAGACTCCTGCGAGTCCCCTGGACTGCAAGGCGATCAAACTGGTCAGTCCTAGAGGAGATCAACCGTGACTGCTCTTTAGAAGGCCAGATCCTGAAGTTGAAACTCAAGTACTTTGGCCACTTAATGAGAAGGAAGGACTCACTGGAGAAGAGCCTAATGCTGGGAAAGATTGAGGGCAATAGAAGAATGGGATGATCGAGAAGGAGGTGGCTGGATGGAGTCACTGAAGCAATAGGCCTGAACTTAAATGGACTCCAGAAGATGGTAGAGGACAGGAAGACCTGGAGGAACGTTGTCCATGGGGTCGCAATGGGTCAGACATGACTTCGCAACTAATAACAACAAAGGAGTAATCCGGATTCTGGCTTCAGACCTAAGGGTAAACTACATTTAAAACAAAGCAGGAGTAATAATTTCCAGTTATACGATTTGTTGGTGAAAAATAAACTGTGTTTTTCTATTATGAGCTGCCATATTGCAGCAAGCCAACCAAATCAGCCACTTTAGGCTGTAGCGTTTTGTGCCAACCAAATCTCTTGTAGCCAAGACTCCTCTCTGATTAGCAGTAGCTGTGAAGAAATATGGGCAGTTATTTTCCTGACCACTTGCTCAAGGACTGCCAGGCACAAGGAACCAGAAACAATACAATGAGCTGATCAGAGTGGTACGTTTACGGTTGTCCATCTATAAGCAGGAGTCCCACCGGACTAAAGTGCTCATATTAGATAAATTCTGCAAAGTTTTAAGGAGGGTCACTGTAGATGACCAGGCTAAGCCCAAGGGAAGGGTCAGGCATGTCATAAGTCTCGAATCCTTTCGTGCCCACAAGAGATCTAATTCCAGCCCACCTTGAATTCCATTGACTCTTATCTACTACCAATTTGCTTTGACCGTTAATAGTTCAGATTCTTGTGGAGCAGGGATCTTCAAACTTGGCCCTTTTATGACTTGTGGACTTCAACTCCCAGAATTCTTCAGCCAGCCTGCCTGGCTGAGGAATTCTGGGAGTTGAAGTCCACAAGTCATAAAAGGGCCAAGTTAGAAGACCCCTGTTGTAGAGAGTGCTAGCATGCAATAAACCTATATTCACTTGAACCGCCTTGACTCCTAAAGTCTTCCACTTGACGATCTCGCTTCAGCCACTACCTCCCCAGAAGCAATGCTAGGCTAGTTAGTAGTTTCACTCCTCCCCTTGACTCGGTGCCAAGTTCCACCACAAGGTCCTTTTCACTAGATTGAACCAAGAATCTTCTACCTGCAAGATAGATTGTCAAGAACTCACCTTTGGCTCAAATTCTACAGGGAAATGGCTACATCTCCCAGATCAGGACCACAAGATCCAGGACTCAAGACCATAAAATCTGGGATTTTGAGCTCCAGCCTATCTAGATAAATCTGTACTTTCATAGCCTGCATCTTCTAAGCAATTGATCTTCCCAGTCTCTGAACTGTAATCCTCTGTAAATCTGAAATTGCATTCTATGGGGACTGAAAGAAAGGCAAGGAATACAACATTCTGTGTTAAAGTCCTGTCTCTTTAAGGGCTTTCACTCTGGAAAGAAGAGTCTTGGAAGAAGAGGACTTCAATCTAGGAAAAATTCTGGCTTCAGATTTGGGTGGGGAGCAGGTCAATGAAGCTTCCCATGTTGCTATTGTATTCCATCGATGTCTTGTCAAGACCTAGAGAAGACTCACATACCATATTACCAAATGGTGGGTCCTTCCCTTAATCTCTTTCCTTCCACACTGCTTTTTAATTCAGTTGTTTGCAGTGATCCATGTTATTTTATGTGCATCCGTGAGAGAAAATTTGGAACATCATTTTCAAATAATCATGTGGGTCCCTTTAAGGATGAGTTGAAACTGTACTCAGGAGAATGTTGTCCCAGGACCCACTATGAAAAATAGGCGAAGAAAGATCCAAGGGTTTTCAGATAAAGGGAAAACATATTTTATTCACGCCCAGAGCCATATCTGAAGACAAGCAATAAATTTAGCAAAGCTTGGATTACAGAGATATCCCAGCCTGGATTTACTTTGCTAGCAGTGAACCAGTTTTGAAACACACAATGTAAAATTATCCACACATATAGATTAAAAAAATGGGGATAAAGGTTCGCTTTGAGTTTCCCAACCTCAAAGGTGCCCCTTAACTAATATGACTCTCCCACCTTTTTTTAAAAAAAAAAAATACAGGAATAATTTTACCTAGCATGTGCATGGTTTTGCAATTAGCCTTCTTTTTGGCAAAGTAGCTACTACCATTCTATTAAACGCTTGAACGTGAGCAATTCAAAAAAAAACCTTTTGACATGGTTGATGAGAAGAGTAGGTGTATACTCAGGGAAAAAGTGAGACATTTGGCAAAAATATAGCCCTGGGATTACGACAATCTTACGGTGCACTGCCCTGGATTTTATGTGATTTTAATGGAGTTTTCATTCCTACCTACAATTACTCCAACACATAACAGTGTAGCCACCTTGGTTAAAAACAAACACACCACACCTAAGAAAATGGCTCTCTCTCTGCCATTTTTCTTCTGTCATGGGGGAAAAAAATCTGTATCTGGAATTGACAAGTTCTGCTTCATTAATATTTACTGCTATATTTTTAGTATATTCCCTAGAAGGGAAGGGCGAAATGTTTAATGCTGTCTGAGCATCAGTCTCTAGTATTTCAACTGTGTGTGTGTGTGTATGTGTAAGTAGGGTTTTTTTATATACTTTTAGAGTTTAGCAATAGCTTTTAGACCTTGTTTTATTGGGAATTATTATTTAACCTTATTTGTACAGTATTAGAAAGCCAACGGAAGAACATATTTGTAGCTCAGGGTTGACTTACACCACACCAACAATCAAGCAGTAAAAAATACCCCATGATCAACTTAGACAAACAACTCAACAGTAAACAACAACCTTATCAAGGAGCCACCAAGAACACCCCTGCCATTCAGGGTCACCTGAGCAGTGAGACATCTTGGACACACAGGTAAACTTCTAAATGACCTCAAGAATGCAAATAACCAGCTGTCTGCAAGGAGTATAAATCCTTCCATTCCCCACCATCCAGTCAGAGCTGAAGAAGCTTCTTGGATGAGAAGCGAAACATTTTTGAAGAAAAACAAGAAAGTCCACTTGCCTCCTGAAAAAGCACCTTTGGGATTCTTTTAGAGAGTCATTGAGGCCACTTGGAGGTTTAGGACTGTGTAGACTACAGCTGCTGAAAGGACTGTGTTGTAGACTACAATACAGTCCTTTCAGCAGTTCCAAGAAGGTTCCACACCCATTTGCATCACTCAGGTGACTTTGAGGACACAGATAAAGTGTCCAAGTGGCCTCAACAATTCTCTAAAAGAAGGCAAATAACCAGCTGTCTGCAAGGAGTATAAATCCTTCCATTCCCCACCATCCAGTCAGAGCTGAAGAAGCTTCTTGGATGAGAAACATCTTCAGAGGAAAAACAAGAAAGTCCAATTGCCTCCTGAAAAAGCACTTTTGGGACACTGAAGCATACCTCTGCCTGACTCTGGTTACCATATAAAGTATTTGGAGTTTCCAAATTAAAAGGCTCTAAGTTTTGAGATATTCTCCTATGAGCAAGGGAGTGAGACCATTTCTTGTTACCCAGGAGCAAAGATCGTATGCCAACTCACTGAACAACTGTCCCCCAAGCAATAGATCAAGCAGAAGCTCACTCTTTTTGAGCGTCAATCAGGTCAAGAATGATGGCCATATCCACATCTTTTACCTGCAATCTCTGCCTTACTATTCTATGCTGAAATTTGACTTAATGGAAGTCCAAGGAGCTCCAACGTTCTACCTACTGTCTGAGCCAGGAGGACACAAAATTGTCCAGAAGGACCTGAAAGGTATTGGTAGAAAGTCAGCTCACATGTAGAAAGTGTAACTCTTCTGATCTGCAGCCCACATTTGATAAATAAAAAGTTCTTCGTGCTTTAATAGGTTCCAAATTTAATAGGTTCCAAATTCAGGGGAAAAAAGCCCTATATTGTATATATAAGAAGGTCATTAGAACTGGGTTTGAAATGTTAAGACTTGAAGAATTCTGTTGTGTGGGACAGATCTCTTGACCATTGCAGATGCTGCTCATATGAAGGGCCGTTAAGCCTAAGTCAAGAGATCAGATAGCAACAGATTTACAGCAGAGGAAGCACGCATGACTGGGAAACTATATGATAGAGCACAAACTTCCAATTGTTTCATTCTTGTACTTCTTGTCAGTGTGAAAAGAAATCCCCAGAGTTGCATTTAAAATCCTTCCTGCTCCCATCATGAACACATGTCAAGAAGCTGTGGCTTATAAATGTTATGGGAAAAAACCATATGGTCACTCAACCGCTTGTTTTAAACACCTGGCATCCCATTTTGGGCCACAAAGCACCTAAGGCAGATCATAATGGATTGTCATCATGAAGACATGCTACTCCAGTGTCCGTCAACAGAGCAAGACAGAGTGTGCTTCCTTCTGGTTTGGCAGGAGCAGTGCAATTTAGATGGCAATGCAACAGGGAAAAAGTGATCCGTTGGTGGCATTGCATATTCAAAACTCAAGCTCCCTCTTCCCCATTTGTGACCTCATTTGGGGGCTGTGAAGTTATTTGGGGGGCTATTCCAACCATCTTCAGGTGGGGGGGGGAATTTCAGCAAAGGTATGAAGCTGGGTGGCACTTCTCCAATTGGACATAATTCAAGGGTCTTCTGTTTTACAACTTTTAAGACAATTGGAGGAAATATTTACTAGATCCCTTGATGCTCCCTTAGGGATCAAGTTGCTCATCGAAAGCAAAGGCGTAAGTAAAGCTCAGAGGCCAATATATAAGGTAGGCCTGCCTCTCTCCTCTGTGGAAGTTGCCTTCAGATCACTCGCAAATCTTCACAGGGTGGTTGCGTGTCACAAAGAAAAGTGCACAATCTTAGCACTTGATCTCTGGTAGTAATATTACACTTATTTTTCCCATCCCTCTGGCTGGGATTCTGTGAGAATGACCGGAATTAGGTGAACTGTGGAAGCTTTTTTCATTACACTCAGCATGTAATTTCTTTGGATAAGCCAAGACTAAAATAGTTTCTCAAGATATTTTGCTAGGCATGATCAGTGTGTTAGATAGCGCTATGTTTACTGTCTTGACTTTGCCTTTTTTTTTTTTTTTTTTTTTTGTCTTCTCCTCTTTCTCTCCACCCTTTCTTTTTGGTGACATTTAAATCCTACCATCTGCTTAAGAAATGAACATTCTTGAATGTGGCCAGTTCTGCATTAACCTTCACATATCGAAATGAAACATCCTGTGTTCATGGTTTTCATTTAAATCTAATTTGTTGGCTTAATCCAAATGAGAAGGGAGAACTATAGAAACAGCTGTGGAAACTTTTTTTTGTGTGCTGATTTCTGGATTTACATTTTGAGAAATATTTATGAAGTTCTATAACTGCTTCTAATATATCAAGACTAATTTAGTCTTCACCTCTTCTTGTTTGTATTATGGTGGGTTATTCAGTAACCGTAGTTTTCAGTCTCTCTCGTATTTTAAAGCTGTTGCTTTAAAAAGAAAAAAATACTCTTTCCCCCAAAGAATGAATTAGTGGAAATTTAGCTTTTAGTATAATTTATTGGTATGGATGTGGTGATAGGACTAGATTTAGGTATCTTCAGATCTGCTTCTAGAGTGGTTCAGAATGCACAACCCAACAGAATAACAGAGTTGGAAGGGACCTTGGAGGTCATCTACTCCAACCCCCTGCTCAGGCAAGAAACCCTATACCATTTCAGACAATGGTTGTCCAATCTGCTCTTAAAAATCTCTGGTGTTGGAACACCCACACCAAAGGTTGTTGAACTTCAGTCTAAGGAACTCAGTCACACATCCAAGGTTGAGGGACCTCGAGATTTGTAGTTCAGAAAGAAGAATAGAAAAGTAATTGCCAATCTTTTCTGTTTGAACCCTCTATAAAGAGAGTGTCAACTTCCAAGATGGCTTGTTTTATTATTAAATGGGTGTCCTAACTTTTAGTGGAAATTGCTGTCATTTTGAGCTGTTTGCTCAGATCCTACCTTCGGAAGTAAGGAAAACCACCCCATTGGCTTGTTGATTCATCACCTACATGTCACTCCATCAGTTAGTTGAAGGTGGCAATAGTTCTCAAGAAAATAGAGACAAAAGCAGGATTCAACTCATTCAAAGACACTTCAGATGGCATTCATCCACCCTTAAGATTTTTCTCCAAAGCATTAGCTGAATATAGTGTTGATTATTAAATCTTCACCAAAGCATTGGCTTTAGATAATATTCTGGCTTGAGTAAAGCATTCAGAATTATTTTGAAGCAAAACTTTTGGATAAGCAACACCTATATGATGCGTACTTTTTTTTTTGCCATTCAGCTATTTTTAAACATTTCTGTTATAGGTAAAAACTTCACAGCTTTTTCGATATACATATTCTCCTTTTTTCCCCCGTCTCTCTCCAAATAAACAAACCCACAAACATGTACACACATAACCAAACCCTTATTGTTTGGAGCATTTAGTATAGTTTGAACATTACAACATTTTTGCCACTTTTTGCAGCAATGCGATGATGGTTCATTTTAATAGTTTGACACAGTCCCAATTCTTCCATTAATTCCTTTTGTTTAAATGCACTGTCACTTATTTCATTTAAGGCAATACTAGAGGGTTATTTTTTAAAAAAAAAATAATAATAAAGGGAAAAAGCTATTTATAATTATTTCTGGATATGCCCTAAAAGGTTGCAGATGTTTTCCCAATCTGCCTGTAATATTTATAGTTAATCCCATTGCTCAGTAAATAGCCAACAATATGAGGTGCATTAAGCTGAACAAATGCCTTAATTGTTGAAATCTTGAGTCTTCTATGGTTGGCTGAGATGAAGTGTGAATTTGAGCGAGGTTTTTGCCAGACAGTTTTCCTGCTCAGCTCTCTATGTACTTGAAACTTTGCCTTCTTAATAAATTAGATGTATCCCATGTTCAAGAAACAATCTTTACAAAGTGATTGTGAATTATTTTACTGAACTGCAGTTGCTTTCAGAAGAATTCAAGACTTTAAGCTCAACCACATGAAATCAAGGTATTGAAATCAAGGTGAAGTATTAGTACCGCTTTATAAAGCCTTAGTAAGTCCACACCTGGAATCTTGCATCCAGTTTTGGTCACCATGTTATTAAAAAAAAAAATGTTGAGACTTTGGAAAGAGTGCAGAGAAGAGCAACTAAAATAATTTAAGGGCCTGGAGACTAAAATATATGAAGAACAGTTGTTGGAATTGGGTATGTCTAGTTTAATGAAAAGACTAGGGGCGTCATGATAGCAGTCTTCCAATATTTGAGGGTCTGCCACAAAGAAGAGGGAGTCAACGTGGAATTAAGGGGAAACTTTGTAAGCTGTGGGTCCTCCATCACTGGAGGTTAGATTGGGGGGTGGGGAGAGAGAGAGAGAGAGAGAGAGAGAGAATAATGTATTAGAATTCACACAGGCTATGCTGCAGTATGTTTACAAATGTGATATCGCTTTCTATTCAAATCACAGTACAAATGTGTAGATATTTGAGGAAAAGTTTATGAAAATAAGGGGGCAGCTTAAAACAGTACATGATATATCCTGCCTGGGGAATGTTTACATTGAAGGAAAAACAGAAATGTTTATTAAAAGTATGCACTTCTTTCTCTCTTTTTTTCGAAGTTGTAGACTGACAAGCTGATACAGAAGTAGGATGAAATTACTTTAAGGTTAAGGGTCCTTTTCCCTCAAATAACATTTTCCTTCTAATTTAATTTTCTCCATGTTGCCTGTAAGAAGAAAGGAATGAGGGTTAGATGTATAAAAGATTTATTGAATTAAACCAATGGGTTTGGATTAAGGTAGAATCAGATTACAGATTGGTAGATACACCGAATCAATGGGAGAGAACCTGAATCAGGACTTAAATCATTGACTTGATCTCAGGGGGCTTATTCTGAGCAATATTTTTTTTCCCCAAGGCAGCTCATGTTTTTTAATTGAGATAGACATAGAAACCTGAAGTACCAAAAGAGATTGAGAAATTGAGTATGAAAGAAAACGTTACAATAAGCTGCTTAAATTGAATTTTGTTAGTTGGGAACTGCACAGAGATACTTATAAGGATCTCAAAACTGCAATATTGCCAATTAAGAGTGATATTGCTGTCACTGCCTTAGTTGCAGAGAAGTCTAGAAACAAATAATTCCCCAAAGCGTAAGCTTTCTTGTTTTGGACGTGATGAAAACTAACTTCTTTAACCTCACAGTGATTGAGTTTCTCTGACTTCAAGTGCTGGGAGACAGAATAGTGTTTTTCTGACTAACGCAGACATCTTAAACATTTGCATAATTGCATATAAGCATAATTCTGTATTTATTTATTTTTGTCATATTTAGGTAGTGTTAATTGGAGGTGGTGACCCTTTGAGAGCTGTATGCAATGAAATTTTATTTTAATGTATGCCGATTAGTGTACATTCAAAGTGACAATAAAGTTGTTATTCTATTCTGTTCTGTTCTATTCTATTCTATTCTATTCTATTCTATTCTATTCTATTCTATTCTATCCTATCCTATCCTATCCTATCCTATCCTATCCTATCCTATCCTATCCTATATTCTGTTCTATTCTATTCTATTCTATTCTCCATTCCATTCCATTCCATTCCATTCCATTCCATTCTATTCTATTCTATTCTATTCTCCATTCCATTCCATTCTATTCTATTCTATTCTATTCTATTCTATTCTTAGGCAAGGACACCAGAAGTGGTTAATTGTTATGGCCTAAAACGTAAATCCATTAAGGAATAATTACTTTAAAGTACTTTTCCCACTGAAATGTTAAGAAACCAAATTATGCTTTTGAGGGACTGAAGGCAACTTAGAAAGAGAGAATGTGATATTTTTGTTCTAGAACAACTGAGTGGCCTATGTCAGTTTTGTCCTTCTGACTCCAGTGTTGATATTGGCAGGCCGTGGGCTGTGATCGACAGCTTGGGAGTCACGCCAAAGAAGACAACTGTGGCATCTGCTCAGGTGATGGTTCCACCTGCCGGCTGGTGAGGGGGCAGACTAAGACACATCTTTCCTCAGAAAAAAGTAAGTCTCCAGCAACTCAAATATGTGTAATGTATCCTCGGAATTTCCAGCAGGGTAATTACTGTGGATTGTGCCAATTTAAGTGAATCTAGAATTATTTGGAGTTTGTTTTGGGAAGGGTTCATGTTAGGTTGTTCTATTAGGCAATGTTGACTCTTGGGAGAATTATGTAAGGATTTGAAAGATGAGTTTTAAGAGAGAAATTCAATTGAGTAAACACCATTTTGGGAGTAGGGGGGAGAGGATGCCTTTGAGTCAGTGTTGACTCCCTAAAGTTTCTTGGCAAGTTTTGGGAAGTGATTTGCTTCTAATCACTCTTAAGCACTACACCAAAATGAGAAGCAGTTTGATGTGGTGAATATGGCATCCAACTAGAAACCAGGAGACTTAGGAATTCAAGTCCAGTCTTAGGAGCAAAGCCAGTTGGTGATCTTGGGCCAGTCACATTCTCTTAGTCCTAGGAAGGATGCAATAGCTTACCAGTTGTGAAGAACCTTGCCCCCCCCCCAAAAAAAAAACCCCTTCAGAGATTTGTGCAGGGAATCGCCAGGAGTCTGGACTGACTTGAAGGCACAAACAAACAAAAACCACCCACAAAATAGCTCTTATGATTCTTATCTGGTATGCGTTTATGTATTTTTCTCTGTGTAAATAGACAGGTAGAATAAAGTCTCTTTGGGATAATTTTGTTGGCTTTATGGTTTATAGTTCCAAGTCAAAGGACCAAAGCTTAAAGAGAATCAATAATCACCTAGTCCAGGGATAGAGAACCTTGGCTCTTTTATGACTTGTGGATTTCAACTTCCAGAATTCCTGAATAGTAATAGTAATAGTAGTAAAGTTGGAAGGGACCTTGGAGGTCATCTAGTCCAACCCCCTGCTTGGGCAGGAAACCCTACACCATTTCGGACAAATGGCTGTCCAGTCTCTTCTTAAAAACTTCCAGTGTTGGAGCATTTACTGCTTCTGGAGGCAAGCTGTTCCACTGATTAATTGTTCTCACTGTCAGGAAGTTTCTCCTTAGTTCTAGGTTCTAGTCCTGAGTCAGTTCTAGTCCTGAGTCAGTATAGCTAGTTCAGGAATTCTGGATATTGAAGTCCACTAGTCATAAAAGAGCCAAGGTTCCTTACCCCTGACCTAGTCTCTTGACTCATCCACGAATTCATAAATTAGATCTATTTTCCCCTGGACCATCAGCATCATTCAAATATTTAATTGGAGGATATTTTTAAAAAGAGAATGCTGGTACCAAAGGTTTAATTGGAGGGTATTTTTAAAAAGGCAATGCTGGCACATATAAAACAATGCAAAATAACTTGATGGTGGTGATGACTCATAGCCAAAAAGAAATATTTGTTTTTCGTTCTTACCTACATTGAGCAAATGATGAAGCAGGCGCTTTCAGAAAATTATAGTTGTTGTAATCTGTTTCCATTCCAATTTGTCTGTTTTCCCACTCCTTGTGAAAGAAAGATAAAATTCATAGAAAACGGGGGCCTTTGAAGGAGAGTTAAGTACCAAAATAGACAAATTCATCTGCTAAATTTGGATATTTTTCCTGGCTGAACTTCTGTGGTTCAGCACTTGGATTGTTTGGAGGGCAAAAAAAAAAAAAAAAAATCTCTACATTGTAGGGAAGATCAGAAAGTGGGCAGCTACATTCTGAAATAAAGCTTCAGAAAATTGGGATCCTGCCTGTAATATGAAATTATCAGGAATCTGGCTGGGGAGAGAACTCATCAAGAAGACAGGGTTCAAATTTTTGGGTTGTATCCAAGAGAGAGGTGGTGTTCAAAAGATATTGAATCATTGCCACTAATGGAGGCTTCAAACTGAATATTGAGAAAAAACTTGGCTTTATTATGGGCCTGATCTCCCCAGAATTTCTGGACAACGAGATTCCCCTTAGGTTTGATGTTCTTTGGATCAAAGTCACCATTGCATGTTTTTCTCATCATTCCACTGCTGTGTGGTTTTGAAAAGTTTGCCTGAATCATGGGTTTCCCCCCCCCCTTTGGGTGTAAATATATGATTCTGTAATTTATCACCTATTAGTGTGCCTAAGTCAATATTCTAATTTCACTTTTTGTCACTGACTTGTTGCAGTGTGTAGCTTTAAAACAAAACACCGCATTAAAATACAGTTTTTGTATAAGTAGAGGCCGTTAAAGTGTGTGGACAGAACAGAATAAATTTAGGAACATGAGGCTGCTATCTTCTGGGTCAGACTGTGCCTGGGTCAAACAAAAACTGACTTTCTGGGAAATGATCAAACGTTTGACTGATGGAAAGTGGTAAAATCTGCCATACCCCTGGGAAAGTGAAATATCTTAGCTCTTTTATGCATTACCAATAAAGGAGATTTTTTTATAACTCAGGGTTGAAATGTGAGGTCCTTGGTGCTTTCTGAGCTTGGTGGTTTCCTTGCAGACATTTCATTACCCAACTAGGTAATGAAATGCACTGATAATGTTACTAGTTGGGTATTGAAACGTTTGCAAGAAAACCACCAAGTTCAGAGAGCATTGAAGACCCCACAGTCAATGTTGTTGTTGTTGTCGTCGTTGTCATCCTCCTCCTCCTCCTCCTCCTCCTCCTCCTCCTCCTCCTCCTCCTCCTCCTCCTCCTCCTCCTCCTCCTCTTCTCTTTCACTCTGCAAACCCTATTCCCTTTCTAGCACTGATAATGTCACCTAGTTTGAGTAATGAAACATTTACAGGAAAACAATCAAGGTCAGAGAGCATTAAAGACCCCACAATCCTCCTCCTCCTCCCTCCCTCCTGTCCTCTAACTCCACTCAGTGACGGTTTGGGCGATGAAATTGTTTGCAAAAAAACAACAACCAAGCTCAGAGAGCATCAAGGACATATTCTTTTATGTATGCAACTCCCATCAAGATCAACACCGCTTCCGTCTAATAGTTGCTGCCTTTCCCCCCCCCCTACTCTTTTTTTCCCCTCCTTTTAATGACTGGCAAAACGTGTTCGGAGGTTTGAAACCTTCTTCTGTTCTTGAAGCAACAGAAGAGAGAAGCTTTGCAAAGTCTTCTCTAGAATGCATGGTTGATTTGGGTTCTTCTCTGCCTATTCTAGTGAGAGGATAATAGAAGGGTGCTCTAGATCACTTCTATCCAACAATCTCATTTAGTTAAACCTGGGAGCAACACCACTTTATTTCAGTGAAGACAGTCAGGATTTTTCTTCCCCCCCCCATACTTATTTACCTTTTGGGGGTCCCACTTAACTGCTTCTCCTAAATTGAGGAGATGTTTGGCAATATTGTTAGATGGAAATATGAAGCAAGGTCTGGGGTATTCCTTTCTGCTGAAAGAAATGGCACCAGACTAAAATGGATATTATCTGCCTAATGACCCATACGTCCTTGTCTATTTCCTGAGCTCCCTGGTGCTGCTTTTAGGATTTTATGACTTCATTTCCCCCCCCCCCCGACTTTAGAATGTATCAACTGTTAATTCTTTAAGGCTACAGCAGACTTTCATAAAGTGTATCAGTGCTTATGAATTGTGACATGCTTTTAGTCCCTTTAGACTTGCAGGGAAGTAAAGGAATAGGTTTAATTTTTGTGGCAGGCAGTATGTGGTATTAAATGCCTCCCTCTCCATAATACTAGCATTAAGAAGAGTTGTAAGCAGGAAACAAAGACAGTCCTCTCTCATTCTTTCATTCCTTTGCACACCCTTCTGCTCCTTGCCTTCTGCACAACTCTGTGAAGAGATACATGTTGTAAAGAGGTACATGTTGAAGCCAGAAGCATAACTAGAAGCTTGCGTGTTAGAAAAACCATAGTGCTTTCTGTTGTAAATCCTACAATAGAGAGGTGAGCTACACAATATCATTACTACATTTGCTGTTAGTGGTTATAGTAATATCGAAGGATCAAACCATTCCAGCTGAACTTTGAAGTAATGGTTCATATCCAATTCAGGACATTGATTCAGTTTGGATGAGACCAGTCTGATATTAGAGTGCATATGGATCAAATGTCTCTTCAAGTCAAAATGAGAACTGGGCTAACCTTAGAACTGGCTTAGTCACTACAGCCCAATAATTTATGCAGGAATGGCAACTCTAGAAGATTCTCACAATTTCTAATTAAGACCATGGATTGGCAAGGAATGTTCTTGCAGTTCAGGCCAGTTTCTTGCATATTCACCAATAGGTGCAATCCATAAGAATGCAACATTAATTTGCATTTCTTTAAACCACCGTATGAGAAATTACATATTTTTTCCAATACTTCTGCTTTGCACAGCACATTTTGATGCTTTACAAAGCATACCCATTTTGTTTGCACTTAACACACACACACACACACATCTATATACAGTCTTGTATGCACTCAAGAAGCAAACACACACACACACGTACAGATATACGCATACATATATTTCTTAAATATATTTGCCATCTATCTCTCCATGGGACTACCCTAATCTACTTTACTTTCATATATATATTATAAATCTATAATCATGTATCCATTTCTTTTACCTTAAAATATGCCTTTCATAACCTAGAACATATGTACTTAAAGGCGTGCTTTAAGATAAAAGAAATGGATACATTCCCACAGATTTAACATCAAAAATGGAATGTACTAGTAGTGTTGTTAGTACTATGCTTTGCTCCAAGATAGATGGTTTTGGACATTATGGGAGTCACCACTGCAGGAATCTTGTATCTACAGAATTCCTAGCAGACTTTTGTTTCCAAAAGGGTTATGCCTTTGGGTTCATCATGAGGAAGACTTGCATTATAATTTTGTAACCTTGATCCTTCTACCACCTCCGTCTTTCCTCTTCTTTTCTTCCTAGGCTAAATATTCATAGGCGTTTTAGGAACCACAAAATGCATCTATGGGTGGAGCAATTTAAATACCAGGCCATGACCGCTTCCTTAAAGCCTCTCCTGCAGGCCTATTCCTGAACAGTTCTTGTTAAGGGAATGCGGCTTGTTGTATCTGCATTGCGCTGTCCGTGGTCCTGACAGCTCTATGTCTTCCATGAGGCCTGTCTTACCTGATGCAACTTTGCAATGTATTGTAGCATAGAGTTCCTGTGAGCAGCTAAGCCAGGGGTGGGGAACCTTGGCTCTTTTATGACTTGTGGACTTCAACTCCCAGAATTCCTGAGCCAGCCCTGCTGAGGGGAAAAGGAGAGGTTTCCAAGCTGAGCCATGCTGGCTCAGGAATTCTGGGAGCTGAAGTCCACAAGTCATAAAAGAGCCAAGGTTCCCCGCCCCTGAGCTAAGCTGTAGTTCATTTCTTCTGAGTTTCCAAGCAAACATGATTTGGTGAGAGACAGCCTCCTTTCTCTTCAGGTTGTGTTCTAAACTGCCTGAAGCTCTGCCCCATGTAGGTGTCTCCTAATATCCAAACATACACGCTTTCCTGCTGTTCCCACTAATTATTTTCAGTCTGTTCTTGAAGGAGTCTTCCCACTTCATTTTGTGCACTATATTCTTTCAAATGTTTGAAGAGAACTTGAATGTCACCAATTCTCTTCCATGGGGAAACTATACCATTCCATACAGAACATGATTTCCAGTCTATTCCACTGCCCCACTGACCTCTCATTGACTTACCGTATTTTCCGGCGTATAAGATGACTGGGCGTATAAGACGACCCCCGACTTTGGAGAAGATTTTCATGGTTTAGAAAGTCATCTTAATACGCCGGAAAATACAGTACTTTAGTTTTCTAATGTGCCTTTGAAAATATATTGGTCACCGTTTTCCAAATACATCCTGACTACTGCAAAGTGGAGCAGAAATATCACTTCCTGCATCCTAAATACAGGTCATTCTCAACTTACAACAGTTTGGTTTAGTGACAACAGCACTGAAAAATGACTTATGATTGTTTTTCACATTTATGACTGTTGCAGCATTCCCGTGGTCACATGATCAGAATTTGGACACTTGGCATGTATTTATGACGGTTGCAGTGTCTCGGGGTCATGTGATGCCCTTTTGTGAACTTCTGACAAGCAGAGTCAGTAGGGAAGCCAGAATCACTTAACAATCATATGACTAACTTAATTGTTGATTCATGATACAAATGTCTCAACAGAAAATTTGGGCTCAGTTGTGCTCGTAACTTGAGGACTATCTGTAGTATGTTTCTGTTAATCAGTGAAGTATTATTATTATAGTAATGTGCATTAACAGAAACATACCAAGGAGGAGGAGGAGGAGGAGGGGAAGGGGAAGGGGAAGGGGAAGGGGAAGGGGAAGGGAAGAAGAAGAAGAAGAAGAAGAAGAAGAAGAAGAAAGAAGAGAAGAAGAAGAAGAAGAAGAGAAGAAGAGAAGAAGAGGAGGAGGAGGAGGAGGAGGAGGGAGGAGGAGGAGGGAGGGAGGAGGAGGAGGAGGAGGAGGAGGAGGGGAAGGGGAAGGGGAAGAAGAAGAAGAAGAAGAAGAAGAAGAAGAAGAAGAAGAAGAGGAGGAGGAGGAGGAGGAGGAGGAGGAGGAGGAGGAGGAGGAGGAGGAGGAGGAGGAGGAGGAGGATGTTCTCTTTGGCCAGAATCTACTACTACCCTCAACCAAAGCTGACTATTACTAAATGAAATAGAAATGGAAACGATAAAATATGATTGTAGCTTCCCCCCCTCTTAAATACAGGTACTTTTTCCTCCTTCCCCCATTTTTAAAAACAACATATTTCTTACTGATTTAATAGAATTGTATGGCTTAGCAACCCCCTGTGTGCTTCCGTGTAAGAATATAAGAGTTTTTGTTTCAGTAACTGTAGGGCTTGCATTCTGAGGACGGCAGGCCTTTTAAATCTACAGACTTGGTGGCAGATTGGGGTTCACGCTGAGAGCCCAGTGCTCTTATTAATGTCCCCCTCCATGAAAAACATCCTGAATACTCTACAGAGGCAGTGCTCAAGGCGGTCTTGTGAGTATATGAAGAGCTGGATAGGACTTGAGGCCTGGATAAATCATACGCCTGTTGAGCCCATGTGCCCAGTGTCATTTATCCAGGTACCGTACACTAGACCAGGGGTGTGCAACCTTGAGAACTTTAAGACTTGTGGACTTCAGTTCCCAGAATTCCTCAGCCAGCATAGCATAGCTGGCTGAGGAATTCTGGGAGTTGAAGTCCACAAGTCTTAAAAGTTCTCAAGGTTGCAGACCCCTGCACTACACGGTTTCCTGCTTGTGAATTATAGACCTCATCTTTGGGGATTTTTTCCTCAGAAATAGAGCTGTTCACGAAACTGGTTGAGGGATATATTAACACTAGACTTAGAGTTAAACCTGAAGTCTTCTTGTTGGGAATAACGACAGAAAAATACGACAAGGGAACAATCTACCTGCTACTACACATCCTGACTGCAGCTAGGCTTGCTTTAGCGCAAAAATGGAAGAGCAAGGAAATTCCCACAGAGGAAGAGTTAATACATAAAATATTAGCATGTGCGGAAATAGACAGGCTCACAATGATATTAAAAGATAAATGTGGATCAGTTTATTATGAAATCTGGGATAAATTTTACCGCTGGAGGAATTTGAAAAGGACAGTCGGGATTAAAGATGAATGTTAAGATAGAAATATATGTTATTTAGAACAAGTACCATAAATGCCGGCGTACAAGGCGACCCGGTGTATAAGACGACCCCCGTCTTTATAGCCGGGCCGCATTCCTAGAACGTCGTCTTATACGCCGGAAACTACCAGTATTTCCGGCGTATAAGACGACTCGGCGTATAAGACGACCCCCGTCTTTGGCGCCAATTTCAGCGCTCGCGGAAGTCGCCTTATACGCCGGCATTTACGGTATTATATATAAAACTTAGATGTATATGCAGAGATGAAGAATTGATTGTAAAAAGTGGAATAATCTGATAAGAATGTATATACTGGAATGTCACATCAAATCCAATTTTTGTTTGTTTTTAACTGTATTATAAATAAAATTTGTAAAAAAAAAAAAAGAAATAGAGCTGTTCAGTGGCTGCAAAATCTCTCGAGATTTTCTTTTCCTGAGAATCTGACTTTTTGTCTTCAAGTTCTTTAAAGCCATCTCGTCACCGCTCTCTATTAGCGGTGAATTCTTTGTGCTAATGTCGGTCGGTTGGTTGGTTTTGTCTCAATAAGACTGATAATATGTTCGCTCCTATCAAGGATTATAAAACAAATGTGGTTTGATCTGAAGGTTCACCTGCTTAATAATTTTCATTTCGACAAAAAAATAAAATAAAATTGCAATTTGATAGCAGCTTTCGGAAAGATTGTGAGGGCCTTCAAGGAGTCACAGATAAAACCAGGAATTTTTCCTGAATATATATATTCAGATTGATCTCCTCTCCAAAAGACATTTCTTTTCTTTCTTTTTTTTTTTTGACCAAAGGTAAAATTAACATTGTTGCTGATCAAATAAAATATTTTAAATTATACTGGCAGGTTTAGGGGGAGGTAAAATGATCGCTAAGGCTGGTTTGAACAAGGACATGAAGGACGTGGCGCCCAGTTTTGGCTTTTGAACTTCTTGTCACGTTTTTTTTAAAGAGCAGCCCTGCAAGCAGCATTATAAATGGCCACTGAATTTAAGAGCTTCCCGTGGTTTCTGCAAGGGTACATTGAAATATAGGCTAAACCTGTCACTACAACAGCAAAGCCAGATGTAGACAACTTTAAAACGTTTCTGTGCATAAATAAATGAAAACATTTGGAAAGAGGTTTAAATCAACAGATTCAGGGCTAGTTTGGTTTTTATTTTATTTTTTTAACCTTTAGCAAATTGCAAGTTTTTAGAATTTAGGTAGTTGATTTGTTTCTAGCTATAGGAGTTAAATTCTGGACAAAATCTAGGTAAACAGTCATTAATGGTTTTTACCGGGAAGAATTCTGTACAGTATAACTTGCCTATGTTTTAATTCAGGGTAGTAATTAAATATGTAGTCCAAGCAATGAGAATGTAATGCCTAATATATTGTGTGGGTGTACACAAAGTAAGTATCCAGTGGATGGATTTACATATTCACCTGTAGTATAATGGCAGCCTCATTTAGGAATCATATGCAAAATACGCATCATATTTTGTGAGTGTACCTTTTTTTAAAAAAGTCTAGTCATGGAAGGTGATAATTCTTTTGTAAAATATTGTTTTTAAAATGAGTGCATTTAATTTTTTTAGGGGAGGAAACCATGATTGCTGTTCCACATGGAAGTCGCAGTGCAAGAATTACTATAAAAGGACCAGCACAACTCGGTATGGATTTGTTTGTTTGTTTGTTTGTGTGTTGCCCAGCTCAACCACAAGGTAACTCTGGGGGGGGGGCTTACACCGTTCACTATGAACAGAGAGTTCTTTAACAAAAATCAACCCTACTCATGTTTTAGTACTCTCAGATATTTCGGAGTTTAAGTGTACTTGAAGATTTGACTTCTTTTGTCTATGTGCAAATATTAATGCTGTATTTGGGCATAAATTATGGTTACTAGTGAAAGCAGTTTTGCAGCATTTTCGCCTATTCTTCTTGATTAAAAAAAAAGTACAAAATGGCTTGGGTTTATCTGGAATATTTAGCCCTAAACCAGGATTATCAAGCACAGGTGTTCATATAACATACTGGGAGATACAGAGAATCATAGGTTGGCTTAAAAAGATGGCTTGGTTCCCACAATATGCTGAACTATAAACCATATAGAAGCGCCATAGTGGCATAGTGGTTAGAATGCAGGACTGCAGCCTGACTCTGCCAATTGCCAGGAGTTCGATCCTGACAGGCTCAGGTTGACTCAATCTTCCATCCTTCCGAGGTCTGCAAAATGAGGACTCAGATTGTTGGGGGCAAGAGGCTGATTCTGTAAATCGCTTAGAGAGGGCTGTAAAGCAATGTGAAGGGGTATATAAGTCTAAGTGCTATTGCTATCTATCTGTCTATCTATCTATCTATCTATCCATCCATCCATCCATCCATCCATCCATCCATCCATCCATCCATGGTGGCACAGTGGTTAGAGGGCAGTATGGCAGGCTAACTCTGCCCACAGCCTGGAGTTCAATCCTGACCGGTTTAAGGCTGATTCAGCCTTTCATCCTTCTGAGGTCGGTAAAAGGAGGATCCAGGTTATTGGGGGCAGGATGCTGATTCTGCAAACTGCTTAGAGAGTTCTGTAAAGCACTGCGAAGTGGTATATAAGTCTAAGTGCTATTGCTATGCAACTTATTATAACATAGTCTAGTGATATGTGTAATTCCATTTGGTAAGACAGCCTCCTTGACAACAAGACTGCAATTTAGTATTTGTGTTCCTTGGTTACAGGATCCACTTGTGATTGTTTTATGTACAAACATGGGAATGATGAAGATTGCAAGTTTGCTCCCACTCGGTTGAAAGTGGATTTTGCTACCTGTGCAAAGATATTTATTTTTCTTCTTACACTCCCTTTGTTTAACATTAAATAGTTGCAGGGGCTGAGTAAGTGGGTTTGAGACCAAGGGGAGGGCTGTTAGAATACATTGCAGGCTTTCCAAAAGTATTAAGGATATAGAATCCAAAGTAAGCCAGAGTTCTCTGAAAATAATCCCCTTGCTGTAGAAGCAACACAACCAGAAGTTAATATTTTCACAAGTGGCTAATGCTAGATAACCAAGTTCATGAACTTACAAGAGTCTAGTTGGAAGCAAACTGAAGGATGCTAAATTTCTTTTTCTTTTTTGAATGACAGAAGCTTGCATTTTGAGTTGTTAGCCATGTGAGTGAATTCTCTAATTTTCTTTATAAGTATTAAAAAAGAAACATGGTATATAGTTTGATTTGAAGATGGAGGTCTATTCTATTCTATTCTATTCTATTCTATTCTATTCTATTCTATTCTATTCTATTCTATTCTATTCTATTCTATTCTATAATCTATTTTATTCCTCCACTTCACTCCACTCCACTCCACTTCATTCTATTCTATTCTATTCTATTCTATTCTATTCTATTCTATTCTATTCTATTCTATTCTATTCTATTCTATTCTATTCTATTTCCATTCCATTCTATTCCTATTCCTATTCCTATTCCTATTCCTATTCCTATTCTATTCTATTCTATTCTATATCCTGTATTCTATTCTATATCCTGTATTCTATTCTATTCTATTCTATTCTATTCTATTCTATTCTATTCTATTTTACTATTCTATTCTATTCTATTTTACTCTACTCTATCTAATCTACTCTACTCTACTCTATTCATTTTATTTTTTTTTAAAGTCTTTTGTTTCTTCTTGGAGAATAATGCAAAGATGGAAAAAATTATGAATTCTAGCAGGCTGGTTTTCGGGGAGAAACTACTGTTCCCAGCTCCCCTAACAACTTAACACATGACATAAGAGAGACTCATCAGACCCCTTTTAAGTGCAAAGTTCTAGCCACTGGTGGCATTCTATGTTTCTAGAAAAGCTTTCTAAGAGAGACAGTTTTGTTTCAGATCTCTTTGTCTCATTCTTCCTAAAGCTGAATTTGCTCTTTTAAAGCAATGGAAGGGTGACTTGATGTTTCTCTTTGGTCCAAGACTTTTTCCTGCTTAATCATTCACAATAGTCCTTGATTAGGACTATAGTTTAGCCTGCCAATTATGATCCCAAGTTAAAACAGTCATAAAGCAAGTCATCACATAACCGGATAGGATGTTATGACCTTTTAAATGGTGGTTTGTAAAGTGAACGCCACAATCATTAAGCAAACTGATTGTTTGCTTTGGGGCATTTTTTTTTAAGGAAACCAGAAGTAAACTTTGTTTTCTGGGAAAAGATCTGTCTATAAATTACAGTCACATGATGCTGCAAACAGCTCTAAATGCCAGCCAGTTGCCCATTGCCCCAAATGTAGTCACTTTGGAACAAAGTGGTAAGTAGCTTTGGATGGGGGCCTGCCATAAGTTTGAAGAGTCGCTAAGCTATCAGTCATAGTGCGAGGACTCTATCCGTTCACACCCACCGTAGTTTAAAAGGCGTTAGGATTATTTCTTTGTTTTTGCCACAGCATACATCAATGTGCAGTAGTTCCCATTAAAATGCATCTGCTAATATGACACCCCCCTTTCCTGTAGTTTGCAGAAATCCTTTTGGAGTGTTCTGGCCCAAGGTTTGACTCGGGGCTATTAATCACTGTTAGATGCAAGAACTACGGCAGCTTGTTACAGATGAAACCCAACCCTGGCACCATTCTTGAAAACACATGTTGCATTCATGATTTCTGGCACTGGTGGAGCTACTGCTTTTTATTTGGGCCCCAACTAAGTCAGCAGTGAAATGCATCATCCTTCAGTGTAGTCTTGTGATAAGGATCCCCGTTGCAGATGTCATGAGGTGGTCTTCTAAACACTGACAGGGTCCATCTTTTTCATCTGAGCTAGCTAGGATTTCAGTTGGCTGGGTTAGCAGTGAAACGTTCACCAACAGCAGCAAACAAAGGCCTTGTTATGTTTGAGTTGTAACTTTACCCCCTCGATGACTTTGCGGGGTTTAAAGTTCAAAAGGCATTTTAAGCCATCACTTCTGGAGGACATGGTTGGAAAGCCACGTGCTGTTATTTCCAGGTGGCCATCAAGAGTGGATTGGCAAAATATAACTTTCCTTTTGTTAAAAAAAATAATAATAATTTATTATTTTTTTATAGTTACGAATCTTTAGCGCTTAGTAAACAATGTGTTGTCTGGGTCCACATATTTAATATAATAATGCATCTTAAATTCCTACTGTCTAGTCCATTTTTCTAGCCATTGATAAAATACATCCCATGTTTGAAAGTATTCTGTATCATCTTTCCCTTTTGTTTTCAACGTAAGCCTGTCCATTTCTTCACAGTCCAAAATTTTCTTAATTATCTCTTCTTCAGCGGGCGTTTCTTCATTTTTCCAATGCTGTGCAAATGTAATTCTCACTGCTGTTAATACACGTAACATTAAATATACACATTCCTTATCATAGTTTTCTGAGGTTATGCCTAATAGAAATAATTCCAGCTTAAAATCTATGTGTTTTCTTAGCATTTTCTCTAACCACATATGTATTTTTGACCAGAATTTTTTTTGCTTTGGGGCATGTCCACCAAAGGTGGTAGTACGTGCCTGGCTTTTGTCTACATTTCCAACAATTGCTAGACATATTTTTAAACATTTTTTCTAACCTCGCAGGTATTAAATGCCATTTATAAAATATGACTTTCCTTTTTGAAGAAATAGTTATACACACAGCATAAGACTCACAGCCCAACGCTTGGTGCTCATTCCTCAGGGAAATTGGTATTGACAGACAGAGCAAGCGAGAGTAGAGAAGAGCTGATGTTGTAGATCAGCTCTGGAACTGATGGTGCCATACCTTGGAAAAATATTACAGGTACTCTGTCAACACTGCAAACCTTGGATGTTCTTGCTTTGACAACATATGAAGATGCAGCCTTTTTCTTTCTTATGTTTTACTCTGAGAATTAGATGATGCTGGGGGAGGAGGCGGAATGTGGTTGGAGTTAGCTAGACATAACAAGATTGTACTAGTATGTGAATTCAGAGCTTTAACTAAGAGATGATAAGAATTGGCGGGGTTGCAGAACAGGAGGGAAAGCCTGCATTTCAAACTAATTGGAGAATGTGAATTATGACTGTTAATTGAAGGAGGGAACTGTGTTTTGATACTATGTGCTCAGGGGAGGGGAATCCAGTTTTTGGCTTCAACTATTTTAGTGCCAAAGCTATGCTACTCCCATAAAGATTCTTTAAGGTAAACAATGCCTTGAACTTCTTTGAAGAGTTTCATCTGTCAGAACCATGACATCCTCCTTGACTTACAACCATTCATTTAGTGACTGTTCAAAGTTACGACAGCACTGAAAATGTGACTTATGGCCCCTTTTCACACTTATGACCGTTGCAGCATCCCCACGGTCACGTCATCATCATTTACAGCTTTCCCAGTCAGCTTCCAACAAGCCACGTCAATGATGGCATGGTTCTGCAGTGATTCCCTTAACAATTGTGCAAAAAAAAAAAAAGATTGCAAAACTGGATGTCATACACTGCTTAGTGAGAGAAATTCTGCGCCCAGCTGTGGTTATATTGTAAGTCAAGGACTACCTACAGATGGATATAAGCTATTGTTAACCACCATTTGCAAACCTACCTCACAAGGCACTTACAAGGATGATTTGAAAGCTGCTGTTGTTATTGTTTACATATTACCAGATTTCCTGAAGGATTCCAAGGACTTTAAGTGTTATTTAAATGATGCCTGTTGTTTTTAAAGGACATCTGACAAATGACTTCCTTTATTACAAATGGGTTTGAGTATACTTCTGTCTAGACAGAGAAGACCAGTTCTATCCCTCTTTTCCAACACCATTGTTTTGATTGGAATTAGACCAAAAATAAATTTGGGCCAGCAAATCAAGAGAAAGATACCCCAGTTCTCCCTGGGCCCTTGCATTATTTCCTTCCTTTTAAGATCAGGGAATATGACGCCTCAGAGTAATTTGTAAAGCTGAGACAAGTAATTGCTGGAATATTTGCAAGGTATTGCAAATGTAAGACTCTTGTATGCATTTATGGGCTGTGAATTATTCAGCTTGAGTACAGGCGATAGCTTGAGTACACAGACATTGTTAGGGCTTTGGGCATTTGTTTCGTCAAGGCAGAACTCAAGTACATCTTTGACTTGGCCAAAGAGGCCATGTTTTCATAGTGTATTTTGATATGAGATTCCCAAAGTATCCTATTGTTGGGGGAGGATGGGCATAAATAGCTTTTCTTACTTGGTGAGGTCTCTGGAGAAGCTTCTAAGGCTGGGAAAAGGAAAGAAAAAAAGAGGATGTCCGGTAGTAAGGTGGATGGACTCAGTTACAGTGAAGATGGTGCCCAGTTGGAAGACCTGAAAGACCAGGATAGACCAAAGATAGACCCAAGCTTCAGTGGACACAAGAGCCTTTAATGACAGACCTGCACTATTGGTAATAGCAAAGTTTTGTTTGGTTCAGAAGGCAGGATGGGAATAGAATAGAACAGAATAGAATAGAAATAGAATAGAATAGAATAAGGAATAGAATAGAATAGAATAGAATAGAATAGAATAGAATAGAATAGAATAGAATAGAATAGAATAGAATATAGGGAATAGGGAATAGAGTAGAGTAGAGTAGATTAGAATAGACAGATTGTAGAATAGAATAGAATAGAATAGAATAGAATAGAATAGAATAGAATAGAATAGAATATAGGGAATAGGGAATAGAGTAGAGTAGATTAGATTAGAATAGACAGATTGTAGAATAGAATAGAATAGAATAGAATAGAATAGAATAGAATAGAATAGAATAGAGAGGAGAGAGAGTGGAGTGGAGTGGAATGGAATGGAATGGAATGGAATAGAATAGAATAGAATAGAATGGAGAATAGAATAGAATAGAATAGAATTGGAAAAGAATAAGAATGGAATGGAATGGAATGGAATAGAATAGAATATTCCTTATTGGCCAAGTATGATTGCACACACAAGAAATTTGTCTCTGGTGCATAAGCTTAAGATAATATAATTCAGGTCTGTGAAGAAACACAAAAGTAAAATGCTACGTTCAGGCACTTAATATCTATCTTAGAAGAGAGATTGTTTCCCTTAGGAACTGATGGAGGAGAAATAGATTATGGCTGCTGCCTCAAAAGTTTTAAATTGTTCCTCTCATTGTGCATAGCCTGTGTAATTGTGAAACAATGTTTCTCGATCTTGGCAACTTTTAAGATGTGTGGACTTCAACTCCCAGAATTCCCCATCCAGCTGAAGTCCGTGCTTGAGTTGAAGTCCACACAGCTTAAAGTTTGCCGACTTTAAGAGAATCACAGCTGACATCAATGCCAACATTACACCGTATCTTCCAACGATCGATTTCTCAAAGGAAACCAAATGTACAGCTGCAGAAAGCTGTAATACGAAGAGCCTTAACTTTACTATAATGGAAGATTATAGTAATGAGCATTGTGATCTGGGTGATAAGGCTGAAGCTGTCCAGATGCGCAAGCAGGCCAAAGTGAAGGCTTGGGCTATCCGATCTGGGTTGGAAAAATCCCATCAACCAATAACCTATCAATTGTTACTTATTTTGCATAGGAAAAGGTGAAGTTGCTATCCTTTTTGGCACATTCTTCTGAGACATGACTAATCGATCCTCTTTTCCACATCTGAACAGCTAATGGGATCCCCTTTCTGCTTTTCTGACCACATCAATAGCGTATGGGTCAGCCCGGAAGAACTAAGAGCAATAAATGCACTTGCAGGCAATTGGTGCCTTTTCATGGGCCAGAGTGTTTGTGATCAAAAAGGCAATTTTACCGCCTTGTGAGATATTAGGTGCGCCCCTGGCTTCCCATTTACAATTCCCATCCTGTATTGAATAATGGATTTGCCCAGCTCTGCCTAAAGAACCTACCTATTCGGACAGAAAAACAACAACATATTGAACGCAAATTGTGATCCATTCAGAAACACTAACTTCAGCGTGCTTGAGGGTTGCCTCCTAAAATAGAGTTTGCATTTGTGAGTATCATGTAAAACAGCAAACTTCTTACTTGGAAGACTTGTTTGGGTCAAAAAGATAGGGATGTTTCTTCTGGACTGTTTTTTCCAGGGAATCTCTGCATTTGTGTGTTCCTGGAATTCTCTTGGTATTACTTTAAAATGATGCCATGAAATGCTTTAACTTCTTAAAACCTGCTTTACTGCCAAGCCATAGAAACAGAATTTCTCCTTAACTGTATACCAGCAATAAATTAGTTACTTTTTATTATACTAGAAATCATCTGAGCTTCTATAAAAGAGCTGCAGTGCTAAGGAATTGGATGAACTGCTCATTTTAATCCCATGTCATCAGGATAGTACGGATATAAATAGTGCATACACTGATCTATGTTTTATATTTACAACGTTTGGTGCAGGCTCTGCTTTCAAGAAGCCAATGTCTTTTCTGGTTTTGCCTGGCATAAATTCATCATAATCTGCTAAAGGATAATGTGTATTTTCCTCTTGTGCTTTTCAGTGATTGAATCAAAGACACTGCAGGGAGATACCGGAGAACACGGTTTTAATGCCCCTGGAATGTACATCATTGAAAACACAACGGTTGAATTTCAGAAGAGCCCAGAGAGAGAAACAATAAAAATCCCAGGGCCTCTTGGAGCAGATTTCATTATCAAGGTAAGGCACGTACTTTGTGCTGTGCCAAGGTTTTGTCTGGAAATTCCTGTTACATCAGCCTGTCTCACCCAGTCAAGCGGGAAAGGTACGTTGCAGATCCCGTTAGCCAAAGAATTCCGATTGGTAGGGTCCAGGAAGAGAGTCTACTCTGCTGTTGCCCCTTTGGAACACTCCCCCACTAGAGATGAGGCTGACCCCCCACTCTCCTCGCCTTCTCCAAAGACATAAAAACATGGCTTTGCCCCCTTGCTTGGGGTGCACAAAGGAGTATGCAGCCATGGGGCTGGTTAGCACCCCAAAAGTCCTCCATTACATTTTAATTATTATTATTTTTAACATACTTTCCCTCTTTTAAATTTTGTGTGCGGTTTTTTATGGGTCGGTCATGTGCTCGGAAGACTAAACCTTTGGTCCTGCAACATCATCCTGGGACACAGGATTCTCCTTCATTCGTGGTTTTTTTTTTCCTTTTATATTTTGTTGTCCACCAATCAAAGTCCCTCTGTGAGGGAGATGGGCGGTCCTTAAAACTGAGAAATAATTAATTTGGAAAATGTTTTGTTCAACAAATGACAACCGCAGCAGGCAAAAGGAATGTGTTACAAAGTAGGACAGACTAAGAAACCAACTATTTTTACTCTAGAAGAATCTTGCAAGTCTGAATGTGTTTTCCCCCTTCCTCACTTTATCTTCTTGTGAACTAGGGAGGAGCCTGTTTGAGCCCATCTTATCTGTCTGTTGACTTGGTCTTGCCTGTTCCTCCTGTCCTTCACTCTACCCTCTTTAGAAAGTGATAGAATGTGCTCAGTTGAGCCGTGGTGGCGCAGTGGTGAGAATGCAGTACTGCAGGCTACTTCTGCTGACTGCCGGCTGTCTGCAGTTTGACAATTTGATCCTCACTGGCTCAAGGTTGACTCAGCCTTCCATCCTTCTGAGGTCGGTAAAATGAAGACCCAGATTGTTGGGGGCAATAGGCTGACTCTGTAAACCGCTTAGAGAGGGCTGTAAAACACTATGAAGCAGTATATAAGTCTAAGTGCTATTCCTATTGCTATTGTCCTTCCCTTCCTTCCTCCCTCCCTCCCTCCCTCCCTCCCTCCCTCCCTCCCTCCCTCCCTCCCTTCCTTCCTTCCTTCCTTCCTTCCTTCCTTCCTTCCTTCCTTCCATAACTCTGCCAATTGCCAGCAGTTTGATCCTTACTGGCTCAAGGTTGACTCAGCCTTCCATCCTTCCAAGGTCGGTAAAATGAGGACCCAGATTGTTGGGGCAATAGGCTGACACTGTAAACCACTTAGAGAGGGCTGTAAAGCACTGTGAAGCGGTATATAAGTCCTAAGTGCTGTTGCTATTCCTATTTGTGTGTATAAGTCACTCAGTGATCAGGCTCAAAGGTCAGGTTGCACATAGGTTCTGCCCATGGGTTTTTTTTTCTCCTTGCCTGTTATCACGTGGCTTTCGGCACTGCATTTGGGTGCATGAATTAAACAATGACAGGCCAAGGATCACCAACATGCAGCATTCAAATGTGTTGTAATGGGACTCTCTCTAGGCCAGATATACTGCTGCCAAAGATAGCCTGGTTCAGTTCTTCTTCTATCAACCCATAAGTCACCAATGGAGACAGACCGAATTCTTCCCTTGCACGGTGACCTGTGGAGGAGGTGAGTAATGCATGTGGCTTTGACTCATACTTATGCGGTTGCAGTGTCTCAGGGTCATGGGATCACCTTGTGCAACCTTCTGACAACAAGTCCATGGAGAAGCCAGATTCACTTAACACCCGTGTTACTAATTTTACAACTGCGATGATTTGCTTAATATCTGTGGCAAAGAAAGGTTGTAAAATGGGGGCAAAGCTAACTTAACAGCTGTCCCAGTGGGGAAGCAGATTCACTTAACCACCACGTGACCAATTTAACAACTGCAGTAATTCACTGAACAACTGTGGCAACAGAGTTTGTAAAATTGGGCAAAATTCATTTAACAACTGTCTTGCTCAGCAACAGAAATTTTGGGCTGGATTGCGGTCGTACGTCAAGGAGTAGCGATATACATGCACCTACGCAAACTGCAATCCAACTTGTAATATCAGCTTCGAAAGCCAAAACATAGAAGCAACACTCTTGGGCTTGCGAAAGAATCCATTCCTTCCTCTGCTTTTTTTCTTGTTCTTCTTCTTGCTCCCTCTCTTTAAATAAGAAATGAGCCAAAAATATAGGTTGAACATTAATCTTAAAAGTAGTGTGCTTTAGAAAAGTTGTTCTGTTTCTGCCTGGCCTAAACGCTTCCGACATAAGGTTGTTTAGCCATTGGCAAATTCCCTTTTGGCTTCTTTCACCGGCTTATAAATGACTTAAATATTTTCTGGAGACAATCCTTTTCAAAACAAAACCGAGAGAGGGGTGGAGTAAATGAGCAGCCATCCATCATTCAGCGGATTATTTGTTCAAAACAGCCTTCTCTCTCTCTCTCTCGCCTACTTCGATTCTCTGCCATGAAGTCCAAAGGGATTTCAGAAGCCATGTGCATCCCATAAAAAAGCAGCTGGGCTTAAATAAATGTCGAAATGTTCAGAATTTACCTTTTAGCATTTTAGCTTTTTTTTTTTTGCTTGTTCAGTGGGATTTGGTGCAAGACGTTAAAATTATTGTAATGCTCAGTTTTTCTTCCAGGGTTCGCATTCCGTTGTGCGATGATACTTTGCACAAGGAAAGGTGTTTGATAGAAACCTTTGATTTGTAACCTTGCAGACTTTTTCACCTTGGCCGATGTCTCCATGCTTGTCTCCGCATTGGAGTTTGTTCTTGCGGGAGGGGGGGATCCTTTTTGTTTGCTTACTTCAAAACCAACACACAATCACACACACACATATCACAGTACAAAGAGGCCTGCCCTTCCCTAGGAACCATTCTTTTCCTTCCTTCCCCCTCCTTAATTGTCATCCAGGGAAACCACACCGAGCTTCCTAGGATTCTTACGCAGAGCCATCCCTTGGGCCAGCGGCTTTCTTGAGAGTTGTGTTTTCTTTGTCTTCACCTCCTGTTGCTGAGCATGGAGGGGCCATGCTAAAAATATTTGTGGTTTTGCAGGGCTGGGCCGAGTGGTGGGTTTGGCTCTCCTCTTCAGTGATTGTGGCTTCCAGTTTTAATTACTTTTGGTGTTGCCTGAAGCCACAGGGAAGATCTGCCAACGATACATTTCTGTGAAGCATGTCAGTATAGCATGTAAGCTGTGTGCAAATGTTAGACATCATGCTATGGAAGAGGTTCAGAGAGATGTCCAAGATTTTTACTCCTGGACTCTACCCTCTTCCTTTTCTTTTTCTTTTTTCTTTTTGCAAGTTCTACATTATTAGGAGTAAAGCTTGCAGGAGATTTTAGGAGCTGCCCAGAGATTCAACTTCCAAGCCACAGAGAGGAGGTTCAGGGAAACGGCATGCCTCTTTCTTTAACGTATGTAGGTTTTGAAAGGAGATGAAATGGATTCTTGAATTCTCATCTACTAAACTGACTGTGGAGGGAGATATTCTAGTGTCCCTCTGTTAGCCTAAAGCAGTGGTGGCGAACCTATGGCACGGGTTCAAAAACTTGGATCCTTGTTGACGGAGAGGTGATGGGATTGTGTCTTCCCAAAGCACTGGATTCCACTGCTGAGAGGGTTACAAAAAGTTGATCCACATTCCAAGGGCTCATTCCACATTCTCATGGGGGAATCGGAGCAGGTGGAAATGTGCGTCGTTGACGGGAAGGGAGTATGTAACCGAAAAGGGAAGCAGCTGTTGTTATCACATGGCTGTGTAAATGTATTACGTGGTGGTGGACGGTATGCCACCCTGTTTGTCAGTGTCGTAAGATACGGCTAGTGAAAAAAGACAAAAGGGAGGAGGCATGAGGCATTGCAAGGAGAAATCAGTGGCTGAATAATTATGCCTAGTTGATAATCAAATCTGGCCTACTCTCACCCCATTTTAGGTTATCAGCTGAACTCGGTAGAATGTGTGGATATCCGTTCCAAGCGAGTGGTGCCAGATCAGTATTGCCATTATTATCCTGAAAACAAGAAGCCCAAACCAAAGCTGAAAGAATGTAACATGGATCCCTGCCCTTCAAGGTTTGTATTCCAGTGTATAAATGGGAGGTTGGCATTTTAGTTTCCAAGTCCTTGCTAATTCCTTTTTATTTATAACTAGCCAAGTGCCCGTCACTCAGAAGGGCAGTGATGGGCTGAGCTCTCAGTATATGCAATATTCTGTCTCTACTCCTACTTTATTCTACTCTACTCTATTCTATGTTCTTCTCCCTCTCCTTGCCTCGCCCTCTTCCTCTTCTTCTCCCTCTCTCTCTCCCACTCCCTCTCTTCTCCCTTTCCCCTCCCCTCTTCTTTACTCTGTTTTTTAAATATAGAAATGATTTGACAGCTGGTGTTCTTGTACTTGTGTACTCATGTTCTTGAGTGATTTCTTTTTAAATTTGTTCCTGTGGGGTTACTCTAAACTTAAACACCAGTCGGTTTGAGGTGAAGATTCTTGCTGGAGAACTGCAAGGATAAAATACTGACTTCTCCAACGGGGAGATGCAGTGAGGATCATTAAAAACATCATTAGGTGGGGATAGTGCCTATCAGAATGAGGTTCCACCATGACATGATCTTGTTCAGGGAAAGTAAATACGATTTGGTGTGGAAAAATGTTTCGAGGTCACCATCCCCTGAATTGTGGGCAATGCCTGAGGATCCTGGTACATTCTGACCTCCATGAATGCTGCTGAAGAAAGAGAGGTCACTGCCTCAGGGCCAGACCCTCCTGCCCTTCATTTCCCCCACCTTCAGAATCCAGAGAACAACTGACAAATCCAAGATGCTAAACTCTTCACCAACACCATCCCTTGTCCTTCCTCTTCAAGACATTCTGATTTTCCCAGTTTGTTCATTGGGAGTAATTGACCTACTGGATGCCAAGGGATCACATGACTTCCATTCCTTTTGGATCAACCTCTGACAGCTTCCAACTATTTTAAGGGTAATGGACTCCAACTCTGTGCAAGGCGAAAGAAAGCCGCTTGTAGCACAGTGACCACATCTGGCTTCTGCCAAGTTCCTAAAGCAGCTGCAGTGTACATATTGAGTTGCACAATGACATTTAAGGCTGCTGGCCGTTGGACCGTCTGGTGCTGCTTCCTGGCTCTGCAAAAGTATCTTAAAATAACATTCAATATTTAGCCCAAGACCTGAGATGCCAGCTGGCAGAATGGCTGATATATCCAATAAATAAAAGGGGAAACGCTTAGGGTGGATTTTATTTCTTATAACAGAACTGTCCTTTTCTTCTGATCCCAGTTGAATAAAATCATTCAGTTATGAGATCTCAAACACTCAGCTGCTCAGAGCTTCCCAGATCCTTCCTGCAGGCCCATCCTCGCAAAGCTGGGATCCAGGGAATAAATGGTTTACGTAAACTCTCGGGAAAACATATGTTTCAGAAGAAACATATGCTAAGTCCAGAGACGCAGGAGAGATTCAGAATAGCCCCCACCCCCCAAAGACCACTGACTCCCTAAAATACAAGAATAAGGTGGAAAGGAAGATCCAGACATCTTGATTTAGTTCTCGTCTTCCTACGCCTACGGAGTCTCTTTCCTGATTTGGTCTACTCTGAAGGGCTGACTGTAAGTAAGGTAGAGGGAGAAAGCTCTCCAGGCTGAAGATATGTGGAAACTTCCTGCATTTTTCCATTTCACACCTTTTCTGTGTTGTAAAAAGAAGCAATAACAGTGCAATGATGTCAGTTTTGGTAGTATCTAGATCTTTCACCTGGAAGCCTGTTTTGTTCCTCTAGAATTTTAGAACCACAGTAATATTCGTGGAAAACCTGAGTTCTGAAAAGGGACTGAAAGTATAAAAACACTTCACAATGGTATTTGGGAAGCAGTTCCTACTATAAGAGGCAACGAAGACCCTAACTTCAGGTGGTTAATATCCGGGACTCTAGATATATGTTTTTCTCTGCTGTAGCTCCACTATCCCAGCTAATAATGGAGGAGACTGTAAATGTGTTCTATTCAGGCGCAACGAGTTAATTGTGGATGTCATAATCTCTAAAGTAAAATCAGCTTCCAGATTTCTCCCCCATTCATCCACCCCACCAACTCTTCTCAGGGACTAGGAGAATAACTGCTGCACTAATTTTGTGTTTTTACAAAAAGTCCCGGAATTATATTCGTCTTTGTTAGCTAACTGGTTTCCTTACTTACCTCCTTGGGAAAAATTAACTTCAACAATTAAGGTACGACAGCCAAGAAGAGAACACCCCTTGCACCACTGAGTTGTTTCCCCAAGTTTGGTGTGCGTTTTATTCATAAAGGAATACATCAAATGGATAATTGTAATCTGGCATCTGGCAAATAACTTTGTAAATGCCTCTGCTTTATTCACAGTGATGGATTTAAGGAAATCATGCCCTATGATCATTTCCAGCCACTTCCCCGGTATGTATGTACGACGCTTACAAGATACAGGATATTAGCATTCCATTGATAGCCTACTGCAGTTTATAATTTCATACATACAATCTCCTGCTCACTCAAGACAAAGACAAGGAATTTATTGTTGCCATAGATGGTAATGTCTGAATTTGACCGTCTGTGACATTTGGTTGTTGAGATAAAGTCACTCCAGAGTACAGGGCATTTAAATACAGTAATCCACTTGCCTACTTAAGAGCAGGTATTCCATTAGCAAGATATGCCTAAGATAATAATGGCTGAGTACAATATGGAAGCCGGCTAAATAAAGACAACTCCCCAAAGGTATTAATGAACACATGATTCTGCAATGAATCCTGAATTTGGTAAAATTTCAGTGGGGATAATCGTTAGATTTCTGCCTATGGAAAGAGAAAACATATTGCATTGTCAATGGCTGTCTCATTGTCCATTTTGTGATTTGGGTGGGGTTTTTCCCCTTTTTAAAAAAACCTCTGTGTTGCATAATAACACAAAAGAACTCTAAAAATTAGAATCAAGTAAATATTTCTATTTACTTTTACTCCACAGTAAGTGAAGGACGGAAGGAGCTAGATCAGGAGTAATGACTTCGTGGTTTCCCCATGGCTAGAGAGAATACTCTCTTTCAAAGTTGCAGGAAACCATTTCTCCTTGACTTGATTTCATTTGAAAGTTCCTTTGTTCACTACTTATGAAGCCACAGTCGGTTCCTCCCAGGTCCTCTGATACCTTCAGTTATTGTATTGCAGAATTCCCACCTGGCAGGTAGAATTCCAGGGATAGAGCAGAAACGAAGACAAAGGAGTTGGCTTCGATTTGACTGCATCCTCGCCTCCCTTTAAGTTCTAAATGCTGATAAATGGTAGAACCATATGGAAGCTTCCTTTATGATCCAGTAGAGCAGGGGCCTTCAAACCTGGCCCTTTTATGACTTGTGGACTTCAACTCCCAGAATTCCTCCGCCAGCCACCTGCTCTGATTCCCCCAGCTCAAACATACTTGCGCATGCTGGCTGAGGAATTCTGGGAGTTGAAGTCCACAAGTCATAAGAGGGCCAAGTTTGAAGACCCCTGCAGTAGAGCAAAATGCAGGCTTCATTAGCCCAATGAGCGACTTGGGATAAGAGGTGGAAGTCAGCCTATGCAGAAGATCTTGAATGACCTCCAGCCATAACTCAGGCTGCAAATGCATCAATGGAATCTTTAAACAGATGGAGAAATCTTGGAGAGAAAAAAAAATTCCCACGCTACAGGTCCCCTCCCAGTTCTGCATCCTTACACATACTGTATACACATGTTCCTTTAAAGCCCTTCCAAAAGATTTTACAGTTTAAAAAACTTTCTGGAGTGCTAAGCAGACCTTGACCAGTCCAGCCTCTGGGGAAAAAAAAAACCCCATCTTATGCACTGTTCCAGAAGCTCCTTTTGCCATCCCTGTAATATCCTCCCAGGAATTGGGGATTGAGCATGTCTTTTTGAATTGATGAAATAAAGAAATGCAGATGTAGAAAAACTGCACTATACACACATCCACAGTGCATTACGGCATATTCAAATCTAATTGCTGCATTTGACGGGTAAATTTTCTTTACTTCCTAATCAAGATTTAAAACATCTGAAGTGTTTCGTGTCTATGTCACTGCAGACTACTGATTGCATCTAAGATCTCTACTATTTGGTTATGAACTTGCTACTAGAAAGCGATATATTATGCACAATAATAATCTGTCAACTACTATTTGCGTGTTCCCCTGCAGGAGCCGTTAATATAGACTCCTGTCATGTTTTCAATTTCGATTTCAATGCTCACCAGTTCCCACCAGTACAGATGCCTGCTTAGATGTTCCTGTCTTAAAGGATAGGGATCCACCTGCTCTTTTAATGTCCTGCAGTGCCATTCGAATAGCAAGCTGGGAATTTAAAATTGAACTAGGCATTTTGAGAACAACTGCTGAGCATGTTCTCCAAGCCTGAAACTAATGTGGGAAACCAGTATGTTTCTGAATATAAACCTTTATCCCTGTCTCTTCTCATAGGCTATATTAGCATCGTGTACCCTGTACTTGCGCATTAGTTGACTAAAAAGATTACAAGGCTGCTTTGTGAAAGTGGCTTGCGGAGACAAAAACCCATCAGTGTAAAAGTACAGCTTCAGAAACAATGATCATTTACCTCAAAGACAAGACAAAGGAACCCTCCAAAGAGAAACAGAATTAGAAATAGCAGAAACTGAAATTGCAAGCCGAAAGGAATAAATATATCTTAATCTCGTTGTCAAAAGAACACATTAGATTTTACAGATTTCTTTGGCTTTGTTCCATAGCTCAAGATTCATGCCTACAAGCTTGAGCTCAGTTGGGATCATGGAATCGAAAAGAATCATAGGCCTGGAAGGGACCTTGGAGGTCTTCTAGTCCAACCTCCTGCAGAAGGCAGGAAAATTTATATCATTCTGGATAAATGGTTGTCCAATCCTTTCTCTCTTTTTTTTGAAAATATTTTATTGGTTTTTTAGTTTTTAAGAAAAAGTACTCAGGACACACCGTGGTGTTTGGGTAATCAGGTGTTCCAAAATAAAAACATAAATAAACAACTCAACTCAATACATTCACTGTCTCCTCTCTATTTCCCTCAAATGACATAATACGTTTAAAATATCCCATTTCTAAATTAAATTTCTATTAGTACTAAGCCTGTTTTAAAACTTTATCAGTTTACAATTACCAAAATCAAATTTCACTTTAACTCAACAAGTTATCAATTCAGATATCCCTTCCAGATATATTCTAGTTCTTAATTTCTCTCATCCCTCCTTTTATCACCAATCTCATTTATTTCTTCTTCCATTACACAATAGCTATCTTAATTAAAAAATAATGTTAATTCACTTCAATTCATTACAGAAACTTCAAATTTCATCCAATTGGTTGTCATATGGATAAACGGTTGTCCAATCCTTTCTTGAAAAGCTCCAGCTAAGGTGTACCCACAACTCCCCGAGCCAAGCTGTTCCATTGGTTAATTGTTCTTTCATTTGCTTTCATTTGAGGGGGAGATAAGTTTTTGATGGAAATTATACCCAGAGGATACATCATTAAACATTCTCCAAACCACAAAACCATTTATGTTTTCCAAGAAAGGACATTTGGACCAAGGTTATTGGGTAATGCACAACCAAACACAGGTTAATTTTTCATACCTGTTAAAATAGGAGAGCTTGTTCAGAGGGAGTTGTCATTTTTTTTAGTGGTCCCTTATGGGTTCTTGCAGCCTGCATCTCTGCCCCAGGGTTTCTGCTGACTTAATTTGGAAGGTTCTACTTTAAATGCAATGTGCCACTAGTAGTGGAACACTTTAAAAACTAGTCTTTCGGTTGTTTTATATCTCATCAATCATTCGCACAGTTAAGCTAACAAAACGATAAGAGCAGATGAGCGTATTTATCGGAGTGATGGTGAAACCATTAGCTCTAAGCTCTCACGCGTTGTCTGGTTTTGATCATGGAAACTCGGTTGAAATGTCAACACTCAACATGCAGCAAGTTTTGTGTTCGGTTTGTGAATGATGTGATTAATTTATTCCAAGGGGAGCGTTTTATGAATCATTTCAGACAAGGAACATTCTTGCTCTGCCTTTTGGCATTTTTGGGAGCTGTTATTTGAAAGTACCTTATGGATTTATGCTCCATTTCTCCGGGATTGGACTTCTTATCATACTGAGCCATAGTGGCGCAGAGATTAGAATTCAGTATTGTAGGCTGACTCTGCCCACTGCCGGGAGTTCGATCCTGACCAGTTCAAGGTTGACTCAGTCTTCCATCTTTCTGAGATCAATAAAATGAGGAGCCAGACTGTTGGGGGCAAGATGTTGACTCTGTGAACTGCTTAGAGAGGACCGAAAAGCACTATGAAGCAGTATATAAGTCTAAGCGCTATTGCTATTATCTCTATGATTTCCCAAGAAAAGTTTTCGGGTGGAACTCTGCCTGAGTTATGCAGTCGGCAAAATTGACTGTCATGACTTATGATAGAAATCTGAGATCCCATTATGGTCCTAAGTTGATTACTACCTGTATAAAATTTTCACATAAAATTGAATTATGCTGTTGAGATTCAGTCACAAATCTTACTACCAGAGGTTTTACATCTTAAGGGTGTACATTTTTTGAACATAACCATTGTGTGTTCAGAATGCTCAAATCTGAATTGAAAATGGAGGGTTTTGTGTCCAGAATAGGCTGTCTGGACTATCAGGGAAATGCCTCAAACTTAAAAACAAGTTTTTTTTTTCAAGCTCCGTGTCCAGAATCATCGTTTTAGATTTGCATCTGGTTGAAACAGAAATATTTTGCACGTGGTTAAGTCTCAATGGCCAAGGGAAAAAGCAGTCTACTATTTTCATTATCACTTGCATCTGAAAACCAGATAGAAATTCAATTTACTTTTCTTGGGATGCTGTTATTTCATTCAAACAGCTGGGAGCACAATCCTTGGACCACTTGCTCGGTTTCATGTGGAGGAGGAATTCAGAGGAGAAGCTTTGTCTGTGTGGAAGAGACCATGCATGGGGAGATATTGCAAGTAGACGAATGGAAATGTATGTATGCTCCTAAACCCAGGGTCATGCAAGCTTGCAACCTATACGATTGCCCTAAGTGGATAGCTCTGGAGTGGTCACAGGTAAGGAAGCAGAATATTTAAACTTCTTTCGGGGGGGGAAGCTTTCACATGTAGTCAGTGTTTGGGATGATTGATGACACATTATATAGATAAGATAAGCTTTATTGTCATTTTTTTTACTGTTGGCACAACGACACACATCAAAAATGAAATTTAGTTGCCCGCTTTCAAAGTGAAACACATACACGACACACACCTAAAACATACTATGTACAACATATGTATAGACCGACACCCCTACATATACGTAGCAAATAAATATTAAATACTGTCCATCTTGAATATATAACGGAAGGAGGAAGCTTGAGAGTTCACAAGGTTAATGCTGTATGGGATGAAACTATGGCTGAATCTGAATGTTCTGCTTCGAATACCACGAAACCCCTCCTCCCAGAAGGGAACAAGGAAAACAGGTTGTGAACAGGATGTGTAGTGTCCCAGATAATCTTACAGACCCTGCACAAACAACGCTTCTGTGCTATGTCCTGGATGGGAGGGAGGGAACTGCCAATGATCTTTTCGGCCATTCTCACCACTCTCTGCACCGCCTTCCTGTCTGAAGCAGTGATGCCTCCAAACCAGACCGTGATGCTGTATGACAGGATGCTCTCGATCGTCCCCCTGTAGAAAGTGGTCAGGACAGGGGAAGGAAGATGTGCTTTTCTCATGCAATGCAGAAAATGCAGGAGCTGCTGTGCCCACTTTACCAGTTTCTCACTGTTGAGTGACCAAGCCAGCCTACTCATTAGTTGCACACCCAGGAATTTGATGGAAACTTCCTTGCATATTTGGGTGTACATCACCCAGGTAGTCCACGACCACAATTGAGCCCAAATTTTCTATTGCTAAGCAAGACATTAGCTAAGTGAGTCTTGCTCCATTTTGTGACCTTTTTTTGTCCTGGCTGTTCAGTGAATCACTACAGTTGTTAAATTAGTAACACGGTTGTTAAGTGAATCGGATTTGCCCACTGACTTTGCTAGTCAGAATGTCACAAACGTTGATCCCATGATCCCGGGACACTGCAACCATCATAAATGTGAGTCAGTTGCCAAGCATCTGAATTATGAGCACATGACCGTGGGTGATGCTGCAACAGTCGTTAAGTGTGAAAAGTGGTCATAAGTCACTTTTTTTTCAGTGTCGTAACTTTGAACGCTCACTAAATGAGCTGTTGTAAGTCAAGGACTACCAATACTGATAACATTAATACTTGCATACAGATAAATGTAACCTCCAGAATATTTTTCCATGTTATTGGGATTCAGGGTTGCAATGCTATACCTCCATATATATATAAAAAAAAGGCTTCTTAGATGAACGGTCTTCCAATTTGTCCATATCACAGTTTCAACAAATGTGAAAGGAGTATGTGTGTTCTGGTAATCTCTTCCCCTCCCCCTACATGCACACCAAATGTACTACACAACAATCAGAAACCTCCCCGTGAGTGTTTCGGAGGAGAAAATAGCAAATAATATATGTGTTTGTCTTAGAATTCTACTTTATTATAGTGCTCAAGTCCATTCTAAATGAAAAATGCAAAGCAATAAATAATAACTATAATAATCGGAGGTCAAAAAGCAGCCACCAAATTTGGAAGTACACAATTTACTGAGCTTGATACTACTGACTTTGTAAACAAAAACATGGTCTTGCTTAGAACTTCCTACATCCTGCAGTTATGCCTTCTTCATCCCTGTGATCTTAGAACCAAAACCTTTGGGGGGAAAACCCAGCTGTTGTAGGAGAAGAGCAGGCACACCTGGGTGGTAGTGGTGGAGGAGTTAAGTGCATCATCAGCCTAGAATTGTTTCATTGCCACAAATGCTCCAAGTCCACTTCCCCTTGAACTCCATTGATCCTTATCTGGCATCAATTTTGTACTGAACTTTAGTTGACTAGATTCCTGAGTATAGGCTTGAGCAAAAAACAACAACAACACCTTTCTGAACTGCAACTTAACGTATGGCCCTGACCCTTTGCTCCTAACAGCTGGCAATCTTGATAGTGGTTGACCCAAGTTAGGTCTTGCAGAAGGAAGATTCTAATTTCTTGATCAGAAAAATGACAAAACATTCTGATAACCAGGTTTATGAGTGCCAGACATCATGGATGGTGCAAAGGGCAGCATAGCAATACTGTGACATTTGTTAGCCATCTTAGTTTTTGACTGATATATATCTTTCTACAGTGCACCGTGACCTGTGGCCAAGGGTTACGCTACCGAGTGGTTCTGTGTATTGATCACCGTGGACAGCATACTGGTGGTTGTAATCCTCAGTTAAAACTCCACATAAAAGAAGAGTGTCTAGTGCCAGTCCCTTGTCATAAACCCAAAGGTAACTGTAATATTCTCTTTATTTCCTTAGAAAATTTACATGGCTGCCTAACAATAGAAATAGAAATAGAATAAACAGAGTTGGAAGGGACCTTGGAGGTCTTCTAGTCCAACCCCCTGCTCAGGCAAGAAACCTTATACCATTTCAGACAATGGTTGTCCAATCTCTTCTTGAAGCCTCCAGTGTTGGAGCATTCACAACTTCTGGAGGCAAGTTGTTTCACTGATTAATTGTTCTAACTATAAGGGAATTTCTCCTTAGTTCTAGGTTGCTTCTCTCCTTGATTAGTTTCCATCCTTTGCTTCTTGTCCTGCCTTCAGGCGCTTTGGAGAATAGCTTGACTCCCTCTTCTTTGTGGCAGCCCCTGAGATACTGGAACACTGCTATCATGTCACCCCTCGTCTTTCTTTCATACTAGCCTCATGTCTCTGGCATCATCTTTGTACTGCAGAGGTCTTCAAACCTGGCCCTTTTATGACTTGTGGACTTTAACTCCCAGAATTCTTCAGCCAGCCTGCCTGGCTGAGGAATTCTGGGAGTTGAAGTCCACAAGTCATAAAAGGGCCAAGTTTGAAGACCCTTATTGTACTGCATTCTCTCCATACTAACATGCATGTATTTCCTGTTCCAGAGAAAAGCCCCATTGAAGCCAGATTGCCTTGGTTCAAGCAAGCCCATGAAATGGAAGAGACTAGGATTGTGTCTGAAGAACCCATGTGAGTTTGCTTTATTTTTCTTTTCTTTTTTTTCTGATATGGAAACTAAATGCCTGATGCATTTTCCTGACTGTTGGTAAAGTTTGCTATTTCCTGCCAATTCATCTGGCGTTTGAATTTTCTTGGGCTGGGTCTGGTGTTGCAGCTCAAACCTCAGATTCTTCCCAGCAGAATTCGTCAATTATTGGGGGGAGGGGAGGGAAACATGGCAGCCAAAACATGTTTGAAGTTTTAGCTTCAAAAGTGTCACAGTGGTTTTCTGGCTATTCGAAGAATCGACCTGCCAGAAAATATTTTGCATGGGTGACTTTTGTTCCAGAATAGCTCTAGAAAGATTGAGTGGTGAACTTTCCATGAAGAGGGAAGAGCAGAGAAGAATGTTAGTGATGCCTATATGGAAATCTCTGGTGATCCAAACATTCGTTCGTTCGTTCATTCATTCATTCGTTCATTCATTCATTCATTCATTCATTCATTTTCTTCCTCTCTGCCTCCTCTCGAAAGAATTGATTGAAGACTATACTAACTCTGTTTAGGTCTGACATCCTTTGATAAATGTATTGCTAGACATTTTGCTTAAGTCAGAGGTGGGGAACTATGGCCCCTTTATGACTTGTGGATTCAACTCCCAGAATTCCCGAGCCAGCAATTCCTGGCTGGCTCGGGAATTCTGGGAGTTGAAGTCCACAAGCCATAAAAAAACCATAGTTCTGTATCCATGGCTTAAGTCAACCGATACAGGAACTACATATCTAGGGATTGTAGGCAATAGATTTGAAGGCAAGATTCAAACCCATGTATGGGAATTGCCAGAAAGCTGTCTTTGTTTAAATATTAAGACAAGCTTCCTAAAAGTAAAAATAAAAAATGTTTTTTTCTTTTTTAGCCCTCTTTGACTTGGAGATATTTAAGCATTCTCTCATTTAGATCCTTCACAGAATTGAGGTAGATAATGCCCTAAGTCAGGCTGAGCTTTCCTTCTGCACTTCTCTATATTTAATTTTCCTAGTTTTGCAGTTAATTGACAATATCTCAAGATCCACACGAATCCTTTTCTGGGTTTGGATTGAGTAATGCATCCTTCTGGAAAAGATAAGCGATTTAATGATGAAAATATAGGAATTTGTTCAGTTTCCAGTGCATCAAAGCTAGTTTCTACTTCATAACTTTTTATCCGAATTGTCTGTGGTGCTATCAGCCTTAGCTTTAGCTTTATAAAAGGCAGCAGTACTGAGAGACTCTCCAAAATATGCCAAAATAAAATATTAAAATTAAATTCTTCTGCCCCCTCGCACGTGTCCCAAATTTCATATAATGTGCGTTTGTAAAGTCTTTTAAAAATGATTTAAATTAGAAAAATAGTGAGGGTTTTTTTCTTCTCATTTTGAAGACTGTTTGTAAAGCTAAGCCAAGGAAAATGGAGGTTTAGCTTTTCTGGTTTTTACTGGTAGAATGTGATGATAGTTGAAACCCATCATTATCGTAAACTTTTCTCTCGTGAGCCTTCATTATTTACAGCAGGCTTTTCAATAATCCTTTATAAAAGGATTCCATACATCCTTAAAAAAAATAAGCTTAAATAAATAGAGGTCTTGGCTGCATCTTAAAAGAGGCCAAGTGCCGAAACTGGTGGACGTGTGATGAGGAGAAGGAAGAGGAAGTGATAGGGTTTCCAGATTTCATTTAGTCAGTTCAAATGTTTTCATTCATAGATTCACATCTGTAGATTCCTATCTGAAGATTTTCACCAGATGTTAGCTACCAATGAGTGATAATTTGTACATTAGAATGGTCACCTAATGCCTACACAAGGTAATGAAGATTCATTGAGGGGAACTAGAAAAAGTCCTCGGGATCCATCTCCTGTTCCCCTTATCCATGACTAGAAGCAAGTCCTGAGTTTCAATTAACATTAAATTAATGCTATGGTATATCCTGATATATAATGTGAAATAGATCTGGTTTTCTATTCTCTTCGTGGTGTTCATGAGCTAGCTAACTTCTTGGAATTGATGGAAGTTGCAAATCTGTTACACTTCTTTTTCCCCTTTTCATTTCTTGGAAGCCTCTTCAGATGTCATATACCCCCAGTCTAAATAGGCCTGTTAGGAATTCCTTCGTTATATCTTCTCGTGGGTTTTAATGAAAGTATGGGAAGCCAAGACAGTGGATGGCCATTGGAGAGACGCTTTACAGAATAACAGAATAGATTGCTATTGCTATTATCTCTGTGACTTCCCAAGAAAAGTTTTCGGGTGCGACTCTGTCTGAGCTATGCAGTGGGCAAAATTGACTTCAGTTCATTTTGCTATTGCTGTACAGCAGACATGTCAAACACAAGGCCCGGAGGCCAGATGCAGCCCACGAAGTGGTTTCATGTGGCCCGCGAAGCCATCCTGGAAACAGTGAGGGAACGGCCCCCGTTGCCTTGGCCCTGGCCCAGGCCGGCCGAGAGCCAATGTACAATTTTATGGTGGCCATCTATGCTGAAACGCATTCAGTCTTAGCTCCACAAGGCTGTCCAGAAACAGCGAGGAACCAGCCCCTGCTGCGTCGGCCCCACCCCCTGGGTGCATGCTGGGGAGGTGTCACCCTTTGTGAGGAATGAAGAAATGGACCATGCCTTGGCGCTTGCCCTGGTCCCACCCCCTTCTGCCAGAGACCCTCAGAACTGTCCTACTCCTGCCCAGGCCCCCACAGGTACCCTTGACGCGAACAATGTAGAACTGGCCACGCCCACCCAGTTGGCCACACCCACCTGGCCCCCCAAGGGCAACCACAATGCTGATGTGGCCCTCAATGAAATTGAGTTTGACACCCCTGCTGTACAGTGTCATGTGTTAGCACAGCTTCTTTTATGTTGCCCATTGCAGCACGGCTGATGGAACATTATTTGTCTCAGCTTGTTAATAGCAAGTGCTGCTCTTCATGCAGCTGTTTTGCAGCAATACCTCAAGCATCCATTGACCAGAGACTTAGTTTAAATGTCTTGTAGCTAAGAAAGTGTAAAGAGCTTTAGCCCATAGGATGGTTGGGTACAGAAATACGTATAGTCTTCAAAATAGCATGCAGCCTGATGGAAAGCCTTGCCATTGACTATCTGAAGAACGATAAGCGTTCACACTTTGCAGGTAGAGAGATGTGCTACATGGGTAGATAGTGTTGTTCATCCATCGATTTCGATGAAGACCTTGACATCTTGTGGGTTATGGGCCATCAACGATGTGTCCGTAGGTGGCTAATAAGACCGATGTTAGCACGGAATATTCTGCCACATACTGAACAAAGAAATGTAGACACTGTTACTTCAGCATTTGCAGCTCTGGCTTTGCGGAGTGCTCGCTTTTCTTGTGCCAAGATTGTCCTTCTGTGTTCATATGTCTGGCAACCCTGGTAAACCAAGGTGCGCCATGTCGGTCGATCATGCGCCAGAAGTTCCCAAGAGATGGTAGATAGTATTAGAGATAGTAGTAGATAGTAGTAGATAGTAGATGGTAGATAGTAGATAGTAGATAGATAGTATTAAAGATTGTCTTCCGTTGCTACCCCCCAAAACTGGTTCTTTATTTGTTGCATTTATATCTTCCTCTTCTTCCATGATACTTAAAACACTTAAGATTCCTAGGGCGTTTTTCTTTCAAGTATTCTCTTGAATGATGCTTTTTAACTTTGGCAAGGCTGCTGCGTCAGATGCCTTCAGACCATGATTTGGCTTTTAGATCTTGTCAGAAGTGACTGCGTGGACCATTAGGGCAACAGTAGGTTCTTTCCCTCTCCTCTGTGAACATTCTTCTCTGCCTAGGTGCAGAAATGGCCAAGCGGTTATTGCCATGTGACATCCATTTATTTGAAGGACCTCTTATGAAAATGCCACTGAAAGGGAATGATGGATGGAACCCTCTTGAAAATAGCTTTTCCATCTATCTGAACTTAACAATTATCTGCATATTTTGGATGTCTTCCCGGCCATTGTGAGATAACAGCCCTCTCTCTATATATATATGAATGGGTTAATTGAGTTTAGCGATAACGTCCAACTCTATTGAAATATAATCAGAATTTTGTCAAAGCCTTCTCAGAGATGGAAAAAGAGTGAGGCGACAACCTTTTTAAGTTTCAACAATGTAGGTGCAGGGTTAGTTTTAACTCCAAACAGCCCTGGGTTTGTTAGGGCTAAACTACCCTCTCTAGGTTAGCCAGGAAGGGTGAACAGGAATGAGATGGTAACAGAAGGTGAAATGTCTCTTCATGCTGCATGAAGAGAATGGAGCTGAAGTCCTAGACTTCATGCTGCTTTTTCCAAAAAAACAACTTACTTACTTACTTTCTTTCTTTCTTTCTTTCTTTCTTTCTTTCTTTCTTTCTTTCTTTCTTTCTTTCTTTCTTTCTTTCTTTCTTTCTTTCTCTCTTTTTCCTTTTCTTCTTTCTGTCTCCCTCTCTTTCTTCTTTCTCTCTTTCTCTCTTTCTTCTTTCTTTTTCTCTCTTTCTTTTTCTTCTCTTCTTTCTGTCTCTTCTTTCTTTCTCTCTTTCTTTCTTTCTTTCTTTTTTCTCTTCTTTCTCTCTTTCTTCTTTCTTCTTTCTCTTTCTTTCTTTCTTTCTTTCTTCTTTCTCTCTCTCTCTCCTTCCTTCCTTCCTTCCTTCCTTCCTTCCTTCCTTCCTTCCTTCCTTCAAAAAGGTTTCGCTTCTCATCCAAGAAGCAGAACTGAAGAAGCAAAACATTTTCAAAGGGACAAAAAAAAACAAAACCCAAGAAAGTTCAGTTGCCTTGTGGAAAAAAAAGCACCTTTGGGAGAATGATCAGGACTAGAGAGGCTAAATTAAAGGAAGGGACAGCATGTTGGATGGTGTTTGGTTGACTCGATCTCATCCTACACGTAGACACCAAAGGTTGTTATGATGTGGTTTTGTTGCAGGTTTGTCCCCGAGCCTTGGTCCCCTTGCAGTGCCTCTTGCGGCCATGGTACTCAGAGGCGTGATGTCAAGTGCCACATTTATCTTGCGTTTACTCAGGCTGAGGTGGAGCTGCCTGACGAGGAATGTGAAGGACCCAAACCACTGACCGAGCGGAGTTGCCGGCTGGAACCGTGTGATGCGGATCCTGTCCTATACACCCTGCCTTTCCTACCCTCCGAAGAGGCTGGTAAAGTTTTTTATGACTGGGAATACATCGGCTTTACTCCCTGCTCAGCAACATGCAACGGAGGTATTACGCTTTTACACTGTGTGTGCTTTGCGCTCATGGCGACCATCTTAATAGTAATTCACGCCAGTCTCAAGGGTGGCTGCTAGAGATGATAATAATAATAATAATGATGATGATGATGATGATGATAATAGTAGTAGTAGTAGTAGTAGTAGTAGTAGTAGTAGTAGTAGTAGTAAAGTTGGAAGGCACCTTGGAGGTCATCTAATCCAACTCCCTGCTCAGGCAGGAAACCCTATACCATTTCAGACAAATGGCTGTCCAGTCTCTTCTTAAAAACTTCCAGTGTTGGAGCATTCACCGCTTCTGGAGGCAAGTTGTTCCACTGGTTAATTGTTCTAACTGTCAGGAAATTTCTCCTTAGTTCTAGGTTGCTTCTCTCCTGCTTAGTTTCCATCCATTGCTTCTCGTCCTGCCTTCCAGGGGCTTTAGAGAATAGCTTGACTCCCTCTTCTTTGGGGTAGCCCCTGAGATATTGGAACACTGCTATCCTGTCCCCCCTTGTCCTTATCTTCGTTAAACTAGACATACCCAATTCCAGCAGCCTTTCCTTATATGTTTTAGCCTCCAGTCCCCTGATCATCTTTGTTGCTCTTCTCTGTTCTCTTTCCAGAGTCTCAGCATCTTTTTTATATCGCGGTTTGAGTGCTGAAATGTGAGTGTGCAGGTTGTCCTCGGCTAAGGGCCACAGCTGAGCCCAAAATTTCCATTGCGAAGCGAGACATCAGTTAAGGGAGTTTGCCCCATTTTACGACCTTTCACGGCACGGTGGTTAAGTGAATCCTTGCAGCTGTTAAACGAGTCAAGGGGTTGTGAAGGGAATCTGCCTTCCCCATTGACTCAAGGTCGCAAAAGGGGATCCTGCGACCCCGAGACCCTGCGACCGTCATAAATATGAGTCAGTTGCCAAATATTCGAATTTTGATCACGTGACCCTGGGGATGCTGAAATAGTCCTAAGTATGAAAAATGGCCATAATTCGCTTTTTTTTTTCAGTTGCAATTTTGAACGGTCACTAAATGAATCGTAAGTCGAGGGCTGTCTATCGTTGATCACTCTTAACTGGTGGTTTAATGAAGAGCAAGGTGTGTCTGCCAAATGATTTTCCCCCAGGTCACACCTTGGTTTTTTTTCCCCTCCCTTTATGTGCCATGGATAATATCCAGTTATGAGGTAATGTAATTTTGAATGATTGGAGACAGATGTAACTGCTTGAGATGGTCTTATAAAAGTCACTTATCACTCCTATCCAGGGATAAAAATCCGTACCCGGTTTATAACTAATTAGTGGAAGTCATCAATTTTACACTCGTACCTTCTCGAGGAGACGTCTCCCAGTCTTGCAATTTCCACAGAGTCAGCTAAAAATAAAAAACGGGCCTCTTTGGTAACCACGGAGCGTTTGAGAAAGCCATTCCTGATGAATTAGGAGAAGAGATATTTATGGCAATAATTGTCTAGCCGTCCGTCCTGCAGGTGAAAACAAACAGCATCGAATGAAATGTGAAGTTTTCCGTGAAACTGTAGTTTCCCCGAATAACGAGGCTCTTCGTTTTTATTAGGCAGTGCAGCGAAAGGACAAAAGGTGCTTGAAATCCTGCAAATCTTTTTAACGAAAGAGAAAGATTAAGCTGTCTTGAGATCAGATTTGTAGCCCTGGGTAAAATCATGAGGGGGAAATGCATCTGAAAGGAAGGAAACAGATTCCTTGAACTGTGACCGTTTTCAATCTTGCGTATCGCATTATGTATGTTTCTCCAGCACCATCTAATACCAATGAAAGCTCATTCAGTGAGTGACTTTGGTTCTATTTCATTTAGTTGGATGGTGGGAATTACTTCTTTGTTTTACCGTCTCAAATATGCATGAGTCTTCCGAGGCATCTTTGCACCCCATAAAAGGGACTCTGCCCAACATTTGCTAGAAAGATTTGCAATACAAGGAGATGAAGTGTGACAGTGTTCTGCATTTTGGGATTTGAGCGTTGGAGTTTAGGGTGGTGCCCCTGTTTTCAGCAGCTGATCCATCACTTAAAACACCATTTTCCTCCAGTGACAAGTAAAGCAGAAAATGAGAGTGCTCAATAGTAAGGCCTTAAGAGCTGTCTGTCAGGTCTGCACCCTCTTAAACCTCTAAATAGAAGCAATCCTTGGCTCCATTTGTTGAGAAAGGTATAGTTTTATTAGAAGTCAATTGTATCCAATCAGAATAGAGCTGGAAAAGATCTTGGAGGTCTTCTAGTCCAATCCCATGCTCAAGCAGGATACCCTATGCAATTTCAGACAAATGGCTGTCCAGTCTCTTCTCAAAAGCCTCCAATGATGAAACACCCACAACTTCTGATGGCAAGCCATTCCACGGGTTAATTGTTCTCAATGTTAGGAAGTTTCTCCATAATTCCAACTTGCTTCTCTCCTTGATTAGTTCCCATCCATTGTTTCTTGTCTTGCCTTCTGGTGCTTTGGAAAATAAGTTGATCCTTTCTTTTTTGTGGCAGCCTCTCAAATACTGGAATACTGCTATCATGTCCCCCCTAGTCCTTCTTTTCTCTAGACTAGCCAAACTCAAATCCTGCAACCATTTTCCATATGTTTTAGTCTCCAGGCCTTTAATCATCTTAATTGCTCTTTGCACTTTTCCCAAAGTCTCAACATCTTTTTTGTAATGCGGTGACCAAAACTGGATGCAGTCAAACGGGCTATGCATTACTGAAGTTTTAAACTGGATTAATGGTATAGTTTTCAAAATCATAGGAGGGAAGAATTCTGATGTCCTCTGGCCAGACTCTGCTTTTCTTTTCTTTTTTCTTAAAAAAAAAATCTACCTGTTAAAATTTAAGAAGATTCGGAAAAATTGGAATGGGTTGAGAGAAGGGTGAAAAGAATGAACAAGGATTGGCAACCAGGTCCTATAAAGATAGACTGAAGGAATTGAGTGCATTAAACCTTGACCAAAGACCGTGGGAGTGGGCTTGGGGAAATGATGGAACTCTTCAAAGGGCTAGGAAGGTGTTGTGCAGAACACAACCAAGGCCTGTTCTTCATTGCTCCAGATTTTAGTCCTTGGAATAACGATCTTAAATTGCAGCAGGCAAAATCTAGCTGAATGTTTATAGGGTTTAAATTAAGAATAGGGGAACAGTATATGGCTGGCAAGGGAAGAGGGATGTGGTACATAAGCGGTATATAAGTCTTATAAATAAATAAAATAAATAAATACAGTCCTGGGCAGAGAAAGGGCCAAGTGATCCATTCATTTAAAACTGTTGTGTGGCAGTTTCATAAGGATTCTGACCAGCCACCCTCCCATAGTTTGCTGTTGACTGGACAGGTGCTTGTCAGAAATGGTATAGCATCTCCTGCTTGAGCAGGGGGGGTTGGACTAGATGACCTACAAGGTCCCTTCCAGCTCTGTTACTTGGTAAACTAGTAGAATTGTGCACCAAAGAACCAATAAGGAATCGGAGCAGGTTTCATGGCAGCATTGTCTTCACATAAATTACGGCGGAAGAATGTATATGTAGAAATATTTTTCAACACTACTCTGTTGCAAAAGATTTGAGGTCAGTGACTGCTCGTTGGTTTGTTTTTCCACCCAGGGACTCAAGACGCCATTGCTGTCTGCTTACACGAAGAGACAAAACAAGCTGTCAATGATAGCCTGTGTGACAGTTCAAAGAGACCTCCACCAATGAGCCTTGCGTGCAATGCAAGGCTTTGCCCCCCAAGGTAGGACGTAGGTAATGCCTTTGGGATGAATGATGAAAGTTTATTGGTGGAAGATATCCTGTGATGGTGCACAGTGCTGGGCTAAAATAAGAGTTCTCAATTGTTTTCATTCCTCTGTTTTGCTCTGTGTGTGTGTGTGTGTGTGTGTGTGTGTGTCTGTGTGGGTGTGTGTGATTTCACAAAGCATTCCTCTTGTACTTTATGGTGTGGCTTGCTTAGGGCTCTGATGTCATCATATTTTGGAACAGATGGCAAGTAGGACCTTGGACACAATGTACTGCCACCTGTGGCGTTGGAATCCAGACCAGACAGGTGCATTGCCAGCAACCTGGAGGGTCTGTGGTTGGATCTGAAAGCTGCAAAGACCTGAAGCCTCATTCCTTACAAGCATGCAACCAGCTTGACTGTCCCCCACTTTGGCATGTTGAAGAATGGCAAGAGGTAAGATGGTCTGCCGACTACGAGGACTGGAAACCACCTCCAAGGAGAACGACACTCTAGCTGAGTGAGATTAATGAGAAGCCATTGATAGTGCAGTGTTCTGAATTTAGAGTAGAGTAGAGTAGAGTAAAGTAGAACAGAACAGAACAGAATAGAGCTGGAAGGGACCTTGGAGGTCTTCTACCATCTCAGACAAGTAACTGTCTAGTCTCTTCTTAAAAATCTCCAGTGATGGAGTGCCTGCGATTTCTGGGGGTAAGCTGTTCCACTGGTTGATTGTCCTCACTGTCAGGAACTTTCCAGGTTGCTTCTCTCCTTGACCAGTTTCCAACCATTGTTTCTTGTCCTTCTCTCTGGTGCTTTGGTGAATAACGTGACCCCCTCCTCCTTGTGGCAGTCCCTCAAGTACTGGAACATTACTATCATGTCTCCCCTATTTCTTCTTTTCTTTAGACTAGCCAAACCCAAGTCCCGTAGCCGTTCTTTGTATGTTTTAGTCTCCAGGCCTTTGACCATCTTGGTTTCTTCTCCTTAGTGCTCCCAGACTTGTGGTGGTGGCACCCAGAATCGCAAGGTGACCTGCCAGCAGCTGTTGATGGATGGAAGCTTTCTGAAACTTGGTCATGAGAAGTGCCCTCAACCTAGACTGGCCAGTTCCAGAGCCTGTGCAAAAATAGACTGCCCTCCTCAGTTGGTGGTGGGACCGTGGTCTAGGGTGCGTAGCTTAAAATAAGAATGCTTTTAAAGAATTTATTTATGCCTTTTCTCCCATCTTCCTCCCCCCTCTGTCCATTTGCCCTCCCCTTTCCTCCTTTTCTTTCCCCTCCTCTCCTTCCTTCCCTCCCTCCCTCCCCTCCCCCTCCCCTTCTCCTCCTCCTTTTCCTTCTCCTCCTCCTCCTCTTCTTCCAATCCTCCTCCTCCTCCTCCTTCTTCTCTCTCCCATCCTTTTCCTTCTCCTCTTCCTCTCCCTCCCATCCTTTTCCTTCTCCTTCTCCTCTCTCTCCCATCCTTTTTCTTCTCCTCTTCTTCCAATCCTCCTCCTCCTCCTCCTTCTTCTCTCTCCCATCCTTTTCCTTCTCCTCTTCCTCTCCCTCCCATCCTTTTCCTTCTCCTTCTCCTCTCCCTCCCATCCTTTTCCTTCTCCTTCTCCTCTCTCTCCCATCCTTTTTCTTCTCCTCTTCTTCCAATCCTCCTCCTCCTCCTCCTTCTTCTCTCTCCCATCCTTTTCCTTCTCCTCTTCCTCTCCCTCCCATCCTTCTCCTTCTCCTCTCTCTCCCATCCTTTTTCTTCTCCTTCTGTTTCTCCTTCTCCTGTCCCTTTCCCAATCCCCCTTTCCCCCTTCCCGCTATTCCTGATCAAGTGCCCTCTAAGGGAGGGGTCCCCAACGGGGAGGGGTGCGAGACAATATTCCGGGGGATGCAAAAACCTGGGTTTAGACGTTTCAAAATGATAGTGTATATGTATAACCAGGTATTCCTTTTGTAAGGGGTGCGAGAATATATCAGAAGCGTCCTAGGGGGGGGCGGGGTATAGAAGAGGTTGGGGGGCCGCTGCTCTAAGGCAATCCAATGAAAGCACAACCCTTTGAGAGCGAGATGGGCCCTGCCACATTTTTTATTTCAAGTTGGCACACTTTGATCACATCCTTCCTTTTGCAGTGCTCTGTAAGCTGTGGGGTTGGCACACAAAGAAGGAAAGCCACCTGCCAAAAGCTCACGGCCAGAGGCCAACATCTGGCATTAAATGGATCCCTGTGTAGCAGCTTTCCAGCATCCCAGCTTGTCAAGCCTTGCCACAGGAATGCCTGCCGAAGTAAGTGGTGTTCTTTCGCTCTGTTTGTGAAGGGGAAAAGTCCCCCTGCATCCCAGCTTCAAAAACATTCCACTTACCCCAAGATGTAACCCATGTGCCAGACCTTCCCCTTAAGAATCCATGGCAGAGCCTATTAGCCCATGATTTCAAAGTGCCCGTGCTTTGTTAAAAAAATAAAAAAAATAAAATACTAAGTCTGAGATGTCCATCAACTATCTGCAGTTTTTACAAACCCTGGGAGGCTTTTCTTTGTGGAACTTGGTGTTGATTTTTCCACAGCAACTATTGTTCCTCTGCAGCTTGGTAGTTTTTTTTTTTTTTTCATCTTTCGTACTGCTTTTCGGCAAAACAAACTCTTCCTTTTTGCCCCAAACACACAAAAGATATATATAAAAAAAAACCTAACCCCACCACATTTGCCCAGATTCCCCTCTAGATTTCCTTTAAACTCTGGTGCTTTTTTTACCTGCAGGGAAAGGCTAACTCAAGGGACAAATTGCATTTAAAAAAATAAAGAAATCAGCAATTTTACATTTGGGATTTCCCCCTACCCCTCTTTAAAAGCAATTCTTGGAGGGCGGCCCTCTTGATTTGTGGGTTTTTCCACGTTGACTTTTTTTATGTCAAGACCAACTCTTCTCTAAAAAATATAGTTCCGGGGCAGGTGTGTTGCCTCCCTGTCTTGCGCAATAAAATTGGATGAAAAAACTTGTTTGCTTTCTCAGTTGGAGCTGTATTAAGGGAAATGGCACATTTGAAGATTCCACGATTGAGACGACAGAGAGATACCCCAATTTGGAAATATTTTGATGCTAGATTTAGAGAATAAGATACCCTTTAGTTTTGCACAACATTTGGAGCTTGGTCAAGGCTGTCCTGCGTTTCAATCAATAACTTAAATTTTCCGAAAATCTAGAATTGAATTTACCTAGCTTATCTTAGAGAAAACACAGAACATATCTGTTTGTAAAAAGCTAAAGTATCTTACAGGTCAACTAGTTCAAATATTTTGTGTCTTTAGTTATCCACCATTTACTCAAATGTCTACATAAAATATTCACTCCTGCTCTGCTGAACACCGAGTGTCCTGTGTGCATGAAACTTACCATTGTTTCTACTATTTGCTTTGCTCTTCCTTTGACTTTAATCATTAGGAATCACTTTTTCTGTTACACTTGTTAGCATCCCTGAGCTCATTCTGCTGTCTTCTACAGCCCTGCCTTATCGTCTTCTCTACATGGGCCTTGCCAAGATCTCTAACCGTTCTGATTGGCCTTTAAAGCAGGTAGTCCTTGACTTACAACAGTCCGTTCAAGGTTACAATGGCATTGAAAAAAGTGACCGAGGACCATTTTTCACACTTAATGATGGTTGCAGCAACTGCTTGGCAACTGACTTGGCAACTGACTCACATTTATGATGGCTGCATTGTCCCAGGGCCAAGTGAACCCTTTTGTGATTTTCTGGCAAGCAAAGTCAAAGGGGAAGCGAATTTCATTAAACCGCCATGTTACTAACTGAACAACTGCAGTGATTCACTTAACAAACTGTTGTGTGAAAAGTTGTGAAATGGGGCAAAATTCACTTAACAAACATGTCACTGAGCAACAAAAATGTTGGGCTCATTTGTGATCGTCTCATCTCATTGCTTTGTCATCAAAAAAAGGTCCGCTTATTCTGATTCCATGAAGGTAACGAGAGCTCTAAGTTTAGATTAAATAAAGTCTAAATAAACAGATTAGATTAAATAAAGCCATCAGACTCAAGAGGTCACAGTGTTTAGGCTGCAAAGATGTCTTTGACAGCCACCCACGTTGTAAATCCCATAATAACTAATTTAGCCAATCAGAGGATGTGTTCTCATGGCCACTTTGAAACCAGTCGAAAAATGGGCGGCTGGCAAGTTGACATTAAAGTAACTCTAGTGCATCAATTAAAAGGAAATCAAAGGATATTAAATCATGTTAGATCAGGTCAGCTCATAATAATATACAGTGATCACTATGGGTTCTTGTAAGGATCAATCAGGACCTTGGATAGCCTCCAGTGAATTTAGCTGGTGAGTGGTACAAAGATAATTGTTTCAGCAGGATTAGAGTTATCTGAAGCCATAGCAAAAAGGTGAGCGCAGCCAGACCTTCAGGTTTCTCTACCCCTCTAGAAGCTGATTACATTTTTATTTTCATGGTAATTTGTAGCATTTAAATGGTAAAGCAGAATTTTCACTGAGCTATTTATTAGGCAGAAGATCTGGTTCAAAACTCAGACTGCTTGCTATCAATTGTTTCAAAAATCTGAACATTGACACTAAGACTATATTGCAATATTAGTTTGGCAGCAAACATAGAGTCCTAATGGAAACATTTATTTGGCTTTAATGACTATCGCTGGGTGCTTAGCTTCATTCTTCAACATTGTATTAAAAACAACCCATCCAACAAAATAAGAGTTGAAATAATTATTGATATGTTCATAATACAAAACTTCTTTTTGAGATTTTATTGCCTGGTGAGCATGCCAAGATCCTGACGTTCAAAAAAAAAATTTTTTTTTTAATGAAGCTCTATGGACTTAAAGGAATGTCCTTGGCTGAGTATTTCACGAAATATTTTTGAACTTCATATATATATATGAATTTATTTAATTATAGATATTTCTATGGCAGCGTGTCCAATCAGCAGATTGTTTGGTGGAGAGTGATATTAAAGAAACGTTGTGAAGTTTTGCTGTAGCTGTAATGTATGCCATGAAGGAATATAATCCAAAAAAGCAACAAAAAAGAATGTTTATTCTGATGGTTGAGAAACATGTTTTGAAAAGGGAAAGAGGCCTAAAGAAACTGTCACATAAGATCAGTTTTTAGATGGTTTATATTAAACATTGCCTATAGCCAAGATACACAATGAGCAGAATCATGTTTCAGTTATCATTGGCTGGTTCAATCTCCAGTTTTAGGGTGCAGCTCACTGTTGAGTATTCTCTACCCATATATAGTAAGGCTGGTCTAGAACACTTGTTCACGGTTTCCTAATTTTCACAAAGACAAGTAGTTATTAAGAGGTTGTATGTTTCGTCGTGTTCCTGCATGCAACCCTCTTTCTCCCTTTCATTGTAGAAGTTGGTGGACGGTACAAGTAGTCCTCAACTAACAACAGTTTGTTTAGTGACCATTCCAAGTTAAATGACACTGAAAATGTGACTTACGACCGTTTTCCACAGTTGTCACCTTTGCGGCATCCCCATGATCATGTGATCAAAAGTCAGATGCTGGGCAACTGGTTTGTATTTTTGGTCTATGTCCCAAGGTCATGTTTTGCAATCTTCTGACAAGCAAAAGTCAGTGTGGAAACCAGATTCACTTCACAACTGGGTTACTAACTTATCGACTGAAGTGATTCTCATCACAAGTGTGGCAAGAAAGGTCATAACATGGGGCAAAATTCACTTAGGGAATGTCTCGCTTAACGACAGAAATTTTGGGCTCAGCTGTGGTGGTAAGCTGAGGACTTCCTGTATTAGGACTCTTTCTAGCCAACCTGCTAAATTACTACTTCACTGATGCCTTGCTTGCTTCAAAGTCTGATTGACCTTCCCAAGAACAATTGGAGATTTAGCATATTAGTATCCCAAGCCTCAGCTCTCCATATTCCATCCAGATAAATGTTGGTCTGAAACGCTTCTAGGTAAACTGAGTTCCCAACCTTTAAAGCCAGTGGTTCTCAACCTGTGGGTCGGGACCCCATTTGGGGTCGAACGACCATTTCACGGGAGTCGCCAAACAAGGCTGTCCGCCATTTTTCCCCCCTTTTCTTTGGCCACGCCCCTGGCACCTGGGGATGTATAAGTGGTTGCGGGTCACCACAACATGGGGAACTGTATTATGGGGTCGCGGCATTAGAAAGGTTGAGAACCACTGTTTAAAGCAGAATAAATGATACGGTGAAAATGCAAAACAATAACGAAAACATATACCTGTTCTCAGTGTTACCTTTGCCATTTCAGATCTAAAAGAAGAAAAGAAATCCAGACTTTTTAACAAGCCACAGATACTGGGTATCCATAAAGTCTATATTCAGACAAGACAAGAGAAACGCATTAATTTCACTGTGGGGAGCAGAGCTTATTTACTTCCCAAAACATCTGTCATCGTCAGGTGTCCTGTTCGGAGATTCCAGAAGATGCTTATTCGGTGGGAGAAAGATGGGCAGCCTCTCCAGATTTCTAAACATCTTGGTGTCACCAAATCAGGATCTCTCAAGATCAATAATCTTGAAGCTTCAGACACTGGAGCGTATAAGTGCATTGCAGGATCTGCCCAGGAGATCTTTGTTCTTAAGCTCATTGGCACAAGCAACAAACTACTGGAATCTGCCACCACCCAAAAAGAAGCAAAATGGCACCAAATAAATCAGATCTGGCAGTTGTGGAGCCAGAAAAGTCAGCGGTATCTGCGTGATGAACAAGTGAACGACCAGCCTGCTTCAGAACATCTTAAAACTCAGAGGAGAAATTCAGAAGGAGGACACCACGCTCATGGATTCACAGCCGAGCAACTCAAAACGGTGGCTTCGCCTAATGCTTACAGTATGGATACAGACCGTTTTGATGAGCTGATAAAAAATCTCAGCCATCTCATTGAAGCTGGAGAAATTAGCAATGATTTGGCTTCCCAGTTTGTCTATCAGTTGATTGCTGAGTTAGTGAAGCCATCGCAGTCTGCTCCCGGCAAAGGAGAAGAGTCTGCAAATGAGAAACTTGACAAATCACAAAGAGTGACGGATAATCTCAGCACAAAAACTGTAGGCGCCCCAATAGTGAGAAATTCAAAAGGAGCCATTATGGTCAAGCCACAGGAGGTTTGTTCAAACGAAACTGTAACTCTGCAAATTGGGGGCACCTTTTTGTTAACCAAGAATGTCAGCATAATAAATTTGCTCTGTGCAATTGCTGGAGTTAGCAACCTAAAATATACTTGGACCAAAGATGGAGTGCCATTAAAGCCTGCTGAGAAGTAAGTAATGTTAAATATTTCAGCCATTCTGCACTCACCTGAATTATAGTTGTCGTTATCACATAATATGCGACTATATTGTAGACATAACAGTATCTTTGTGAAAATCCTTCTTAAATTGTAAGCTTAGCATTTTGCCTTTAAGCTTCAAGGTCTTTCAAACAATTTTAGGACCCATATTATGTCTTGGATCTACCCTTTTCCATGTTTTAGAATGCTTAATTACTGGCTTATTGATTTCCCCTTTACTTCTCCTCTTATTGTGAAAAACTCTTTCCCTTTTGTCTTTCTGCTTTTCTTTTAGCCCTCCCCAAAACTCATATTTCAACTGAACACTACCCATGACTCACTTATAAATCAAAGACAAATATTTTGGACACTGAATATTAAACAGGTCAAGTTGACTTTATTGTAGCATTCACAGATGTTTCTAGTAATTGCTGGCCTGCAAAAAATGTGGCATGCAGTGTTTTCTGGCTGGTTTAAAAGGCATGAGGGTATAGTTAAGATAAAGATACTAAGGGTTTATATTTACACTTGAGCACTGATGAACATACCAAATAAGCTACATCAATCTTACAAGCAAATACCTCTGTGTCCCACTTGTAAAGCTTACTCACAATTGTTAGATCGATTAATCTGACAGATTGTTTATTTAGCACTCACTATTGAAAATCCTGTGTGTGTGTGTGTGTGTGTATATATATATATATATATATATATATATATATATATATATATATATATATATATATGAATCTCTACACTGACATTGGATGATGTCGAAGGTACTAGGATGAGCAAATCTCTAGGGAATTCCAGTGGTATAGCACAGATTGGGAAATCAGAATAACATTTTCAAAAAAAAAGTCACTGACAAGCCATTTTAGCATTCTTGCTAAAAACAACAACAGAACATAGAAAAGTTGACTTTTTCTTCCTAATTCAAAAGAGTATAATAATTGACTCTGAAAGTCTGCAGAAATCCTTCTGCCAGGTTAGACTACGTGCACAGGTTGAATTAACCAATTTAAAACCAAGAGGGCAGACAGACAATCTATGCCAAAAAAAAAAAAAAAAATCAGCTGAGGCAAGCTAAGTTTTGGCAAGATGGCGCAGAGCTGTTTTCTGAAAGCCTGGCCAGTGGAACACTAAATACATTTGCAGTAAGGCCAGAGGACACACAACATCAAAGCCACAAGGGAGACATGTAGAATCATGCTGATTCTCAGGAACATTTTTCCTTAATGAACACGCTTAGTATGTCTCTTGATTGAGGAGCAAACTCCGTAATGAAGTGCCGGTTTGGTCTTGTACATTTTCCCCTGATGATCCGGGACAACTGCGATAGTGATGTGGAAAGAGAACGGTCCGTTTGTTAATGGTTGTTCGGGCACTTTGTGGAGAACAGTTCAAGTAATCCTCGACTTAACAGCAGTTTGTTTAGTGACCGTTCAGAGTTATAACGGTTGAAAAAAGCGACTTATGACTCGTTTTTCGCAGCTACAACCTTTCCAGCATCCCCATGATCACGTGATCAAAATTCAGACGCTGGGCAACTGGTTCATATTTATGACCGTTGCTGTGTCCCAGGGTCGTATAATTTCTTTTTTGACCTTCTGATAAACAACGGAGAAGCCAAGTTTCACTCCACAACTATTGGGTATGTCTAGTTTAACGAAGAGAAGGACGAAGGGGGACATGATAGCAGTGTTCCAATATCTCAGGGGCTGCCCCAAAGAAGAGGGAGTCAAGCTATTTTTCAAGGCACCTGAAGGCAGGACAAGAAGCAACAGATGGAAACTAATCAAGGAGAGAAGCAACCTAGAACTAAGGAGGAACTTCCTGACAGTGAGAACAATTAACCAGTGGAACAACCTGCCTCCAGAAGCGGTGAATGCTCCAACACTGGAAGTTTTTAAGAAGAGACTGGATAACCATTTGTCCGAAATGGTGTAGGGTTTCCTGCCTGAGCAGGGGGTTGGATTAGATGACATCCAAGGTCCCTTCCAACTTTATTATTATTATTATATAGGTTGCTAACTTATCAGCTGCAGTGATAAGAAAGGTCGTAAAATGGGGCACAATTCACTTAACAAATGTCTCACTTAACCACAGAAACTTTTGGATCAGTTGTGTTCCTAAGTCAAGGATTACACCTGTGTTCACTTCTGTTGATCAAATCTTATCTTTTAAACCTTCTGCAGGGTGACTTTTGAAGCCAATGGCAAAGTCCAGATTGTGAACCCTACTGAGAAAGAAATGGGGGTATATCGCTGCACAGTGGACAATGAACTTTTTCAAGACATGGCGCTGTTTTACGCAGGTGATACTTCGTGCTGCAATTTGCAAATTAGTTCCAGACCATCAATCATCTCTCAATAAGACATAGGCCCTCCTGGTCTCTGTTTGATGATAATGAATTGGTTTGGTGTTTTTTTTTTAAATTTCTGTGAAATACTAGCCTGCAAAACTATAGAGAAATTATTACTATTAGTAAAAAGAACATGGGAAAATAACTCTTGGGGAAGGTTTTTAAACACTCATTTTCACATTAAATGAAGTGTGAGGGGATTTGCATACAATATTCCCCTCCCCTCCAAAGATCTGTAAACATTCCTTTCTGAAGTTCAGTAGTTACCATAATTTGAGAGGGAAAACATGAAAATAAGGGGAAAAAAAGATTTTGGGCAACTCTTTCCAGCTGAATTCCTTTCTCTGAGACCACGTAGTTCCATCCTGAAGGTCTGTCGGTGGGTCTGACAAGAAGGCAAAATTCTGGGACTAATTTCTCTCCCCATTGATTGTCCCTCACAGAAGCTCCTGCTATATTGTCTTCTGAGAAAAATATTGCCAGTTTTGAGCTTCAGAATCTGTCTGCCTCGGTTGGAGGCACAATCCTAGCAAGAACAGGGGCGAATATTCTGCTGGAATGTCCAGTCAAAGGTAAGGCTAAAATACCTGAACTGTCACAAATTGTGGGCACTTTATCACTGGAGGTTTTGAAGAAGAGACTGTACAGCCACTTGCCTAGTGGTATAGGTCACGGATAGGCAACCTGGGCTCTTTTATGACTCGTGGACTTCAACTCCCAGAATTCCTGAGTCAGCATGGCTCAGCATGGAAACCTCTCCCTTCCCCTCAGCATGGCTGGCTCAGGAATTCTGGGAGTTGAAATCCACGAGTCATAAAAGAGACAAAGTTGCCTACCCCTGGTATAGGTTCTCCTGCTTGAACAGGAGGTTGGACTAGAAGACCTCTAAAGGTCTTTCTCTCAACCTTATTATTCTATTCTTCTTTATTCCTTTTCCACATATCACTTCCCCATTCCGGGCCAGCGTTGACAAGTAATCCATCATACCTTTTAGGCAGCCTATGAAATAAGGTGACCAACCATCCTCCTTTAGAGAGGACAGTCCTCCTTTTGTAAGTTCTGTCCTCCCTCAAAAAGTGTCCTCCTTCATGTCCTCCTTTTCGATATTTGAAGACTAATCTGCAGGGCTTTTTTTTTTTGCCCTCATAGAACGCTCAGAACGGCGTTCCGGCACCTTTTTTTGATGGGTTTTGTTTTCAACTTTTGCATGAGCTGTTCTACTCCCACTGCTGGCTTTCGAAAGCCAAGAGGAATTGCTGCTGAGCGCGCCAAAACACCCGGCTGGCAAACTTTGCACATGCAAGTTGTCTATATTATTGTTGCAATGAATAAAATGTTTCTTTTATTTACGATATTTTTTTTTCTTCAATTTATTTGTGTCCTCCTTTTCATTGTAAAAAAGTTGGTCACCTTATATGAAACAATGTGCTGAAGTCTAGAGAAATTAATGGTAGAACATGCATTTTTATGAGGCCTCTTCTATTCAAAATGTGCTCGGTTTAAGGAGTTGGAGATAGACGCCACAATTGGCTGCACACCCACATATCCCAAAGTGGCCTTTGGCTTCTGAATCCACAGCCGTGCACAGCCCTATAAACTAATACATGTGAAAACCTCCAGGAACCACATACAGGACAAGTGTCATTGTCTTGGGAAAGGGTGCATACATTTTTATGAAGCGCCCAGAAGCACATTTGGCTGTGTCAGTGTGGGAGTTACCCTCTCCAAAGGTTGTCAGGACCAGAATGCAGGCCATTTTAGGATAGAAACTACTTCGAGGCATAGGACATAGATGGGCAATGTTTTCATTCACATAGGTTGACCAGCTGGAGTTGGGACAATGAGGAAGCCAGATTCACTTAACAACTGTATTACTAACTTAATAACTGTAGTGATTCACTTAACAACTGTGGCTAGAAAGGTTGTAAAATGGGGACTCGCTTAACAACAGTATCACTTAGCGACAGAAATTGTGGTAGTAGGTCAAGGACTACCCGTATAATATCCATGATGTATCATATATAAAATATCCATGTTGACACACAGACACAGACACACACATATATAGAATATCCATGTTGTAACATGCCTAGTCCACCATCTACTGGTGAAAGAAGATGACTGCATTAATATGCATAGATAGTTGCTCATATTTTATTTGATTGTCCATTGTATATGTCCTTTTTAGGCTTAGATACTTAACATCTCTGCTTGAAGGATCCCAAATCCCATGAGAAGTTGAAATGGGAGCAGAAATCAGAAAGATGTTCAAATCAGAAAGATGTTCGTTTGGAATGCCTTGTCTAAGCATTGACCTTTAAATATAGTTTGCTTTTGCCTTCCAGGTATTCCCCAGCCTGAGGTCCTGTGGTTCAAAAATGAGAGCTCTTCAAGAAGTTCTGCTTTCCCAATGGCTAACAGTTCCTTCTTGTTCCTGGGCAATGTTTCGGGCAAAGACACTGGAATTTACACTTGTGTGGCTACCAGTGTTGTGGGTCATGCCACAGCAGCCACTGTTCTTAAATTGGCTGGCAAGTATAAAGTTGGGTCAGTGGCATCATTGGGCACCCTATGGGGAGGATCTCTTGGCTTCCCTCAACCAGCATTTCTGCTTTGACCTCAGTGGGTCACTGTTGCTAAGGTGGGACTAGAACTCACTCTCCTGGTGATCAGCCCAAAGTCACCCACTTGGCCTTCACGCCTAAAGCAGAACTGGTGGTCTCCTGTTGATTGACCCAAGGTCACCCAGTTGGCTTTGATGCCTAAGCTGGGACTAGAACTCACTCTCCTGGTGATTGGCCCAAGATCACCTAGCTGGCTTTCATAGGTAAGACAGGATTAAAACTCATGATCTCCCAGCTTCTAGCCTGATGTACTAACCAGTAGACCCAACCAGCTCTGTATCACATATCTATCTGCTGAAAACAGATTTTAACAGCGTGAATATATGGGTGGAAGGGGAAAGGGGCTATGGCCATTATCTTGCCTGCAGATGGGCTTCGCCAACATAGTGAGGACTGAAGAAGTCCTTCAAACTTGATCAGCCTCTCCTTGGTTTTATGTCTGGGAAACCCTGGGCTGTAATTTCTTCTGTTATTTTAGGGCAAAGATTCCAGAAACCATATAACGGATCATCCACGAAGAGTAAAAGAAAACGTGTTTTCATGGCATCTGGAATTGGCACTAACGTTACAGTGGCTGCTGGTGATACATTACGAATAGGTATGGTCCCAAATGTCAACCCTGCCCTGAAACAGTGGGTGGCAGGGAGGGGGGGGGTCATTCTTGTTTCATTCATGTCATGTCTGCAGTTATTTGGGAGCGTCTGTGTTTCTGGTTACAGGATGTTCCAAAAATGGCAGCCAAGGAACTCAACTGCATAGAAAGGTAGCATTGAATATCTCAAGAGCAGGCTGAATTATGGCCCAAAAGCTACACAGCAAGGAGAGGGGAAAATGGGAACAAGAGTAGGGCAGAATAAAAAGCCCAATGAAACAAAAAAAGGCAATTCTTCTTAATTCTGGTTCATGATGCAGTGGCATGGCTGGCTGGAGAATTCTGGGAGTTGAAGACCACGGGTCTTCAAAGTTGCCAAGATTGGATACGCTGCAATGGAGGTTTCCATTTTTCTTGTATACCCAGCTCTGAAAAAAGAATCCCGGGGGGGGGGGGAACCTTGAAATGTGGGAATGGGGCACCTCACCACAGCCAACTTGCCACGAGACAGCTCACTGTGCAGGACAATTTCACAATTCTGTTGAATGATTTTAAAATAAATAAAAATTATTTTAATTTTTGCCAGGCACATGTCAGTCTGGTTTAGCTTTAATCCTCCTTTTGCATCCTTCCTTTAATGATTCTATTCCACCCTTTTTTTGATATTAGGGTAACTCTTGTCCTGCAGTCTTGTGGGAACACGGCTGTGCCCAGTTGTCCCACAGCGAGTTGGCTGTGACAAGTTGACTATGGCAAGAGTTGGCCATGGTGAGTTGGCCACGGCAAATTGTCCTTGAAATATTGTAGCTACTTTGAAGACATCATCGTCTTTTGGGGGGGGGGCAGGGACACCTAAGAATAACTGAATTCTTTATCCTGTAAACAAGTTTTAGATGTTCTGGAAAAAAAAAAGCTAAAAGTGCCTTTGGTTTGTTGTTCAAAAATATAAATGATCGCAGCCTTTTTCTTATTTTCTTCTTGTGATAACACAAGAGCATAAACATCTGACAGTGGTTTGTTAAAAGAACTGTGGTTTAATATACAATATGAAACAACAACGTTCAGGGAGTATACAGAATACAAGGTAGTCAGTTATATAGAAATGAGTTAAAGATTCCAGAAACAGTCTCTTAAAGGGACACTACCCCCCAAATACTCAGCTGACTCATTCTCTATATATCACTTCTGTCGGTCAGCTACTAAATTTTAATTACCTTGACATGGTTTCCTAGGTTGTCCTATCTATCCTAGCGCAAATAACACAATCCGCTGGTTTGTCAGAAACCAATCCATAGAAGGGGCTTCAGACTTCAAGCACAAGACCCTGGTTGGGGGACGCATCCTTGAATTCATCGTTGCCTCTGACCAGCTTGCTGGACAATACAAGTGCTGGGCTTCATCCCTTGTCAAGCCATTGTCTGTCTGGGTAAATGTCAAGAAGGAAGGTTTGTTGAAAGATCCTGATAACATTTTCAAATTTACTTTTTTTTATTTTATTTAAATGTTTGGTACTTCCTGCTGTTATAATTTAAGGCAGATATATTTGAGATATATCCTCTTTGACAGAATATCGATGGAAGCTTAGCGAGCAGAGTCCATGCTCAACAACTTGTGGAAATTCAGGAAGTCGCTTTCAAAAATTTGTATGCGTGAATACGAGGGATCAAAATGTGAACACATCACTATGCAAGGACCATCAAAAGCCAGTCATGAAGAAGCCGCGCTCCTGCAAAATTCAAGATTGTCCTGCAAGGTACAAACGTTTTGTTACTTAGTTCAAATTAAAATATATGCTTAGATCTCTGTGTTTTGCAGTGAAGCTAGGTAGATTCTGGATTACTTTTACTAGGGCGCTGAATTCCTCCAACTGCAGTCTGATACAAAACATTGAAAGAGGAGTCAAAGAACAAGAGTTCCTTTTGTGAGCCTGGGAACAAAGAAGACACACAGAAGATGCTCTTAAATCCCTCTCTGTCTATTTCACTGTCCCTTTTGGCCAATGGCGGTGCTAAAGACTCACTACCACTGAAATCATACTTCCATTACAGGAAGAATGCATTGAATCCTCATTCATTCCTACCATATTTATTTATTTATCAAATTCAAATAGCCACCCATTTCACCTAAATATAGGTGAGGGAAAGTGGGGACAAATACAGTAGCTGGGCCTCCTGTATCACCATCCTTGTCAAGATATATAAAGGCCAGCTATTGAGAAACACCTGTGGGTGAGTTAACTTTTCTGAGAGTAGATCAAGATTTTTGGCTTGATCTGATGGGGCTCTGTTTATATTAATACATTTACAAGAAAAATATAATAGCTCTTTCCTTCTGCTCTTGGATCCCAGCAGTTGACAAAGAGGTGCAGTCTGGTCCTTAAAAACCATTGTTGATTTTGTCCATCTCAGCTAATAACGGAGGAAAATGGAGCCTTTTCTCCATAGCGTGCCCATCGTTAGCTTAACTATCCCTATAGCCCAAGTCACAATTTCTAATTTGTATCCTCGATACGATGCATTTCCTTTACTTCTACGGTTAATTTTTTCTTCTTCTTCTTTTTCTTGCATCTTCTCCTTTCAGTTGGGCAACAACAGCTTGGTCTGAATGCTCTGCTTCCTGCGGCCATGGATTTCACCGCCGGCGAATAGCCTGCAAGCAAGTCAAAGCCAGCCTCCGTGTCCTAACATTGTCTCCGGACGCTTGTGCAGACCAAGAGCGTCCTTTGGAAATGAAACCTTGTGTGGGCCACTTTTGTGCCAAATGGATTGTTCATCCCTGGGGCCAAGTAATTAATTCAGTGATTAATGGATCTATAATCTATGTCACTGGCTATGCACAAGACCCAGTTGGGTGTATCAAAATTGCCTAATAACTATGCACGCTTCTCTAGTTTCTACCTTTTCTACTGAGAGGTGCGGGGTTGTATGTTATCATCAGAACAAAGCGATAGAGGTTGGAGAACATCTTGATCATTTTTATAGTACATTTGTTTTTAGGAATAACATATGACACCTGGACAAGTTGTATCTAAAGCCACTCCCAGTATTCCATGAACTAAAATTGCTGTTCATATATCTGGTGAAAGTATCTGAGATTACATTTCATTTATTTTGTATCTTAAACTCAATGGAGTTCATGAATACAAACTCTTGCTCAACATTCATCTGCTCCATGAAGGCTGAAACTGATATTCTGGACCACAAAATAAGCCTTTAGTTCTTTAGTTCTAAGTTCTAAGAACAAGCAAGGACAAGTCTCAGGACTAATTTAGAGAAATATACCTTAAAGCTCAGAAAGTCCATGTTAGGCTAAAGATCAAGTAGAAAAGAATACACTCTTATTTGCTTCTTCTGCTCAAGAGGTCCAGCCTAAGTAGATGGATTGAATTCAAACCCTATTGACTATTAGCTCTCTGGCTGAGAACCTTTACACTGTCAAAACTCCTAGAGGTATAAATCGGTGGGGCCATGGTTACCATCTAAAAATAAACCATAAGGAGGAATTAGATTAATATGATGGCTTCTTGGCCTATATTCATAGGGACAGGAAGCCTGCTATCACTCGGAGTTCAAATAATCTGCATTTTGCATGGGAGAATGCAAAGCTTCATCTTCTAATGAAAGCTGTTTGCTATCTATCTCCTCAGTGCACTGGACGTTGCATAAATCTCAGAGTGGGCTTACAACACCGTCGCATTCAGTGTCAGCATCAGAATGGATCAGCAGTACTGAATTCACTCTGTGATAGTACGAAAAGGTATGTCTGTCAAGCACAAGACACATAACACATTTTTTCGTTTTAGCAGATGTCACGACGTTCTTTCACTAGATCCTACTGGGAAGAAATGAGTCAGCGAACACCACATATTTCTCCTCCTCAGCAGTCACATTAGGCTACTAAATGTTATACTTTTATCACTTTCCAGCTCCTAAATCAGTGGAATAAAACTCATAACTTCAGTGTGAACTTACCTCCCTTTCTTTCTTTGTGGAGGAATGTTACCAGTGGAAAAACAAAGAATTTACAAATGTTTCTATGGGACACAGCAAACTACACCTACAAACTGTCCTATTTAGTCAGAATACCTCTAATATGTGTTTTGTCATCTGGGCATTTGGCTGCAATTCTAGATCTAAAAAATATGACTAGATACTTTTTAGGAATGCCTTTATCTCCGTTTCCCTCGGTTTCTCATTTTTACAAGTTGGATGCATCCCATTTCCACACCAGTTTGAGATTTGGCAAAAAAAAAAAAAAAAAAAAAAAAAAAAGTTTGGAGATAAGGGAGGATTATTGGAAAAAGCACTCTACAGAAACTTCCTAGATGATTATGGAGATTCTCAATGCGATTATGGAGATTCTCAACAACCATCCAGGTCTTGGTTGTTCAAAGTTGCTTTTCCAAAAGGCTTTTTTGGACTTTTTTGGTTTTCTCGGTCTTCTTCAGAATTGAAGAAGCTTCTTGGATGAAAAGCAAAATATTTTCAAGGAAAAAAAAACAAGAAACTCTAGCTGGCTTTTGGGAAAGCACCTTTGGGATTCCCAGATGATTGCTTAAAGTGTGAGGTTTACTGATTTAGCATAATCTGAATTCAACCAACGTATGGTAGAAAATAGAAAGGAGATTTTTTTTAAAAAAAACGCTTATCACATGCTGAAGAATAGTAGGGACTAAATAGACTTATTATCAGGAATGAAAAATGCAGAGAATTGGAGAGATGAAAGAAGCTGGCTTTGGATTGGTTTAAATTTAGATCTTAAAAGGGGAGATTCTCCATTGATTGATACTGCAATACTGGGAATGGATAAGTCTTATGTTGCAACAGGGATTTTTTATTGATACTGTAATACTGGGAGTGGATAAACCTTATGTTGCAACAAGGATCAGGAGGGGGAGAAATACCATCTCCTGGATTAAGTCAAACTGCAGCTTCCAACTCCCCCCTCCTTTTCCCCTTCTGCAGGCCTTCCATGAGAAGAAACTGTTCTTCAGAAAGTTGTGATGTATATTGGCGAACAGGTCCCTGGCATCCGTGCCCTGTAGACTGCGGAAGTGGCTTCCAGTCACGACAGGTCAGCTGTGTACACAGGAAAAAGAAGAGATTGGTGGCCAATCAGTTCTGTGCATGGAAGAAGAGACCCACTACCTGGAAACACTGCAACGTCACTTCTTGTGACAATATGTAAAAACACTGTACATCCATTTCTCACCTTGCCAGTTGCTTGTGGCAAATGGCGTTTAGAACGTGGTGTGTGGCTGAACTTTAGCTGCAGAAGGAACTTGATCAATCCATGTCCTGCTCAATGGTGCCTGAGTGACTTTGCCCAGTCAGCAGTAAAGAGGAAAACAGCCAAAGAACCCCCAAGTTAGCTTCAAATTATGCCATGGATTGGATCAATAAATATTAATGGTTCTTGTGAGTGAATGAGCCTCCAGGAAATCTACACAGTAAATCCACGGTAGTTTTGAAAAAAGACACGCAAAGCAAAAAGAGAGAGGGGATGTTGACGTTTTATTTCGGTCTTACACCTGTTTTCGCCAGACATGAGATAGCAGGACTTCAGCATCCAAGAGCCATCTATTGTGATGACATAATTTTTCCTTTTTGTCACATTTCCATATATTTTTCAGAAGGCAACTGTAAGGATACCACACATTACTGCACATTTGTAAAGCATCTAAAATTATGCTTAGTAGACCTCTACAAGCAAAGGTGCTGTCAAACATGTGGAGAAGGTTAGTCTTTTATGGGAAGTGATAAATGGTGCATCATCGATGGGAGAGTTTTCATTTAGCTTGGTTTGTTCTGTAGGACACCGAAGACTATCAACAGTCAAGACATGGGCTTGCTGAATTGACCATATGAATTCATAGATTGGGACAAAATGTTTTCTCTTCCTGATTCCTCCTGTGCTCCCTTTTATGCCTTTTACAATAACTTTAAAGGTTATTTTCTTTTTTCTTTTTAAAAAAGAAATCATTATGGGTCCGCTGAGTATACTACTTGAAAGCACCTTTCCTAATCTGGTGTCCTTCAGATGTGATGAAATTGCAACACTGACTTTGCAGCCTTCGTGAACAAGAAAGCTGCCTGCAGCCTTACAGAACAACTTCTACGATGAGACAATGGGAATTTATTGGATTTAACTAATGCTACTGACAGTACAAATACAACTGAAGATTAGTGAATTTAAAATATACTGGAATCAGCAGTCGGACTGCTTTGCTTGTCACCTTCTTGATTTAATCCATTTTAAGACAATTTTCAGAAAATATAGAAAAAATACTGTTATTTTTTTTTCCCCTACTATTGTTTCTACTTCATTTTTAGGGCAAAACCACATTGTCTGAGACTTCATTTCTTTAGCTTCAGATGAATCACAAGTTCATTCCTTTAAGTATTTTCAGTAAAAAGTGATCTACATGATGTTACAATTTGCAAACTTGCCATGGAATTGTTTTTGATTAATACAGTGTAATTTTAGGAAGACAGATCACATCTTTCAATCTCTCTGGAATCTGATCAAGGCAGGGAGCATCATTAGCCTGGTATGAAATTGGATTTGAGGTTTCGACACTGGAGCTCAGAATTTAAATGTTTCCATTTGAATTTGAAGTTTGAGAACTGTTTTGTTTTGTTTTGTTTTTGTCAGAAGAGAACTCAGAGCAGATCCTCAGCCAAAAATCTACGCTGCTTCTGAAGAAATTCTGTTTATTTTACATTTTTACACTTTACATTTGAAAGAGGGTGAAAAACCCAGATCTTTTACACTTTGAGACACAGGTATGTTCAGGGTCAGTTCAGCTGATTTTCATCCATTTTGATCATTATGCATTTGGGAATATGCCTGCGAGTCAAATACTTCAAATAACATTTTGCTCCTATGCAGATTTGTGCAAAAAATAATAAAAATCTCAGTTTTAACTGTCAGATAACATACATTATGAGGAACATAAATGAATGTGGCTCCATACAATTCTGGCCGGGTGTTGAAAAAGCTAGAGAAATGAGCAAGTGAAATGGTTTGAAATGTTTCCTATATATGACTCCTGAAGTTCTTTAGAATAACAGAAAAGATAACATAATTTGCGCTTGGTGAAAATGGAACCAAGTGGATTGAACCAAATGTTCAGTTGTCATAAGAGAAACCAGGGAAGTTAATTGACACAGAGCTTAGCATAGACCAAAATATATGCTATACATGCTTGTTATGCCTCAAAATAAAGTGGAAGACATTAACTTGACTAACTCAGAAGCCCTCGGATGGCTGGGGAAGCCATCTTCTTGACTGGAAAGCAATATAAACATGGATGAAACCATAATTAGATAGGAATCTGCCTTCTAGCAAGTCATTGATCTGTCTCATTGGTGGCAGCATTTCAGATTTTTAAACTGGGAGTTTTCCTATCTTTACCTGGAGATGCTGGGGTCGAACCTGGAATCTTCTACTTACAAAGCATGTACAGCTCTTAAGATTATTGGAGTCCATTGTCTATCAATGGCTACTAGCTCTCAAAGCAGCGTGGAAATGTCATTTTCAGACAATATCACAGGTGTGCTTTATCTTCACGCCCTGCTTGTAGTTTTTCCAAGTTTATTTGACTACTGTTTAAAAACTATGCAAGACTACCTGAAACTTGGCCTTATCCATTGAGTCAAGGATATTCTATATACCATTCTTCTCTTTTGCTTTTGTTTTGTTTTCATTTGTAACTCCTGAGTTCTTGCATAAACTTCAAAAGTTGCTTTTTCTTGAACTGAACCCTCTGACGAAGGACAGAAAAGTTAACGCCTGAGTTTTGGGTTTCTGTCCCAAATATATTTCCAAAGAGAACCAAATCGTGGTTTAGCCTTACTAACAGCTAAACTACTGCTACCGTATAAAAGGGGTTGAATGAAGGAACGGTATTCTTGGCTGAATGACCCAAAATGATCAAACTGAAGTCGAGCAACTGGGCCGATTGCAGTAAAATCAAAGAATATTTTTTTTCTTTTCATAGCCAAGTGAAATTACATGTTTGAATGTTCCCCATGGAGATAGAAAGAACTCCACGGAAGCTCAAAAAGATGATGTCTGGGCAAACTCAGGCTGAGTCCTACTTCTCAGTATTCTAGGATAAGGAACACCTACTGAGAAATAAAGGCCTACTTGCAAAATTAAAGATTGTAGTAGGAAAAAACTTTAGCATTTGATTTTGCATGAATACAAGTGCTTCTTTCCAGAGTCATTTAGTGCTAACATGGAAAGCAGAATCAGAACCTTTGATCTCATGGAATTCAGTGGACTTTAAACTTTTGCTGTTATCAGGGCCTTAAATTTTAAAGCAATCCTTGTCTTTTTGATCACACCCCTTCTTTAAGTTAAGATAACCTGTAAATACTTTTGTATATATTTATTATCTGGTTTAAAAGTGCAATATTTTTGTATAGTGTGTAATAAAGATTTTGGATCCTAGTTTTTCTTATTACTAAAACTTACCATTGCTTTCTTTTGTGTTTAATTATTTGAAAATAATTAGCTGCTAGCATTTAATGCACTAAACCGTTTTGGACCTGTAAATACTCGTGTGATGCTGTGGGCTTTAAATGATGATCAGGCCTTTGACTTACGACCTCAGCTGAACCCAAAAGTTCTGTTGTTAAGCAAGAATGTGTTTTGCCCCTCCCCTTACCTTCGTTGCTAGTAACATAGATGTAAAATGAAGTTGGGTTCCCCATTGACTTTGCTTGTCCAAAGGTCGCAAAGGCTGATCACAGGACACCAGGAAGCTGCCACCATCCTAAGTACAAGCCAGTTGCCAAATGTCTGAATTTTGTTCACATGACCATAGGGATGCTGCAACAGTCATAAGTGTGAAAAATGATCACGAGTCACAGTAAGGACAATCAACTAGTGGAACAGCTTCCCACCATAAATCGTGAGCGCTCCATCACTGGAGATTTTTAAGAAGAGACTAGACATTCACTGGTCTGAGATGGTGTAGGTTCTCCTGCTTGAGCAGGGGGCTGGACTAGAAGACCTCCAAGGTCCCTTCCAGCTCTATTCTATTCTATTCTATTCTATTCTATTCTATTCTATTCTATTCTATTCCATTCCATTCCATTCCATTCCATTCCATTCCATTCCATTTTTTCTATTCAATTCTATTCTATTCCATTCCATTTTTTCTATTCTATTCTATTCTATTCTATTCTATTCTATTCTATTCTATTCTATTCTATTCTATTCTATTCTATTCCATTCCATTCCATTCCATTCCCTTCTCTTTCCTTCCATTCCATTCCATTGTTTTCAGTGCTGTTGTAACTTTGAACGGTCATTAAATATGAATTGTTGCAAGTCGAGGATTTCCTTATGACTACATTTCAAAAAAAGTTCATTCCATAGTGTTCAGATATATTACCATTTCAGAGCAAATGGGATTCTACACCCTGAGTCTAGCTACAATCTTTAAAAGTATTTTAAGAAACGGAAAACATAATGTGACACAACAGTGTTTAATTAGATTTTTAGAGCAATACATTTACATAGGACAAGTCATAAAATAAATGGATGTTAATCTCAGTCTGTATCTGTGTGAGTGACACAAAGCAAACATTCCCAGACATTCAGATGGTTTCCTGCCCTTTTTTGGATGATTTATTTTCGCTCTTTTGACACTATTAGTCTCTGACTTGGATAACTTGAGGATAGAGCAGAAGGATAACATGGTGCTTCAATTATAAAACCATTTCCTTAAGCTAACGAGTACAAAATAACTCAAGAGGTAAAATTCAATCTATCACATTGAAACAGAAACACTCACTGGAACAAATTTCATCAGTTTAGGACTAATCAAATCAGGACTTCATTAATAAAAAAAAACGTGGGCTGAAATAACGATCTGAAAGGCTGATTTATCATTCTACAATGTTATCTTGCTCTCTCTTTTTTTTCAATAAGAAATTGAATCAAATTGAAACGGAATAGAATTTTTTTCTCCATCTGTCTAGTGAGGCTGAGGCATACTTACGATCCTATAAATCTTTCCAGGGTAGTTAGCTCAACTGAATTTGCTTCAAAGAAGATGCTTCAAGGGATATCGACCAGTGAGACTAAGACTCTGCCTCTTGTTCCAACCCCAAAAGTTGTGTTGATAGGACAGGATGCCAGAATGTTGAGATTTGCCCCATATTTCAGGCAAGTATAGATATGCTGATAATGCAGATCAGTGACCAGTTAAGTGTCACTTATCATTCAATAAGCCCCATAAAGTAAAAACAAAACAAAACAAAAAAAGCAAGCTAGTTCAGAGATCACTCAACATGCTGTTATAATACTTTTGGTTCAAGGTATTATAGGCTTATTTGTAAACAACCATTGGCTCCTGTTGACCTCTTTAGCCAATAATTGGTCAACTCTAGCCTACTTCTGTGACCATTACTTCGCATTACCAAAGATAACATACCAGAAATTAACCTGGAAAAACTGTAGGTGTAACTAATGATTCCTTCCTGGATCTAGCTTGAGAAAATAGATTGGCAAAAAAAAAAAAGGTAGCTACAGACAGATTACCTTCAAATCATACTATACAGTACATAGTAGAAGTGCTGACTGTATATTAAATTGTCAAGTTATTGCCGAGCGAGACATTTTCATTAAGGACTAAATTATTTTAACAAACAACTGAAGAAAAAAATTTTTCCCATAGAAATACTGATTCAGTTTCCATCACCATTCTTGCAAACGTTTCAATTTTCACCTTCCCCAAATCATGGTAATCACTGTGCTTATTTTAATGGTTAGAGCAACCGTATTAATCTGCCTAAGGCGTGGTATTTGTTCGGCCCTGGGCAGAGCAAATCATGAGAGATTACGACGCCACGGCTATTTCTTTTGGAACGTGATTGCCATTTGGATGGACCACCTGACTGACTTCTGGGGTCACCTCACGGAAGAATTTGTGGCCGCGTGAATCGGTGCTGACATAGGCATATTCTGGAGGAGAGGGGTAATTGGCTGGACAGATCTCTTTTTTCTTTGGGGTATAGTCCCTACGATACATGGTTTCATCCTCGAAACGTGCCGAACTGGACAAAGCCACCTTTGGAGGCTTGCAGCTTTGGGTTGGGATTAGACTGTGTGGCGTATAGTGAGATCGGAAGGTGGTGAGGTCTTCAAATTTACCTGTGGGCTTTGGGATTTCCTGGGGCTTTTTAATCATTTCTGGTGGATGGAGTTCCCAAGCTTGAAAGGAATCTCTCATAGTTGTCTTTCCTTGGAAGGGAAGGCCGCTTATTTTGCTCCTTTCCAGAGGTTTCATGAGGACCACTGGACTGACGATGTGAGGAGGATAATCCAGGCGGGATGTGGAATTCAGCTCCATGCTACCAGTAGGGGGAGCGTACTCCTTCGCTTTACGAAGCTCGGGTAAGGAAACTGCCCACGGCTGAAAGCGGTCGCGGAATTCTGTCATTCCCTCAAAATTGGATTTTGTTTCTATTTTGGTAGGCTCGGGCCTGAAGCTTTTCGGAAGATCGCCGGGAAGCCCCCTGAAATCGCTCTGGTGGGTGGTGATATTTTCAAAAGGCTGACTACTGGGCCGGTATGCCTCTTTTGACTTGTTCCACTTGGGTTCCAGCTGATGAGGAACATAATCGCGCCGATGACTCGTGTCGCCGACAAAAGGTTGGTCCGAAAGCGTGGTGGCGTCAGCAGGTTTAATGATCTTCTGGAGAGCAAGTTCCCGTGGAATAAAAGCATCTTGAGAGGTCGTGGCGTTTCCAAACTTTTCAGTGGGAGGCTGATAGCTGCGCTCCACTTTATAGGATGCCCTTTTTTCTATTTCCCAGGGTTTAAAATCAGCTTTAAGATAAAAAGAACGGAATGGTTACATTCGTGACAGAGGTTACTATAGTCTTCCCATGCGCCTCATCTAAGAGTAGACCAGGGATGAGCTTACAAAAGGTGAATGGAGAATGTGCCAAAATCATTGGTTCTGCCAGAACAGTGGTTCTCAACCTGTGGGTCGGGACCCCATTTGGGGTTGAATGACCATTTCACGGGGGTCGCCAAACCATGCTGTCCGCCATTTTTTTCCCTTTTCCCTAGCTGTCCTACTCCCTCTTATTGGTGGCCACACCCACTTGGGGGTCACCGCAACATGGGGAACTGTATTATGGGGTCACGGCATTAGAAAGGTTGAGAATCACTGTGCCAGAATTTACAGAGACATATTTGATTACTTCCACCCTATTTGACTACTAGGAGAACGTATGAATAAGGTATCTACAATATGTCACCTGATCTTAAAGGACTTTGCAGAAGAAATCCTGAGAATTACAATATTGTGCAAATGCCGAGTGCAGGGTTGTCCTGACGTGTCTAGATCCCGTAAAATATGCTTAACTAGGACCTAGCATTCATTAAGAGGACATGTTTATCAGATCGGCTTAAATCATTTTAGGTCATTACAGGGTACTTCCTTTATGAAGCTCAGGTAAGGAAACCGCCCACAGCTGGAAGCGATCTCAAAAATTCTGTGATTCCATCAAAATTTTTCGTTAAGTTCAGACTGGAAGCATTTTGGAAGATCATCAGGAACCCCCCTACAATCACACAGGTGGCTGATGAACATGCTTCCCAAAACTTGTTCCATCAAACACGCTTTGGGAAGCCTGTTTGATGGAACATGCTTCAGTTGATCAGCAGTATAGTTCTCTGGTGGTTTCAGAGAACTAAGACAACTAAACTAGGTTTTGGTCTGAGAGCCCAAATTAGACCTTAAATTTCCATGTGCTCTCAATAAGAAGCAACCTAGAACTAAGGAGAAACTTCCTGACAGTGAGAACAATTAACCAGTGGAACCACCTGCCTCCAGAAGCGGTGAATGCTCCAGCACTGGACGTTTTTAAGAAGAGACTGGACAGCCACCTGTCCAATATGGTGTAGGGTTTCCTGCCTGAGCAGGGGGTTGGACTCGATGACCTCCAAGGTCCCTTTATTATTATTATTCTTATTAAGAGTATCCACTGCTGATTAGACATCTTTCAGTTACAGGGAAATTATCAGGATGGCATTGCAACAACCAAGTCAGCATCTGCCTCACCAAAGCAGCTATTTGAAACCTCATCCATCATCCTTGGCCACTTTTTCTCCCCTTTGGTAAAAGTAATTGGCACTATTACCTTGGTAGGTTGGAATGGCATTCAGCTTGCATTTAGAAAGGTATTTCTTTTCTGCAGGTCTTACTAATATTACTGGCTCTATTTTGTGAGGGTTGAAATCCCTTCTGTAGGTGGTTGCCAGGTCAATTTCTCCAGCAATGGGCCTGTATTCCTCTTGTACACGCAGGGGTCGATATGTTATATCGTAGGGAAGGTAGTCCGATCTGGTAGGAAGACAGGAAAGGGGGGGGGGGAAACTCTGAGAAAGAAACCATTTAGCATTTAGTCAATAAATCAGTCTGACTAGTTGATATCTTTGGAGTGATTGAAATCGGGGCTCTAATTAAAATCTTCCCAGACTGGGGAAAGAAAACTGGTTGATTATGTCTTAAGATAAATAACTACAAAACATAAGGTAAGCCTGATTCTAAAAGGAACATTCCCCTTCCTCCCTCCCTCCCTCCCTCCCTTTCCTTTCTCCTTCTTCTTTCCTTTTCCTTTCTCCTTCCTTCTTTTCTTCCTTTCCTTTCCTTTCTCCTTCCTTCTTTCCTTCCTTTCCTTTCTCCTTCCTTCCTTCTTTCCTTTCCTTTCCTTTCCCTTCCTTCCTTTCCTTTCCCTTCCTTCTTTCCTTTCTTTTCCTTTCCCCTTCCTTCCTTCCTTCCTTCCTTCCTCCTTCTTTCCCTTTCCTTTCTCCTTCCTTCATTCCTTTGTTCCTTTCCTTTCTCCTTTCACCTTTCTTTCCTTCCTTTCCTTTCTCCTTCCTTCCTTCTTTCCTTTCCTTTCCTCCTTTCCTTTCTTTTTTCCTTCCTTCTGTCCTTCCTTCCTTCCTTCCTTCCTTCCTTCCTTCCTTCTTCCTCACAACAAATCCCTGCAGTTATCTGGGCAAGATTTCATAACAATTTTATTAAAGCTTAACAATACAAAGATAAAAAACTAAAACAAGCTAAGAAAAATACAAAAAGTTAAAAGAAAATTCAAAAAGTGCAGAAAAAAAGAACACCCCCCCATAAAAAAGGGACCTCCCCACTTCATCAAGACAAGTACAGTTTCAGTAACTTATCACCTTGTCTGACATTTTGACAAAAACTTTTCTTCCCATATCTCATCTCTTATCTATAAACAAATTATAAAGCCTCATCATTCAACGTTAATCAGCAAAAGTCCATTAAGAGTTACAGAAATAGCAACATATATATTTTAACCTTCATCAAGCTTTAGGGGAGAAGAAAGATTAATTCTCTTTTTTTAAAAAAAGAAAATTGTGATGGTGAAAAGGACATGAGGGATTTAGGAAAAGTTCCAGATAAAACGGTTGCAGAAAAGTTCCAGATAAAACATGGGCTGAAATAGGCTTGTCTTTTCTCCCAAAGTGTGTGTGAGTCTAATAATAATAATAATAATAATAATAATGATGATGATGATGATGATGATGATGTTGGAAGGGACCTTGGAGATCATCTAGTCCACCCCCCTGCTCAGGCAGGAAACCCTATACCATTTCAGACAAATGGCTGTCCAGTCTCTTCTTAAAAACGTCCAGTGTTGTAGCATTCACCGCTTCTGGAGGCAGGTAGTTCCACTGGTTAATTGTTCTAACTGTCAGGAAGTTTCTCCTTAGTTCTAGATTGCTTCTCTCCTTGATTAGTTTCCATCCGTTGCTTCTTGTCCTGCCTTCAGGCGCTTTGGAGAATAGCTTGACTCCCTCTTCTTTGGGGCAGCCCCTGAGATACCACAAAAAAGAGGGAGTGAAGCTATTTTAGTCACTTTGTGATTACTGGCAACTGTCTGGACAAGTCCCTGCAGTTTTCTTGGCAAGATTTCAGAAGTGATTTGCCTCCTTCTTAGGGAGCTTCTTTGGGAGAGAAAGAGGGGCTGGCCCAAGATCACCCAGCTGGCTTTATGCCTTAAGCACAAACAGAACTCACAGTCTTCTGGTTTTTAGCCTGGTACCTGAACCGTTATATTACACCACTACACCAAACTGGCTCTTTTTTTCTCTCTCCTACAGAGAGAGAATATTAACATTAAAGCACCACTCTTCTTCCTTTTTCCCGCAGGATTATTCCTTGAGTCACACGCAAAGTTTGCGATTTTCTTTTCTATCCACAAAACATGGAGGCAATCTCTGTTCAGACAGTCAAAGGTTGACTGTGTAATGATTTTGATTAAAGCTACAGGTGGTCCTCAGCTTATGACCGCAATGGAGCCCCAAATTTATGTCGTTGAGTGAGACATTTGTTAAGTGAGCTTTGCCCCATTTTTTTACGATTTTTCTCGCCACGCTGGTTAAGTGGATCGCTGCATTCTTCAATTAGTAGCCTGGTTGTTAAGTGAATCTGGCTTCCCCGTTGACTTTGCTTGTCAGAAAGGGGATGACAGGACCCTAGATCGCTGCGACCGTCATAAATGTGAGTCAGAGGTCAAGCATCCGAATGTGCATCACGTGACCATGGGGACGCTACAAAGGTTGTAAGTGTGAAAAATGGTCCTAAGTCACTTTTTTTCAGTGCCGTTGTAACTCGGAATGGTCACTAAATGAACTGTTGTAAGTCGAGGACCACCTGTACATCACAAGCTTACTTCAAAACAAAACTCAATAAGTTATCTTCTTTTTCTCTCCTATTTTCCTCCTCACCCTGATTTCCTGGGAATTCCCGTTTCTAATATTGTGCAATATTTACCTGAAAGTACTGAGGCCTTCCATCTTCCCTCCATGGCTCCGATATTCCTGTTTGGGCCTGAGGCTCTTGGGAGGAGGGGCATTGCTGTACAAGGGATATTTTTCCGTGTATTCCGTCATGAGGCTTGACCCTCTTCCATAGTCATAAATCCTTGTTGGATTATGAGGACAACGATGGCGTCTGGGATTGAAGAGCAACCAGGAAATTAAAAATAAAAAATTGAGACCATAATCAAAGATAATGCCAGTACTAACCAAGATCTGGAGATAGTGATTACTTCTTGAAATATTAAAAGGCAGCCTTGTTAACACTGTGCAAAGACTGCACATTTACCGATCAGATAAAATTACGTTTATCTTAGTTTGCTTCTTTTACAGACCCCCTTCGGGATGATTCGATTTAATGCAGTCTTTGCAGGGTATTCCCAATCTATAAATGAAGGAATTAAAAACAAAACATTTCTCATTACTCAGATAAAACTAATCCAAAGAAAACTACAACCTCCATTAGGACTTTAAGTTTTCTGACAGCTTATAATCAAAATGAATTCCTCAGGTCCCTAATTTGGATAAGAGGGAGAAAAAAAACCCATTTTCAGTAGAATTTACTGATACTCAAATGCATTTTACGGACATTCAATAGAGGTCGTAAAAAAAGAAATTACATTACAGAGATTAACCTGTCAGCAGCAAGTATTCAGTCTTCCACATTTTGCGAGATGAATATTAAAGATGGCATTCTCTTTAAGACGTTTCTTATCTACATCCAGAATTCAATCCAGGTAGGGTTAGGATCAAAGTCAAAGGAAGATGAAGGGGAACCTAAACTATCTCCTTAGCCTCACAGAGTTAAGCATAGGGCTAAAAAAAAGTGATATAGTAGCTTTTCATTGGATGCATAATTCTTTAAGGGCTTAGGACAGTCTTAATATCTTTTTTCCCACATATTTTATCCTCAAAGTAATGTTATGGAAGGAGGATAAAGAATGAGCTGGAAGACTGAGCTTGGGAGTTGAATGCCAATGTCTTAAGTCCCTGCCTAATTTGATGGCTGTACTGGCTTTTCAACAGGAGGGTGATCAACTGGGGTGATGACAGTTGACCATGTCAGGTTTGAGAGGTGTGATAGTGTAACCTCTGCTCTTGTCTTTATTTCATTTATCTTTGCCTCATGGGTCAGGAGTTGAGTAACTCTGAATGAGACATCCGATTATGCAGACCATGCCTGAAGATTCATGGCACCGTTAAGCCGGCCACAATTTGGATCCCACTGCAATTGGTTCTCCTGATTTTGATAGCTTATCTATGGTCACTGTTAGCTACAGTTACATTCATGGAAACAAGGGAAAACACTCAGTAAATCCCCTGTCATCAAAATGATCTCACCTCCTTGTAAGATTGCTTATTCCTCTAATTGTCAAGAGACGACTTACTGTTTGAGATGCGATGAATTGTGACATCAGAAGGAAGTCAACCAGTCACCATTCTCCCTGTTTCCTCTCCTTCTCTTGCCTTTCTCTTCCTCTCTTTCATTCTATACATTCTGTCAACTGTTTTTTTTTTTTCTTTCTGAAAGCGGTTTTTGGAAGTCTAAATCTCCTCTTCTTAGATCTCTATTATTCTCAACTGTCTAATGCTATAGAACAATTCAAAAACAGTAGTTTAATTTATCTTTTGTCTTCTTCCGTGGCACCAGTATAGTTACAATTACGTTTCAGTATGAATGGTACTTTAGGGTTCAAAAATGAATTGCTGTGTACAGTTTTGAAGGTTTGAAACCCTTCATATAGTTGTTTAGGATAATAGCAATTCATCTGGAAGTGGGAAACAGCCAACATGGCTTTGTTACAAGAAAACGTCTTTACTGCATTTAATTCTCTAGCAAGACTAATAAGACTATAGCATTTGTAGAGTCTTTTGTCCTTTAATTCATGCTTGCGGTCAATTTCTCCTGAGAACCAACTTAGAACTAAGGAGCAATTTCCTGACACAGAACAATTAATCAGCGAAATGGGTTGCCTTTAGAACCAGTTTTGGCATACTATGGTCACTGTCATGGCTTCCCCAGGGCGAATCTTGCGAATTGAAGATTGGAGATGACATCAAATCTCAGTTACAAATCTATAGCCTCCAACCGTTTTTTGGTTTTTTTGTTTTTCTTTTACTGTGCCTTCAAGTCAGTGTTGAGTCCCAGTTTTTTTAGAAGTGGTTTGCCATTACCTGTTTTCTAGGGCTGAGAGAGAGAACTGGCCCAAGGTCACCCAGCTGGCTTTGTGCCTATGGCAGTACAAGAACTCCCAGTCTCCCAGTTTCTAGCCTGATACCTTAACCCCTGCACGGCACTGGATCTCATAACCCCCAATACAGTTCTATACTTTTGAGTATCTTGCAGAAGGAGAGACATCTATCAAACTACTTTAAATGATAATATCACGAATCAGAAGTAGGTGCCCTTGAGTTCAGTTGGGATTACACAGACGTCTATTAAGTTGAGTATGTGTATCATCTACATGTGTACTTTTAGTTGTAAACTTAGAAAAATCACAACTGACTCAGTTGATTAGGACGGAAGCATTTCTCACAGAAAGAATGTCCCCGTGGGTATCTTTATGTACCTACAAAGATTAGTCTTAATCTTTATTAGGTGGCATTTATAATCATACACACACAACTGTAATCAGATGAAAGACTACAGTCCTCTTACCACTTACATGACTGCTTTTTACATTGTCCTATTTTTTTTTCCTTCTTCTTAGCAACTCTTAATTTGTGTATGGCTGAATTCCCAGGTAACAAATCCTAAGCAACAAGGTTCCCCATTGAAACAAATAGCGCAGCTATCAAAGCCTGGCGAATGCAATTAATGCCTAAATCAATACCGACTTGAGATTTTTATCAATTACAAAACTGTTGACAATGTTTATTCTGCAAATCATTTGTTGATCATCGTGGCTCACAAAGCTTTTGTTCTCTGGTATTTCATCCCAGAATCTGAACAAAAAACACTGTTTAATTTTAAGCTGTCTTGCCTCTTCCACTGTCATGTCATTCGATGTTTATATTGGCCATGATTCAAGGAGCTGAATCACATTGTAACTTGTTTTTAATGTTTTGCTTGCTTAAGTACTTGACTCCCATATCCCAACCTGTTGTTGAAACTTCCTTTGGGTTCCAAATGCAGCTAGCCATCACTTTAAATACAATGTGGGCTCTAAGATTCAAGGATTTGGGCTCCTAGCTCCAGTTCCAATAAATGGAAGGCTCAATTTCCTTCAAAATGAAAATGCAAGAATAATTCATAATTATTCTGAATTATTATTATTCATGCACATACTGAACATTGAAAAGGCAACTTTTAGAAACCATATTTTATAGAGCCTATTGAAAAATGAAAATACAATCAGAAAAGTTTGCAACTGGCTTTATGACAGTCTTATTCAGGTCACAACACATCTCTAGATCAAACACAATTTACTTCACTATATGTAAGAACAGTGTTTGAGAGGCATGGTGGCCTAGAGGTAAAGACCCTCGCCTCCCCACTCAGAAGGTTGAGACTTCAATCCTAGGCAGCGACAGATGTTTCTCTATCAGGGCACAAAGAGAAAATAGAGAACTCTGCATAGGTGTCAGGAAGCTCCATTCAGTTACCCTGACTCCACCCCAAATAAAGGGATTCAGAGTTTTAAAAAGAAAAAAAAATGTAAGAATAATGTTTAATGGTCCTCAGGGTAAAATTAAATATATGTTTGTTTGGATCTAATATATTTCTGTTGGAGATGTGAACGTAGAGACAGAAATTTAATTATTTCCCCTTTTGCTCGTATCTTGCTAGTATGTCTTTTCTAAAGCTAGTATTTATGCTGACATTTTGGCATTTTGGGGCCAATAAGCAACTCTGGTGAAGAGATTTTCATCTCTCAAACAATATTTTAGCTACTATTACGTCCATATACACATACATCAGTTGCTATGTGTTCTGTTTTGTTTTATTAAGTGTGCACAACATGCTGGAAAACAATAAGGATCAATTTATTGGGATTTCTCATCTTAGTGGCAGGTAGGCAAGCAAGCAAAAAAGGAACAACTCTAGATCTCAGCTACTAGCGATGAGGGATCTGCTCTGAAATCATAAGGCATGGGATGGATCTGCTGCTTGCTTCCCTAGTGACTCTGGGTCAGGGGTCCTCCAACTTGGCCCTTTTATGACTTGTGGACTTCAACTCCCAGAATTCCTCAGCCAGGCATGCTGGCTGAGGAATTCTGGGAGTTGAAGTCCAGAAGTCATCAAAGGGCCAAGGTTGAAGACCCCCTGCTTGTGGACTTCAACTCCCAGAATCTTGCCTGGCTGAGGAATTCTGGGAGTTGAAGTCCAGAAGTCATCAAAGGGCCAAGGTTGAAGACCCCCTGCTTGTGGACTTCAACTCCCAGAATTCCTCAGCCAGGCAAGCTGGCTGAGGAATTCTGGGAGTTGAAGTCCAGAAGTCATCAAAGGGCCAAGTTGGAAGACCCCTGCTCTGGGTAGTTGTTCCAATGAAGGAAGCAGGTAAGGAGGATAAAACGGGCACCATCTCCTTCCTATCTAAGCAACTTGGTGGAAGGGTCTTTTTTAAAAAAATCTCATTGTTATACCAGCATGCACAACAACCCCGTGGAGTAGGTCGGGCTGAAAGAGAAAAAAAAAGCGCGGACGGGGATTCCAAGACGCCTTGGCCCGCATGACACCCTTCCACCCCAGCAAGAACCCCATGGCGAGGGTCCTGCCGGGCAGACGCGTGTCGGGAACGCGCTACGTGTGAACGGCCCCAGCGCTCCCTGCGGCAAAGGCAAGGGAGGCGGTGAAGAAGCGGCGCTAAAAAAAAAACCCCGCTCCTCCTCGCCCCCTTCTTACCCGCAAGTGCAAATCTGGCACAGGCACCGCGGCTGCTTCATCGCGGCGTCTCCCCGCAGCTGCCTTCGCGGCCGCCCCTTCCTCCTCCTCCTCCTCGGTAACTAGGGAAGCGCCCCGTCGCTTAGCAACGCTCCTCGGGGCGGAGTCCCGGCCGGGGAAGCTCCGCCCCTCTCCTTCGAGTCACGCGGAGCGGCGGTCCAGAGCAACTTCCGGTTGGACTCCGGGAAAGGCGGTTATCGGGCGCCGCGGAGGTCAGTTCCCGACGGGGCGCAGGGCGGGGCTTCGCTTCCTTTTCAGGGGAGGCGAGCTGGTTGGGAAGCCGGGGCGTCTCTCGCCTTGCCCGGGAAAGCTGCGGGAGTTCCCTCCTTCCCCCGTGTCCCGCTGCCTCCCTTCGCTGGTGGGCTTATTGCGGGGTGTGTGTGTGTGTGTGTGTGAAAAATGAAGACCAGGAGCCCCTTTGGAGCCCCTCTGAGAAAAGATGGGGCGATACGCCAACTACTTTGGTATACTTTGGTGTGGTCCTCGACTTATGGCGAGCTGGTTGGGAAGCCGGGGCGTCCCTCGCCTTGCCCGGGAAAGCTGCGGGAGTTCCCTCCCTGCCTCCCCCCCCCCGTCCCGCTGCCTCCCTTCGCTGGTGGGCTTATTGCTCTGTGTGTGTGTGTGAAATGAAGACCAGGAGCCCCTTTGGAGCCCCTCTGAGAAAAGATGGGGCGATACGCCAACTACTTTGGTATACTTTGGTGTGGTCCTCGACTTATGGCCACAATGGAGCCCCAAATCTCCGTCCCTAACTGAGACAGTCGTTAAGCCAGCTTTTGCCCCGCTTTACGACCTTCCTCGCCGCAGTTGTGAATCTGTGCAGTTGTTAAGTGATTCTGGCTCCCCCCCCCCTTGACTTTGCCGGTCGGGAAAGGGGATCACGGGACTCTGCTGCCATCATAAGTAGGAACCGGTTGCCAAGCACCTGAATTACGACCAGGTGATCCTGGGGCTGCCCCAAAGGTCATGTGAATAATGGTCATAAGTCACTTTTTTCAGTGCTGTTGTAACTTTGGATGGTCACTAAATGAACTGTTGACTACCTGTAAGGCTATTCAGGAGAAAGGTGCAGATAGCGGAGGTTAAGTGAATTTGGCTTCCCCCTTGACATTTCTAGTCAGAAGGTCGGGACAGGGGATCCCCGTGACTCTGGGACACTGCCGTCATAAGTAAGAACCAGTTGCCAAGCAAGGTTGAGAACCACTGTTTTAGGTTAACTGTGCTTCAGGGCAAAACCAGATTCATTTTGTCATATACATTCCTTACCCATTTGGAAAGCTAAGAACTAGCTCATCTTGATATATAATAAGGGGCTTTTTTTTAATTGGCATCATCCTGTTTTCAATATGATATGCTTTTTGTTACAGTGAAACATCAAACCATGGTTCTTGCTAGTTCAAATAAAACAACTGGACTCCAGCAAAATACTGCCTGCATCAGGAATATTTGTATTCTGGCTCATGTAGACCATGGTAAGAGAAATAACCTCCACTCTAAAGAACAACTATTTGTGAATTATGGATATATTTAAGTTAATTTGTTTCAACAAGCAGTGTTTGTTTTTATTATATATATTGCTGATGTTACATGGATGTTGTGTCTCTAGAGAACTAGTGTACTATTTCAGAGACAGCCAGGCATAAAAGTAACTAATTGCCATATGGATGAAGTTTTTGTGGGTTTTTTGTTTTGTATTCTTTGCTACATATTTTCCAGTAGGCTGTAGAAGCAGGGTAGCTGTTCCTTATGGAGGATGCTTTCATTTTAATCCTTCACTGGACTTTTCTGGGCTAAAAAAAGAAAACTCCTTTCAACTCTATGATTCTGTAAAAAAAGTATTTTTCTGAGTTGTCGGGGGAAAAAAGTTTATAATGCTCCAGACTATTATAATCATATTTAGTGGAAATGGATGCAACTCCATTAGCTGGCATTTTGACTAGAGCTTAATCAGGAAAGTTGCATATTAAAATAGGAGTAAATAAGAGAGCCAGTTTGATATGGTAGCTAAGATGTTACGCTAGACACCAGGAGTCTGTGAATTCTAGTCCTCCCTTGGATGTGAAAGCCAGCTGGGTGACTCTGGATCAGCCGCTTTCTCTTTGCCCAACCCACTTTACAGGGTTGTTATGTGGAAAATAGGATCATTAAGTATGTATGCTACCTTGATCTGACCAAAAATAAAGGTGGGGTAAAAATCAAAATGGCATTAAATTGTTTTAACTCACTCACTCTCTCTCTCTCTCTCACACACACACACACACACACACACATACACACACACAAATTAAAACAATTTAATGCCATTTTGTTTCTTTGATTTTGATATATTACATATTTTTTTCTTTGATATATATATTTACTAGTATATTTTTCTTTATTTCTCTTTCTAGGTAAAACAACTTTAGCTGATTGTCTCATTTCTAGCAATGGAATAATATCTAGAAGATTGGCAGGAAAGGTGCTTTAATACCTATTCAATCTTTTATTTTAAATGTTAATGTTTTGTGATGAAAACCTGTAGAATGTATAGGAAAACACGTTTCCTGTTATTTTCATTCATACAGCTGAGATATTTGGATAGCCGAGAAGATGAGCAGGTCCGAGGTATCACGATGAAATCAAGTGCAATTTCATTGTTCTTTGTGAAAGGTAAAGTAATAGCCTCTGTGTGCATTTGAACTATAAAGTGTTGCATGATCCTAAAATAGCCTCACTGAAATTGGTCTTTAATTGGTCATTGTTTCCTACTATTATATGATCTGTTCAAATGAAACCACGAACTGTTATTGTTTAAAACCACAGATCAATCCTTAAAAAGATGAGCAGTGAAGAATAAAGATCAGGGTGAAAGTTTAAAGTTGCATAGTTACTGAAATACGAAAATACAAATTTGCACAAGCACAGAGAATATATATTTAATCCAAACCACTAACAAACTATAGTTGATTACCCAGCAGTAATGGGAAACTACTGACCGCAAACAGATACTTTAAATTTTCCAAAGTAGAAGAAAAAATATCTGAGCAGACACATTTGTCGGTTTAGCGGTGATTCATCTGCTCTCTGGCTTCACTTCCAAAAGACTTGTCTTTTAACTTTGTTCTTTCTTTGATTCTAGATAATCAGGAACACCTCATCAATCTTATAGACTCCCCTGGCCATGTGGATTTCTCTTCAGAAGTGTCCACAGCTGTCAGACTTTGTGATGGCTGCATCATTGTAATAGATGCTGTGGAAGGAGTCTGCTCACAGGTACTGGAAAACGCTTTTCACTGATAATAAAGTATTAAGAGTGGTCTTTCACATCTGTTGGATTTTAACACCATGAATTAAGGTAGGTTCTTGATCAAAATATGCTAAGCCGAAAAGCACAAATGTCTATACCCATATGCTTATAGGTGCCAATTTTAATAGCAATAGCACTTAGACTTATATACCATTCCACAGTCCTCTCTAAGCCATTTCCAGAGTCAGCCTATTGCCCCCAACAATCTGGGTCCTCATTTTACTGACCTCGGAAGGATTGAAGGCTGAGTCAACCTTGAGCTGGTCAGGATCGAACTACTCTCAGTCAGCAGAGTTAGCCTGCATTACTGCATTCTAACCACTGGGCCACCACGGCTTTAAAAGCAACCTGGTTGAAAGTGAAGGTTTAGGACAAGTGTGGGTGCACCTCTTTCAAGATGCTTCACCTTTTTCTCAGCTGACTCAGGAAAATAATGTATGGGGTTAAGAAACACTGATGGGAGCCAGTGCCCGCCCTGAGCCTCTTGCCATATCCTGGTGGCGTTTCCTTAACATATTTTCCTGGCATGGCACAGCTACGGTGTGAATTCCAGAAAAGAGGCACTGACAAATGACATCTGTGCCCATGTTCAATTCAGAGCATTGTTCAGTCTCAGACCCAAAGTGCCACAAATCCCTATTGGTGTGTTTTAACTTCACAACCTTCTGTGAACACGTTTTGTCTTTAGACACACGCAGTGTTACGTCAAGCTTGGCTGGAAAACATCCGTCCGGTCCTGGTGATTAATAAAATAGATCGTCTCATCTTGGAAGTGAAATTTACCCCTCAGGAAGCTTATTCTCACCTGAAGAACATCTTGGAACAGGTAAAGAGAGTATTGGAAGATGGGTGGGGGGGGGGACAGTATTTCCAGTACACATTAATGCAGATTGAATGGGTTGTTTTTTTGTATACAGGAGGTCCTAGACCAGGGGTTCTCAACCTTGGCAACTTTAAGACTTGTGGACTTCAATTCCCAGAATTCCTCAGCCAACAAAGCAAAACTTTGAATGGTCATTAAACAAATGGTTGTATGTTGAGGAGTATCTGAACATAATTTTGATAGCATAAGTGCTTTTATAATAGCTTTAATTCCTATCCTGGTAATTTTAATGTGTCATTTATGCTCGGGTTTTTCCTTTACTCTAAAGTTTCCTCCTTCCGTTATGTATTCAAGATGGACAGTGATTAATATTTATAGGTTACTTATATGTAAGGGTGTAGGTCTATACATACGTCGTGTATGGTATGTTTTTAAATGTGTGCTATGTATGTGTATACTTTGAGCGCGAGCAACTAAATTTCATTTTTAATGTGTGCCGTTGTGCCCCCAGGAAAAAAATGACAATAAAGGTTATCGAATCGAATCTAATCTTAATCTGTCTGTAAGGCACCAAAGCTGCAATGCCATACATAGAATAAGTGACTCAGTTTTGTTTTTAGGTGAATGCCATCACTGCTACCCTCTTCACCTCCCAAATCCTTGAAAAAAGAGCCGAGAAAGACGTGGATGTCCAGCTGAATTCTGATCCTACTAATGAGGACCAGGTGTATGACTGGAGTACAGGCTTGGAATACACAGACGATTCCCATCTTTATTTTTCACCAGATCAGGGGAATGTCCTGTTTGCCAGCGCCATTGACGGCTGGGGCTTTGGGTGAGTTGATACTGAATTGGATTTATTCGATTTCGTATCGTCTGCCATTCCAGAAGGCGGCTTACAAAACTCACCAAAAGGGTAAAACAGTTAAAAACCCAGGTAAAGAGGCAGTCTGGACTAAAATGAGATACAAATAGTACAACACTCCAACAGATTCCCCACTAAGCTAGATAACAACTAGATTAGCCTCGGACCTGGGACCAGAGCCAAGAGGAGGTGGAAGATACATGAAGATGGAAGGGTGTGTGTGTGTGTCTTGCTGAGCTCATGAGGACCCGCATTGTCTACTTATCACCAGCCCTGTCTGCACATCCAGACAATAGACAACACTACAGCAGCCAAATGTGCATGTGTGAAGTGGGGCAAGCTTTTGTGCCATTCACGTTAATAGATATCCTTTCAATAAAGTAACTGTTGAGAGTGTGCACTTATATGCTTACATTACGGTGGTACAATGGTTAGAATGCAGTGCTGCATGCTAATTCACTGCTCACTCCAGGAGTTCCATCCTGAGCGGCTCAAGGTTGACTCAGCCTTCCATCCTTCCAAGATCAGTAAAATGAGGACCCAGATAGTTGGGGGCAAATATGCTGACTCTGTAAACCGCTTAGAGAGGGCTGTAAAGCATTGTGAAGTGGCCTATAAGTCTAAGTGGTATTGCTATTGCCCTTCTCTCCCTCCCTCCCTCCCTTCCTTCCTTCCTTCCATAACTCTGCCAACTGCCAGCAGTTCGATCCTTACTGGCTCAAGGTTGACTCAGCCTTCCGTCCTTCTGAGGTCAGTAAAATGAGGACCCAGATCGTTGGGGGCAAATATGCTGACTCTAAACCGCTTAGAGAGGGCTGTAAAGCACTGTGAAATAGCCTATAAGTCTTAAGTGCTATTGCTATTATGTGAGTTCTCTGTAAAGTAGTTGTAACCCTACTTTTCAGTCACCTCAGAGAAGACGTGTACAGCTGATTAGGAAGGCTGTTTATTTAAATGCATTCCTCTAATGGCTTGTTTTGTGTTTGTTTCCCAGTATTGAACAGTTTGCGAAGCTATACAGCCAGAAGATGGGAATCAAACCATCCATATTATTGAAGACTCTCTGGGGAGATTATTATTTAAACATGAAAGCTAAGAGGATCATGAAAGTCGATCAGGTAAGATTGTGGGCATCCTGGCTGTTAAATGGGACTCTTGTTCTCACTTTTGGGGGGAGTAAAATGGTGTGGGCATCATTGCCCCTTTCTTAACTGAGTAAATTTGGCCATTCAGAAGCACACTGTCACCCAGATCCAATGCATGGGTGAGTGGCTACTGTTATTAATAGCGCTCAGAGAAACTGCAGGATCAGATATTTAATTGGTGGCATCAGGAGAAATATATTCAGCACCATAAATCAAAGGAAAGAACCTATCTATCACTATGGCTGGCTTTTTCCCCCCCTTTCAGGGAGATTTTCAAATGGAGAAATATTTGAAATCTGATTTTCCTAAATCTGATGTTGCTCAGTCCATTCTCTCACGTTACCATCACATTTTTCCCTCATGCATAAATCTGACCATAATGTTTTATTGCCATAACTTAGCAAAACTGGGGTTCAGTCCACCCCATTGTAGGTTCCACGTTTTGTATCGAGAGGATACAGGATATAGTCTTAAAGGGGGTGCCCTCCACAAGCTGTTTGTCCCCCATGAAGGCTTAGTGAATGACACTAAGGAGTGTAGCGGAGGAGTGGGACGAGAGGGTGGGTTTTACGATCTACATGTGTAAGATTCATGTAGATGGTATGTGTTGGTACATATATATGGCAGTAGAATTCCTGATGTATTATAAAGTCTGCTTTGTGTTTGTCTAATCTGATGTTCTCTTTCCAGCTGAAAGGGAAAAAGCCTCTGTTTGTGCAACTAGTGTTAGAAAACATATGGAGTCTCTACGAGGCAGTTACCAAGAGGTAAGAGATAAATTCTTTAATTGCATTTTCCTGGTTGAAAATATTAGATGCCTACATCACACATCACCCAAGTGATACATTTAACGAAGAGAAGGACGAGGAGGGGACATGATAGCACTGTTCCAATATCTGAGGGGCTGCCCCAAAGAAGAGGGAGTCAAGCTATTTTCCAAAGCGCCTGAAGGCAGGACAAGAAGCAAAGGATGGAAACTAGTCAAGGAGAGAAGCAACCTAGAACTAAGAAGAAACTTCCTGACAGTTAGAACAATTAGCCAGTGGAACAACCTGCCTCCAGAAGCAGTGAATGCTCCAACACTGGAAGTTTTTAAGAAGAGACTGGACAGCCATTTGTCTGAAATAATATAGGGTTTCCTGCCTGAGCAGGGGGTTGGACTAGATGACCTCCAAGGTCCTTTCCAACTTTACTATTATATAAGCGAATTTTGTTACTGATGGTCAGTAAATATGTTGGTTTGGTATCTGAAAAAAATGATAATCTAAGATCAGGCATGGTTGGTTGATCAACCATCTCCAGTGTCACATTAATAAGAGTAACAGCCCAGTGAATTCCCTTATGTTTTTTCTTCCTGGCTTCAGTGAGAAGCAAATATCTTGTGTCTTTTTTTTTCCCCTACACACAGAGACAAAGAGAAAATAGAGAAAATAATCTCCTCTCTGGGACTAAAAATTGCCGCTCGTGAATTACGCCACACAGACCCAAAGGTTCAGCTTAATGCCATTTGTAGTCAGTGGCTACCAATATCAGATGCAGTTCTCTGTATCCTTTATATAAAAAAAAACCTGTTTACACAGCAAACTAGTACTGTATTACCTCTCTTTCGTTTTACTTTTTTGACTTTGATTGTACTAAGCAGGAGGTAAGCATTCCTTTAACTCTTTAAAAAAATGAGTAGTGGATTTGGCATAACCAGCCATGGCTCACCTGCCTTAAAATCACTTAAGTTATTCCTGGACTTTTTGGTGTCTTTCAAATTCCTTTCTAGAAGGATAGTAGGGTTACTTATGTGGTTTATTTTCTACTCAGAAGATATCCGTGATTCCTTATAAATGTTCTGGAACTTTTATAAGCAAATAAATAAATAAATAAATAAAATAACAGGAGTTAGAAAAGGGTCCTAATACTCCTCCCCACGCCTCTCAATTTTATTCCTAGATCAGTGGTTCTCAACCTGTGGGTCGGGACCCCATTTGGGGTCGAACGACCATTTCACGGGGGTCACCAAACAACGCAGTCCGCCATTTTTTCCCCCCTTTTCCTTAGCTGTGCTACTCCCTTTTATTCTCTTGGCTTTTGAAAGCCAATAGAATAGACTCTCTTGAATAGAGTCTAATTCTATTGGCTTTCAAAAGCCAATAGGAATTGTCCAGGCTGTCTCTGCCCTGCTGAGCCCGCCAAAAGTCCCATTCTGCAAACGGTGCTGCACCAGTTGAGTAGTCCTCGACTTACGACCGGTTGAGTAGTCCTCGACTTACGACCGGTTGGGGGGGGTCGCGGCATTAAAAAGGTTGAGAACCACTGTCCTAGATGTTTTTGCCGACTTGTTCAGTTCTGAATTATGTTAGGATTTGATGGGTAAGTAGGAACTTTGAAACAATTCTTGCAGAGAGGATGTCTTGCTCTTTCTGAATGGTCCACATCCTTTCCTTCCTTTTCACTGTCACTGAAGTCTCAGATTGCACCCCTGTGTATCCTTAATGCACCGATTAGCCATGGTTTGCGATAAACTTCCTAGTCCTCTTGACATCCCTGCGGAGAGAGTGGAAAAGCTACTGTGTACTGCAACTAAAGCATTTGATTCTCTGCCACAAGAAACACAAGATTTAAAAGAGGGTGAGTAAACATTAGCAAGCTAAAAGGTAAAAGGGGCAGTCTGAATCAAAATCAAAGAAAAAAAATAGCCTCGTTAAAGGACAGTGAGCGTCCCTAACTGCACTATTCCGTCATTCAACATAGAACTATAATCTAAATTCTCCGTCTGGATTTATTAAAGAGTTGACATCTACATATTAAACCAGAGATTCCTTCGCACGAACCCCAGAAAGAAATATAACAATTTTGTTTTATATTTGCTTAGCGTTTATGAAGTGCAGCAGTGAAGAAACTGCCCCTGTCATTGTCTTTATATCCAAAATGTTTGCAGTTGATGCGAAGACCTTACCACGGAACAAACCCAGGTGAGAAAAATGGTCCCATTTGATCTCTTGTCTGCTCCAGTGGTGGTAGAGGACACTGAGCATTTTGACCACTAGATGGTGGCAATCAACTGTGGATTAAGCGGCTCTTGAAACTTCCCTAAACCACAAGTTTTAACTTTCTCTGCCAGTTTTGCAAATTAGCAGTAGGAGGTTGGGACTATTGTGTTTTTATGAATAAGGGTGGAGTTTTGTGGGGTCAACGGCCCTCTTTCTGGCCATATGATCTTGTGGCTGCAGATGGTTCAGAGTGATTAATTAATGAAGTTCTGTCACCAAAGTAGGCATTTCATTTTAATGCCTTCTTGGTTTTAAACTTCCACAGTTGAACAATTTCTGTATCAGTTTGAATTTATTTTTGTACATCTCTAGCTAAAATAAGGATGATTAAAGCCTTGGAGCAGAAAATAAAAGAGAGGCTGCTTTTCTGGTCCTTCCAAAGTCTTGGGGTTCACTTAAAGTTAAATGGATTTATAACACAATTTTCCTGGGCCTCCTGCCTCAAAACAGTGGGAAATTTGCTTGAGAGAAGATGCTAAAAGCTCAAAAGAGGGAATTTGCCTCTGTGAGGCTCTGGAGCTTCCATTCACCCATTCCTGATTTCATAGTTACCCTAATACAGATAGCAAAGCACTACATGGCCAATACATTAAAAAAATAGCTGGGAAAGCAGATAATAACAAGACCTGGCAATGGCTAAGAGCAGGAAAATATTGAAGAAAGAGACCGAGGGACTAATTCTGGCTGCACAAGACCAAGCCTTAAGGACAAATGCATACAAAGTCAAAATTGAGAAGACAGCAACAGACAGTAAATGCCGCCTATGCAAAGAAGCTGAAGAAACAGTGGACCACTTGGTAAGCTGTTGCAAGAAGATTGCACAGACTGATTACAAGCAGCGGCATGACAAAGTAGCAACAATGGTGCATTGGAAGATCTGCAAAAAATATCATTTACCTGTAAGCAAAAACTGGTGGGATCATAAAATAGAGAAAGTCATAGAAAATGATAAAATTAAACTGCTCTGGGACTTCAGAATTCAAACAGACAAGCACCTGCAACATAACATCCCGGACTTAACAATTGTCGATAAGAAAGACAAAAAAGTCTGGATAGTGGATGTGGCAGTGCCTGGAGATAGCAGAATAGAAGAGAAAGAACTGGAGAAGATAACAAAATACAAAGACCTACAAATAGAAATAGAAAGACTGTGGCAAAAGCAAGCAAGGGTAGTACCAATAGTAATAGGCTCCTTGGGTGCAATCCCAAAACAACTGGAGCACCATTTGAACACCATTGGCATTGACAGATTCGCTATTAGTCAATTGCAAAAGGCAGCCTTACTAGGAACTGCTTCCATCCTGCGACGATACCTGTAATACCATCCACATCTGCCTATCCCAGGTCCTGGGTAAGGACTCGATAGGTAGACAAAATGCCAAATCCAGTCTGAACGTCTGGCTGACTGTGCGATGATCCATCATCATCATCATCATCATCATCATCATCATCATCATAATAATAATAGAGTTGGAAGGGATCTTGGAGGTCATCGAGTCCAACCCCTTGCTCAGGCAGGAAATCTTATACCATTTTGGACAAATGGCTGTCCAGTCTCTTCTTAAAAACTTCCAGTGTTGGAGCATTTACTGCTTCTGGAGGCAGGTTGTTCCACTGGTTAATTGTTCTCACTGTCAGGAAGTTTCTCCTTAGTTCTAGGTTGCTTCTCTCCTCGATTAGTTGACGCCCAAATTTATGTTGCTAAGTGAGACAATTGTTATGTGAGTTTTGCTCTATTTTACTACCTTCCTTTCCACCGTTCTTAAAGGAATCACCGCCATTGTTAAGTCAGTAAGACAGTCATTAAGGGAACCTTGCTTCCCCACTGACGTGTCAGAAGGTCACAAGCGGTGATCACGTGATCCCGGGACACTGCAACTGCCACAAGCACATGCCAGTTGCCAAGTGTCTGAATTTTGATCAGGTGACCACGGGGATGCTGCAATGGGTCGTTAAGTGTGAAAAGCGGTCATAAGTCCTTTTCAGTGCTGTTGTAAGTTTGAACGGTCACTAAAAGAATGATTGTAAGTCAAGGACTACCTGTGCGTAAACTCAGTCAATTATGTATTGTTCAGCTCTGCACAATTAAATAAATCATGATGTAACCTGGGATAAGAATTCAGTAACGCTAAGCTTTTTTTCTTTCCATATGGTGTTTAGCAGTCTCTGCATGCCTTCTGGTTTTCTTTTAAGCCTTTTGCTTAATAAGATAAGATAACCTTTCTTATCATTTTTCTATTGTGGGCACAACAGCACACATCAAAAATGAAATTTAGTTGTCCGCTCCCAAAGTGAAACACATACATGACACACACCTAAAACATACTATGTACAACATATGTATAGACCCATGCCTCTACGTATACGTAGCAAATAAATATTAAATACTGTCCATCTTGAATATATAAAGGAAGGAAGAAGCTTGAGAATCTATCTCTTTTCTTCCTCCATCTGCATTATAAAATTCTTTGCTTGCTTCTTTATAAAGGATTCATCCTGAATGCTGGTCTCGTATCTTAAGATCAGCACACAGTGTGCTGTTTATCTGTTAAACAAATAAAATTGGAATTTTTATCAACCCTCCTACTTACCTGCCTTTTCAAACACACAAATTTCAAGTATCTCAGGTATTTAAATGGAATGTACATCTTTAAACCAGGAATGCGTGTCAAGGACTTCTCTCTAGCAGCCATTATCAGTTCATAAAGCTGAAGCATTTCCTCTTAAGTGTGCTTCGATAAAAATTGCCTTTAAAGAAGTTAATATTGCAACTGTAGTACCACTTTAAATAATTGTACGCCGTGAAAGTTTTATTGGAATTTATCACATTTTGCAGAAGTTTTAAATTGTTTCCATTAAAGCAACTCTAGCATGTAAAATAATGACTTTAATAACTGTTATTTTAATAACAGCTTGGTATTTCCTCACTAGCTACTAATATTGATATATTATTATTCGGGCACAACAATGTGAAGTCACAGCTGTCGGTTCTTTAGCTGGTATTGCATCCAGTTCTTCCCAAGAACCTAAAGCATCATAATGTATTGGTGTAGTACAGGGGTCTTCAAACGTGGCCCTTTTATGACTTGTGGACTTCAACTCCCAGAATTCCTCAGCCAGGCACTGGGAGTTGGCGTCCACAAGTCATAAAAGTTCACAAGTTTGAAGACCCCTGGTGTAATATATATATATGCAGATTCAAGCACATTGTATGTGTTTTGTAACTAACAGATGGAAATTTTGCCAATGCACAGATTTTCTAAGTGCTGTCCAAGATTTTTTGGTAGGGCACCCAGTGCACCAATAACCACTGGGACCACCGTGCCTAGTTTATGCCATACTGTAATCTTTCAGCTTCAATTTTCATACTTTGCGATCCTCTCCAGTTCTTTCTCTTCCCTTTTACTATCCCTTGCTGTTGTCAAATCCATTATCTATACTTTATTATGGTTATTATTCCTATTTACGTGTAGTCTATTAATTTTAATTTTGCTAATGCAATACACTGTACTAATATTACACACAAATAACATACTCATACACACCAGCTACTTGATTTCATTTATGGAATACTTGATTGGATACTTTTGATTATCAGATTCTTCTGAAAGATCTATATATTTATTGTCATTGTCTGTTAATCACTTTTGAATCACTGGGCCTGAAAATGTTACATTTTTGCAGGTTAATGCTCATAATTTTTTGACTTCCCTGTCTAGCCCTTATATTTAACGTCTCCCTTCCAGGGAGATGTCAACATTCCAAAATAATGAAATGTATGACAGATGTTGTAAGGGAAGAACAATTTTTTCTGCGCTTGGTGAATTAAAAATATTGTTTAAATAGTGAATTAATTTCAGTTTTCATCTATTTCTTACATGCTGGCTGCTAGTCAGAATTGTCAGGTTTGCAGAATCAGTAGTAGTGACTATAAGAACTGATATAAGTTAGAATCTCTTGCAGTCGACCCAATCGCTTTATTCAAGTTATATCAGCCAGCCACTCATTAATTATTTTGTTTCTCAAACTTCTCAAGGTAATAATTTAACAGCTAACCAGCTTATGTAGTGTGAGATATATGATGTAATGTTGGGAATGACTCAGCAGGGTCTGTATCTCTTTAAGAGCCTTGTATAAAAGGGAAGGCTCCGCAGATGTGTGTTCTGTCTTTCGTTTTCCTGCTGTAACTGCTGTGTGTTGGAGCCTGCTGCATTAACACATGTATGTATATTGTTCCTGGTGTATCATATTGTAGATAGTATAAGATAAACCACCATGTAATATAGACCACTGTTTACTGTGTTTACTCCTGGATTATCTCAGCGCAACAAGACTGTGCATGCTCTGACAAAACTCTCCTTGCTAGTGTGCAAATCTGTAATTAGGAAATTAAAGTCGCCTTTCAAAACTCTCATGTTGTCCCCAATGGTACACAGGCCTTTGTCACAAGAAGAGATAGCTGAAAGACATGAGCGTGTGAGGCAGCGGCGTGCTGAAAAGTTAGCGGCCACACAGGAGCAAGAGTCAGCATCTGAGGGAATTGGAGGAAATTTGATAGACCCAACTTTAGAGGCAGAAGAGAACCGAGGTAAGAGAAAGATCAGGAATAAATTGTTCATCTAGGACAGAGGCTCAGAACTACGGCCCCCTTTATGACTTGTGGACTTCAACTCCCACAATTCCTGAGCCAGCCATGCTGGCTCAAGAATTCTGGGAGTTGAAGTCCACAGGTCATAAAAGAGCCGTAGTTCCTCACCCCTGGTCTAGAAGATAAATGGTAACTGTAGAGGGTTATCTCTGGCAGTAGATATGAAACAAAGTCAACCTCTGTATTGGATTTCAAGCCCACACATCTGGAAATTGCCAAGCAATGTCTTAGAGCAGTGATGGCGAACCTTTTAGAGACTGAGTGCCCAAACTGCAACCCAAAACCCACTTATGCATCGTCGAGTGCCGGGTGGGCGTGGCCCATTGGGTGGGTATGGCCCATAAGGTGGGCATGGCTGCGGTGGTAACAGCAGACTGGGTGGGACTAAAAAGTTCAATCAATTCCAACTTTGTGAAATCTTTTTTTTCCCCGCATGAAGTTGACATTGACTGATTGAACCTTTTTTTTTGCAAACAGCAGCGGAGGCCTAAAGCAAAAAGGTTTTATAAAACCCAGATGAAGGCCTAGGACTGGGGCGACGGCGCGCGTGCCCACAGAAAGGGCTCTGCGTGCCGCCTCTGGCACCCGTGCCATAGGTTCGCCACCACTGCCTTAGAGGCTGCTGGCAGCAGTTTTCTCCTAACCCTAAATTCTTGCTATGGTCCAACTGGCTTTGGGAACGTTGCAGCATATACATCGTGATAGCGTGTCAACGGCCAAATTTGGCGCATGGCAGTTTGCTGCTAGAAGTACATTTGGGTAGCCTGTTTTTCTCTCCAGCAGGCCTGTGAACTGGTTGTGGGAATAAGCCTCTTTTGTTTTACAGAGCAGATGGTTAATGGTGCTCGCCAACAATTTTGTCGTTTTGTTTCTTGTGTTGAACCTCCCTGGATACTTAACTTGTGAGTGAACGCTGTAAAATTCATTTGCAGCACCCAGGAGCGAAAATAAATCTAGTTTGCTTCACATGCTTGTGATGGCAATTAAATATAGTCACTAGCACGTACACTGGTCCTGTCCCAAATTTGCTTCTCTTTATTGGTCTGGATGCCGGTACCTTGGAAGTGGTAGAAATATATTGTTGTAATGTCCATCCTGTTGTGGATGGACTACACAAACTTAAATCAGATTTTGAGATGGGTTTGGAAGTTGGGCTGAGCTTGCCGATTTGGCTGCAAGCGTTTCGTCTCCACTCTGCCAAAATCTGCCATTAAATCAGGGTTTTTTTCCCCCCCCCCGAATTCTTTTCTTTAATATTTTTTTTAATTAAACAATATTTAATCTTACTAAAAAGTATAAAAAATTAAAGACACATACCAACAATCAGTTTTATACATACATTTTATATTTATCAGTAGTTTGCTGGTTTACCAGTGAATTCACTACTATAATATAAGCAGTACAAGCTATTATTGTAAGAGATCACAAAATTTCTGCCCTAATAACGCACAAAGCTGCATCCTTTGATTAGTAGAAAACATTGCCTTTTTCAAAACATATATCACATTTCCGACAGCCATTCGTTGACAAACAGAACAGGATCACTTTTCCAATGTCCAACATGGGATATTATTCCTCATTGACAAAACAGAACAGTATCACTTTTCCAATATCCAACATGGAATATTATTCCTCCGTCAGGGGATCACCAGCAGCCCACGATTCAATCAGAGACCAACCTCGTAGCTACTGAGAGAGAAGAGTTTGAAACTAAAGAAACTTTCATTGCTTTTGCGAGGGTGTTCAGCGGTGTGGTGAAAAAGGGGCAAAAACTCTTTGTCCTTGGACCAAAATATGACCCCGCAGAGTCACTGCCCAAGGTAAGCGGCTGAGATATTATGGATGCTTACGTTTTCCTTATTAGGGTGAACTTCACTTTTTCCTATGACTGAACATTAAAGTAAGAATCCACGTTATTTGCGATGACTTGGATCTGCATCAGGAATATACTGATGTATGTTTCTTGAAAATTGAAAATTATGGATACTAAAGGTTAACTGGAATATTGATGAGAAACTAAAAAATAGTTAAAAATAAATAACAGGATATAGAGTGTTTCATGAAGACTAATTAAGATGTGGATAAGCTAAAAATGTACCGATAAATGTAATAATGATGTGTTTATTGGGTCGATACAAGTAGAAATGTACTAGCTTGAATGTGAGAGAGTAAATGTTAAGGGAAAAAGAGAAGAAATACTTGATGGTGTAACCTGAGATTTGTACTAAAGATTTGGTTATTGAATTATTGATTAACCCCGCCACCACGTTGCTTGTTAAATACTCAAATGTAAAATTGGAAAACCAATACAATATTACCCAAAAAAGGAATATACTGTCTTTTTGAGGGCCCAGGCAGTTGAGGACAACACTCCAAAAGTAGATGAAGTCCCTGTTTTGAAGGGAGCTTTGGGACTTGTAAGGGATAAAATGGATGTTAAGGCCCTGGAAGAGGTAAACAATTCCTTTTAGCTCTTCCCCCCCCCCTAAATATTCACTCATGGGTCCTCTCTAAGGCAGCCCCTAGCTATCTTAGCTAATTTCAAAGAACTAAACAAGGTTAGACCTTCCATGAGAAACCACCAGGATATCCCAGGGCTGTAAAATAGTTTGAGAAATCAAACAAGCATTTCAAGATAAGGCAGTGACCAAGCACATTCATGTCGCTACCAAGAAAGTGACTGTATATAACCAAGATATTCATCATGGGGTTGAACTTGACTTGAAAAAAGAATTTAATGTTCATTCCTTTACTGGCAGGATTTCTCCTGCATAGAAGCAAGGATAAAATCTACTGCTTGGCCTTAGAGTAGACCTTTAGGTGGGCAACCTTAGACTTGCCAAGGTTGACAATATTCCCCTTTCCCTTGCCATTTCTCTCGGAATAAAAACCCTTGTTTGTTCATGTAAGTTACACCTGCTTTGGGAGAAGCTGTGCCAAAGTCTGCTAGGAATCAGCAATTCTTGTGTGGCTCATTTTTTCTTCTTCTTCTTCCCTTTAGCTTCCTCCGGGATGTTCTCCTGCTGATGCTCTGCCACCCGTGCCTCATTTAGCTTGTTGCACGTTGGAGGATCTCTACTTATTAATGGGGAGAGAGCTCGAGGAATTACAGGAAGTGCCCTCGGGGAATGTGCTTGGTAGGTGAACTATTGTGTCTTCCATGACTATCACACATTCAAGATAGATGTTCTTGGAGCAAGTCTTAATGATAGCCACAAACCCACGACTTCTTCCTAGTTCAGTGTTTCTCAACCTTGACAATTTTAAGGCATGTGGACTTCAACTCCCAGAATTCCACAGCCAGCAATGCTGGCTGTGGAATTCTGGGAGTTGAAGTCCACATGCCTTAAAATTGTCAAGGTTGAGAAACACTGTCCTAGTTGAAAACTCTCTTTGGATGGATACAATAAATACCCCTGCTGTCCCTTAGCCAGAAAGGTTCCCAGCATGTTTTGGCCCTAAAAATCCTTATAATAAAATTAATCAGGACAACATACAGCCTAACCAAATAATTAAAAGTGGTAATGAAAATTCTCACGATCAAAGGGTAGTAGGGTAACTTTGCACAAGATCAAATGCAGTGGTACCTGGGTACTTGGGTGCTTTGAAACAGATCAATTTGGTACCCGATGCATTGTGATGTGAAAAATGTTGTCGCGGTACTCATCGTTTGTTTGGCAAGCTAGAACTTGCCTTGTGACTCACTGCATTATTCCTTATTGGAAAAATTTGTTTGGTATTCATTGGTTTTGGTACTCATCATACTTCCCGGAACCAATGAACAATTAACCAAGGTACCATTGTAACTGATTTCAGAGTGAATCAGCTGCTTGCTATCTAACCCAGGTTCTCCCGTAGTATGTCTGTGTTGCCTAGGAATTCTGGGAACTGTAGTCCTAATGCATCTGAAGGACACGGAGCTAATGTAACCAGTAATTGAACAGAGAGGAAACTCTAAACTTGGCTAAATGTTAGCACAAGCATTGAAAGTGATCCAGTTCCTTATATACAGTACTTAAAGTGAATTGTGCGCTGCATTTTCCATGTCTGTTGTTCTGTTTTATGTATTCTAGAAGTAAATTTGTACTTCCTTCTAAAAGATGTGGGAAACTAAATTTACCTTCCAATTCCTTGTTTACCATGGAAACTTGAAATCCTTTCCAGATGTCTTTCCCCCCCCCCCAACCCATTTGATTTGAGAACGCTACCTCGGAAACCATGCGATTCTCATTTCTTTTCATCAGTGTTGGAGAAAATTATGAATATCAGCACGGTTTTATCAAAACTGGTTTTGATTAGGTATTTTTGGGACAACTTCGTGCTTTTAGTAGCTTTCTGGGTTTTTTAAAAAAAATATTGGCTGGAATTTGGATTTATAAGACCTGATAAATGATAGATTGTCTTTTTGCATCTCCCCCAAAAACCAAGATTTTAAACACAGTCTTGTAGTTTAATATTTTAGAGCTGGGCTGGCATAGGCATTGATGCTTCAAAAAAAATCTTTCACCTACAGCTGGGCTTCCATCCGTTCTCCAGGCAAAGTACTGGCATCCCATCAACTTCATTCCAAAACGTAGTGGGGGAAAGTTAAGGCAACGAAATGATAGTCAAAGTCAGAACCAAAACAGCCCAGCCCAAAATATATCCATGAAGTCACCAGGACGTGAGCTAGGAGGTCTTTCCTATTTTTTAGCTACAGGCAGCTCCAAGCACCTCATCTGGGGTTGTCTTTTGGGGAAACGAATCAGTTCCATCACTCCGTCAAGTGTTTCTTGTGTCTTTGTTTTTGTACAATAATATTTTTAAAAGAAGGGGAAATAGAGGAGGAGGAAGAGGAAGCAGCAGCAGCAGCAGGAAACAAGGCCTCTGAAAAAGAGGAATGCTGTTGGCAATTCTTAGTTTGCAGGGAGAGATACTGGATATTCCATCTTGCGGTGTATGTGTGCATCGGTCTCTAAAATTTAAAACATCTGTAAGTGGTAACTGTTTTCAGGATGAATTAAAAAGCCAAAAAAACAGCCAGTGACCTTTGGGGAAGCTTAATGCTGATTCAGTATCAGATTTTGAGTGGAGACATTTGTTTTTTATTGTGTCCCGTCTTCCATGGATTTGCTATTGTTTTCATCGCTAAGCTATCCAAACATTTTCAAAGTTTAATTTTTTTTTCCTCATAAGACGTGCTTTAATCTTTCAGTGGTATTTTATAGACCTGCCATTTTACGCGTTTCATAATCAGTGTTGGTCTATTCAAGAACGTATTTATCGTTCTTGTGCTACAATTGATGCCAGCAAAAGTTTCTTACTTGGATGGTCTACATAAATCTGGACTGATAACTTTCCACGTGAACAATTTTGAATGTTGTGCTATTATTCTCATCATTATTTTGGATTCTAAATCACACATTATTTTTCCGATCCTTTACACAGTCTCTCTGTGTTTAAACTTCATGCAAAATACAGGCAGTCCTTATATAATTTATTCAAGAAATGCTATAGTGACTGCATCTGCACATAACACTAAATCAAGATTTGATGAATTTTGTTGATCCATACAGAGTTAATCTTTCCAGTAAGCAAGGTTTATTTATGCCTTTCATAATCAGTTTTGGTCTATCCATTTCTTCCACCATTACCCAGAAGAAATGGACAGTTGCAAAAAATAGGAAGAGGGAAATGTAAAGATTCTGAATTGAATCAAAGCAAGTCATGATTAAAAGAAACCAGGATTTGCCATCCAAGAGCAAAATATGGTTTCAAATTGGGGGTTGCTATACAGAAGAAGTTAGCCATAGTCTCTTGTTACTTTAGATGGCTGCTGATAGAATAAAATAATTTTACTGGCTTCTGGAAGTCTGAGGCTGATACAGTGTCTTATCAAAGGCATCTTGATAGGTTTGGGACAGCTGAGTGAGATCCAGATGATCAAGATTCTTAATTCTCTGTCAAGACTCTTGATAGCTGAAGTTTGGAATATGGCTTTTTTGGAGTGGATCATTACTTGAACTAATAAATCACCAAAAGAAAGAAAGGTAGACAATTAATAGGTTGGGTGACAGATATGCAGGAGTATATTATTAGGATTTACTTTGAATCCTCGATTCTTTTTTATGCTCAGCATACAAATATAAACAACTTTCTGTTGGTGAGTGCCAGGCCAGCCGAAATTAATTTTAGATTTTACGTTAATGGAAGACTTATGTGCACAATATTTCCATATGTGTAATTCAGCCGCTAACAGTCAAGTTTTCTCCTGTTTCTGTAATCCTTCATTCTTTTTCTAAGTCAGAACGATATAAGAACGGTATTGGATGGAAACAGGACCCATCCAGTTAGGCTGCTTGTTACTATCCGCTGCTATCTCCAGATAGCCCAGAAATGGAGCATGAAGACGATAGCAAAACGTTGTTATTGTTGTTACTCAGCAATAGTTGGTAACTAGTTGCTTCTGCTTAGTGGTTCCATGTAGCTATAGCAAACAATAGCCATAACTACACTGAATCAGCAATAAGAAATTTCAGCAGCCACATCTATTACTGTTACGTGACCAACTCAGGGATGAAATAACGCATGGATGTAAGGCTGCAAATTCTTTGAAGCTCTTCATTAGACAACATGGTAGTAAATCTGCAAGGATCGGACGGGAACGTTGAGGAGACTTTTATTGGTCATAGACTTAAGAAAAAAATATATTTCAGGAGATTGTCCCAAAAGAGTTTTTCCAAAAGACAACTGGGCTGTTTTGGTTTTTTCCTTGAAAACGTTTCACTCCTTATCCAAGAAGCTTCATAGGTTCTTGATAAGCTTCTTGGATGAGAAGCGGATGAGAAGGAAAAAACAACAACAAGAAGCACCTTTGGGTAGCCATGACCTGGATGATGAAGAATCTCCATAGATGTTTTAGGAGATGGCCAGCATTGGGTTCCATCCATTTTTGGGTGTGACTTCAAATTATATCTTTAAGACCACTTGAGTTCACAAAACAAATCAAGATTGCTCCTTTGAAAGAAAGAAAGTCAGCCATCGTTTCCCCCAGCCCTATATTTTGTTTTCTCTTAATTTTGTGTCCTTTCCCTTGAGTTGACCCAACATAAGATATTGCTGAGCACAGATCTCACAACAGTGAAGATCGTTCTGATCTCAGACAGCAGACATAGCTCATAAATTTAAGTAGAAAACATAGCCCTGTCACCCATGGGTTTGTCCACTAGAATGTGACAACCTTGGGAACTGGCTTTTGTCTTCTCTGGTAAAACACACAGGCACACTGTCTTAAATTTTATTTGTGGTTTTGGGAATTTCTTGAAAATGTACAGATGCCTGTTGATAGCTGCCTTAGACTTCCATTAACAAGGAGGATAGAATCGTATTTCTTTCCCCCATATCTCTGTAGTCTGGTCCTGTCGCACTGCTGCTCCCTTGTGTTCTTCTTTTTTGCCCTTTCCCACCAGTTCCTGCCAAAAGCATCATTTCTTGAACGTTTCCCAGTGTTGCACTTCAAATAAATCATGTCACGTTTTTAAGTGCATTTAGAAGAAAATTGGCCTTAATTCATAATGAACATACAGCAGAGTGATGAGGGGAGGTTTTGGGGGCATAAAACCGGGTTGGACGAAACTGACTGCATTATTTATAAGTCTATTAAGGTTAAATGTTGTGAGCATTTCAGCCTGATGAGATCTTTTCTGCATCTATGAAAAATGAATTTGGCCTGTCGTACAACATAATTTTACTGGGTTGTGGGGTTTCCCCCCCCCCAAATCCACCAATTCTGGAGAAAGTACAAAAACACATTTACACTTTATAGCAGGGATGTAGTGCAGTTGGACCTCGACGTAGACCCCAGTGGAGCCCAAAGTTTCTGCTGCTAAGCAAGACATTGGTTAAGTGGATTTTGCTCCATTTTTACAACCTTTCTCGCCACGTTTGTTAAGTGAATCCCTGCAGTTGTTAAGTTAGTCTGTAAGGACCCACCCCACTTTGCATCTTAAGAAGACAGAACTCTTGGAATAGTTCTTCCAACAGGCATCCTTTATTAAGAGAAAATGGTTGCAGGCGTTCTAGGCAGGACTTGGGGTCCAAGCTCTCCCATTCAAGGTTTTAAGGGGTTCCCCAGTAGCCCCGCCGAATCACCCCCTTCTTCCAGCGACATTCTCATGCATTACACTCCCACCCCCTTTTCCTTACTGCCGGCTGGATGGAGACTTCAGAGAGAACTACATGAAAGGTAATAGCCCCATTGTTATGGTTAGTCGTTTTGGTGATATCCACATTCAGTCGCTTTGAAGTGTACTGAAGGAAGTGAGGGCCATAAAGCCCCTTTGTTCACCCCCTTCCCTTCATCGTATGACAGAATCCAGAGAAGGCAGAAATGGGGTTTTCTATAGTTGATAACTAGAGATGAAATATAATTGGATTCTGACATAGTCACACAGTTGTTAAGAGAATCTAGTTTCCCCATTGACTGTGCTTGCCAGAAGGCCACAGAAGGGGGTCGCGTGACCCTGTGGACACTGCAGCCGTCATAAAGATGAGTCAGTTGCCAAGCAGTTGAATTTTGATCACGTGACCATGAAGATGCTGCAAGGGTCATGAGTGTGAAAATCACTCATAAATCATTTTCTTCAGTGTTGTCGTAACTTTGAATGTTCTCTAAACGAACTGTTCTAAAAACACATTTTAGGCTTCACAGTCAGGATGCACTGAACAGCTATTTGAATTGGAAACAGGGATGTTGTTTTGGATTCGGCGAGAGTGTCTTCTGCAGTCACGACCTGAGTCTAAGACTGAAAATCAGGCTTGTCAGATGCTATATTTTTTCTATCCTGCTCTACGGAGTAGAGAGTTGGTCTCGGACAGAAGGCCACCTGAAGAGACTAGAAGCATTTGAAATGTGGATTTACAGGCGGCTGTTACGTAGAAGCTGGGTTGACAAGATCAGAAATGAGGAGGTGATAAGCCGCCTGGGAAAGCCAAGGGAAACCATCAAAACGAAAATTAGAATATTTCGGACATGTGATGCGACACCCAGAAAAATACGGCCTACTCCATTTAATCCTCCAGGGAAAGATGGAAGGCAAACGAGGTCCAGGCAGAAGAAGAACATCATGGCTTCAAAATCTAAGGGACTGGTTTGGACAAAACTCAGCAGCACTTTTTCGTGCGGCTGCGGATAAAAACAGGATCGCCAACATGATCGCCAATGTCCAATAATGGATATGGCACAAGAAGAAGAAGAAGAGAGAGTGCCTGTTTCTCCTATTGGCAGATCCAGTAGAGCAGAGGTCCCCAACCTATTGGGCACCAGGGACCGATTACGTGGAGAGAGGGTTTTCCGCGGACTGGAGGGGCTGTGGTTTTGTGTGCTGCCTGCATCCCTTTGCTTGTTTGTGCGGACCGGTTGCTGACATGCCATGGCCCCGTACCGGTCCACGGACCGGGGTTAAGGACCCCTGCAGTAGAGGGTTAAAAAAAACCAGGATTTATTTCCCTGCTTTGGAGCTGAATAACTGCACATTACTACATCTCAGTCCTGTCAAAATGATGTATTGAAGAGGTGCTGCCTTGGCATTTTGGGAGCTTGTAATCCTGACACTTCAAGAAAAAAAGCCAGTTGGTGAATGCTGACATGATAAGTTAACAGTATGTTCCCCCTTTTGCTGCTTCCACCTGCTTTTATTGCAGGTTGTGGATAAATAATTGCAAAAATTAGCATTAGGAAACCAGCCATTGGAGACCAGCACAAAATCCAACAGGTGTAGCATATATTGTATTTTGCATTTATCGGGCAGAGAGAAGTATGAACACAGAAAAAGCACATAGTTCGGTATCTTCAAGGCAAAGGATGAAAAAAAAATGTAATTTTGTTTTCTCTCTTAAGACATATGCCAAAAAAATAATAATAACAAGCTAGTGAGGATGAGCAATTGAGCAGTGAAAGGGAGGATAAAAATGGGACCAATTTTATATTTCTGAAGCAGTTTAGCCTGGAGAATCTTCCTGTGCTCTAGCGATTAGTTTATTTAATTTTGTCAAAGTAAATATGTTTCTTCCTAAACGATTAAAATCATTTCAACATAATATCAATTTTAGTCCTGCAGGGCTGTGCAGAAGTTTAAAATCACATGTGGTTTCATTATAGAGCTAGTAACTCAGTGCATTATTACGTTATTGTCATCATCATTTTCTGCTTGGGCTCTTGCAGAATTGGGGTATGTTGTGTTTTATCCCCTTTTCCTCCAAGGTGCTCAACGTTCATCCTAGGCCCAAGGTCATAAACAGTGGTTACAAACAACAGAGTCTTGAGTTCACACAACTTGCACACCCCAATGCCTGGCTGAGGAATTCTGGGAGTTGAAGTCCACAAGTCATAGAAGGGCCAAGTTTGAAGAGCCCTGTTTAGAGCTAACATTTCTATGCAAAGATTTGGGTTCGTTTTGCACTTTGTGGTTGAGCAGTTGGGTTGTTAAAAGAAGCCAGCTTGAGGCCCATTCCGGCTTTCTGATGCGTCTCGGCTTCGACGGACAGGCGAATGAACGCAAGAGGGCACTGCGAATCAGTGACATGCTGTGCAGAGGGGAAAAAACAACAGGCTGTGGGAAACAAAGAGAACCAGCTGTGGTTCTCTTCGAAGGGGATAATTTTGTTAGCCCTTGGTTGCAAAACAAAGAGCAATCAGTTGCTTTTGGGCTGTCTTTGGTGCAGGCTTAAAGGCTTATGTGCAATCCTTGGTGCCCTCTGAGCTTGATTTGTTTGCAAACAGCCAAGCTCAGAGAGCGTCAAGGACCCCACAGTTGAACCCTTTAGGTACATATATTCCCTTCAATTACGTGATGGTTGGGTGTCCTGAATCACCTTCTGGTTAGCACTATTCATCCTTCCTTGTTTGTTGTCCCCTTTACCTTCCACCTTTCGTCTTTAGGTCTAACCTTCGTGGCTGCAAAATGAAAAAATAAGGCACGATCACGGGCATTTGAATTTCATCCCCCTCTTCTGTCTTTTGGGCAGTTAAAACATCAAGCTTTGGTGGCCCTTGCTATTATTTCAGAAGGGAATTGTATCTGGGCATTAGCTCTGCCCAGTTAAAGCTGTTGCTCTTTTGTCAGTTTTTCCTGCTGACTTGAAGGCTTGGGGAGTTGAGTTACACTTCTTGCTGGGTACTGTCCCTGTGAAGTTTAACAGCCAGTAATGTCTGTGTGTGCCTTTCAATCATGTTATCTTTGGAGGTTTTAAGAGCTCTGCTTCATCAGACTGAGAATCTGTTCCAACTGCCTGTGGCAACCGGGAAGCCTTTAAACAGGATTTAAAGCACCGCTTCCTACTTATACAAGGGGAGATGTGGAGTTTTGCAAAATACAGAGGTTATATTCTGCCAGCATGGCTAATAAAAGGTCCTCAGCTTGCCCGTTTGAATTTGAATAGTTTCTATTAAGGAATAGAGTAGTGTAGTGTAGTGTAGTGTAGTGTAGTGTAGAGTAGAGTAGAGTAGAGTAGAGTAGAGTAGAGTAGAGTAGAATAGAATAGAATAGAATAGAATAGAATAGAATAGAATAGAATAGAATAGAATAGACAGATTGCAGAATAGAATAGAATAGAATAGAATAGAATAGAATAGAATAGAATAGAATAGAATAGAATAGGAGTAGAGTAGATTAGAATAGAGTAGAATCAAACAGATTGTAGAACAGAATACAATAGAATAGAACAGAACGTATTTTCTGTGGGGAGGAAGATCGCTCTGGGTGTCCTTTCGGTGGGTGAGACTGTACTGAAATCGGCTTTGCTCCCTGAATTTAAGGAGAAGAAAAAGAAGGAGAAAAAAAAGAGGGAGGTGGGGCAGTGAAATTGCCACCCGTTTTTCGAGAAATGGCACTTCCCATTACTTAGGAATGGAGTAGGTGACAGAAGTGGAAAATGGAAGGTGTGATGCACACCCAAGGTGGCAGCCCCAAGAAGGAAGAATGGAGATAATGTCATTATAGAATAATTCTATTCTATTCTATTCTATTCTCATTGTCTCCAGTTCAGTGCTATCGCTTGTAACGCTGGCACCTCAAGGAGAAGGCTGCGAGTATTTCGTCAGAGGCTGGTATTTTAATCTGCTTTGATGACTAGTTTTGCCAGGGGAAGTTTTGTATTGCATGTGTTAATGTGATGACAGCTGCTCTTATTTTAGTGCGCATCCCACCTTTCTGCCGTTGGTAGAGAGAAGCACTGACTAAATGTTTTGGGCGGAAGGCAAAAAATGGCACTGGGATGATCACACTACGTACGTACGTACAACTTGGGAAGGATTCTTTAGGACATCGTGTCCACCCCTTTCCATGCAGGAATTAAAATTAAAGTGTTCCCTCTAAATCAGAGGTCCCCAACCTTTGGGGCACCAGGGACCGGTTACGTGGAGAGAGGTTTTTCCATGGATCAGAGAGTGCGTGGTTTTGTGTGCTGCCTGCATCTCATGGATGGGGCTTTGCTTGTTTGTGCGGACCACTTGCTGGCATGCCGTGGCCCGGTACTAGTCCACGGATCGGGGGTTGGGGACCCCTCTCTAAATGGCTGTCCAGCCTCTCCTTGTTTAATACATCCAATAAATGGAAACTAGTCATTTCTTTGGATGATTAAATCAGGATCCAGTCTGGGCCCACCAGGATCAGAGGTTTAGTCTTCTATACTTTTGGATTTGTGCTGGAGCTCCTGAGGATGGGATCCAGCATGAGTCCAAAAGCTCAGAAGACAAAACCACCTCTGGTCCTGGTGACCAACCCAAACTGGATCCTGCCACCTTATCGTGCGACGCATATATTTGCCTTCATTGGTGATCATTAAATCAGCCCATTTACTCTCAAACTCCTCTTACAACAAGAGTTTTTTTTTTTCCCCTACCACTCCTAACCAATTCAGAATCTGCTTTTCTCTAATTATTGGGGTGCTTGAGAAGAGGTGTTGACCTTCTGTGGGGGCCAGACTTCCAGCAAGGGTTGTGCTCTGTCCACATCTGTTTTGAAATGGAGAAGATATCCAACATTTCTCTGTCTTAAGGACTGCAAGCAGCACAGAATGAAAATAAAAAATGGCCCACTTCCTTCCTGATTCTTTCAAGCTGCCCTTTGCTGGAGGGAAGATGTAAGCCCTCCTGAACCTCCTCCCTCTCTCCCTCCAGTTCCAGTAACTTTTTAAATGAGAAAAGGTGAAGGAACTAAAGCTTGTGGGTGCCCGATAAGATGAAACGTCCGTTAGAAATCCCCACGGGTTGATGTTTTTCCATCACCCTTCTTTTTTATCCTTTACCTACTGCAGAACGGGCCACCTGCAGTGTCAGCGCTTTGATATAATATTCTGTAGGGCAGCAGGAAAATCTTACTGAAATGGAAAGGATAGTGTTATCTGTTTAATGAATTTATAATGAATTACAAGTTGTTGTTTTTTTCAGGGACACCTCGCTTTCTTTGTATGATTTCCTCCTAACTTATCACTTCTGTGGGCAAGTGCGATGTTCAGTCCGAAGAAAGCTGCCCTATACCTGTTAGGATTGTGTTGCTTAAACAAATTTGATTGTGAATATTATATATATCAAATATATAATAATAATAATAATAATAATAATAATAATAATAGCAGCAGTAGTAATAATAATAGTAATAATAATAGTAGTAATAATAAAGTTGGGAGGGGCCTTGGAGGTCATCTAGTCCAGCCCCCTGCTCAGGCAGGAAACCCTACACCATTTCAGACAAAGGGCTGTCCAGTCTCTTCTTAAAGACTTCCAGTGTTGGAGCATTCACCGCTTCTGGAGGCAGGTAGTTCCACTGGTTAATTGTTCTCACTGTCAGGAAGTTTCTCCTTAATTCTAGGTTGCTTCTCTCCTTGGTTAGTTTCCATCCGTTGCTTCTGGTCCTGTCTTCAGGTGCTTTGGAGAATAGCTTGACTCCCTCTTCTCTCTCTCTCTCTCTCTCTCTCTCTCTCTCTCTCCCTCTCTCTCTCTCTCACATCATAATTCTATCACAATAAAACATAACCCAGATTTACCAAAAATGTGTTATTTGGGAAAATCTTCCTCTTGCCGATCGATCTATTAATAGAAAATGCCAGCAGGATGATATAACTCTGCTTCATTAAAAATGATTGCACTGTTCTATTTTTCAGGGAAGCTTGTGTTTGAAAGGTGGGGTATACATTCTTAAAACAAAAATATGTTTTTAGAACACTTTTTTTGTGCAGAACAGCTATACGGATACCCCAGATTTAAAACTATTGCGAATGCTTATATGCTGCTCTTTTGAAGCTTCTAGCAGCACTATTCCTTAAAGGTTGTACTTGAAGATAATGACATTTAGAATTTTAATAACATTGAGTTGTTTTGTAACTTGCCTTTTTAATCGAGAACTGAGATATGTAATTGCTTGTGAGATTCATTGAGTGAACTGAAGGTTATTAAGACTGGAAAGAGGAGGTGATTCGCATGTAACTCAGCCAACAGAGTTTCTTTGCTTTTGAGTTAGTGTTATAGCTTAATATTATGTTTGAATCACATCATTGTGGCTAGTAAAACAGATCATGATTTTAAAATTCTTGTATAGTAAGTAAAAATGCCATTGCTGTCACGAGTAGACATTCTTTCTTTTTTCTAACTAACAAGAGGTTCAGTGTGAAAATGTTCATGCAGTTTGAAGATTGTCACCTGACCTACATAATGTAGCATCCATAAAATTTAATTTGTTAGTTCAGCTTATTAGTTAAGTAACCCACTGCAACCTCTGATGAAGAGGTTGCTAAAATCATGAAGTTGATGCTTTGATGCAATGATGAAATGCAAGGTGATAATACGGGTACTTTTTCATCAAAGCATATTGAAGCACCACTCTTAGCAACAGCAATAGCACTTAGACTTATATACCGCTTCACAGTGCTTGACAGCCCTCTCTAAGCGGTTTACAGAGTCAGCACATTTGCCCCCAACAATCTGGGTCCTCATTTTACCGACCTCGGAAGGATGGAAGGCTGAGTCAACCTTGAGCTGGTCAGGATTGAACTGTTGGCAGTAGGTAGAGTTTGCCTGCAATGCTGCATTCTAATCACTGCACCATCATGGCAATGATGATGATGATGATAAAAAATTGGAAGGGACCTTGGAGGTCATCTAGTCCAACCCCCTGCTCAGGCAGGAAACCCTATACCATTTCTGACAAATGGCTGTCCAGTCTCTTCTTAAAAACTTCCAGTGTTGGGGCTATTCTCTCAAAGGGGTTAAATTTTGACATCGGTCTTCAAAAACCCATGCACGTGTGCATTTATTCCCCACGGATACACATGCTTTTCTTTTAAACCTTGTCAGCATTAAAATAAGGGGGAAAAAAAATACAGGACTGCAGACTGTATGGCCCTTGGCTCTCCTTGTTAAGCTCGTTCCCCAAGACCGAAGCAATCTCAAAGACCATGCGGTTTTGACCACATCGCACCATGTAAAGGAAACAGTTGGCAACGAGGTCTCTTTTGAAAAGCCGCCATCGTCCTCGGTTTGAGGGCTGTGGCCACAAGCATTTCAATGACATGATGTGGCTGGCTGCAGCCTCCCCAGGGCCCTAGTCTAAGTTGATTACGAACCTGGAGAGCAAGTTAAGCAGATGCATCAGAAGTGGCAGCATCAAGACTGCAGAACGCCAGCTTCTGCCAACCGTCCACAGCTGTTTCACGTTTTTTTTTTTTTGTTGTTGTTGTTTTCTACATCTAATCCGTTTAACCTGTGCAAGCAGCTCTTCCCACACCCCTCTTTTACCACATGGTCATTAAGTCAAAACAAGCTGCTGACATGTGTGGAGATTCTCAGTCATCCAGGTCATGGTTGTCCCAAAGTTGCCTTTTTTTTTTTTCCAAAAGGCAAGGGGTCCTTGTTTTTCCTTGAAGACGTTTCGCTTCTCTCCAAGAAGCCTCTTCAGTTCCGAATCGAGAAGCGAAATGTCTTCAAGGAAAAACAAAGACCCCTTGCCTTTTGGGGGGGGGGGAAACATCTTTGGGACAAGTTGCTGAAAGTATTAATATGGCAAGTGCTTTCTCCAGGTGGGGACCTGGATGCCACTGTGAAATATCTGTCAGAATCCAGTTATATTTCATCTCTAGTTATCGACTATGGAAAACCCCATTTCTGCCCTCTCTGGATTCTGTCATATGATGAAAGGGAAGGGGGGTGAACAAAGGGGTTTTATGGCCCCCACTTCCTTCGGTACAACTTCAAAAGGGACTGAATGTGGATACCACCAAAAGGACTACACATAACAATGGGGCCATCAGCTAGAACGCCTGCAACCATTTTCTCTTAATAAAGGATGCCTGTTGGAAGAAATATTCCAAGAGTTCTGTCTTCTTAAGATGCAAAGTGGGGTGGGTCCTTACAATATCATTTATAGTTGCAATCCTCTTCTTCTGGACTCTCAGGTTATAATTGATTTCCCAGTGGAACAGCATGCCTCCAGAAGTTGTGGGTGCTCCATCACTGGAGGTTTTTAAGAAGAGACTGGACAACCACTTGTCTGAAATGGTATAAGTTTCTTGCTTGCGCTGGGGGCTTGGACTAGAAGACCTCCAAGATCCCTTCCAGTTATATTCCAAATTGAATCGAATTGCTCTGTCTTTTTACTGATTCCCACTTGCTTGTAAAACTCCCTCTGGAGGGACCAGTTGGGTAAACTGAGAGTAACATCAAGAGGAAAAGCACCATGATCAAGCACGGTCAACGGGATTCTGTTGAGGAAGAGAGTGGGCAGGTACTCACTGTTATTAGATCTTGGGATATTTCATCTCTCTGATGGGTCTGAGTCTGTTGCCCTCTGGAGCAGATAACTTTTTCTATGATACATGAATTGGGCAAACTCTGTCTTCCATAAACCATGTTTCTTTTCCTCCCCAAAGATTTGCAATTTCTTAGATTAAAGAACTCCATAGAGTATATTTTTAATCTCACCTTCAGCCAGGGGAAATTGTCTTTGAAATTGTGAAAGTGTTTTTGGGGTTGTACTGGCCTGGCTGTGAGTCAGAAAACTGTTTAATTTTGAGAACTATTCGGCAAGCAAGCAAAAGAGAAGAGCTATGTTTAGTAACATCAAGGTTATTTGACTCTGGAATGCTGCACAGTATTAAATTAAATTAAAAAAGGACACCGCTTGGTTTGGAATATGTGCCAGAATCTGTAAAGTAAATTTATTATTTATTTTAATAATCCGATCCTATCCAATTATTGACCCATTCTGTACTTGCAGGCAAATTCATTGATAGCTGTAAGAATTCAACTTTGCAGTAGCATTCTTTCTGATGATCTTCTTCTTTTTGTTTATTTGTTTTCCTAGCCTGCATTCAGAGCAATTAGCTGATTGATGGGAATGAGTTTGGCTTGTATTAAGAACTTAACTGGATCAGTTTAGATCTTGACATCTAAATTCTCATATTCACCCCCAGCTTGACTTCATCTTGAACAAGATTGACACATAGACCATAAAGTTGCTTGTTTGATTTTGTCGTCCCATGTGCTGCCATTATGGTTGGCAAACCACGGCTTTATGGTATAATGTGGTGAACAAACCCAACGTTGATCTACTCCGGCATGTCTATGTACTGTGTCTCTGCTGACTGCCAATAGTTCAGTCCTGACCAGCTCAAGGTTGGCTCAACCTTCCATCCTTCCGAGGTCGGTAAAATGAGGAGCCCGGATTGTTGGGGGCAATTTGCTGACTCTGTTAACTGCTCAGAGAGGTCTATAAAAACACTATGAAGCGGTATAGAAGTCTAAGTGTTATTGCTATTGCCTACCTTCCTTCCTTCCTTCCTTCCTTCCTTCCTTCCTTCCTTCCTTCCTTCCTTCCTTCCTTCCTTCCTTTCTTTCTTTCTTTCTTTCTTTCTTTCCATAACTCTGCCAGCTGCCAGCAGTTCAATCCTGACCAGCTGAAGGTTGACTCAGCCTTCCATCCTTCCAAGGTCAGTAAAATGAGGACCTAGATTGTTGGGGGCAAAAGGCTGACTCTGTAAACCGCTTAGAGAAGGCTGTAAAGCACTATGAAGCGGTATATAAGTCTAAGTGCTATTTTATATAAGTCTAAGTGCTATTTTATTGCTATTAATTAAGAAGGGGTCATGAAACTGTTCTCAAAACAAAGATGATGTATCCTAAGAGAACATGATTCCTCCATGATCTGCCCAATATCTGTATGTTAGACATAAAGGATGCAGGATACATTTGATGTCCAAAAATGCCCATGTTAAATCCCACTAACCATACAGTTCAGTTCTCTGGAAGGCTGCTAATGAATTCTGTTAGCTCTTGTGAACCTGCTGTCTCTCTCACCTCTCTCTCTTTCTCTGCTTCCTTCTTACCCATCCCACAATCCATCTATACATCTGTTATTTGATTGCAGATAGCACTGTGTGAAGCAGTGTGGTTCCAGGGTGAAACAGCATCAGCCATTGAGACATTCTTTACTAAAAGTATTTGATGTGTTCCATCTCGGCGGTTTTAGTAGTTACATTGTCATTTGGGCAAATAAAACCACGGGTAGGACTGCCTGTGTTTCTTTGATCTCTGTTCTTCTCCTAGCCTCACAGTAGATTTTATAATTTCTGTATCACTAGTGACCCTAGTGAAAGATGGCGGTTGATTTCTCTTCTTTTTTTCTTTTCTTTTCTTTTTTTTTAATGGAAGAGCAAAGGAGATGACTTTTGGTCGTGGAGAAAAAAGAAATTGAACTCTGCTTTCCAGAGTTCCTTCTTTGTCTTGGAAAAGACGCTGCCCGGTTTCTGTCTGCTTGTGGCTGATACACGACACCCTTCTTGCAAAGCTCTTCGTTTAGTCAGCAAAAATTTTAGCCAGACCTAATTTAGCTTCAGAGGAGTCTTCGGTAGCAGCAAGGCACGGAGACAAATTAGCTGGGCGTGAACACTGGAGGATGCTCTCCGATGCTGCACGCTGGAAGGTCAGGAGGAAAGGAAAGATTCTGAACAGTATTGATAAAAACAAAGGGTGTTTTTATCGCAAGGTCTTCCTCCATCTTCCTCAGTCTACAAGCATTATTAGCAGGGACACCATATGGAACATCAAAGCAACCATCGCATGGATTCTTAAACGGAGGATCTTCTATCTTAAACTAGTTTTTGCCAACCCTGGCTATCTTCATTTATTTTGGGCTTGTGTCATCAGCCCCTGCCATCCATTGCCAGGGTTCAGAGCTAATGGGAGTCCAAAGCTTCTTAGAGCAGGGCTTTTCAACCAGTGGTATGGGTACCACCTGTGGTACATTGGCACCTGGCAGGTGGTAGCAACCATCCTAGAAAAGTGGTAGCTGAACCGGTGGCAGCACTGCACAAGCCTGAGCGAGAGATGGCTGGAGCTGCAGGGCTGTCAGGGCTTAGTGGAAGTGCCAGGATCAGCGCCAGGCTCCAGAAGATGCGTCGATCAGCTGGAATGTTGCAGCCTCTCCAGGATCTTGTGATTTACATTCAGATGCTTGGAACTGATTCGTATTTATGACGGTCACAGTGTTCCAGGGTCATGTGAAGTGACCAAAACCTGCTGCAACCACCCAGCAGACGGGGGGAATAAAAACCAAACACCTCCCACTCCACACCCGCTGCCAATCCTCAACAGAAATGCTCACAACAATGAAAACCTCGGACAGGAGGAAGAGCGCTGCCAGGGGGGCAGGCAGGTGTCTTGCTCGGCTGTGGCTTGGGGGGCACTTTTTTCAGTGCCATTGTAACTTTAAGAGTCACTAAGTGAACTGTTGTAAGTTGAGGACTACCTGTACTTCATCACTTTTTTCCTTTTTGGGGGGGGGGGTCATCAAGTTTTTGACACCTTGCTAGGCGACTGGTGGTACTCGGATGTTGCCATATCCTAAAAGTGGTACAATGGGTGAAAAGGTTGAAAAGCCCTGTCTTAGAGAAAATAAAGCATCAAAACTAAAAATTATTCCATGATATATCTGCCTAAGAAAGATCCTTCGCTTTAGAAGGAAAAAAGTGTCTGTGGGGTGTGTGGTTGTGTGTAATACACTATTGCTAACCTTTCATTCTTTGATATATGCTTTGCCTTGTATCTAGAGTGTAAGCCTATAGTCTGGGTCTCTGTGGTTTTTTTTTTTTTTAAATTTAAGTGTAGGCAATCAGTGATTTCCTGTATTTTATAAATAGTAATTAGAAGCTTTGGATATGTGTGATAAATTGGCTGTAGCTGTAATGGGAGGCAAACAAGTAAAAAGCATAACAACAGGAATGCTCTTAAAATACATTGCTTTTTGGCAATTGTGTGCACGTTTATATGAAGATTTGGGTTTTGCATATATTTAATTTTATCCATCCTTTAACTATAGCATTTCAGTCGGAGTAGAGCTGGAAGGGACCTTGGAGGTCTTCTAGTCCAACCCCTTGCTCAAGCAGGAGACCCTATACCAGTGATGGCGAACCTTTTAGAGACCGAGTGCCCAAACTGCAACCCAAAACCCACTTATGCATCGTCGGATGCCGGGTGGGGGTGGCCCATTGGCTGGGGGCGGCCAATTGGGTGGGGGTGGCCCATTGGCTGGGGGTGGCTGCGGTGGTAACAGCAGAATGGATGGGACTAAAAAGTTCAATCAATCAATTCTAACTTTGCAAGATCTTTTTTTTTCCCGTGAGAAGTTGAAATTGACTGATTGATTGAACCTTTTTTTTTTTGCACACGGCGGCGGAGGCCTAAAGCGAAAAGGTTTTATAAAACCCAGCTGAAGGCCTAGGACTGGGGCGACGGCGCGCGTGCCCACAGAGAGGGCTCTGAGTGCCGCCTCTGGCACCCGTGCCATAGGTTCACCATTACTGCCCTATACCATTTCAAAAAAGTGGCTGCCCAATTTCTTCTTCAAAATCTCCACTGAAATTCAATCAATCAATCAATCAGAATAGAGCTGGAAGGGACCTTGGAGGTCATCTAGTCCAACCCTCTGATCAAGCAGGAGACCCTATACCAATTCAGACAAATGGCTGCCCAGTCTCTTAAAAAAACCCCAGTGATGGAGCACCCACAACTTCTGGAGGCAAGAAGTTCCACTGGTTCATTGTCCTCACCATTAGGAAGTCTCTCAACACTCAACACATCTCACAAATTTACCGATGTGCTTAGAGGTCTTGTCCGTAACATCCCCTCAGAAGGAACATGGAAATGGAAACTAATCCTGCTATTACGAAGTTCTATCACAGGGAGCCTTCTTAAATCAAGAAAAAAAAGTCTGTATGAGCCTTCAAACAGAAAACTAAAGTCTTCTGCCGGCTGACAAGGAAAGTCCTTATGGATTCCCCCCAAAAAGAAAATGAACCAGAATTCGTTTAGTGAAGCCGCAAAGAATCGCTCAACGGCCTTGTTACTAACTTAACAATTGTAGTGATTCATTTGACCGCTGTGGCAAGAAAAGTCGTAAAAATGGGGCAAAATTCACATAATTAGCAGCAGACATTTTGGGGTCAATTGTGCTTGTGAGTCTAGGACTTTCTGCACACTCGTGTAGATTTTGTTCTCCTGGCCCACCATCGTTCCTTTTCAACTGATGTATCTGGTTATTCTCAGGCTGTGAATATAATACCAAATACTTACATCCTCTCGTCTCCAGATCGAGGAATACTTCATAGGCATACAAGGGGCATCAGTGTTTCTCAGCCACTGATACCGTGGTGGATTCTGAGGGTTTTGAAATTTTTACTAGTCCCTCTTCTCGTAGACGTGTGGCTTTATAATACTGGGAGCTTGGAGTCAACCTTCCTATTTCACTAGGTCTGAGGCCCAGCCTGGATAGTTGCTGATCGTGATTTTTTCCCCCCCATAAATATTTTACAACTTTTCTTAAAGCATTCCTAAGACATATCAAATTGACACTCCCCCCCCCCTTCTTTGTTATGTTTTCCTTGTTACGTCTTCACTAAATGAATTCTGGTTCATTTTCTTTTTTTGGGATCCATAAGGACTTTCCTTACCAGACTGCAGAAGACATTTGTTGTTGTTGTTAGTTGCGAAGTTGTGTCCGACCCATCGCGACCCCATGGGCAACGTTCCTCCAGACCTTCGTGTCCTCTGCCATCTTCTGGAGTCCATTTAAGCTTATGCCTCCTGCTTCAGGGACTCCATCCAGCCACCTCATTCTCCGTCGTCCCCTTCTTCTCTTTCCCTCCATCTTTCCCAGCATTAGGCTCTTCTCCAGTGAGTCCTTCCTTCTCATTAGGTGGCCAAAGGACTTGAGTTTCAACTTCAGGATCTGGCCTTCTAAAGAGCAGTCAGCAGAAGACATTAGTTATCTGTTTCAAGGCTCATACAGACTTTTTTCTTGATTTAAGAAGGCTCCCTGTGACAGAACTTCATATTAGCAGGATTAGTTTCCCTTTCCATGTTCTTTCTGAGGGGATGTTATGGACAAGACCTCTAAGCACATCGGTAAATTTATGAGATGTGTTGAGTGCCTCTCCTTTTTTAGAACTCAAAAGAAAAGATGACCCATTCCATTGGTGCTTAAAACTGAATTGAAAATACCTATGAAGGGTTTTGTATTTTTTTTAACAAATTAATAAAATCTCTCTGGACCACAATGGCTTTATAATTATTCTGTGTAGAGAACTTGGAAGCTAAGTGCATGTGCTCCTCATCTGAACATAAAGGATTTGGCTTGCATTTTAATGTAATTAAAGTTTCCGAGCCGCTATGCAAAATGGGATGCAGTTATGTTTTGATATTTGCATTTTCTTGGATTCTGTGACGCCGTTTGAAACCCGTTGAAAAATGTGAATCCTGGGGTGTGTAAAAAGTGCATGAGTTTAGTGGAACAATGTTCACATGCATGATATATTAGAGAAAAATTGCATGCAAAAATACACATGTTGTCAGAACTTTATCCAGAATTTTCTTGCGTAAGAAAAGCGCGCACAAAAATGCACAGAAAATTATCTTTTGAAAACCAGTTCTCCAAATAAAAGCAGGCAGAAGAAATAAATGTACCGTAAGTAAAATGAGAAACTGGTCAAAAACTAAACTCATATTCATCTATCTCGGTTTTCTTTGGAGGAGAGTAGTGCAATTAAAGAAAAAGAAAAATTAAAAAGCTCCTGATGTAGCCAGAATAAGAAAACAGAAATTGTTTTTGTTGCAAAAGTATCATGTCAATAAACTTTGTTTTGGAGCAATTGCTATTATAATTAGACAGGATGACACATGAGTCTTATTAATAACATCCAGTAATGCAAGCATGTTTGAGCTGTTCCCATTGTTCTTTTTCATGCCATCTGTTCCTACACCCACAGTGTTGAAGACTTTTTAATCTAAAAATTGGAAAAAAAAAAGAAGTAATTTACTGGCTGTTCATGCTGTTGCTGGTGGCCTTGAAGTATGAGTTCTTTTCTAATTTCCACTTTGGTTAATTTTTACAGCATTTTAAATAGCTTTGTAAAACTTAAAATGCCAATTATTACTGGCATTTCAGACTTGGTATCAGTGTCAATGCAGGACAATAACTGTTATAAACTCATTTGAAAGAAAAATGTACACCCCGGGACACTGTTGACAAAAGGAAGCCCTAGGCTTTGAGAATAATAAGTTCAGGTCTTAGGAAATTCAACTTTAATTATCTGCCTGCTGGTTTTGCCAGTAAACTATAAGGACACTTGAAAAATTCAGCCACTGCATTCTCACTTGGCATTATCCTAAAACATAATGTTTTTACAGCTTGCTCCATTTCATTATAAATTACATAGAGAGCAAATATTTTCAGGACCTATCGGACATGAAGGATACAGCTACAATAATGAGAACTGAAGGAATTGTATTTACATCTTCAGTTTAAGGCACTCGGCTACATGTTTTTCTACCATCAGAAAGCCAGTCCAAATGATGGATCGCAGACAAATGCTCAAAAGTGAACTCTGGCAATTGCAAAGGCAAATGCCATTAAATTCACCACAGCACCTTGATTTTCTCAGCGTGACTTTCTCCACTGAGTTGAATGGTAGCCATAATGGGGCAGCCTACAGGAAGCCCTTGACTTACAACTGTTCATTTAGTGACCTCTTGACATTACAATGGAACTGAAAAAAGTAGCTTATGACCGTTTTTCACACTGATGCAGCTGTGTCCATTATAAAAAATGACCTGTAAACATCCCTGCTTCAGACAGGAAGGCGGTGCAGAGAGTGGTGAGGACAGCAGAAAAGATCATTGGCAGTTCCGTCCCTTCCATCCAGGACATGGCACAGAAGCGTTGCTTGAGTAGGGTCCGCAAGATTGTTTGGGACACGACACATCCTCTTCACAACCTGTTTTCCTTGTTCCCTTGTGGGAGGAGGGGGCTCCGTGCTATCCGAAGCAGAACATCACATTTCGTTCCATACAGTATAAACCTTGTGAACTCTAAAGCTTCCTCCTTCCGTTATGTATTCAAGATGGACAGTGATTAATATTTATATGTTTCTTATATGTGAGGGTGTAGGTCTAGACATATGTTGTGTATAGTGTGTTTAAATGTGTATTATGTATGTGTACCCTTTGAAAGCAAGCAACTAAATTTCATTTTTAATGTGTGCCATTGTGCCCACAAGAAAAAATGACAATAAAGGTTATCTGTCTGTCTATCTGTATCTATCTATCTATCTATCTATCTATCTATCTATCTATCTATCTATCTATCTATCTATCTATCTATCTATCTATCTACCTATCTACCTACCTACCTACCTACCTACCTACCTACCTTCCTACCTAACTACCTAACTATCCTAATCTAATCTAAGTTCAAATGTGCCATGTCTCGTTTTTAATGTTTTTCCGTTGTCTTTAGTGAGGGAGCCGATATTGATGCAACGTGTGTTTTGAATTCCCGTTTTGATGCCTTTCAGGAATAGGTGGCTTGCAAGAGTTTGTTTTAAAATCAGCAACCTTGTCCTCCTCGCCAGCTTCTCCACCATTTAATCCACTCAACTTTGAAGTGACACCAATTGTACGAGTGGCCGTTGAGCCGAAGCACCCACGTAAGAATATTCTGTTTTTTTAAAGAACTTATTTCTATTGGAAGCTACCATACACCTCAAAAAAAAAATAAATTAAAAAAATCACAAGGTGAAAAAAAATGTGGTAACAAGAGTACTAGGGTAAGAAAGTAGAAGGATCACCTTACGATCTAGGTCAGGGGTAGGCAACCTTGGCTCTTTTATGACTCGTGGACTTCAACTCCCAGAATTCCTGAGCCAGCCATGCTGAGGGGAAAGGGAGAGGTTTCCAAGCTGAGCCATGCTGGCTCAGGAATTCTGGGAGTTGAAGTCCACGAGTCATAAAAGAGCCAAGGTTGCCTACCCCTGGTCTAGGGCATTCACTCTAAAGGAGGGTCATGGATTTGATATGAACTCAGAATAAAATATTTCATTCCTGGCTGTGCGCTCCTGTTCTGTAGCTCTCGTTCTATTGTACAATTCTTTGAATCGGTGTTTCTAGCCGCGTCCTGTTTGAACCTGCTTTTGACTTTCCAGGTGAGATGCCTCAGTTGGTTAAAGGAATGAAACTCTTAAACCAAGCCGATCCATGTGTACAGATTTTGATCCAAGAGACAGGCGAGCACGTCTTAGTTACTGCAGGAGAAGTCCATCTTCAGCGCTGTTTGGATGACTTGAAAGCAAGGTGGGTTATGGGGAAAAGAAAGTGAAAAGTAACAGCTTTATACGATATTAGGAAGGAATTTAGACTCATAATAATAGTTCTGTGCCAGGGCAGAAACAGAAACCTATGTTGTCTGGTATCCTCATCAAATCAGAGACAAGCACTACTATGACATATACACTCCGTTTTCATTTAGGGTCCACTTCAGTTTGTAACCATTCAGTAACACAAATGTAATTTAAAAATATCATTTTCCAACCAATGCACACAGTTATGATTAAATTTATGCATCTGACAACGTTCACCAGAGTGGGAGTAACACTGGTTTAGAGAATTTTGTCTGAATGAGATGGCAGCAAACAGTGATATTTGCAGTCTCTCCCTCCCTCCCTCCCTCTCCCTCTCCCTTTCTTTCTCCCCCTCTCTCCTTCCCTCTCTCCCTCCCTCTCCCTCTCTCTCTCCCTTTCTTTCTCCCCCTCTCCCTCCCCCTCTCTCCCTCCCTCCCTCTCCCTCCCTCTCTCCTTCCCTCTCCCTCCCTCTCTGTCTCCCACTCTCTTTCTCCCCCTCTCCCTCTCTCTCTCCCTTTCTCTCTCCCCCTCTCTCCCTCCCTCTCTCCCCCTCCCTCTCTCTCTCTCCCTCCCTCTTCCCTCCCCCTCCCTCTCACTTTCTTTCTCCCCCTCTCTCCTTCCCTCTCTCTCCCTCCCTCTCCCTCTCTCTCTCCCTTTCTTTCTCCCCCTCCCTCCCTCCCTCTCCCTCCCTCTCTCCTTTCCTCTCCCTCCCTCCCCTCCTCTCTCTCCCCCTCTTTCTCCCCCTCTCCCTTTCTCTCTCCCCCTCTCTCCCTCCCTCTCTCCCCCTCCCTCTCTCTCCCTCCCTCTTCCCTCTCCCTCCCTCTCCCTCTCCCTCTCCCCCCCCTCTCTCTCTCTCTCTCACACACACACACATATGTTCACTTAGTGACTATTTCCCTTAACCTGGTCATTGGAACATGGTCACTAAGCTAGGAATGGCTATAGTTGGAGAAGCTGGAAAAGAATCTGTCCTCGCCAGTTCATTTACCTAGATGTTGCTGCAATTAGCCAGTGATGGTTGGGTTGACGAAAAATAGATTGCCTTCTGACAATAAGCAACATCAGGAATGCTTCAGATTCAGAATAACCATCCTGTATCCTGCAAGTCCAGATAGCCAGGCTAGAGGTACTTGCCAGCCTCGTGTGCAATAAAATGAAATATGTCTTTTCTTTGTGCCCAGTTTTGTAGCATCAATCATTTTTGCCCAGAAAGTTGATGTGGAATCAAGTGATAATGTTAACCTACCAGTGGACTTAAAACCGTGTCTGTCGTCAGACCTGACACTAGCTTTTTTTTTTTTTTTTTTGGCTTTCCATAGGTTTGCCAGGATAGAAATCAGCGTATCGGAGCCCATTATCCCCTTCCGAGAAACCATCACAAGACCTCCCAAAGTGGATATGGTGAACGAAGAAATAGGAAAGCAGCAGAAAGTTGCTGTCATACACCAGAGTAAGGAGGAGCAGAATAAAATCCCTGAAGGGGTGCAAGTGGATTCTGATGGGCTCATAACAATATCAACGCCAAACAAATATGCCACGCTCAGCGTACGAGCAACGCCACTTCCGGAGGAAGTAACCCAGCTGCTGGAGGAAAACAGTGAATTAATTCGGACCATAGAGCTGTTTGCCTCTTCTCTTAACGAAGACAAGAACACGGAGGAGATGAACCAGAGGACTCTCAGCCGGATCCAGGAATTCAAACAAAAACTAGAACAAAACCTGCAGGGCTGGAAATGGAGAAATGCTGTGGAAGGAATCTGGTCCTTTGGCCCTCGAAAATGCGGCCCGAACATCTTACTGAATAGATGCGAAGGCTACAAAAGGTCCATCTGGCAGTGCCTAGAAGGCGCCAAGCCGACCAAGGAAGCGGGGCTGTATCGGGATTTTGACAACAGCATCCTCAGCGGGTTTCAGCTGGCTACGCTCTCTGGACCCATGTGTGAAGAACCGCTGATGGGCGTCTGCTTTTCGGTGGAGAAATGGGAGATGAGCAGATTTGCTGAGCAGGTGTCACTCAACAGGCAGGATTCGGAGGAAGGGAAAGGAGGCAAAGAGGAAGCCGCCCCTCCGTCGAGGATCGAGACGGAACCCATTTCTGAAAGCGAACGGCAAGAGGACGAGAGGTGCAGCCTAAAATTGCTGAACAAGCGCAGAGGGGAGATATTGAATGTGGACTGTTACGGTCCTTTCTCAGGCCAGTTGATTGCAACCATGAAGGAAGCATGCCGCTACGCCATGCAGGTTAAGCCCCAGAGACTGATGGCCGCCATGTATACCTGCGAAATTATGGCGACAGCAGAAGTCCTAGGTCAGTGATGGTGAACCTTTTAGAGCCCGAGTGCCCCAAAACTGGCCCAATCCGCCCGCCCGCTCCCACTCCCACCCTGCTCCACCCTTACCCCGCCCACCCTCAGGGCCATCCACGGCACGCCGATCGCCAGGCAGCCCTGCAGCGCCATGATGGCCACGCCCTCCACCAGCATCCCACAGCATCATCTGCTGCCCAGCTGCCATGTGCTTGGCTGTGCAGCTCTACACGGGCCGCACCCGGGGGTGACTCTTCTCCAGGGGGGTTGCTGGTGAGGAGGGGGCTACAGGGGGAGGCGGGGCTGGGGAGACATCGTGCATGCCCACAGAGAGGGCTCCGAGTGCCGCCTCTGGCACTAGTGCCATAGGTTCGCCACCACTGTCCTCGGTAATAAAGAGCCAAAATGCAACAGAGAGTGTACAATGTCCATTGCTAAGGGAGAGATTTTGTCAGAAGGTCATAAAATGGGGTGACGTGACCCCAGGATGCTGCAACCGTCATGCACATGAGTCCGCTATCAAGCGCCTGACTTTTGATCCCGTGGCCAGGGGGATGCTGCAACCGTTATAAGTGTGAAAAGGGGGTTGTAAGCCGTTTTTTTCAGTGCTGTTGCAACTTGGAACACTCGCTGAACGAACTGTCGCAAGTCGAGGACGCTGGTAGCTGCGGAAGGGTGACATCTGTAGGAGGAGGGTGTGGTTAGAGAGCACACTTTGAGCAATTTGGATTTGCTTGGCACAATGTTTTTTGCACGTGGCGACTTTTAAGACGCGTGGGCTTCCATTCCCAACATTTGCAATAACCAACATTTCCTGAGAGCAGATGATCTACCACTTTAGAGTATGAAAACTGAAAAAATAATTTAATAAGTGACAATACGTAGATCCCTTTCAAATATTTTGGGCCACTGTGCCTAGAATTCCCAGGAATTGACTGATGAGCAGTTGAATAGATCTAGATGGTGGCGAACTAATTTAATTAATTTAATTTGGTACAGCCGCCCACGCTAGGAAAAAAAAAATCAATTGGCGAAGGATGGTTTATAACGTTTGTTATGTGAGTTATTTTTATTTTACATCCCGAATGCCTTGTCCCTTGTTTGATTGCAAAGTTTGCACTGTGAACAGCATTTGTTCCAATCCTGAGCATCCCTCCTCTTCCTTTTCAAAATCTTTTACACATTCTGGATAATAGCTTGCCCTGAATACTATTTCTTGAACGTTTGTCTGCTTCGTTTGCCCTACGTATTAATTAGATTTCCTAAGTCGGTAAATATATATCTGAGAAGTCCTTGGTGCTCTCTGAGCTTGCTTGTTTTCCTGCAGACATTTCATTACCAAACGAGGTAACATCATCGGTGATAGAAGAGGAAGAGGAGGAGGACAACAGCGTTGGGGTCCTTGGTGCTCTCTGAGCTTGCTTGTTGTCTTGCAGACATTTCATTACCAAACTAGGTAACATCATCAGTGCTCTGATGATGTTACTTAGTTTAGGTAAAGAAATGCCTACAAGAAAACAAGAAAACTCAGACAGCACCAAGGAGCCTTCACTTCAACTCACCTTTATCTGTAAATGTATCTCTAAACGGGCAGAGAGTTGGTGAGAAGGCCAATGAAATAATATCACCCATGTTTTGTCAGGTCGTGTTTATGCCGTCCTATCCAAGCGAGTTGGCCGCGTATTGCAAGAAGAGATGAAGGAAGGGACGGACATCTTTATCATCAAGGCGTTATTGCCGGTAGCGGAGAGCTTTGGTTTTGCTGACGAAATCCGGAAGAGAACAAGCGGCCTGGCCAGCCCACAACTGGTCTTCAGTCACTGGGAGGTAAAATTTCTGTCCACCTCTTCATCAGTCGATGCAAGATTTCCTACAGTTGCATAACAAAAGGGAGAGGGAAGGTAGCAAAAGGTGGTCAGGATTTAAAAATTGGCTTTTGTTAATCTCCTATTAGAAGTTATGGAATTCTGTTGTTGGATCTGCCACAACTCACACCTCTAAGTAGAACCGATCCTTGGCTCCGTTGCTTGAGAAAGGTGTAGTTTTATTAGAAGTCAAGCGTATTGCGGTAATGCAAAGCCAGAGCTGAGAATCGCGTACCCAAATCCCTAAGTTCAACTTTTCCTTCCCTTAGCTGTCTCTCATCGCCTACCCGTGCAACCAATCAGGTTCAGGCAAGATGTTTTCATAACAGCCAATCCAAGCATGCTTTGGTATGCAGCTCCCTCCTTCCTCTAGCTGGGTGGCCTTGAGGCAGCGTCTGGAGGAGATACAGCATTTACTTTCATTTCCCCAAGCATTCCCCCCCCCCCCATAGTTCATGGCAGACTGTCACCACATAGCAGTGAAGCACAAGGAAGCATAAGGTGGGAGCCGACATTTGCCCTGTTTCAGTGAGTTTTGCCTGTGTAGATAATGAGATTGTTGTGAGCTTATGTTAAGGATCCACTAGTGGTGGCCAGTAACAAGGCAAAAACTTTGCCAAGTTCTCCTAGTTATTTGTTTCCACTAAGTAAAGCTATGGCAAATCTAGACAGCATACTAAAAAGCAGAGATATCACCCTGCCAACAAAAGTCCATATAGTCAAGGCCATGGTTTTCCCAGTTGCAATGTATGGTTGTGAAAGTTGGACCACAAGAAAGGCTGAGTGCCAAAGAATTGAGGCCTTTGAACTATGATGCTGGAGAAGACTCCTGCGAGTCCCCTGGACTGCAAGGCGATCAAACTGGTCAGTCCTAGAAGAGATCAACCCTGACTGCTCTTTAGAAGGCCAGATCCTGAAGTTGAAACTCAGGTACTTTGGCCACCTAATGAGAAGGAAGGACTCACTGGAGAAGAGCCTAATGCTGGGAAAGATGGAGGGCAATAGAAGAAGGGGACGGCAGAGAATGAGGTGGCTGGATGGAGTCCCTGAAGCAGGAGGTGTGAGCTTAAATGGACTCCAGAAGATGGTAGAGGACAGGAAGGCCTGGAGGAACATTGTCCATGGGGTTGCGATGGGTCAGACACGACTTCGCAACTAGCAACAACAAAGTATAGAAATAAGGTTTTCATTGGGAAAGATTGGTTTCTGTTTTCCTCCAGAAATTAATTCCTTTCATTGTATAGTTTACCTGACCAAAAAAAAAAAAAAAAAGCAGAACCGAAATATTTTCCTTCCTTATCTGCTGGCAGTCAAATGCAATTGTTTGATGAAATTGATTGTCAATAGATTTACAAGAGAGAAAGGGAAGCCTTCATTATGTCAATCAAAATTAGCTTACAGAATTTGCAGCCACAAAGCGTGCTGAGAATGGGTTAGGTGGCTTTTAAAAGATAATTGTACAACTTAACGAAAGATAGTGGGATAGCTGAAAACACTGTATGAAAAAGAACTGCGTTAGCCAAAATCTGGAGTCTGGCAAGCATCTTTTCTGACTTAACACATTTTATTAAAAGCTATAAACTGTCATGAATTACAGCTCGCTTCATCAGATGCTTGAAATGGCTAAACTGATGTAGGATTTAAATTAGGATGAGGTGGAGGAAGAAGGGAGGGGGGGAAAACACGTTGACTATGCAAATGCAGGTTACTTGTGGCACGGTTTATAAGTAGTACGGTATCAGTCAACAGTTGTAAAGGGGTTAAAAACACTTTGTGTTTGTTGAGATCTTCTGTGATGTTTAAATAGAATTTCTTCTATTAGTGGATTTCCCAGAACAATGATCAAGATCCCTATTGATGGATAGGGGAATTCCCAGAGCCAGTCAGAGACCCTTGGATGGATCTCTGAGCTCCTTAAACATAGCTGGTCTTTAGTCAACAAATTAACTAACCAACATTAAGCTGGGCTGGGAAATGCTTGGCAAAGCTATCCCGTCTAAAAGGATTATTTTTTAGAAGTTAGAATATTTCTAAATGCCAAAATAGTAAATTCTAAAGTCTCTTTGTGGGATTATCATAGCAATAAAATAAATGGATTTCCTACATTTCCCCCAGTTTTCTGCCTCTTAATCATACTTAAACTGTATTTGTCTCAAACCATGTAATTTACAGTGCAGAGGTTTGGAGTGGAAGATGTTTTAAGGAACAGAGAATATCTAGTTTCTAAGGTGGAGTTCATTTGCAATCTATTCTCTCTCTCTCTCTCTCTCTCTCTCTCTCTCTCTCTCTCTCTCCCCTGTGTGAAAAAAAACACGCATGAGTGCAAAATAATTCTTCTCAGGTAGGTCTGCTTGTTGCTCTGCCTGTATTAGCAAAAGACCATAAAGAGTGTCTTGCAAAGTGCCTTGTGCAAGACTGTTTTTGTTTTCCTGAGCATGGATTTAAAATTCAGGATTTATCACACTTCCCCTGGCATTAGAATTGACACTCTTAACTTAAATCTGCCCCCTCCCTCTTTCTTCCATTTCTATTTGCTTGACTGGCACCAAGGCAAACAGTAGTAGGCAGGGTTTATTAAAAAATAAGACTGCTGTTTTTTGCCATCATCCACAACGGATCTGAATACTCCCCCTGCTCTCTTAACCACTGTTTGGAATGCCGCAGCGACGAAGGAATATAACTGAATTGGAAGGGATAGGAATTGCTTATAACCCACCAGGAAACGTTATTGATCGATTGATTGATTAAATTTGTATGCCACCCCTATCTATACCAAGCAACTTTATCTAGGCAAGGTAAAGGCTACAGTTGCAAAGCAACCCATCATTTCTCGGCCACCGATTTCCCCTAACGGGGCCAGCATAATAGCAAACACAGACCCTATTCAGAGGCATTCGAGGCTTCTTTATAACATGGTAGGGATTGATTTATTTATTAAATTGTTGTGCCACCCATCTTACCTGCAAGATTCCTTTCTTATCAAATGACAGTCCAGAATCTCAAAATGTATTGTTTGTTTGTGGGTTTAATGCACATTGAGGAGTAACCATAAAGTTTTAAATATAAGGCAAAAAAAAAAAAGCAAGCCTCCCCATAGAATTTTGGTTAAAATACAGCTATCTTAAATGTTTACCTTTCACTGCAATATTAGTAAATTCTATACATGATTTAAGGCTAATCCTAAAACCACTGCTTAGCCCCCAAACTAAAAATCAACCTGTTCTCTTTCTAAGTTTAAAAGATGATAAAATAAAAAAAAAACCTGATTGATAGCTGGCATGGAAAATTCTGTAGCTTTGGTAGCCGTGATTTTTTTTATCAATCCAGTTTTTTATTCTTAATAAATCACAGAAAATGAATTCAAAGTTAGATGTAGATGTAATTCAGGGAAAAGATGATATCTTACCGCGGTGCACTTGTGTAGTGTTGTAAATTATCAATAATCCATAACACCATTATTAATTTTAGCAATTTAACGATGTCTGCCAAAATGCATCATGTATGCCTAAACCTCATTCCGTTATCTACTTGACTGCAAAATGCTGATAATGCATCACTCATCTTGGGCCACTAGTTGTACAATATCAGAATTTAATTTGGGTCCATGATTTAATGCTATTTTGACATTGTATAATTTATTATTTCCTGTTTCTGGAAAAATTTACTTTCTTTAGCTGTTTTCCAGCTGATTGGTTGGTTTAAATATATTGCCAGCTATCAGATTTTTATTGTAAGCTCGTTTTTATTCCTACTTTTAATAAACTCATGCTTTGTAGGGAGATTTTCTGCTAGAGATAGCTGGGTTCCCCCCCCCCATCAATTTCTGTGTGGCTTATATCTGTCTGTGATATAGACTTGCTCACGGATTAACATCAACAGCCTTTGCATTTTTTTTAATGGGAAGATAAATTACAATAGGGGGCACAATGGCTCACTGGTTAAATACGCTCAGTTTTTCAGATGGAGAGCTGACAGCCTGGGTTCAAGACCCAAATGCTACGCAGTGGGGTGAGCTCCCGTTCCTCGCCCCAGCTCCTGCCCGCCTTGCAGTTTGAAAGCAGGCAAATGCGAGTAGATAAATAGGTACCACTTCGATGGGAAGGTAACAGTGTTCCGTGTGCCTTCGGCATATAGCCATCCTGGCCACATGACATGAAAATAGTCTTCGGACAACGCTGGTTCCCTTGGCCAAGATACAGAGATAAGCACGGTGCCCTGGAATAGGGCATGATTGGACAGGGAAACCATTACCTTTTACATTACAACAACCAAGTGATTGTTCGACTTAATATCTACGGAGGTTCTTTTAATAACAGTATGATGAAACACGTGCTTTCTTTTTGCTGTTGTGCACTTACGAGCATACGTCGCTGTTCTTCAGGTGAAAGAGAGCTGAATCTAAAATTTGTTTTTTGTTAAGATACGATCTGAGGCGCTTCCGGTGATCACTTCTCGGTTTTACGCAGACGGTAGACTCAATGTCCTTCAGTCAGAGGAGGAGTGATGAGGCCTCTTTTGATATGTTGCATTCTCATTTTTTGCTTGTGAGTCTGACTGCCGTGCTTTCTCTCTAAACATCTGGTTTCAACAAATCTGGAGAACTTGACTAAGTGAGTCAAGTCACCAGCCGGTGAGATCCACGGCCAAGATTTCATCAAGCATAAATTTCATTGGGGATCTCATGTGGCAAGGATGAAACTAGAATTAACCACATAGGACACATATTAAGGCCATGTAGATCACAAAGTAGATATGCGTCGTTAAGTCTATGCATGCTTTGGAAAGCTGTTCACTGGTTATTTTATTTTACTTTCCCTAATATTAGCACAATATTAGGGTACAAAAGAGAAACATTACTGCAGTTCAGGAACTTTTTCTCTCTCTTAAGAAACTTGGTGAGTGGCAGCTGATCTGGTTTTTTAGATGCCTGGATATGGTTTTAATTATCCTTTTTTAAGCAATGTATTTCCCCGCTCTTCCATAGCGTGTACCGTTTCACTCTTAATTAGCCTTAACCAAGAAGGCAAGATTTAAGAAAGTTTAAAGCTCTTCTCCAAAGTCTGTCACTCCCATCATCCTTAGCCTGGAAGGGCAATGTCCAGACATCAGTGATGGGGTTAGGAATCCACCCCGTTTAGTTTATATAGTAGATAGATGCCAAGACAAATTGATTGGGTAATCAGAGTGGTAGAACTTTGTAAACTGTGCAGCTGTTTCACAAAAAACTATTATTCTTGAAATATATTTATCAGTATTTAACTGGTGTGTGTGTGTGTGTGTGTGTGTTTCCTGTGCACAATTTTTTTTTGGTCTTATTTAGTTTTATTTTGTTCCTGTATTATTCTTCTCCTTTTTTTGAGTTCGTATTTTATTTAATTTGTAAATAAAAAATTAAATAAACCCTTATGGAGCAGGAATCCACCCCATTTGCCTCGCACTGGTTGAGGGAAGAACAGGATTAAGCATAAAGTAAGATTATTTTGGCTCCTGCCAGAAAAGTCAAATGTACAATCCTGCCAGCAAAATGGAATTGGAAACAGATATCCTTTAACGCAAAGGTGCAGCCTGTGGCTTTCGTTTTTGACTTGCTGCAATACGTTGTCGTTTTGGAAGCTGATCGGTATTTTCAGTGAGAGAGGAGCCCGTGTCCTGCGATGAGGGGTGGGAGAGAACCGTTTTCCTTTGCTGCTGTTCCAAAATGAACACGAAGAAGCTCTCCCGTCTGCAGCATTTCTCCTAGGCAGCCTCATTTTGTAGGTTTGTTCCACGCGCCACACTCCATCATTTAGAAACCGCAGCAAACCCTTCTGAAGAAATTCACACTTGCTGCCTGTGTTTCTTCTGAGATTCCTGTGTTCTCTCCAAGCCACACAGCCAAGGACAGCTCTTCCCCAGCTGGTGGCCTCATCTCCAGATGTGATCAGACTAAACTGCCTGAATTTCACACTGAGCATTCTGGGTCTCTCTCTGTCTCTCTGTCTCTCTCTCTCTCTGTCTGTCTGTCTTTCTCTCTCTGTCTCTCTGTTTCTCTGTCTCTCTGTTTCTCTCTCTGTCTTTCTCTCTCTCTCTCTCTCTCTCTCTGTCTCTCTGTCTCTCTCTCTGTCTTTCTGTCTCTCTGTTTCTCTGTCTCTGTCTTTCTCTCTCTCTCTCTCTCTGTCTCTGTCTGTCTGTCTGTCTCTCTCTCTCTCTCTCTCTCTCTCTCTCTCTCTCTCTGTGTGTGTGTGTGTGTCTCTCTGTGTTTTTATATGGCCAGACTTCAAATAAGTCCTGGCTCTGTTGCACAAGATGTGAAGCAATACTCCAGGGCAGGAAAATCGAGATAAAAGAGTAAAATAAAACAAGCAGTGCCAGCCGATGTCGAAAATGGCAGGTTGAGGAAAGCTGGTAGATAGGTCAAGATGAAGCTCCTTGGAGTATACTTTCAAGTGGAGTCTTTAGATTTTGTTTATCCTCTGGCGGCCCGACTAGAGAATTATAATTTTCAAGCTGTTCTTCCTTCCTTTGGAGTGAGCTCTCTTCATAAAAAAGCTAAAGATTTACCCTGTCCAGCCGTATCCAACTCTAAGGCGTGGTGCTCATCTCCATTTCTTAGCCGAGGAAGTTAGCATTGCACAAAGATGCTTCAGTGGTCATACGGCCGGCATGACTATGTGCCAAGGCTACGGAACACTGTTACCTTCCTGCTGAAGTGGTCCCTATTTATCTCCTTGAATTGCTAGGGTGGCAGGAGCTGGAGCAAGAGACGGGAGCTCACCCCGTCACAAGGCGGTTGGGTCTTGAACTGCCAGCCTACCAGTCAACAAGCCCAACAATCATCTTAACCACTCTCCATGCTATTTCTCTCTTCCCAGATCATTTCAGATGATCCATTTTGGGTACCCACCACCGAGGAGGAGTATTTGCACTTTGGGGAGAAAGCCGATTCCGAGAATCAGGCTCGCAAGTACATGAACGCTGTGAGGAAGCGGAAGGGACTGTACGTAGAAGAGAAAATTGTGGAACACGCTGAGAAGCAGAGGACTCTCAGCAGAAACAAATAACTTCCCCTGCTTTCACGTTTCCCTTCAAAACAGGCTGATTGTCTTCTGTTCCAGAGATTCAGAAAAGTCACCTTGGAGCTCCATAGCTCCCCTTAACACTCAGTTGTCTTGTGGCTTGAGTTTGAATAAACCAAAGCTTTCTATTTTCTTTCTGGTGGACTTCCAAACCTTCTGCCTTCTGGAAACATTTTTCACGTCAACTCAGTCAGCAAAGAATGTCTGCAGCTCTGCAGACTCCCCACGTAAGCCTGGGGTGGTAGGTCTGCCCTCTTTTGTCAGATTAAATCAGGTCAAAACCGGTAACGGATGAAAAAGCACCCTTGATTCATCAGCAGCGTTTTAGAAATACGATTGTAACTAAAGTGGTTTTATTTTTTTTTAAGGCAGTTGTTAGTAAATGCCATCTGAGCAGTCTCTTCCCCTTTTGGGATGCCTCTTCTAACACGATGCCTGTTAGGCCAGGCTTGTGCAGTCTGAAAACAAAATATGTTTTTGATGAGAATCATTTCATGGCACATACAGATGTATTTATTTAAGAGAATAACAGAGCTGGAAGGGGCCTTGGAGATCTTCCAGTCCAACTCCCACCCAAGCAGGAGACTCTATACGAGGGATCTTCAAACTTGGCCCTTTTATGACTTGTGGACTTCAACTACATTTAGGCCAGAAAAACCAAATGTACAAGTGTAGTATAGGGGGTATCTTGCTCAATGGTAGTAACTGTGAGAGGGATCTCGGAGTCCTAGTGGACAATCATTTAAATATGAGCCAGCCGTGTGCTGCAGCTGCCAAAAAAGCCAACTCAGTGCTGGGCTGCATTAACAGAGGAATAGAATCAAGATCACGTGAAGTATTAATACCCACTTTATAACGCCTTGGTAAGGCCACACGTGGAATACTGCATCTAGTTTTGGTCACCACGATGTAAAAAAGTTGTTGAGACTCTAGAAAGAGTACAGAGAAGAGCAACAAAGATGATTAGGGGACTGGAGGCTAAAACATATAAGGAACGTATATTAAGACGGCAAGCTGGCTTTGGATCCTGTGCTGGTTCTCCTCCTCTGTCACAAGGCTGTCCCCCCCTTTTTGTGTGTCGAGCCCGGGTGGAGAGCTTGTGTGGAGAACCCCAAGACCCCTCATTTCAACCCAGACCTATAAATAGTCTCCTTTATCAGTAATTTGAAGAGTTAGAGTCCAACACATTTGGAAGGCACTAGTTTTGAGAGTGGTTTCCTTCCTCCTGAAGACATGGCTTGTGCTGATTGTACAATTGCCACCATATTCCTAAAGTGACACCAAGTGGCATAAACCCCTGTTGGCTTGATTCTCCGAACCCTGTATTGGAAATGCAGATCCAGTTTTCTTGGTTGGATTCTCAATTAAGGGAGTGGGTCAATTTTTCAAAGTGTCCCAGCCTAGGAAAGATTTTTTTTTTCCGATAGCGACTATCACCATCCAGCAAAATCATCCAGCTTGAATCCACCCAGCTTCTTCTGCTTTCTATTTTTAAAATTACTTTTCATTAGCTGGATACCACACTTTCTATGCGTGTGGCATTTCTCAAGGAGCCGATTTGACAGGTGCCTCTCCCAGGGGGCTCCCGAGCTAAAATAGGCACAGAAAAATAACAGTAGAAAGGTAGGAGGAAGGGTGGAAATTGAGAAGAACGTAACAGCTATTACCTGTATTTTGATTTAGTTACTTCTCGATGGATGCACATGAAGGGGAACTGCTCTGTTTTCTAGTATATATTTGCCAAAGAACATCTATAATGAGCAGTGTCCTCAATTAACCCTTCCTTAGATGTAGCTTGAATTCCAGGGACCAGGGTTACCTTACAAGGAATTTCCAGTATTGAATATTCTTTTCTTTTATAGATTCAGGCATGTTTACACCTTGGCTTCCAGGGATCAGCCTTTGTATTTGAAGGCACAGGATCTGCATCATGAGAACGTGAAGCTTAAATTTGTGAAAACTTAGTGGAAATTGATATTCTCAGGAAAGCTGCAAATAGGACCAAAGCCACATTCAACTTCCTTTCTGCAGAATCCTAGCAGGTATATTAACACAATGTAGGTAGTCCTTGATTTATAACCATTCATTTAGTGACTGTTTAAAGTTATAAGGGTACTGAAACAAGTGACGTATGACCAATTTTTCACACTTAACGACCATTGCAATATCCCCATGGTCAATATTCCCCTGCAATTAATAAGCTAAGTGCGTTGCATTGGGACTCCCAAGGTTTGCCAAGAAAAAGACTAGCTGTCTCGTCTAATGGCTAAAAGAAAGTGGCACCAGTAAGTTGATGGTCAGTTCCTTTAGAGCCAGGGGTGGGGAACCTTGACTCTTTTATGACTTGTGGACTTCAACTCCCAGAATTCCTGAGCCAGCCAGGAATTCCAGCTGGCTCAGGAATTCTGGGAGTTGAAGTCCACAAGTCATAAAAGAGCCAAGGTTTCCCACCCCTGCAAGTTTAGACAGTGACCAGAGCCTGGATATACAACAGATCTCGGTGGATTAGGGTTCCCAAAAAGACAAGAGTCATGAAAAGGTTAGGGGGCACAAAATCGTATTTGAACTAATCCTCCCCAGACAAACCAACTGACTTCCTAGCCTGCCAGCGTTGTTGCCAGTCAATTTTAAAAGGGGGAGGAGTCAAGATTTTGGCCACCTTCCTTGCCACTTCCCTTTTCAAATTGCCTTTTGGTGATGTGGTTGACGATCAGGAAAAGGCAGAATTGGGCATAATAGTCCCTAGGGTTAGGCATAAGCCACCAGAGCCATTCAGATAAAGTCAGCAACTTTATTGATTACTGCCTGTGTTACAGGAATCTCACCGGATGCTTGCCTTTCCCTGGGAACAACCAGTTAAGGCTTCATGGATTTTGGGAGAGGTCAAGCTTATGCCATTTGCAGCTGCACAACGATTCCCAGCTAAGTCCCCACTTGACTCCTCCTTCCAATCTTAGTTGGCTATTTCCCAACATCAGGAGTTTTTAAGTGATCAAATTCATGGGGGAAAAAAATATTTGTTAGACGGCAAGAGAGGTATAAAAAAAAGTCCAGATGGCTGCATGATTGAATCCTGCCCCATACTATTAAGTACATAAAAGGGGTTGGGCATTTATTGCAAATGCTGTTTTGATTTGATTTTTAGTCCATTTCCCTGTAGACACCCCAGGAGAGAGAGGATGGTCTCTATCCAAAATCAGCATCCTTGATTTTATTTTATTTTTCTCCTCTGCCCTTATAAAACTGTGACTGTATTTATGAAATTATTCAGGTAAGCCTGAAGAAGACCAGATTAGAGGAACTGTGAAAAGTTTTAATGGCAAGCATTATCACTGTTAATTTGACCCTGAACTGCTGCCTTTATTTGCTCAATTTAACGCTTGATTAAAATGTTCTCCAGCAGTTGAAAAAGAAGAAGCAGCATGCTTTTCACCCCCTTTCTTTTCAAAATATGAACCACACTGCGGGATTTTAAATTGTCGTGAGCTTTTAAAGGGTTCCACAGCTGCCATTTGCTGGGCAGCCAATTTGACGGCCGAGTTGATTTTGTAATAAACTGGAAGGGGGGAAAAAATTGCCCACAGAAACTGGATTACTCCAAAGGATCAGCTCAATTCTCTCATTGGCTTACTGGAAAACACACTTTCCTTCCAGAAAGATGTTTTCATAAATCTGTGACTCTCTGCCTCGCTAAAATATACAAGTGAAACAGTTAAATGAATTTTGCCTCATTTCTTAAGTTTTTAAATGAATCACTGCAGTTGTTAAAGTTATTAACACAGTTGTTCAGTGAATCCGGCTTCCTCATTGACTTTGCTTGTCAGAAGGTCACAAAAGATGATCGCACAACCCCGGGACACTACAGCCGTCATAAATATGAGTCAGTTGCCAAGCATCTGAACTTTGATCACGTGACCTTGGGGATGCTGCCAGTGGTCTGAAAAGCGGTCATACTTTTTAGTGCCATTGTAATTTTGAACGGTCACTAAATGAATGATTGTAAATCGACTATCGGTGTAAAGGACAAAAGTATTGTGCAATGCTTCAGATTGCATTGGGTTCAGTTGAAAAAGATCCTGGAGTTTCAGCAAGTCTTCTGCTGCTTCAGCCTCTTGCAAGAAAAGATGCAGCTGCTCTAAAGATTTGCAAGCAGATGCTTGCTTTCTGTTCCCTGAAGCATCTTGGGGAAATCAAAGCTGCACAGCCTGGAGTGACAGAGCATGCACAGTCTTATTGCGATGAGATAACCCAGGAGTAAACACAGTAAAAGTGGTCTATATTAAATGGTGGTTTATCTTACACTATCTACAATATCATACACCAGGAACAATATACACACATGTGGTAATACAGCAGGATCCAACACACAGCAGTTACAGCAAGAAACTGGAAGAGAGAGAACACATCAGCAGAGTCTTCCCTTTATACAAATGCTCTTAAAGAGACACAGACCCTGCTGAGTCATTCCCATCCTTACATCTTACATCAGCGGGTTTAGCTGTTAAATCAATACCTTGACATGGAGCCTCTTTAGATACTGCTGGATTCCATGCTAAAAACGTGGATGGCCAGGCCAAGCCTGGTGCGTGCATTCTCTGCAAGCTGCAAAACTATTTCCCTTCAAATTAATGGGGAAATTATTTTAATTTTTAAATAGATATGGAACAATTCACATTAGGGAAGCAAGGCTGAAGCAAGGCTCTGCTTCTGGGTCTATGTATTAAAAATCCATCTTTACTTCTAGGTGTGTGTATAAAGTTCCAGGCTTTTAAAAAAACCGAATCAACAGAATATAACGGATTTGTTTTTATTGATAATGACTGAAGCTGAAACACCTAAAATCATTGGAATGTTAACTTCGGCCTTTTCCTTTCGTTTTTTTGAAACTGTCTTGTATTTTTCCCTGCTAGTTTCAAACAATCTTCTGTGTCATTTGACATGTTGTGTATCTGACTCAGAAGGTGATTCACCCTGCTGCCCTTGATAAGCAAAGATTAACTGGAGTCCAAATTCCTGCTAAAATACATAGTTCAAACTTCTGTGACAGGAGCTAAGCTCTTCAGGGCTAAATTTCCTTCTTTCTCACCCTTCAGTTGTGAACAGTTAATCCCCATTCCATGCACTTTTAAGGTACCAAATTTATATTGCGTGTCTCATAATTTTTTTAAAAAAAATTATCTAGTCAGTTTATGTTGTCTCCCTCTGTAAAACGTGGAAGACCTTCTTCTTAAAAACAATTGGGGGCAAACAGCACAGATTGCCTACGGAGATTCTCAGTCATCCAAGTCATGGTTGGACGTCCTAGGTTTTTCCTTGACGATATTTCGCTTCTCATCCAAGAAGCTACTTCAGTTCTTCAGTTCAGCTTCTGAAGAACTGAAGAAGTAGTTGAAGCTTCTTGGATGAGAAGCGAAAACGTCTTCAAGGAAAAACAAAGAAAGTCCAGCTGCTTTTTGATAAAGCACCTTGGGGACAACCCAGATTGTATTAGGAATTGGAAAATGGAAATCTGTATATTGGGAAAAAAATTCTCCTATATTGGGTGTGTGTGTGTGTGTGCTTTGATTTGCATCCTCCTCACCACCACCACCCCCAACGCAACAAAGGAGCCAAGAAAATTTGTATATCTGTGACTGAAAGAAAGAACAAGGTTGAAGAGCCACGGAGGGGATGACAGCTGTTGATTTTCATCCAATGGGAATGGAGCCTCTTTCAACTCAGTTTATCTCCTAAAGCAGTGTTTCTCAACCTTGACAATTTTAAGGCATGTGGACTTCAACTCCCAGAATTCCACAGCCAGCATTGCTGGCTGTGGAATTCTGGGAGTTGAAGTCCACATGCCTTAAAATTGTCAAGGTTAAGAAACACTGTCCTAAAGGCATTGATAGAGATTGAGTGACCCTTGATACGGCCATCGCTTTGTCCGGTAATTGTAAGTAGGAAGGAGGATGATCTTGACAGAAATATACAAGAACCATAACTTAGGCCAGGGGTAGGCAACCTTGGCTCTTTTATGACTCGTGGACTTCAACTCCCAGAATTCCGGAGCCAACCATGGTCATAAAAGAGCCAAGGTTGCCTACCCCTGACCTAAGCCAAGGGCTGAAACATGTTTTAAGACCAGAACAAAGAGATAACGCTTGGAAGCACAGCAGGCAGATGGCTTCCTGATTCGCTGGAGTACAGATAGTCCTCAAGTTAAGCCTACCCACACAGTTGTAACTCGTGATGGTTGTAAAGCAGGTCAACCATAATTGTTAAGGGAACCAACAAGCACCTTTGGGACAATCACTGCAAGCTGTTAATTTAGTAACACGGTTGTTAAGTGACTCTGCCTTTCCCATGGACTTTGCTTGTCGCAAAATTCATCTGAATTTTAATCATGTGAACCACGGGAATGTTGCAATGGTTGCTTAAGTGTGAAAAACAGTCATAAGGTCAACTTTTTTTTCAGTGCCACTGTAACTTTGAATGGTCCCTAAATGAACTGTTGTAACTTGAGGACTATCTACCTAGAGGCCATTTGGGCTAAGAAATGGATTGGGATCTCGAAGTTCTACAAACCTCTTGGGACTGGAATCTTGAAAAAAAAATACCTTTCCAGATCGTTCCCGCTTTTATTCTCTAAAACAACCTTTCTGGATATTTGCCCATCCTATCCAAATAAGTGTGTTTTTCCTGCTTTTTAGAATGGATTTATTTAAAAAAACAAATAAACGTTTGTAGACCTGAAACAGAGGAAGATACTCCAGGCTATGACTCTCAGCCAAACCCATGAGGTCATCCGTCTCGCTATTCCTTCGCTAAATTGCTGTCTGCAGCTTCTCCTGCTTATGGAAATAAAATAAGAGTTTTTAATGAAGGGAGGGCAGGGGTCCAATACTTTAATTGCCTATCAAACCTTGTGGGGAAAAGTGCTTCTTTCTTTCTCCCCCCTCCCCCCCTCTTTAAAGGTTTTCACGTGAAGACAACATGGTTGCAGGAAGTAATGACATCTGGATTCGCTCTGATGGGTCCCCAGGTAATTGCTGGCTGGCATTTCCTGGTCAAGAAGCGCTTGGCACGGTTCCCGCACGAGGAAAAATTCTTCTCCAGAGTGAAATTAGTCTCCACGTGAGCTTCCACACAAATGGCTTCTCGGAGAATGAGCGCAGGAGGTATTTGAAAGCGAAGCCTTGGTTACATGATGCAATCCTTTCCCCGTCCCTTATCCCCAAAGGACTTTAAAACTACAGCCTTCACGGCAATCTTTTAGCCAGATGTCTGGCAATACAAGTGGTCCTTGACTTACGACTGCAGTGGAGCCCAAAATTGATGTTGCTAAGTGAGACAGTTGTTAAGTGAATTTTTGCCCCATTTTATGACCTCCCTTGCCACAGCTGTTAAGTGAATCAGTGCAGTTGTCTATGGAGATTCTCAGTCGTCCAGGTGATGGTTGTCCCAAAGGTGCTTTTTCAGGAGGCGACTGGACTGGGAGAAGAAAGAAAAGGAAGGAAGGAAAGAAGGAAGGAAAGGAAGGAAGGAAATCCAGTTTCCTCCTGAAAAAGCGCCTTTGGGACAATCACTGCAGCTGTTAATTTAGTAACACGGCTGTGAAGTGAATCTGCCTTCTTCTCCATTGACTCGGCTTGTCAGAAGGGCGCAAAGAGGATCACATGACCCCGGGATGCTGCAACCGTCATAAATACGAGTCAATTGCCAAGTGTCTGAATTTTGATCAGGTGACCAAAATGGTTGTGATGGTTGTAAGTGTGAAAAACGGTTATAAGTCTCTTTTTTCAGTGCCTTTGGTCACTAAATGGACTGTTGTAAGTTGGGGACTACCTGTGTTATGGCAGAATTACTCTTCACAGGAATGGTATAATTTTATGGCAAACTTCCTTGGTTTGGTTCTTCCTAGCCGGGCTGGATTTGGGCTTCTGTCACGCCAAGGCAGCAGAGTGGTTAACTGCATTGGCTTGGGGGTGACCAGTCTGGCAGTCCAAGACATCTGAAGGGAAACAGCATAGGGAAGGTAATGGTGGCGCAGTGGTTAGAGTGCAATACTGCAGGCTACTTCTTTTTTTTTTTTTAACAAGATTTTATTAAATTTATATAGGTGAGGAAAAATAGGAAAAATATAGGTATGGTAAAGGGAAGGGTAAAAAGAAAGGGGGAGGGGAAGGAAATAAGGAATTAGGGTAAAATAAGGATAGGTACAATCACATATTTCAACAAACAAGCAACTGTCCGGTTCATAATAATGAGTAAATATCATATTCAACCATTTTTAACAAAGCTTAAACTGTAACATATTAAAAATAATTAGTAAACAAATACGTTGATCTATTAAGTAAACACTACTAATAAAAATCACACACAAAAAAAATCCTAACAATCAAAAGTAACAAATGAAAATCAATAAATCAGGAAAAGTAACGTATCATCAAAATGTTAGTTAGAACTCGATTAAAAATCAGTCATCTGTTCTAAAATATTAAATCCTTCAAGTTCTAATGTGTCTCTAACCATTGATAAAAAATTTTCCCAAGTTCTAAAATAAATTGAATCATCTTTTTCTTTCATTTCTAATGTTAGTCTATCCTTTTCTGCACACTCTAAAATTTTGGTAATAATAATCTGGTCAAATGGTAGATTCTCATTTTTCCAAAATTGGGCAAATACTATCCTTACTGCAGGCTACTTCTGTCAGCAGTTCGATTCTCACCGGCTCAAGGCTGATTTAGCCCTCCATCCTTCCGAGGACGGTAAAACAAGGACCCAGATTGTTAGGAGCAATATGCTGACTCTCTAAACCACTTAGAGAGGGTTGTAAAGCACTGTGAAGCGGTATATAAATCTAAATGCTATTGCTATTATTCCAGGAGAAAAGCCTGTTCCTTGCGTGGCTCGGATCCCAACATTCCGCCTCCCGTAAGCAGAGCCTCTTCGAGCGAGCACATCACTTGAGTCTCAGAATCAAATAAATATTAATGTGGGAAAGCACTCAGCTTTCACCCTGAAGTAAATCATAATGGTCATTTGCAATTTTGACTCACTTGACTGGCGTATGCTCAGCCCCTCTAAGTCAGTCATAATATTGAACCGTGTAAAGAAAAATATTTGTGGCCATCTTTGGCATTAAAGAAATTCTACGGTATCCCTTTGAACGCAGTGATTGCCACTCAGCTAACGCTGATTCAAGTATCTGTGTTAAAAGTGAAGCCACCTCTGGGCCAGATTAGTCGTTCTTTCGTCTTTTTTGTGTAATCAGCAGCAGGTCAGCTCTAGACTTTTGCACACGTTGTTTTTACAAACCCACAAGCTGTCATTTTTTTTCCCATATATGTACGGAAAATACATTCCAGTCATCTGGCAGAGCAATCCTATCAAATCCACGGAGGGAGAAACTATCACCCTTGAGCTATAACTCTGGCTATTTTTCATGGACAATTTTCTGAGAATAATGGTCCTTCTTTCAGCGCAGAAAATGAGTTCAACAAGATCCTTTGACCCTCTAGAACAGGGGTCTTCAGACTTGGCCCTTTTATGACTTGTGGACTTCAATGCCCAGAATTCGTCAGCCAGCGTGCCTGGCTGAGGAATTCTGGGAGTTGAAGTCCACAAGTCATAAAAAAGCCAAATTTGAAGACCCCTGGTCTAGAATTCCATCCTTGGAGTACATCTTTGATACTGCAATTAAATCAATTTAACCTCTGCTGAACAATCTGGCAAATGTTCGTGTCCAAAGAATATCTGGATTATGTTCACTCTTCCCCGAGTCTTGAAGGACTTATTTGATGTGTCTTCATTGTTGGAAATTTGCTAGAAGGCCACCAGATTCATCGATGGCTTTGGATGTGCCAGATGTTTTAAGGAATTCATATGGAAAAGCATCTGCTCAGCTCCCCAAAAGTCTTTTTTAAGAAGGGATAAGAGGAAAAGAACTCACTTTTTTCACAAAACCCTCAGCTTCTGTTTGTTCCTTCCCTCACAAAATATAGAGACTCAATTCCTCCACCAGACATCTGCCAGAATTGCACTTTTCCGGTATTTTGATTGGTTGTAAGTCATTCCAGAGGATCAGCTTTGGTGAAAGAAGTAGGTTTAAAAATGGAAGAAATAAATAATCCAAACCTCCTGGAAAAGTGTAGTTTGCAGAAGCCAGTTTGTTTAACAACGGTTTTACACTGCTATTATTTGTAATTCTCTCTCTCTCTCTCTCTCTCTTTCTCTCTCTCTCTCTTCTTTGCTACAAAGAGAGGGAAATAGCCCCTGGAGCCTCTGGAAGTTTTAAAAAGATCAAAAATGGACTTAGTTCTTTGAAGCATTGCACTAAGGGCAAGTTTTACCCCTTAATCAAGGTTTTGCATTTTAGATGAGTCTTAATTCCCCATTTTCTTCCGGGCCCTGCCCATCCCTACAAAGATAAATATATGGTATGATCTCATCCTATTGTCACAGTAATGTGTCTTTGGGGATTTTAACCTTGTTCCACATTAAGATGACATCATCTTTTCTACAGCCTGTAAATTGAAGCAAAGTCTCCTGCCTTTGCCTGCAAAACCTGTGCTAGCACATTGGCAGCTCCCGTGCTTGCCAAATCCACCGACAGCAGAGTGCCCGTTTAGTTCATCCCTTTTAACTTTAATGTTTGAAGGCAAAGGGAGGAGGTGAGACAGTCTGTTGACTCTCCTAGACTGGGGTTTTGTTAATGAATTGTCTCCTTACAAGCAGGTTATTTGCTTCGGGAGTTCAAGGCCTGGTTTACGAGGTGGGGATAATTAACTTCCTTTCTCAGGGTAGGTATTTATTCATGGCAGTTGTAGATGAGCCTTGCAGAAGAGCCCAATCCTCTTTTATCCCTGTCTTTGGGGACCTCAATTGAGAAAAGATCTGCAGGTGTAGAATTAAACCTAGAAGGGGAAGGTCTTAATATTGCAAGTAGATGAGGGTCAAGGTTCGTTCTCTGAGCTTGTGGATTGGATTCTGAACGTTGTCATTACCTTCGCCCTCATCCTACACCCGAGCTACAGATCTTTGCCACTATTGCATTGTAAGCAGATCTCTCCCTTGAAATTGATTGATTGCATGCCATCAAGTCATTTTTGATTCTGAGCAACCCACAGATAGGTTTTCTCCATAATGGACTACAGATAAAGGGTAGTCCATTATGGAGAAAACCTATCTAAAAATAGTCTCCCAATGGCACACCACTGTAACTGAGTCCATCTTGCTGATGGTTGTCCTCTTTCCATCCACTTTTCCCAGCCTTTTCCATAGAGCTGGATCTTCGTATATGATATCCGAAGTAGGGGAATTTGAGCATAGTTATTTCAGCCTTGAGTGAGAACGCTGGGTTGATTTATTTGACGGTCTTCCTCTCCATAATTGGGATGACATCATCAAGCAGGCCTTTGATAGAAGACTGTAATGTGTTCAGGCACATTTGGAGAGAGACAGAGACAGAGAAAGAGACACACACAGAAGAGAGAGACTGTTTGGTGTAATGGTTAAGGCACCAGGTTAGAAACCAGGAGACTGTAAGTTCTAATCCGGTTTTGGGCACGAAGTTAGCTAGGTGACTTTGAGCCAATCACTCGCTCTCAGCCCCAGGAAGAAGGCAATGGCAAACCACTTTTGAAATCTTGCCCAAAAAAAACTACAGGGATTTTTCCAGGCTGTTGCCAGAAGCAAAAAACTGACTTGAAGGCTCACATACATGGGCGCATGCACACACACACACACAAGAGAAAGAATTTCAGCTCATATCAATTTCATCCAGATCTTTTCATTGATCTCTTTTGTCCTTTTTCAGCATATGTTTTTTTAAAAATGAAGCATTAGTCTTTCTTCCACAAAACATGCATTTGAATATATTTTACTCTCAAATCTTTAGTTACATGTTTTTGGTTTGAGTCAAAAATGCTATTCCAAAGCTTGAGAGCAGGCAAACATTTAATGATAATTGTGTTTCAATTCTTGTATTTGTCTAGAAACTGCATATTTGGCTTGTTGGCTTAAAAATGTAGATTAAACCTGACTGTGAGAGTCCCTGAGGTGAAAAATTGATTTCAAATTGATTGGCAGAGCTCTGGATGTTTTGCAGTAGATTGGTAAATAATTCCGACTTTTAATAGCTATAGCAATTAAAAACATGTTTTATCCACCCCAAATTCTAATGCTGAATTTTTTAAGAAGTGGAATAACTAATTTAAAATTTAATTTGTTTATTTTTGTAGTAAGAATGAAGAATTGATGTTATTGTTATTTGATTCAGCATCAAGTTCAAGGTTTAGCATTCTTTAATTCAAAATTCATGCTTTTTGCTGTTGGCTACAGTTGGGAAATCTTGCAGTTCTAATAAAAAGCAAAGTTAATACCATCAGCTTCAAGCCTGGCCATTCTTGTCTTAAACTATATAGACATTAAAAACTAAAACTAGCTCAAAATAAGTTAGGAAGCCAAGGTTAGTCATTTCATTTTGAGGCCATTCAAATAAATGCCTCAACAATTTACCTGCTCAAATAGTGGAATTGGAAAGGACTAGAAACAATCTAATCCAGCTCTCTACAATGGTTTGGAAAACCGTTAAATTATCCTTTTATCTTTCTAAAAACCTCCAGAGGTGGAAAATATTTCCCTGTTCTACAGATGTTACCAGCAGTGAAGATCAGAGTTTTAAAAATGTGGTACCACAATCCAGTGTAGATTGTAGTTTTAAGCTTCGTAATCTCCTTTTCTCCCTTCTTCCACACTATTTCTTTCTCTCTCTCTCTCTCTCTCTCTCTCTCTCTCTCTTTCTCTCTCTCTCTCTCTCCCTCCCTCCCTCCCTCTCTCTCTCTCTCTCTCTCTCTCTCATATTAAGGGGAAAAAAGCCTACGCAGAAAAATCAGAACAAATAACCTTGCACTGTTTAGACTTAAGATAGTTTCCCTTTTCTCTTTACTTATCAATTTATTCCACAAACAGACACATATTCCTAAGATGCTGATTAGTTTATTCATTCGAACTGTGTCTTCCACTAGACCTCTTTCTGATCGTTCTTCGTTTCCCCCCCCCCCCAAACCTTCTCTTAATGCAGACATGTCAAACACAAGGCCCGGGGGCCGGATGCAGCCCACGAAGTGGTTCCATGTGGCCTGCGAAGCCACCCTGGAAACAGTGAGGGAATGGCCCCCACTGCCTTGGCCCTGGCCCAGGTCGGTCGGGAGCCAATGTACAATTTTGTGGTGGCCCTCTATGCTGAAACGCATTCAGTCTTAGCTCCACAGGCCGTCTTGAAACAGTGAGGAACCAGCCCCTGCTGTGTCGGCCCTGCCCCCTGGGTGCATGCTGCGGAGGTGTCACCCTTTGTGAGGAATGAAGAAATGGACCATGCCTTGGCACTTGCCCCGGTCCCACCCCCTTCTGCCAGAGACCCTCAGATCTGTCCCACTCCTGCCCAGGCCCCCACAGGCACCCTTGACGCGAACAATGTAGAGCTGGCCATGCCCACCTAGTAGGCCACACCCACTCCATCCACACCCACCCGGTAGGCCGCACCCACCCTGGCTACACCCACCCGCCCCCCCAAGGACAACCGCAATGTTGATGCAGCCCTCAATGAAATTGAGTTTGACACCTCTGTCTTAATGTCTCTTCCATCAGGTGTTTGTCACCTTCCTCTTTTTTCAGAGAGGGTTTATTTATAGTTGTTCCTCTTTCTTTAGCAAGGTTAGCAGTTCAGGTAGAAATTAAAAGCAGTGACAACTTTGGTGAACACGAGAATGTGTTCCCCAATTCTCTCCCAATTATGCAAAAGGGTTGATATTGCAGTTGTCAAAGGCTTTCTGAGAAAAACATCCCAAGTTCAAGTTTCTGATATCTCTAATTAAAGCAGGGATGAGGAACTTGGCTTATCCGATGTTGTTAGAATACTTGTACTCAGCCGCCACGTTGCTTTCAAATGTCTAAATGTAGTGTTAGAAAATTAATAAAAAATTACCCAAAAAAAATAGAATAAAATAAAAAAAGTTTCTCCCATAAAAATGAAACATGTCAGCCAACAAATGAACCTTGGCTATTGTCAGGCATTCTCCCGAGCTTGCTTGCTTGTTAGACTGGGACTGATAAAAAGTCTCATCTGTCTTACATATGTTGGGTTAATTTGAGTTAACGGATGGTTGTGTATGCAGTAAACATCAGTGTTTGTGAAGATCAACTTTTGGGATTGAACCAAAGCTTGAATCCAAGGCAGCATCCAGTTTCCCACAGTGACTAGTCAGATACCCCCTGGAAGCCCACAAGCATGGAATTAAGTCAGTTCCCACCCCACCCCTTAATTGCCTGGACAGAGCATCTGTTTAATTCACATTCGTTTTGCCAATGTTTGTGCTCTGTTCTGCACCGCGCAAGACTTTTATATATTTAAAGGGAGTATCTTCCCCTTTATGGCTTCCATGCTGTCTGTCCATGTTCCCAACACCGTTCTGGGTGCTTCCTCAGACCTCTGCCCCTGTCAGCCTTCAATAGTTTAAAAAAAGAAGGGTTTGGAATTTTTGGGGGAGGATGGAAGATAAAGTTGGCTGGCACGCTTTAAAACAACACATCATCAGCCATCAGCTTCATCTTGATTTCTGAGAATGCCTTTGAACTCCAGTTAACCCCAGAGTGGTTTATAGAAATTAAAAATGATGGGTGACCATTCAGCAGGGATTTATTGGGAAGGGTGCCCACCCGCCCAGAAGCAAATGGAACAGGGAAGGCTGTGCCAGAAGAGAGAGTAAAGGGATGACAGGTAGCATTTTGGTAATTAGCCTTTTATAACTGGCCCTGTTTTCTGTGCCATTTGCAAGCACATCTAACCCCCAGGCAGACTGGAATCAACGGAGCCCAGGCCTACCTTGATACATGCTAAAGAGGTTTCCATCTCCTGCCACTTGTTTTTCCCTGGATTAAGATAAGATAAGATAAGATAAGATAACCTTTATTATCATTTTTTTTTACTGTGGGCACAATGGCACACATCAAAAATGAAATTTAGTTGCCCGCTCTCAAAGTAAAACACATACATGACACACACCTAAACATACTATGAACAACATATGTACAGACCCACACCCTTCATATACATAACAAATAAATATTAAATACTGTCCGTCTTGAATATATGACGGAAGGAGGAAGCTTGAGAGTTCACAAGGTTAATGCTGTATGGGATGAAACTCTGGCTGAATCTGGATGTTCTGCTACAGATACCACGAAGCCTCCTCCCAGAAGGGAACAAGGAAAAGAGGTTGTGGAGAGGATGTGTAGCGTCCCAGACAATCTTACGGACCCTGCTCAAGCAACGCTTCTGTGCTATGTCCTGGATGGGAGGGAGAGAACTTCCAATGATCTTTTTGGCCATCCTCACCATTCCCTGCACCGCCTTCCTGTCTGAAGCAGGGATGCCTCCAAACCAGACTGTGATGCTGTATGACAGGATGCTCTCGATTGTCCCCCTGTAGAAAGTGGTCAGGACAGGGGAAGGAAGACGTACTTTTCTCATGCGACGCAGAAAATGCAGGCACTGCTGTGCCCGCTTCACCAGTTTCTCGCTGTTGAGCAACCAAGCCAGCCTACTCGTTAGCTGCACACCCAAGAATTTGATGCTGGTAACCATCTCCACAGGTGAATTGAATCTATCGAGACAAAGATGATGTAGCTAAATACGACATAAACATATAGAAGAATATGTTTATGCATTGAGCAAGAGAGTGATGGAGAAGGAACGAATTGGGGGGGAAATCAGTAATTCACAGGGATGATATTTTGGACCAAACAACCTACGAAAGACCTGATAGAAGGAGCAAGGACTCTTGTTTTGCTTGAGAAATGAAGTCAATTAACAAAGTTTGGGAGCACCCAGAATCTGACACAGCTTAAAGTCTGCCGGAGTTTTTCAATTGTTGGAAGTTCAGTAAAATAGTCTGCGTTGTTTGGCCCAGCTATATATCCTAAGAACTGGGCATTGAGGAAGTGAGCTGAAGCTCAAAAAGCTTGTGTCACAAAAAAAATTTATTGCAGTCCTTAATCGGCACAAAAAAAAAAAAAAAAAAACCCTTATGCCATTTAATAACATTTGTTAATTGGAAAAGGTACTACTAGGCTCTTTCTGATTTTTGGCTATCATAGACTAACATGGCTCTCTTGGTACCATGTTTGTATTGCTCTGTCTGTCTGTCTGTCCATTCATCTCTATCTATCTGTCTGTCTGTCTGTCTGTCTATATCTTATCCTATCCTATCCTATCCTATGCATCTATCCCCCTATTATCTATCTATCCATCCGTCTATCTATCTATCTATCTATCTGTCTGTCTGTCTGTCTATCTATCTATCCCTCTATCTATCCCTCTATCATGTGTCTATCCCCCTATTATCTATATATCCATCCCTCTATCATCAATCAATCAATCAATCAATCTATGCCTCTATCTATCTATCTATCTATCTATCTATCTATCTATCTATCTATCCCCCTATTATCTATTTATCCATCCCTCTATCATTTATCTATCTATCTATCTATCTCCATCCATCCATCCATCCATCCATCCATCCATCCATCCATCCACTGAAAACAATTGCCCATGCTTAGCTGTTCCAAAGGCCAATGGAAATAGCTTACTTGTGTATATGTGTGTGTGTGTGTGTTGTTGTTTTACTCCATATCTGAATAGCCAGCTTGGGGAGCTACATTCCAGGCCTCAGAGAAATCTAAATTGGATTACCTGGATTGAATTCAATTTTCCATTTGATTTTAATTATGATTAAACATGGTGGATCTGATTACTTTCCCTCAAGACAAAGCTTACCATTTGAAAGCAAACCATGGGCAACCTCAGGCTGTGCGCTTTTGATCTGCAGCTGTTTACACGTAGGTCCACAAGTTATTACTAGCTCCTCCTGACTGTTCAAATAGCTGGGATTAAATTAGCACATTTTGGTGCTTTTGGAGATGGACTTCTAAATGGGGGTTCAGGGCCTGGCGACTTGGGAAGCTCCCAAATTCACTATCATATGAGAGATGGGGGAGGGAGGGGGAAAGAGAGAGAGAGAGAGATATTCTATCTCCCCCTCTCTGTTCTTGCTCCTTCCTATAGGAAGTAAACTGGGGGAGAGAAAAAAAAAAACCACAATAGTGAGAGTATGATAAACAAGAGTTTTTCTTTTTTTATGACCATGGAGCCCTCAGAGGCTATCTTGTGTTCTTAGCCCAGATAGCATAGCTACTCAGCAATTATTTTTTTCTGCCTAATGTCTGAGTTCAGTTGGTATCAATGAAGCCTATTTTGCAGGGGGCGCTGGGGGGGGGTGACTGCTCCTGGGTTCCTCCATCTCTGTGGCCCCCTTGGGGGAAAACTGGTCTTGATTGGAAGCTATTTTCATAGGCAGGGAATTTTCAAGGAAGGAGGATGGGGGAGAGGTTGCCGATGGGGTGAGTGAACCACAATTCCCAAGGTTATAGCCAAGTTTAAAATAGCCTCTGCTGTTGTCAAAAGGCTTGATTGCTATGGGAGTGCTGTGTATGAATGTCTGGGTTGGAGTTGCTGATTGGAAGGAGATATTCCTGCTTATGTTGGCTACGGTCATAGCCCTTTCTGTCCGTTCGGCATACTGTGAAGCGGTGTTGACGTCTGTCAATTGCCTGAACAGATGACTGCAGCTTTCTAAGTCGCATTTTCAGAAGCGGTTTGCCATTTTCTCCTTCGTAAGGCTGAGAGAGAAAGACGGGTCACCCAACTAGCTGCATGCCTAAGGCAGTACTAGAACTCCCAGCTTCTATCTTATCCACCTTAACCGCTTTGCCAAATTGGGTCTCCTTTTACTTCCGTCATCTCTGCCCATAATGATGCCCTTCAGTTAAAGCCTCCCTCTAGTCTAGGTCAGCTTTTCAGGGTTGTATGTTGACATAGTTTTCATGGCAATAATAGGACATTAGTTGGACCATAAGAAAGGCTGAATGCCAAAGAATTGAGGCCTTTGAACTATGGTACTGGAGAAGACTCCTGCGAGTCCCCTGGACTGCAAGGCGATCAAACCGGTCAGTCCTAGAGGAGATCAACCCTGACTGCTCTTTAGAAGGCCAGATCCTGAAGTTGAAACTCAAGTACTTTGGCCACCTAATGAGAAGGAAGGACTCACTGGAGAAGAGCCTGATGCTGGGAAAGATGGAGGGCAAGAGAAGACGGGGACGACAGAGAAGGAGGTGGCTGGATGGCATCACTGAAGCAGTAGGCGTGAGCTTCAATGGACTCCAGAAGATGGTAGAGGACAGGAAGGCCTGGAGGAACATTGTCCATGGGGTTGCGATGGGTTGGACACGACTTCGCAACTAACAACAACAACAAGTTGCTCTCAGTTGACCCAACAGCTGGGCTTCGCTGGGAGTCTCCCATATACATATCTCAAAGGTGCTTTTCCAAAAGGCAACTGGGCTTTCTTATTTTTTTTCCTGGAAAGCATTTCCTTTCTCATCCAGGAAGCTTCTTCAGTTTTGACTGAATGACATACCCTCAGAGTGCTAATCACCAGATATAGAATGCAAGAACATAAGTCCTTCCATTTCCCACCATTCAGTCAGAACTGAAGAAGCTTCTTGGATGAGAAGCGATATGTTTTCAAGGGGGAAAAAAACCCCAAAAAGTCTAATTGCCTTTTGGAAAAAGCATCTTTGGGACCACCATGACCTAAACGATGGAGAATCTCCAATAGACATTCTCCCATATACATACTAATCAGATCTGTCCCTATTTAGCTTTTTACAAAGTCAGAATTGATTTGGAAGGTGAGGGAGTGCATTTGAGTCAGTCTTGATTCCTGGCAATTGCTTGGATGGGTCCCTGCAGTTTTCTTGCCAAATATATTTCAAAAGTGGTTTGTCTTTGCCTAGGGCATGGGTAGGCAACCTTGGCTCTTTTATGACTCGTGGACTTCAACTCCCAGAATTCCTGAGCCAGCAGGGCTCCGCATGGAACCACTCCCTTTCCCCTCAGCATGGCTGGTTCAAGAATTCTGGGAGTTGAAGTCCACGAGTCATAAAAGAGCCAAGGTTGCCTACCCCTGTCCTAGGGTGACTGACCCAAGGTAACTCAAGTGGCTTCATACCCACGGCAGGATTCGAATCTATAGTCCCCTAGTTTTACTCCACAGCGTTTAACCACTACTCCATACTGGCTGCTCCTTGACCCTTGGTGGAGACTAAATATGCTAGCTGGAGTCAATTCAGCCATTGCTCCAAAAAAAAAAAAAAAACCTATTATTGGCTTTATAATGATCAGGAGAGAAGGAAGAGGTTTAGTCAGAAATGTGGCAAGGAAACTGAGACCTTTGGAATCAGCAACAACCGTTGCATTTTGTTGCTGGATGCTAATAATTTCAATATGTTTTAAAGATACTTTTCTGGGTTTCATCTTCTTTCGACTGGTTAGAAGCTGGATTATACTATATTTGGATTTTGGTCTCCAAAAATGTCCCAAGCTACCCTTGACAGCAAATTGCACACTTAAATCCTTATTGGCAGCCTTCTGATGGGCTACATTTAAAATTTGGCTACCTTGAGTTACCAAGATCTGCTGGAAAACGTAGCAGGAATTCCATCTGGATGATTCTCCAGGCTGTGTATGAAAAGGGGTGATTAGTAAAATCTAAACCTCCTCCTTTTACTGCTACTTCAATGTTCCCATCGCAGTTATGAAGTAGAACTTATTGCCTGGCTGAAATTAGTTTCAGTCAGTCCATCAAAAGGGGTTACATCTGCTTACTTTCTAAATAGATCTCCTGTACGTTTTAAAGACACTTTCTGCTCTATCGATTTTGTGTCGTTAGTTTGAAAAATAGAAAATCAAGAGATGATCTATGCATTAACTGAAGATCTGGCACTTGAAGGGATAAAATTTGGATTAAAAATTAGATGCGGCTTCAGGAATCTTGTGTTAGCCCACTCATTAGACCAGATCAGGAGGTCAACTCCACATTACTTTTACTGAGACTGGCTATCATCATCATAATCTATAATCTCCATTAAGGTCATCTAGTCCAACCGCCTGCTCAGGCAGGAAACCCTATACCATTTCAGACAAATGGCTGTCCAGTCTCTTCTTAAAAACTTCCAGTGTTGGAGCATTCACAGCTTCTGGAGGCAGGTTGTTCCACTGGTTACTTGTTCTAACTGTCAGGAAATTCCTCCTTAGTTCTAGGTTGCTTCTCTCTTTGGTTACTTTCCATTGGTTGCTTCTTGTCCTGCCTTCAGAACGCTTTGGAGAATAGCTTGACTCCCTCTTCTCTGTGGCAGCCCCTAATAATTTCAATGCAAGAAAGTATTAGAATGACTTTGGAAAGAGCTATTATTGAAGGTATGTTACTAAAGACAAGTCAAGATTATGGGAAGTTGTTTACACAAATTCTCATATATCAGCCTGACAGACATCAGCCTCAACTTAACAAATCTTAACTATTTTTTTTTCCCAAAAGTGTCCCACAATGTCTAAATCTTTACTTGGGCATTGATAATGATGTTATCTTAGCTACTACTATTGGTATTTTTCCTTTTAATGAGCTGTAGATGTGTACTGGTAAACCATGCAGTGTCCTGTATCTTGCCCTTTTTTTTAGGATAGCATCCCAAATTGGCTACCAGCCATGCAAACAATTGTAAATAAAAACAGAATAAATCATACTTAAAAAACGACTGGGCAAGGGTTAATCGTTTTGTGGGATTTCGGAGGGGGAGAATGGAGGGGCCTAGTCCAGTTGAGAGGGTTGTATGATGTCTTTTTCCTCCCTTTGTCATCCCTCCAATGTTTTATTTAGCTGGGGGAAGGGAAAGTAAGGTATTTCCTAAAAGTAATTTATCTTTAAAATGGAAGGTCAGCGTAGATTAGTTGAAAATACAGTAATGGAAGGAGATGGGTTTTTTTTTTTCCCCTTGCCTAATCTTTCAGTGCTGCTGTATGTGTTGATTGAACAATTCACTATTTTACTGGATAATTGCTGGAAATGAACAGGAGCTTGGAACAAAAAAAAGTGTATGATAAAAAATAAAATACAGAGATATCCAGCAGAGGGCATACAGCCCTCATTAACTAAATGAAGAAACACATTAATAAATTGGTAGATGGACCCAGGTAAATTAATGCTTCTGGTGCTGTTGCGTTATCAGTTTGCTGACCACTGTAGTGCGGTTATTAGTTTCAGGTAAAACGGAATAATGCCCACAGATCAAGCGAAAGAGACGGGGAAAATATTGCAGTTGTGAAAAGGAAGGTGGTCTTTCAAGGTTGGATTACCACTTTCATACAACCATCCTGAAGCTGTATCCTCAGAGGCAAATCCCATTGAAAGCAGAGAGATTCACCCCACCGGTTAAAAATGGAGCAGCAGTGGAGAAATTGAGGCCTTCCAGATGTTCAAGAGAGCAGCTCTTGAGTATCTGAGAACACCCATGAACGGTGCACAGGTAGCCTCTGACGTAGGGGATGCTGCAAAGGGCCGGAAGCTTGGTCATTTGATTGCAGAAGGAACCTGACTGTCGAAACTTCAAATCCAGGTGAATTGGGTGAATTGTAAGTCGAGGAGTACCTGGACAGTTAGAAGAAGTAGGAGTTTTTGACGCTTTGATTAGACTTAGAGCATCTTGGGGTCCAAAGCAGAGTGGGCTACACAATAGCCTCTCCATTTGAGCATCTGTGCCAACTCTGTTGCATTTGGCAAGTCTGAAAAAACCATCATCTTTGGTCAGACCACTTTGGCTGGTTGGGAATTGTCATTCAGCTGGCATCTGGAGAGATGCCAGTTGCCCGCTTGCAAGATATTCTGACCTAGCCATTTTTATTTGTTTATTTAGCATATAGCGATGTTACATTATCCAGGAGAGGACAAGGCTAATATAGTTTGGCTGCCTCTTTGCTAGTCCTGTTTTGTTCACGATTCTGTGCTTTCCACGGTACACCACAGGAGGTGAGCTAGCTCTGTACTGACCTGGCAATAAAGAGGGCTTAGATACCAAATGATGCTCCAGAGATCTTCTGAGGAGGCTCACCATTGGTAGACCAGGGGTCTTCAAACTTGGCCCTTTTATGACTTGTGGACTTCAACTCCCAGAATTCCTCAGCCAGAGTGCCTGGCTGAGAAATTCTGGGAGATGAAGTCCACAAGTCATAAAAGGGCCAAGTTGAAGACCTCTGCTGTAGACTGTTATTGCCAACAGTGATTTGATCTAGACCAGTGGTGGCGAACTTATGGCACGGGTGCCAGAGGTGGCACTCAGAGCCCTCTCTGTGGGCAAGTGTGCCGTCGCCCCAGTCCTAGGCCTTCAGCTGGGTTTTATAAAACTTTTTGCTTTAGACTTCCACCGCCATGTGCAAAAAAAAAAGGGGGGGTTCAATCAGTCAATTTCAACTTCTCGCGGGAAAAAAAAGATCTTGCAAAGTTGGAATTGATTGATTGAACTTTTTAGTCCCACCCAGTCTGCTGTTACCACCGTAGCCACACCCACCCAATGGGCCACACCCACCCGGCACTCGACGATGCATAAGTGGGTTTTGGATTGCAGTTTGGTCACTCGGTCTCTAAAAGGTTCGCCATCACTGATCTAGACCTAAGCCTATGTTTCTTCAATAAACTATAATTACAGCAATCTGGTTGATGTGAACCCAGCGTTGGAAGCTTGCTTGACAAACCTTAGTTTGGCACTAGGAGTGGATTCAGCTATGGATTGACAACCGGGCACTTCATTCTCCTGCAGGATTATTATTATTTTTTTTTTCAGTCCTAACTCGAAACGCCAAGCATTAAACCTTTTTTTATACAACTCACAGTTCTTCCCAATGTCTGGTTGCTCCTTATTGAATTGCGTCTGTTGTTTGAGATAGAATCTGCATCTCGGAAAGAGCCGCATAAGCAGATCTGCGAAAGCTCAAAGGAACGAAAATCTCACTGGCTTACAAGTTTAAATATTTTCGTTAGTCATGTATGATCTAAATGGGGAAAAATGATACTTATGTGTCTCTGCGTATGGATGGCAGGGGCTGTGCAGGCTTTGAACATGAATCAGAAACGCATCAGCCTGACACAAAGCACAGTTCTGGTACGAATTCAAACAGCCACAACTGTTTTGAATTTCCACGCTAGTCTAAAAAAAAAAAATGCCGCTGCTGCTGCTGCTGCTGCTGCTTTAAGGAGTGGATGCTATAAAACAACCCTTACAGCAGAAATGGCTTCTTTCATAAATTGCAAAGGGCTGCTCTACCTGGGTAAGGGCTGAAGCACTTTTCCAGATCTTTTCAATTTATGCTTGGCCCTAACATTTATTTTATGTGATAAACAGAAGGTGATTATTGCTTACTGGTGGATGAAACAGCCAGACAGGGCTATTTATAAGCCTGTGAAAATCAGCACTGCTTGGTGTCGACTTAATAGTCTAAAAGAATACCATCTTCTAGAAGACTCTGCCTCCCTCAAGGAACCTCTTTTAAATTTGTTGTTGTTAGTTGTGAAGTCGTGTCTGACCCATCGCGACCCCATGGACAACGTTCCTCCAGGCCTTCCCATCCTCTACCATCTTCTGGAGTTCATTTAAGTTCACACCTCCTGCTTCAGTGACTCCATCCAGCCACCTCATTCTCTGTCGTCCCGTTCTTCTCTTGCCCTCAATCTTTCCCAGCATCAGGCTCTTCTCCAGTGAGTCCTTCCTTCTCATTAGGTGGCCAAAGTACCTGAGTTTCAACTTCAGGATCTGGCCTTCTAAAGAGCAGTCAGGGTTGATCTCTTCTAGGACTGACCGGTTTGATCGCCTTGCAGTCCAGGGGACTTGCAGGAGTCTTCTCCAGCACCATAGTTCAAAGGCCTCAGTTCTTTGGCGCTCAGCCTTTCTTATGGTCCAACTTTCACAGCCATACATTACAACTGGGAAAACCACGGCCTTGACTATACGCACTTTTGTTGGCAGGGTGATGTCTCTGCTTTTTAGTATGCTGTCTAGATTTGCCATAGTTTTCCTCCTCAGGAACAAGTGTCTTTTAATTTCTGCGGTGATCCCTCTTTTAAATACAGCAATGTATTTCACAGGCTTAGCACTATCACATTTGTGCTGCATAAATCCACCTGACCACCACGTAGCAGCCCAGTTTGGAATGTCTATGATTTCTGCTGCCTTTGGTGGTTCTCCCAATGTTTGCTAACCAGGTTTGATAGCCTGTTAGAGACTCATCATTACAAAGGGGCCATCTTCTCTGCCTCTTGGATTTTTATAATCACCTTAGTTACAGTTTTTAGAAGGTTCAAAAGCTTGATTTGATTGAAGGCTGTGAATCGTCACAAATATGAACCAGCTGCCAAGCATCCAAATTTTGATCACTTGATCGTGGGGATGCTGCTAAAGTTGTAATGGTGAAAAATGGCCCGGAGTCATTTGAACTGTCATTAAATGAATGATTGTAAATCGAGGACCGTTTTGTTTTAATTCATATATTTTTAAATATTTTCTAGTTTTTTATCACTTTTATAGACTCCGATGTATCTTTTCTGCTTTTTAATTGAGTATGTCCCACCTTCCTTACCCTGGTCTATGACCATAATCTAGACTTGATGTCATTTGATTCAATTCTATGCTGTGTACGTTGTCCAGAATAATAGGGGTCGTGTAAAAGGCTGCTTTTTCTCTCTCTTTCTCTCTTTCCTATTGTGGTCCTTGCTGACCCCTGGAAATCAGCTGTTCCTGTTATGAATGATAAGTACGTTGACTTGTAGCTGGCCCTTCACAGGAGGAAGTGGAACCAGAAACTTATGAAATATGCTAGTATTTAGAGATACTTGACTGCCCAAAGGAAGCTCTTGATTAATCTAGATACAAATCGTTGTCAGAAGCTAGTATATGCTGGTATATGTGAAAGGAAACTGGGTTTTTCTTTTGTTTCATGTCCTGAGAATTCTTTTCACAGGTCCAAATTGACCAAGAAGATGGCCTCTATCCTGATACTGCTTGGCTAGGTGTGTCACCTGAAACCCTGGTTTCATTTAAGCCAGGGGTGTCAAACTGCTGGCCCGTGGATTGGATGCGTCATGCCGAAACCACGCCCACCCCATTGACGGCAATGGAAAAAAAAGTGATACATCACGATATGTCACGTGACGTTGTGAGTTTGACACCCCTGACTTAAGCCATCCTTGGCTGGGAACATATAACATTCTAAGCCAAAAGCAAACATCACATTATGGCTTAACACAAGCTAACCAGCTGTGTCACTGAGCTGTGAAGCAGATTGTAGGAACAGGTGTCTAGTTAGCAATCGGCCCAAGGCTGGAATATAAAAAACCTAGCCTGTTGCTGTGGAACCTCCATGATGTAAATTGTAGTTGTGTCTTTGAATCGGGCTGGTTGAAATGAGCTGGTCCCTATTGTGCCCTCTTAATGAGATTCTTCTGGAGAATTTCCAGGCCACCACACATGACTCTGTAATGAGCTTGATAATCAGTTAATCTTGCAGTACAGTAATATATCTCTCTGATGCTATGCCTTGTCCTTAGCATCTGTGTTTATAAAAACATGCATGGGTGTAGAGCAGGGGTCTTCAAACTTGGCCCTTTTATGACTTGTGGACTTCAACTCCCAGAATTCCTCAGCCAGGCACAAGTCATAAAAGGGCTACGTTTGAAGACCCCTGCACTAGATCAAACTAGCTCTATATAGTAAATCATAAATATCCATAGGTCTATGGCAGTGGTTCTCAACCTGTGGGTCGGGACCCCATTTGGGGTCGAACGACCATTTCACGGGGGTTGCCAAACAACGCAGTCCGCCATTTTTTCCCCCTTTTCCTTAGCTGTGCTACTCCCTTTTATTCTATTGGCTTTTGAAAGCCAATAGAATAGACTCTCTTGAATAGATTCTAATTCTATTGGCTTTCAAAAGCCAATAGGAATTGTCCAGGCTGTCTCTGCCCTGCTGAGCCCGCCAAAAGTCCCATTCTGCAAACGGTGCTGCACCAGTTGAGTAGTCCTCGACTTACGACTGGTTGGGGGTCGCAGCATTAAAAAGGTTGAGAACCACTGGTCTATGGCTTTCTCTGGGGTGTATAAAGAAGCAGGGAGACGGGAGGAAAAATATCCTCTAATCTACTGGCCGGTGGCACTTTTCCTGAATCAGCTGCTGCCAATAACTGTAGGTTTTCAATTTCTCAAAAGCCTCAGGACAGTCCCAAGAAAACCCATCCTTTACTTTTGAGGAAAACGGCTTTTCTCCTTGATATGGAGAAAAAGATCACTTTTGTGGACAATATTTTGACCTGACTCATGTACTGTGCCAAGTCATAACGTAGCCGGTTCGGTTTCGGTTTGGGGTTGTGTGAAATGCTAGTGATTCTGGTTATGAAAACATGACTTTATAACCTAGAGCATTTAGTTGCGTTCGAACATTTCTTTGCAGCCACAGGTTTTAGCAAAATCCATTTAAAATTACTGCACTCCCATCTGGTCCATACATCCACTCGAATATTAACAGCACTGTTTGGCAAGATGTGCTTTTTGGTATCTTCCTTGCAGCCGTTGTAAACCATGCAACTTCGCTTATAACCTGGTATCTGATCATGACGATTTGTAGCTTCGTACAGTGCGCAAACGGATTCACTGGCGCCTGTTGGAAATGGAGAACAAAAGGGAATGAGAGAGATGGATTATATTGTCCGTGTTGCTGCAATTCAGATTTTTCCTGTGGGCAGGTATGGAGGTCACACTTCAGGAAGTCCTGACAGGGTATCACCATAAGAGCTCAAAAACCAGGAAGTGAGTAAGTGTGTGTGTGTGTGTGTGTGTGTGTGTGTGTGTGTGTGTGTGTGAGAGAGAGAGAGAGAGAGAGAGAGAGAGAGAGACGGGGAGAGAGAGAGAGAGAGAGAGAGAGAGAGAGAGAGAGAGAGAGAGAGAGAGAAATAGCAAACGCCAGGAAAAACAGTGATGCTATGGACACATGTCGGCATCTAATGAAACCAGAGGCTTTTTAAAGGGGGAAAGTGCATTTAAATGGGATAAGATCATCTCAGGAAAAGAAAGCAAGGAGAAGCTTGCTAAGGATCCAGTTTAAGTTACACGTCTAACATTAACAAAGCTGTCTTGGGAGTATGTGGCACACGACGATGGCAGATGTGCACTGTTCATGCTGCCCCCTTCACTCTCAAACCGAGGTAGACTTCTTTCTTTTGCTACACAGAAAATGGACACTGCTCTGGCCTGTTGCAAACATCTAGGTCAGTGCTTCTCAACGTTTGTGTGACGGCGACCCCCGTCACACAAATGTTCTGCGCATGCGCAGCGCTGCGCACATGCGCGGCGCCGCCCCATGTGTGACGCACATGCGTGACGCCCCCATGTGTGGCACGCGTGCACAACGCCGCCCCCATGCGCGACGTGCATGCGTGGTGGCGCCCCATGCGTGGCGGCGCCCCCATGCGTGGCGGCGCCCCCATGCGTGGCGCGCATGCACGGCGGCCCCCCATGCGTGGCGCGCATGCACGGCGCCATGAAAAATGGCAGATCGCCGCCTTTGGCGACCCCCCCAAAAATGGTCGATCGACCCCAAATGGGGTCGCGACCCATAGGTTGAGAACCACTGATCTAGGTGTTTAGCCTCTCCTCCTCATCCAGTAATGTGGGTGCAATGGCTCAGCGGTTAAAGACACTGAGCTTGTCAGTTGGAAAGCTGACAGCCCAAGCTCGAGACCCGAGTGCAACATGACAGGGTGAGCTCCCGTACATTGTCTCAGCTCCTGCCCAGCGAGCAATTTAAAAGCATGCAACTGCGAGTATATTAATAGGTTACCACTCCGGTGGGAAGATAACAGTTCCATGTGCCTTGGGCGTCTAGCCATGCTGGCGACATGAGCATGGAAAATGTCTTCGGACAACACTGGCTCCCTTGGCCCAGAAACGGAGATGAGCACCGTGCTCTAGAATGGACATGACAGGGCAGGGAAACCCTTTGATCTCATCCAGTGAAGCTGGGAAGCATTGTAATAGAATATTGACAGTTGGCCAAAGCCCTTCTCTACAACTGATACCTGATGCAATCCAGGCTGAATTGTTTTGAGCTTCTTTCTCATGCTTTCTACTTTTTCAGGATCAAAGATGTTCATAAGATCTGGTGAAAAACAAAAGGTCAAGAGGGTTGCTGTTATGGTGCATTGCATCAAAGAAACAGGCAGAGCTTTGACTGCGCAGTTGTGAACACCATCCTGACCATTCCTTGCAAATTTCTGTGCCCAGGATTATGACAGCTTCACATTCCCTTGACATTCCATCCCCCATATAGAAATAAAACTAGGCTGGACAGAAAGTATTTAATTCTGTCCTCCGTGACATGAAAGTTACTACACTTGAACAGATTCAGGCTCACCAGTTTAGCTCAGATGAACCAACTGTGTCTGGAAACATCTCTTCAAAACTGATGGAGAGGTCAAGGCATATTTGCAACCTGAATCCTTTGTATGAAAAGGTGCTCTCCCTTCCTTTGGTTGGATGTTTCAACAAAAAAAGTTGAATAGTGGATGTGGCAGTACCTGAAGACAGCAGAATAAAAGAGAAAAAAATACAAAGATTTGCAAATAGGAATAGAACGACTGCAGCAAAAGAGAGCAAAGGTTGTACCGATAGTAATAGGTGCTTTGAGTGCAATCCCAAAACAACTGGAACACCATTTCAACACCAGTGGCATTGACGAATTCAACACTAGTCAATTGCAAAAGGCAGCTCTATTTGAAACAGTTTGCATCCTGTGATGATACCGTTAACATCATCAAACAACTTCCAGTCTCAGGTTCTTGAGAAGGACTCACTAAGTGAATAAAAATGCCAAATCCAATCTAAACATCTGGCTGATTGTACAACCAAACATACAGTAATCTATTACACTTGTATGCCACCCGATTCTCAATGGTTCTGGGCAGCTCACAACAGTAAAAAAAAATTGCAATTAAATCAATAAATGTTAAAGATAGAAGATAGCAAGCATGTTGAAGATGAAGATCTCCTTTCTCTCACCAAGGCCTGAGTGAAGAGACAGATTTTCACCTTCTTCTAAGGTCATCTGGATCTTGTCAAGGAATCTTGTTCCAGGGGGCAGGGACTGCTATGGGAGAAGGCGTACTTTAAAGGGTCTTGAATGCACTCATCACCAAATGTATTTTTCCATCCCTCGTTTAACGGTTGACTCATGATCCAAAGACTGAATGATTTTGAATCTTGTCCGTTGCTGCTTGTCCCATCACGTTGCATTTGCCTTCAACGCAGGTAGGTAGATCATGTCTCATGAATCAGTGCAATAGTTATGAGAGATGTTTCAATCATGCAAAGATTAGGTGTGTCAGAGAAAGAGTCAAAGAATAGATGAACTTTTTGTGAACTACAGTTTAGATTTTGTAGCCCGAGATACCTGAGATGACCTTTGATAATTGTTGGTGTTTTGTCTGGCTGCCATGACACAGTTGGAACATTACACTGAAAGATCTTTTGTGTGAGTGTGGAAAGGGGGATAGATTCTAGTTTAGAGAAGAAAAATACACAGCTTGCATGGCACACATGGGCCTTGTTTGAATTTTTGGATTCTCCAAAGTGACAATATTAGGATTCTGTCAAGAATGAATCAGAAATTTGCTACCAATCGGGAACATTTGGTTTGATCATGTTTTACTGCTTAGTATCCTTTTGATGTGTTTGCACCACAGTTCTGGGAGTCGTCTCATAGCTGGAAGGCCACGAGGATTGAGATAGATGGATAAACTATTTTCCAAGGATTTATTTTGTTTATTTTTCTACTTTTTGGTATAGCAATCTGACCCCTCCCTCCCTCCCTCCTTCCTTCCTTCCCTCCCACCTTTCCTTCCTTCCTTCCTCCCTCCCTTCCTTCTTTCTCTCCTTCCTTCCTTCCTACTTTCCCTTTTCCATCTCTTCCTTCTTTCCTTCCCTCTGCCTTCCATTTATTCCTTCCTTCCCTCCCACCCTTCCTTCCTTCCTTCCTTCCTTCCTTCCTTCCTTCCTTTCTTTCTTTCTTTCTTTCTTTCTTTCTTTCTTTCTTTCTTTCTCTTTCTTTCTTCCTCTCTCCCTTCTTCCTTTTTCCTTCCTTCTTCCTTCCCTCCCTCCCTTCCCCCCTTTCACCCTTCCTTCCTCCTTCCCTCACCTAAATAATGATGCTACCTGCTCAGTCCTATCTCCCACCAGCCGAGCTTGTCTTACCTGCTGAGAAATAACATATGCATGTTTGTTTGAGACTTAATTTTTCCAATAAACTAGGATTGTATCAGTCCTGTTGGTCGTTTGGCTAAACCTTTCCGAGAATTAAATTCTGGACAACATCCTGGATTGGAGAGACAGTTTATTATTCTGAAGCTGTAATGAGTAAGCGTTGACTTTGTTGTTATAATTTAAGTTCCAGGCTTTTATGATTCAGACTGTTGCAACCAACGAAGCCTTGCTGAGAAATGACATCTCCCTTACTTTAAAGATATAATGCTTTCTCCAAATTTGTTGTCACTGTAAATCTTCCCCCAAACAGTCAGCCTAACAACTCAAACCTCCTGTTTTAGAAAGCTGTTTCCCAGAATGTTATCGTCCCCTTAAAGATAAAGAAAACCAAAAACCTGTCTCACTGAATAAAAACCGTCTGCCCTTTAACCCCTTGCCTACCCAAAGTTGACATCAACACTTATGTGATCTATGCATTTCCGCAGTCTCCTTGCTTCCTAATCCCTTCCTATATTTTTTTTTTCTGTTTTGGACTGCCTCTGATTAATATATTCTGGTAATTGTTATGAGTTCTATGCGGAATGTTGTCATCTTTTATAGATAACTGGGAAGTCTTAGACCAGTCTTTTTCCTGGCCCAGGATCATTACCAGGTAACGTCTTCAGAAAGCATCAAGGACCCCTCAGCACTTTTTTCCAGAAGACCCTATACCAAGGGTGGGGGACTATGGCCCTTTTATGACTTGTGGATTTCAACTCCCAGAATTCCTGAGCCAGCCATGCTCTCAGTTGAATTCTGGGAGTTGAAGTCCACGAGTCGTAAAGAGGCCATAGTTGAATTCTGGGAGTTGAAGTCCACGAGTCACGAAGAGGTCATAGTTCCCCACTTCTGCCCTCTATCATTGGCCACTATATGGATCATGGAAACGAGAGATGGACCCTATGATTGGAGTTCATGGAACCAACATCTACCCATTGAAAGTTTCCATCCACTTTTAATCCCAGAGACATCTCTGTGCCCACAGAGGAAAAGTATTTCTCAACCCAGCCGAAATGCTTTGTAAACAAAATAAAGGGAAGAAGGAGAAGCATTGCTAAAGAAAGCAAAGTTTGGCAGATTTAAGGAGCACAGCGTAGATGGAGGCAGCTGTTCAAAGGGCGATTTCCAGTTACATGGCACAACCGCTTCCCTCTTTCTATAAACATTGTGGGCAATGCCTCCAGGGTTAATTCCTTAAGAACTGGGAAGGCAGTGACAAAACAGATTGGGCTTTTGGTTTATGTTTTGCAGAATAAAGACGCACTCAAACTGCATCCAAAACAACATTGTAAGAAGAGGGTTAGTCTAAAGAGAAAGACTTGATGCTGGTACCATTTGCAGTAGCTTCCTAAGTGGTTGGCCTTGGCTATCCTGAAAAAGCTAAACAGGATTGAACCTAACCAGCATTTGGAGGAGAGATTGATTAGGACATTCCCATGGCTATAAACTAATTGGGGAGTTAAATTCTGGAGGAAAACAGCGGAAACCGATTCAAGAAACTATGTAGACAGTAGCCATGAAGCCACCAGGAGTTGAGCCCAACTTTCAGGAGACTTCTGATGATTTTTTTTACTCTATCTATCTGTCTATCTATCTATCTGTTCATATATTTATAAACCTTAAGATGTTACAATGTAAAACATCTAAAAGCAAGAGAAATAAATAAAACTCCAACGAGCTACAAACTGATCACAAAAATGGGAGAAGACTGGGTGACCACATTTTGATTCTCTCAAAACCCATTTAAGAGAGGGAATTCCATGCAATCCAGGAAGACAGTAAATGGTTTGACATTCAAATGCCACTCCTCCATTCTCTGCTATCACGGTTTTCCATTGTGAAGCAGTGGTGGATTACTTCATTTTGCAAAAGAAAGAAAGGAAGGAAGGAAAGAAGGAAGGAAGGAAAAGAAAGAAAGAGAGAGAGAAAGGAAGGAAGGAAGGAAGGAAGGAAGGAAGGAAGGAAGGAAGGAAGGAAGGAAGGAAGGAAGGAAGGAAGGAATGAATTCTATTTGTTTATCTTTAACTGAAGAATTTTACAACTGAAAAGTCCAGATTATCAGATACTAAAGAGTAAATTCTGCCTGGTTAAAATAGAACAGAGATTTTTTAAAAAAATGAGATTCTTGATTTTGGTTTTGTAAAAAAATTTATTTTCAACTTTACAATACATAATCTTACAAATACCTCAGATAAAAAATAAAACAAATTGATACACGCCACATTCGGTCTTGCCCGCCCATTTCCCCCCAAACCGCATCCCACCTCAAACCAACTTACTTCTTTTCCTCTTTTTCTTCACTCACCCCCTCTCCTCCTTCACCTCAACCTTCCTACATACTTCTCACCTTCTCCTCCTCCCTCTTGATGCGGTCCAGGGGAAATGCCCGAGCAGTTGATTTTGGTTTTGGATTGCAGCTTCCAGAATAGAGATTTGCTCTATTGGCAATGACAGCAAGGAACTAAAATCCAAAATGTGGGGAACTGACTGACTGATTGATTGATTACACAAAGTCATGCCAATTCTTATCAACCACCTAGACAGAGGTCCCCAATCTTTTGGGCACCAGTGACCGGTTACATCGCAGACCAGAGGGTGTGTGATTTAGTGTGCTGCCTGCATCCTGTGGATGGGGTTTTGTTTTTTTGTGCGGACCGGTTGCTGGCATGCCGTGGCCCAGTACCAGTCCACAGACCAGGGGTTGGGGACCCCTGACCTAGACTGATCTTCTCAATGTTGATCTGTCCTTAACGTGATCTTTCAGATCTTCCAACAATGCCTCCATCATTACTGTAACCGATTCCATCCACCTTGCTGCTGGTCATCCTCTTCTTCTCTTTCCTTCCACCTTTCCCAGGGTTCTGGACTTTTCTAGGAATTGCATGACTTGCTCCGATTGAAACTGAGGAATCGATCAATTGATCAGGTGCCATGAACTTGCAGTCAACTCTTAAGGGACCACAGTAATGACTCATCTCACAAAAGGCTTGACAATGCGGACTGACTTACTCAAAAGCGCACTGTACCAACCAAGCGAATTATTTTATTGCTTGTGTTCAATGCTTTTAAATTTTGCTAGCTGCCTTGAAAGTTCCCCAGAGCAGAAAGTGGGGCATAGAAATGGTGGTGGTGGTGATGAAGATGTCCACCCAACTCTTCTGGTTCCTTCCCATCTCTTTTAGACCCCAGGATGCCCTATCTGAGTAGGTAGACTCTTTCAAAATGAAGCTCTGGGACCGCAACAGTTTGCTATTTTTTTGTCTTCTAAGAATACTGATTCCCAGAGCCATTATTTGAAGATGCTCAGCAGATGCTAAATTGTGCTTCCCTGAAAATAAGACCGAGTATTATTATTTATTTATTTTGCCTCCAAAAGAGGCACCAGGTCTTATTTTCGGGAGATGTTTTACTCACCTATGTTTAAGATTTGTCTTGCAGAACGGGTTTTTTTTTTTTTTGCTCTTATCCAGGGGTCTCTCCGTTTGGCTGGTTGGTTTTGCTTGTTTTGGCAGGCTAAGCAGCCTTGCTTTGCCTCTGGCCAACTCCTCGTTGAATTATTATTTTACAGGGGGGAAAAAAAGCTGGATTGGGCCCGGACATTTGGCGGGCAACATGGAAGGTGCTTGTGGGCACTCTGGTGTCTACGGGTTCCATCTTGCCGTCCGGTGTTAGAAAGTGAAGGAAGCTGATGCCTCAAAAGGCAGGAACCAGAAAGCAAATAAACCTGCAATACAGATGGCCATGCCTGCATTAAGCAGGATGCCGGTGCATAAGGCAGATTTAATTCTGTCTTCCATGAACATTTTCCTTGACCCCAATGCTGCAAGGTGAGGAGGTGGGAGGGAAAAACCCAACGTTCCTTCATGTGACCTCACCATAATTGGGGCCTACGTTTCCAGAAACACACTCAGCATTATAATTTATTTCTGGCTTTTCATTTTGAAGCCCTGACCAATGTGAAAATCTGTTCCCGTTTGTATCGCATGCCGAGCAGTCTGTTTCTGCTCTCTGCCAGGCAACAAAACAGGAGAGAAAGATCATCACACATAAAGCTTGTTGGTACACTGTTGTTCGTTGTCATCTTGTTCTAGTTGCAGGGCGGTACGTGGGCCGTCCTCATGTTGTCATGGTGGGTGCACAAAAGAAATACATTCTGGACATACACAGGGTCTCCTTCAATCCACCTTCAGTGCTTTTCCTCACGGAAAGCGGAGCTGTGATCATGCTAGCAAGCCAATCCCGGTGACTTTTTTGACACCATCCATGCTGGTTTGGATAGCCAACCATCACAGGAACATACGACTGCCATAAAAATTACACTGTGCAAATGTGTAACTATAAAAAAAAAACAAATTAAATACAGATATATAGATATAGGCAGTATTTATAATCCATGGAAATCTGCTGAAAAAGATGTCAAATTCATGATTGGCAATTTCAGGATTAATCTACTTTCTTTTCACCGTGGAGTTTTCCCCTTTTTCAAATGGCCCAGAATGGGACAATGATTCCACTAGAAGAGATCTTCAAAGAAAAACGGAGTCCAGGGAACTCCTTAAGGCAGGGATGTCAAACTCGCAATGTCACATGACGTGTCGCGACGTATCGTGACTTTTTCCCCGTTGCCGGAGCTGGGGTGGGCGCAGTTTTGGCCTGACGCATCCGGTCCGCGGGCTGGCAGTTTGACACCTCTGCCTTAGTGGGAAATGAGATTGGCCAGTTTTTGATTCTGAGTGATACGGACGAAGCCTGTGTCGCTAGACGGGTGCTGTTTATGCTTTGTAAGTGATTCAGAAGCATTTCAGATGCGCAGCATCTTATGCCTTCAAAAGTCACATTAACTCAGTATTAGACAGAAAATAGGGTCAACCTATTCTCCAAAGCGCCTGAGGGTGGGACAAAAAGCAACGGATGGAAACTAATCAAGGAGAGAAGCAAGCTGGAACTAAGGAGAAATTTCCTGACGGGGAGAACAATTAACCAGTGGAACGATTTGCCTCCAGAAGCTGTGAATGCTCCAACACTGGGGGGTTTTAAGAAGAGATTGGACAACCATTTGTCTGAAATGGTATCGGGTCTCCTGCCTGAGCAGAGAGTTGGACTAGAAGACCTCCAAATGGCCTCAACAACTGTCTAAAAGAATGCAAATGACCAGCTGTCTGCAAGGAATATAAATCCTTCTATTTACCACCATCTAATCAGAGCTGAAGAAGCTTCTTGGATGAGAAGCAAAATGTCTTCAAAGAAAAACAAGGAAGTCCAATGGCCTCTTGAAAAAGCACTTCTGGGACAACCATAACCTGGATGACTGAGAATCTCCATAGACAAAGACAATGAAAAATCAGCCACTGGGCTATAATGCAGGGGTCCCAAACCCCCAGACCGTGGACCAGCATTGGTCTGCAGCCTGCCAGGAACTGGGATATGCAAGCAAGCAAAAGTTGAATCATGCATGCATAGGATGCAGGCATCGCATGAAACCATGCCCTCCCCCCCAGTCAGAGGAAAAACCGCTCTCCATAGAAACAGTCCCCAATGTCCAAAAGATTGGGGACCGCTGCTATGATGGGAAAGAAAATGGCATGTATGTGTCCGGTGCACCGCCAGGAGTTTTTCTTGACTTGAAGGCGCTTTGGCTTTAGAACAGCAATCAGATTTGGGATTCAGAAAGCCAGATAGCAGCAAACAATATTCTCCAGCTCTTTCCTTGATATCTAGAATTCTGTAGCCTGGAATTCTGTAGCCCAAAATTGATATTATACATAGAACAAAGGGCAATATTGTCTTTATTTGCACAACGCTAATCTACAGATTAGCCATGCACACTTTAGCCTAGTGTCCTGTGCAAACTCAGCCTGTGTGGTCAATTTACAGTTCAGTATGTCTGTAAACTCCCAGAAAAAATTGGGTTAATTGAGTGTATCATTAGGTGTATTTATGGTTCATTGGCTTAAATGGAAGAGTTAAAATAAACATATCTCAAATCCTTGCCTTGGAAAACAATAGGATTAAGAGTGCTTAACTTTGGTTAGATTACGCCAAAGAGAGAGAAACAGTGGGCTCTCCAAAGGAACAGAAACCAATCCAAGTATGTGGTTGATTATTAATGTATAGCAAGTGCACAATTAGTTTTTCAACAGTCTGTTTCAGGAAATTGTGTGAAACAAGCTGGAAAATTGGCTGGGTAATACAGAAAAAACACATTCCATTACCCCCCTCAATCCACTTAACTGGGGGAGAGAGGAATCAACTGCCCCTAAAGAAGAAGAATATTGCATTCCCATTTAAAAGGCACCTACATCAGAGATCCCCAACCTTTTGGGCACAAGGGACCAGTTACGTGGAGAGAGGTTTTTCCACGAACCAGAGGGGGTGTGGTTTTGGGTGCTGCCTGCATCCCATGGATGGGACTTTGCTTGTTTGTGCGGCCGGTTGGCTGGCATGCCGTGGCTGGTGACCGGTCCATGGACTAGGAGTTAGGGACCCCTGCTGTACATTATAAAGATGATTATACAAATTAGTTAGGCTTTCAGGGCTGCTAAAACCTTTTATCATCCCCTTATGTGGACTCCAATTTACGTATGGTAGGAAGCAACTGAGAGCCAAACGTTTTATTCTAAGGCAATGGTTCTCAACCTATGGGTCGCGACCCCATTTGGGGTCGATCGACCATTTCACGGGGGTCGCCAAGCAAGGCTGTCCGCCATTTTTTTTCCCTTTTCCGGCGGGTGCCTTACCTACCCTGGGCTGGGCCAGCTGGTGGCCCAGCCGGTGGTCGGCCTGCTCCATCTCTGCCGCTTGCCAGCTACGTCTCGGCCGGTGCAGGGGGCGGCATCACGCATGCGTGGCGCTCCCGGGCAGGGAAAGTCCTCAACTTACAACCGGTTGGGTAGTCCTCGACTTACAACCGGTTTAGTCATCGACTTATGACTGGTTGGGGGTCGCAGCATTAAAAAGGTTGAGAACCACTGTTCTAAGGCTTGAAATTTATGTCTGAATAGGAGATGACACGATGATGATTGTTATCAATAGTGGAGTCTTATGATTATTGGGCATATGTGTCTGTGTGTGTGTGTGAGCAGCGAGATGGCTTGAAGGTCAAGGATGCTGAGCTGGTCAGCCGGGAAACTGACAGCCCGAGTTCCAGACCTGAGCATTGAGCAATGGTGTGAGCTCCTGTCCTTGCCTCAGCTCTTGCCCACCTAGCAGCTTGAAAGCATGCAAATGGGAGTAGATAAATAGGTACCACTTTGGTGGGAAGGTAAGAGAGTTCCATGCACCTCAGGCGTATAGTCAGACTGGCCACATGACCAGGGAAGCGTCTTGGGACAATGCTGGCTCCCTTGGCTGAGAGACAGAGATGAGCAGCGCCCCCTAGAGTTGGACACGACTGGACAGAGGAGAGGCCTTCATCTTTATGATGATTAGATGGATAATTGATGCCTTTTCATTCTACAGCAAACCCACTCCATTTTTAATGTTTGACTGGAAAAACTGTGGCTCTGAGAAGCATAGATTTGTTAATCCTGTTTTACCCTGTTTATTTCAGTGCCTGCCTTTGTTCCTTTTACACACAAGGCACTGAACGCGTCCAACACACCTTCCTCCCATTTCCCGCACAACAGCCCTGCGAGCTGAGTTGGGCTGAGTGAGAGGGATGGGCCCAAAGTCAGTGTGCGATGATCCAGACATTCAGCGCGGAGACAACCTGATCGCAGTCATTCTCCTCCTGTTCCCTCTGATCAGCTGGCGAGGCAGCAGAAAGCAAAGCACTGCTCTTAGCAACTGCAAATTGACATTGTCGCTGATGATGTTACCTAGTTGGGCCACGAGACGTCCGCAACAAAGCCACCGAGCTCAGAGAGCACCTAGGATCCCACAGATCAACCCCGAGCCACAAAGATTCTTTTCCTATCGACTGACACTTTTGCTCCACGGGGCCCAAACCGGGTGCTGAGTTGTTGCTTCGGGCAAGTCTCGCGGCTCCGTCCTTTTCTGCAAAGGAAGCACTTCCATTCTTCCTCCTCCTGCTGCTGCTGCCGCCGTCTCTCCGCAACGATCTTAAGTTTGCTTGCCATTCTAGTCTCCTCACCCGCCCCCCTCGGGCGCGTGCCTTTGTTTGTTTTTGTGTGTGTGTGCAGACCCCCTCAAGGAGCCCACGCCCAAGAAAGACGGGGCAAGAAAAGCGTGCAATCGACCAGGTACCGATGGGACGACTTTTAACCCGGAGGGGCCCCGCGGAGGGCGAGGGAAACGGAGCCCCTCCTTATTTACTCCAGAAAAGGAGCCCATCAACGCACCCCCCCTTTCGCCCGCGGACTTCTTTGTCTTCGCCGAACTATAAAGCCTCTCCAACGGCCCCGCCCCTTTTCTCTGTCCGGTGGCTCCTCCTCCTCCTCTTCCCTCCCCCCCCAGCGCAAAGTGCACGTGGCTCCCAGAGGCGGAGCGACCCCCCCCCTTTCGAGCGGAGGAAGACGCCACGCCTCCCCGGCGGAGGAGCCCCTTCGACTTGAATGGGAAGGAGCGCGCGCTCCTTCCAGCCCCGGGCTTTAACCCTTTCCACCACCGCACGGGGGACGCGATGCGCAAAGCACGCATGTCCAAAGTTAGTGACAACGGGTGTGTGTGTGTGCGTGTGCGTGCAAGTCCCGTCTCGGAGCAAGGCTCAAGATCTGGGGACGGTGATTAAGATGATCACACAAGGAAACCTTCCCCAGCTTCTTCGAAGGGCGAACAGATCCTTCCCCACCCCCCTTTTGTCCTTTTCTCGGTTGGCATCTTCGCCCACCGGCGCCGCTTCTTGCGCAGAGGACGGACGCGCGCCTGTGCAGTTGCTGCGCTGGCCGCCGATTGTCAAGGGTGGCTGGGTAGGTGGGCTGGTTTGGATAAGCTCCCTTGGCTGAACTAAGAAGCTGGCTTCTTCTTCCCCTGCTAGGGGCTTCTTCCTCCCTCGCCGTCTTTTGGGGCGATTCTGTAACGTTACGCGTGTGCACGGAGGCGCGAGAGGTGACCCGGCGGGGCCCCAGGGGCGCGCGTGCCCAGCCCGGTGTTTTTTTGTTTACGGCCCTGCGGCTGAAGTTTACAAAAGCGCGGATGGAAGAATGGCCAGGAAAGAAGGCGTGGCCTGCCTCGGAAGGAGGATACGCCCCTCTGAGCTGGAACCCTGGGCCAATTCTCCCCGGTGCCCCGCGTAGAAACTCAAGACGCGCAGGACACCCGCTCCCACCCAGTCTCTCCTCCCCCCTCCCTCCCGTGCCCCGGGGTTATGGGAAGGCTCCTACGTGCGTAATCGAGCGGTTTGAAAGGTCCCCAGCGCCGTAGAGCTCTCCTTCCCCCTTCCAAGCCTGCAGAGGATCGGGTGGGTGGGTAGGTGGGCAGGGCAGCGCTTGTCACCTTTTCCCCGCTTGTGGCACCTTTGACACCTGGGTCCCCCCTCCTCGAATTACCTCCCCCCCTGGCTTGTCACCCCCCCCCCCCCGCCGATGCTTGGAAGAGAGAGAGATCCTGGTTCTTCCTTCCTTCCTCTGCTGTTGCCCAGTGTCGGCATGCTTGTTCCCCCCATTTGGGGAGAAAGATCGTGGCGCTTTGAGAAGGGAGAGGAGGGAACGGGGCTCGCCCCTCCGCGCTAGCCCCCTTTGGGGAAGCGGGAAGGGCCCTGCCCTCGCCTGCGCCCCCGCAGACCGGTAGAGCTGATGCCAAAGCGCCGGGAAGAGACCTCCGACGCCCGAATGGAGACAACAAAGAAGAGTAGCTTTTTCGCTCAGGGGCGGGGCAGGCGCCCTGGCGCCCGCCCCTTTGGTCCTGGGTTCCGCCAATGGCTTCGCGGAGCGGTCATGACTTGCGCGGGCGCACTCCGTCTCTCCCCGCCCCCTTCTATTCCCACCCCCCCCCTTTATCGGCTCTGGGACTCTTAACGCTGCGGCGCTCTGATTTTTTTCCCCTCCCCCTCCTTTTTCTCTCTCTTTCCCCCCCCCCGCGTTGTCTGGCTGCAGCAGAGGCTCAGACAGAAGAAAGGAAGAGGAGGAGGAGGAGGAGGAGAGAGAAAGGAAGGGGGAGGAGAAGGAGGGAGGGGGAGAAGAAAGAAAAAAAACGCTGAGTGGTGGCTGGGAGGGGCTCCTTAAAGAAACGGTGCCATCGCCGGGCATTGTGGCCAGCGAAAAACTCGAGGGGGGGGGGAAGGAAGAAAGCATCGCCGCGCTTCCCTCCATTCTCTCTGCACGCCAACTCCCCTCCCTCCCTCCCTCTCCTCCCCCCCCCGCCGGGCTGGCCAGGAAAAAAAGAGAAAGCTCGGGGTGGGAAAATCGCATGGGGGGTGTTTTCTTGGAAAGCGTCTTATAAACCGGACTGCATTGGAAAAGAAGGAAGGAAGGAAGGAAGGAAGGAAGGAAGGCGGCGATATATATATATATACATATATATTTTTAAGGCGCAAGGAAACCACCGCTGGGGCGAAGACAAACCGAGCGATTCGGGGGAGGCTGCCTGCCTCCAGGATTTGCTCTCCAAGGCAGGCGCGCTCGTGCGCCTCCGCTTTCTTTCCGCGCTGCCGCCGCCGCCGCCGATGAACTGCCCACCCGCCTTATAGCTTCTTCCTTTGTGTCTGATTTTTTTTTTTTTGGTTGTGGTTTTGGGGAGGGGGGGTGCTTCTTTGCCTCCCCCTTCCCTCCTCCTCCCCCCCCGCGCCCCCGCTTCGAGAGCAGAAAGGAAAGGAAGAGGAGGGCGCGATCCCCATACGATCCACCGGGACTACCATGCCCACTTCGTTGTTTGCGGACATGGAGCGGAATGGGAGCGGCGGCGGCGGCGGAGGAGGAGGAAGAGGAGGAGAGACCCTGGATGACCAAAGAGCCCTTCAGATCGCCTTGGATCAACTCTCCCTCCTCGGCTTGGATGGCGACGAGACGGGCTCCCTTTTCGAGAACGAGCCGCGCAAAAAGAGCGTGAACATGACCGAATGCGTCCCGGTGCCCAGCTCGGAACACGTCGCCGAGATCGTGGGCAGGCAAGGTGGGATCGCGCGGATCTCTTTCTTTACTTGGGGAGGGGGGGGTTGTCAGCGCGCGCATCCGTGGGGGGGGGCAGAGGGCAGAAAACCGGAGAGAGTTGAGCGGCAAGTCTTCCGCCACCGCCTCTTCCAGGTTTTGTTCGGCCGGTGGCCGGCTGGAGAGGAAAGCCCCGCTCATCCCTCCCCCCCCGTGGAAAGGAAGGCTCGGCTTGGTGGGCGCGACGCCCCCCCCCCTTTCCCGCGGCTCAGACAAAGAAAAGTGCAGAAATGTGGCGGAGCCAACCTTGGCAGCCAGATGTGTTTTCTGCTCGCCTAGCGGCAAGCAACCTCTTGCTGTTCAAAATCAACTGCACGGGTGTGTGTGTGGGGGGGGGCAGGAACGGGACGCTCCACCCAGCTCGTGGGTTGCTATTGTTATTATTCGGCTCTTGGACACGCGGGGACGGGGCGAGGGGGCTTTCCCTCGCCAGCCACGGCGGGGCTGGGGAGGGCAATCCGCATTGCCAACGGGGTCCCTGCGAGGGAGTTGCGGGGCCAGTGGCCCTTGCGCCTTTTGGGGAGGGGGGGGGACGCGCTTCCGGATGCGGCTCTTAAGCGGTTATTTGTCGGTTCGTTCCTGGTTTTCGAAGGGGCGTGCGAGAGAGCGTGCTGCTGTCCGCGGACCGGTTGCGGGCTCCTCTCGCTCAACGTTGCCGGGCAAAGAGATGGAGCGTGTGTGTGTGGGGGGGGTTTGCTTTTTTTTATTTTTTGCCCCGTTGGTGCTTTCCGCCGAAGCGCCCGTCGGTGGCCAATGGGAATAGCGGCGAGGCGGAGAGAGGGGCGTGTGTAGCTGAGGCTGGTTTCCTCGTTATTGGTACTCTGTGGCTCTCGAGCTGGGGGGGGGGGCAATCGGAGGGACAATAGCTTGGCCGGGTGACAGGTTGCATCGCCGTCCGCGCGTCGACCTCCCCCCCCCCCACCCGAGAAATGGAGGTGTAACTTGCTCTTTCCCCCCCCCCCACCCGTTTCCCCACTCCTCCTCTCCTCCCTCCCTTCCTCCTCCGCCATCCTCCCCTCTCCTCCAGGTTGCAAAATCAAAGCGCTGAGGGCCAAGACCAACACCTACATCAAGACGCCGGTGCGGGGAGAGGAGCCGCTCTTCGTGGTGACGGGCCGGAAGGAGGACGTGGCCATGGCCCGGCGGGAGATCATCTCGGCGGCGGAGCACTTCTCCATGATCCGCGCCTCCCGCAACAAGAGCACCGTCTTGAACGGCGCGGTGCCCAGCCCGCCCAACCTGCCCGGCCAGACCACCATCCAGGTGCGGGTGCCTTACCGGGTGGTGGGCTTGGTGGTGGGCCCCAAAGGAGCCACCATCAAGCGCATCCAGCAGCAGACGCACACCTACATCGTCACGCCCAGCCGGGACAAGGAGCCCGTCTTCGAAGTGACCGGCATGCCGGAGAACGTGGACCGCGCCCGGGAGGAGATCGAAGCGCACATCGCCATGCGGACCGGCGGCCTGGTCGAGCTGACGGACGACAACGACTTCCACGCCAACGGCACCGACGTGGGCTTCGAGCTGGGCGGAGGGGGCGCCGGCAGCCTCTGGAGCAAGCCCACCCCGGCCCCGCCGCCCCCGCCCGCGTCCTCTTCCTCCTCCTCCTCCTCTTCCTCCTCCTCCTCCTCCAGCAGCATCACCCCGACGCCGGTCCGCAAGCCCTTCTGCAGCTACCGCAACGACAGCTCCAGCTCGCTGGGCAGCGCCTCCACCGACTCCTACTTCGGCGGCGGCGGCGGCGCCGCCCGCTTGGCCGATTACAGCCCTCCCAGCCCGGCCTTCCCGCACAGCGGCGGCCCCGCCAGCAACGGCTACGGCAGCAGCAGCATTAGCGGCGGAGGGGGCGTCGTCTACGGGGGCCCCGCGGAAGGCCTGGCCTCGCCCGATTGCGCCGTCGCCGCCGATCTGCCGGCCTTCGATTCCCCGCCGGGCTTCGACCTGGCCCCGGCTCCCCCGCCGCTGATGTGGTCGCAGTACGAGCGCAGCCTGGCTTCGCCCAACCCCGCCGCTTTTCCCGGCTCGGCGCCGCCTCCCCCCACCGCCGCCGCCGCCGCCGCACCTGG